>NC_091750.1:17915533-18558866 GCF_043380555.1 Nothobranchius furzeri
ATGGTTTTTAAATGGCACCCAGAATTATGTTGCACGAAGCACAATTTCACATCATTCTGGGTCCATTTGTGTGAAAAAAGGTCCGCTCAGGCTTAAACGCTACAGGATGGTAGAATCTATTGAGTTGTGGGTGATCTGAACGTTTTATGATGATAGTACATTCCTAAGGGGGTCAAACCATGTCCCAAAGGTCACTGGGCCTGGTGTCACTTTAAAGAAGTAGTCCAGTTACACCTTTGTGGGCTCATAACTTTTCTTCTAAATGTCCTAGAGAGGTCAAGTTTGTTTTAGAGTACTCCAATTACCAGCCCCTATAACCCCAAAAAGGAATGGAGTCAATAGCACTTATGGTTTTTAAATGGCACCCAGAATTATGTCGCACAAAGCACAATTTCACATCATTCCGGGTCCATTTCTCAGAAAAAAGCTTCAATCAGCCTAAAACGTCACAGAAAAGTAGAATCTATTGAGTTGTAAATTATTCCTTTGTTTCATGATGATAACACATTCTTAAGGGCGTCAAATCAGGTCATAAAGGTCACCGGATCACTTGTTCCTTAAAGGCGGTATTCCAAAAACACATTTGGGGGCTCATAACTTGGCTTCTGTATGTCTCAGAGAGGTCAGGTTTGTTTTAGGGTACTCCAATCAACAGCCCCTATTACCCCAAAAAGGAATGGAGTCATTAGCACTTATGGTTTTTAAATGGCACCCAGAATTATGTTGCACGAAGCACAATTTCACATCATTCTGGGTCCATTTGTGTGAAAAAAGGTCCGCTCAGGCTTAAACGCTACAGGATGGTAGAATCTATTGAGTTGTGGGTGATCTGAACGTTTTATGATGATAGTACATTCCTAAGGGGGTCAAACCATGTCCCAAAGGTCACTGGGCCTGGTGTCACTTTAAAGAAGTAGTCCAGTTACACCTTTGTGGGCTCATAACTTTTCTTCTAAATGTCCTAGAGAGGTCAAGTTTGTTTTAGAGTACTCCAATTACCAGCCCCTATAACCCCAAAAAGGAATGGAGTCAATAGCACTTATGGTTTTTAAATGGCACCCAGAATTATGTCGCACAAAGCACAATTTCACATCATTCCGGGTCCATTTCTCAGAAAAAAAGCTTCAATCAGGCTGAAACGTCACAGAAAAGTAGAATCTATTGAGTTGTAAATGATTCCTGTGTTTCATGATGATAGCACATTCCGAAGGGGGTCAAATCAGGTCATAAATGTCACCGGATCACTTGTTCCTTAAAGGGGGCGTTCTAAACACACATTTGGGGGCTTATAACTTGGCTTCTGAACGTCTCAGAGAGGTCAGGTTTGTTTTAGGGTACTCCAATCAACAGCCCCTATTACCCCAAAAAGGAATGGAGTCATTAGCACTTATGGTTTTTAAATGGCACGCAGAATTATGTTGTACAAAGCACAATTTCACATCATTCCGGGTCCATTTGTATGAAAACAAGGTTCAATCAGGCTGAAACGCTACAGGAAGGTAGAATCTGTTGAGTTGTAAGTTATCTGAACGTTTCATGATGATAGCACATTCCTAAGGGGGTCAAACCATGTCCCAAAGGTCACCGGGCCTGGTGTCACTTTAAAGAAGTAGTCCTGTTTCACCTTTGTGGGCTTATAACTTTTCTTCTGAATGCCCTAGAGAGGTCAGGTTTGTTTTAGAATACTCCAATTAACAGCCCCTATAACCCCAAAAAGGAATGGAGTCATTAGCACTTATGGTTATTAAATGGCACCCAGAATTATGTCGCACAAAGCACAATTTCACATCATTCTGGGTCCATTTCTAAGAAAAAAGCTTCAATCAGGCTGAAACGTCACAGAAAAGTAGAATCTATTGAGTTGTAAATGATTCATGTGTTTCATGATGATAACACATTCCTAAGGGCGTCGAATCAGGTCATAAAGGTCACCGGATCACTTGTTCCTTAAAGGCGGTACTCGAAACACACATTTGGGGGCTTATAACTTGGCTTCTGAATGTCTCAGAGAGGTCAGGATTATTTGAGGGTACTCCAATCAACAGCCCCTATTACCCCAAAAAGGAATGGAGTCATTAGCACTTATGGTTTTTAAATGCCACCCAGAATTATGTCGCACAAAGCACAATTTCACATCATTCCGGGTCCATTTCTCAGAAAAAAAGCTTCAATCAGGCTGAAACGTCACAGAAAAGTAGAATCTATTGAGTTGTAAATGATTCCTGTGTTTCATGATGATAGCACATTCCGAAGGGGGTCAAATCAGGTCATAAATGTCACCGGATCACTTGTTCCTTAAAGGGGGCGTTCTAAACACACATTTGGGGGCTTATAACTTGGCTTCTGAACGTCTCAGAGAGGTCAGGTTTGTTTTAGGGTACTCCAATCAACAGCCCCTATTACCCCAAAAAGGAATGGAGTCATTAGCACTTATGGTTTTTAAATGGCACGCAGAATTATTTTGTACAAAGCACAATTTCACATCATTCCGGGTCCATTTGTAAGTTAACAAGGTCCAATCAGGCTGAAACGTTACAGGAAGGTAGAATCTATTAAGTTGTAAGTGATATGAACGTTTCATGATGATAGCCCATTCCTAAGGGGGTCAAACCATGTCCCAAATGTCACCGGGCCTGGTGTCACTTTAAAGAAGTAGTCCAGTTACACCTTTGTGGGCTTATAACTTTTCTTCTGAATATCCTAGAGAGGTCAGGTTTGTTTTAGAGTACTCCAATTAACAGCCCCCATAACCCCAAAAAGGAATGGAGTCATTAGCACTTATGGTTATTAAATGGCAGCCAGAATTATGTCGCACAAAGCACAATTTCACATCATTCCGGGTCCATTTCTCATAAAAAAGCTTCAATCAGGCTGAAACGTCACAGAAAAGTAGAATCTATTGAGTTGTACTTGATTGCTGTGTTTCATGATGATAGCACATTCCTAAGGGGGTCAAGTTAGGTCATAAAGGTCACCAGAACACTTGTTCCTTAAAGGCGACGTTCTAAACACACATATGGGGGCCAATAACTTGGCTTCTGAATGTCTCAGAGAGGTCAGGTTTGTTTTAGGGTACTCCAATCAACAGCCCCTATTACCCCACAAAGGAATGGAGTCATTAGCACTTATGGTTTTTAAATGGTACCCAGAATTATGTTGCACGAAGCACAATTTCACATCATTCTGGGTCCATTTGTATGAAAACAAGGTTCAATCAGGCTGAAACGCTACAGGAAGGTAGAATCTGTTGAGTTGTAAGTTATCTGAACGTTTCATGATGATAGCACATTCCTAAGGGGGTCAAACCATGTCCCAAAGGTCACCGGGCCTGGTGTCACTTTAAAGAAGTAGTCCTGTTTCACCTTTGTGGGCTTATAACTTTTCTTCTGAATGCCCTAGAGAGGTCAGGTTTGTTTTAGAATACTCCAATTAACAGCCCCTATAACCCCAAAAAGGAATGGAGTCATTAGCACTTATGGTTATTAAATGGCACCCAGAATTATGTCGCACAAAGCACAATTTCACATCATTCTGGGTCCATTTCTAAGAAAAAAGCTTCAATCAGGCTGAAACGTCACAGAAAAGTAGAATCTATTGAGTTGTAAATGATTCATGTGTTTCATGATGATAACACATTCCTAAGGGCGTCGAATCAGGTCATAAAGGTCACCGGATCACTTGTTCCTTAAAGGCGGTACTCGAAACACACATTTGGGGGCTTATAACTTGGCTTCTGAATGTCTCAGAGAGGTCAGGATTATTTGAGGGTACTCCAATCAACAGCCCCTATTACCCCAAAAAGGAATGGAGTCATTAGCACTTATGGTTTTTAAATGCCACCCAGAATTATGTCGCACAAAGCACAATTTCACATCATTCTGGGTCAATTTGTGTGAAAACAAGGTCCAATCAGGCTGAAACGCTACAGGAAGGTAGAATCTATTGAGTTGTAGGTGATCTGAACGTTTTATGATGATAGTACATTCCTAAGGGGGTCAAACCATGTCCCAAAGGTCACCAGGCCTAGTGTCACTTTAAAGAAGTTGTCCAGTTACACATTTGTGGGCTTATAACTTGGCTTCTGAATGTCCTAGAGAGATCAGGTTTGTTTTAATGTACTCCAATCAACAGCCCCTACAACCACAAAAAGGAATGGAGTCATTAGCACTTATGGTTTGTAAATGGCACCCAGAATTATGTTGCACGAAGCACAATTTCACATCATTCTGGGTTCATTTGTGTGAAAACAAGGTCCAATCAGGCTGAAACGTTACAGGAAGGTAGAATCTATTGAGTTGTAAGTGATCTGAACGTTTCATGATGATAGCACTTTCCTAAGGGGGTCAAACCATGTCCCAAAGGTCATCGGATCTGGTGTCAATTTAAAGAAGTAGTCCAGTTACACATTTGTGGGCTTATAACTTGGCTTCTGAATGTCCTAGAGAGATCAGGTTTGTTTTAGTGTACTCCAACCAACAGCCCCTACAACCACAAAAAGGAATGGAGTCATTAGCACTTATGGTTTTTAAATGGCACCCAGAATTATGTTGCACGAAGCACAATTTCACATCATTCTGGGGTTTTTTTTGTGTGAAAACAAGGTCCAATCAGGCTGAAACGTTACAGGAAGGTAGAATCTATTGAGTTGTAAGTGATCTGAACGTTTCATGATGATAGCACTTTCCTAAAGGGGTCAAATCATGTCCCAAAGGTCACCGGATCTGGTGTCAATTTAAAGAAGTAGTCCAGTTACACCTTTGTGGGCTTATAACTTGGCTTCTGAATGTCCTAGAGAGATCAGGTTTGTTTTAATGTACTCCAATCAACAGCCCCTACAACCACAAAAAGGAATGGAGTCATTAGCACTTATGGTTTGTAAATTGCACCCAGAATTATGTTGCACGAAGCACAATTTCACATCATTCTGGGTCCATTTGTGTGAAAACATGGTCCAATCAGGCTGTACCGTTACAAGAAGGTAGAATCTATTGAGTTGTAAGTGATCTGAACGTTTCATGATGATCGCACATTCCTATAGGGGATAAAACCATGTCCCAAAGGTCACCAGGCCTGGTGTCACTTTAAAGAAGTTGTCCAGTTACACATTTGTGGGCTTATAACTTGGCTTCTGAATGTCCTAGAGAGATCAGGTTTGTTTTAGTGTACTCCAATCAACAGCCCCTACAACCACAAAAAGGAATGGAGTCATTAGCGCTTATGGTTTGTAAATGGCACCCAGAATTATGTTGCACGAAGCACAATTTCACATCATTCTGGGTCCATTTGTGTGAAAACAAGGTCCAATCAGGCTGAAACGTTACAAGAAGGTAGAATCTATTGAGTTGTAAGTGATCTGAACGTTTCATGATGATCGCACATTCCTATAGGGGGTAAAACCATGTCCCAAAGTTCACCAGGCCTGGTGTCACTTTAAAGAAGTTGTCCAGTTACACATTTGTGGGCTTATAACTTGGCTTCTGAATGTCCTAGAGAGATCAGGTTTGTTTTAGTGTACTCCAATCAACAGCCTCTACAACCACAAAAAGGAATGGAGTCATTAGCACTTATGGTTTGTAAATGGCACCCAGAATTATGTTGCACGAAGCACAATTTCACATCATTCTGGGTCCATTTGTGTGAAAACAAGGTCCAATCAGGCTGAAACGTTACAAGAAGGTAGAATCTATTGAGTTGTAAGTGATCTGAATGTTTCATGATGATCGCACATTCCTATAAGGGGTCAAACCATGTCCCAAAGGTCACCGGATCTGGTGTCAATTTAAAGAAGTAGTCCAGTTACACATTTGTGGGCTTATAACTTGGCTTCAGAATGTCCAAGAGAGATCAGGTTTGTTTTAGTGTACTCCAATCAACAGCCCCTACAACCACAAAAAGGAATGGAGTCATTAGCACTTATGGTTTTTAAATGGCACCCAGAATTATGTTGCACGAAGCACAATTTCACATCATTCTGGGTTCATTTGTGTGAAAACAAGGTCCAATCAGGCTGAAACGTTACAGGAAGGTAGAATCTATTGAGTTGTAAGTGATCTGAACGTTTCATGATGATCGCACATTCGTATAGGGGGTCAAACCATGTCCCATAGGTCACCGGATCTGGTGTCACTTTAAAGAAGTAGTCCAGTTACACCTTCGTGGGCTTATAACTTGGCTTCTAAATGTCCAAGAGAGATCAGGTTTGTTTTAATGTACTCCAATCAACAGCCCCTACAACCACAAAAAGGAATGGAGTCATTAGCACTTATGGTTTTTAAATGGCACCCAGAATTATGTTGCACGAAGCACAATTTCACATCATTCTGGGTTCATTTGTGTGAAAACAAGGTCCAATCAGGCTGAAACGTTACAGGAAGGTAGAATCTATTGAGTTGTAAGTGATCTGAACGTTTCATGATGATCGCACATTCCTATAGGGGGTCAAACCATGTCCCAAAGGTCACCGGGCCTGGTGTCACTTTAAAGAAGTAGTCTAGTTACACCTTTGTGGGCTTATAACTTGGCTTCTGAATATCCTAGAGAGGTCAGGTTTTTTTTAGAGTACTCCTATTAACAGCCCCCATTACCCCAAATAGGAATGGAGTCATTAGCACTTATGGTTTTTAAATGGCACCCAGAATTATGTTGCACGAAGCACAATTTCACATCATTCTGGGTTCATTTGTGTGAAAACAAGGTCCAATCAGGCTGAAACGTTACAGGAAGGTAGAATCTATTGAGTTGTAAGTGATCTGAACGTTTCATGATGATCGCACATTCCTATAGGGGGTCAAACCATGTCCCAAAGGTCACCGGGCCTGGTGTCACTTTAAAGAAGTAGTCCAGTTACACATTTGTGGGCTTATAACATGGCTTCTGAATGTCCTAGAGAGATCAGGTTTGTTTTAGTGAACTCCAATCAACAGCCCCTACAACCACAAAAAGGAATGGAGTCATTAGCACTTATGGTTTGTAAATGGCACCACGAATTATGTTGCACGAAGCACAATTTCACATCATTCTGGGTCCATTTGTGTGAAAACAAGGTCCATTCAGGCTGTACCGTTAAAAGAAGGTAGAATCTATTGAGTTGTAAGTGATCTGAACGTTTCATGATGATCGCACATTCCTATAGGGGGTAAAACCATGTCCCAAAGGTCACCAGGCCTGGTGTCACTTTAAAGAAGTTGTCCAGTTACACATTTGTGGGCTTATAACTTGGCTTCTGAATGTCCTAGAGAGATCAGGTTTGTTTTAGTGTACTCCAATCAACAGCCCCTACAACCACAAAAAGGAATGGAGTCATTAGCACTTATGGTTTTTAAATGGCACCCAGAATTATGTTGCACGAAGCACAATTTCACATCATTCTGGGTCCATTTGGGTGAAAACAAGGTCCAATCAGGCTGAAACGTTACAGGAAGGTAGAATCTATTGAGTTGTAAGTGATCTGAATGTTTCATGATGATCACACATTCCTATAGGGGGTAAAACCATGTCCCAAAGGTCACCAGGCCTGGTGTCACTTTAAAGAAGTAGTCCAGTTACACATTTGTGGGCTTATAACTTGGCTTCTGAATGTCCAAGAGAGATCAGGTTTTTTTTTAGTGTACTCTAATTAACAGCCCCTACAACCACAAAAAGGAATGGAGTCATTAGCACTTATGGTTTGTAAATGGCACCCAGAATTATGTTGCACGAAGCACAATTTCACATCATTCTGGGTCCATTTGTGTGAAAACAAGGTCCAATCAGGCTGAAACGTTACAAGAAGGTAGAATCTATTGAGTTGTAAGTGATCTGAATGTTTCATGATGATCGCACATTCCTATAGGGGGTCAAACCATGTCCCAAAGGTCACCGGGCCTGGTGTCACTTTAAAGTAGTCTAGTTACACCTTTGTGGGCTTATAACTTGGCTTCTGTATATACTAGAGAGGTCAGGTTTGTTTTAGAGTACTCCAATTAACAGCCCCCATTACCACAAAAAGGAATGGAGTCATTAGCACTTATGGTTTTTAAATGGCACCCAGATTTATGTTGCACGAAGCACAATTTCACATCATTCTGGGTCCATTTGTGTGAAAAAAAAGGTCCACTCAGGCTGAAACGCTACAAGAAGGTAGAATATTTTGAGTTGTAGGTGATCTGTACGTTTTATGATGATAGTACATTCCTAAGGGGGTCAAACTATGTCCTAATGGTCACCGGGCCTGGTGTCACTTTAAAGAAGTAGTCCAGTTACACATTTGTGGGCTTATAACTTGGCTTCTGAATTTCCTAGAGAGATCAGGTTTGTTTTAGTGTACTCCAATCAACAGCCCCTACAACAACAAAAAGGAATGGAGTCATTAGCACTTATGGTTTGTAAATGGCACCCAGAATTATGTTGCACGAAGCACAATTTCACATCATTCTGGGTCCATTTGTGTGAAAACAAGGTCCAATCAGGCTGAAACGTTACAAGAAGGTAGAATCTATTGAGTTGTAAGTGATCTGAACGTTTCATGATGATCGCACATTCCTATAGGGGGTCAAACCATGTCCCAAAGGTCACCGGGCCTGCGTCACTTAAAAGAAGTAGTCCAGTTACACCTTTGTGGGCTTGTAACTTTTCTTCTGAATGTTCTAGAGAGGTCAGGTTTGTTTTAGAGTACTCCAATTAACAGCCCCTATAACCCCAAAAAGGAATGGAGCGATTAGCACTTATGGTTATTAAATGACACCCAGAATTATGTCGCACAAAGCACAATTTCACATCATTCCGGGACCATTTCTCAGAAAAAAGCTTCAATCAGGCTGAAACGTCACAGAAAAGTAGAATCTATTGAGTTGTAAATGATTCCTGTGTTTCATGATGATAGCACATTCCTAAGGGGGTCAAGTTAGGTCATAAAGGTCACCGGACCACTTGTTCCTTAAAGGCGGCGTTCTAAACACACCTTTGGGGGCTTATAACTTGGCTTCTGAATGTCTCAGAGAGGTTAGGTTTGTTTTAGGGTACTCAAATCAACAGCCCCTATTACCCCAAAAAGGAATGGAGTCATTAGCACTTATGGTTTTTAAATGGCACCCAGAATTATGTTGCACGAAGCACAATTTCACATCATTCTGGGTCCATTTGTGTGAAAACAAGCTCCAAACAGGCTGTAACGCTACAGGAAGGTAGAATCTATTGAGTTGTAGGTGATCTGAACGTTTCATGATGATAGCACATTCCTAAGGGGGTCAAACCATGTCCCAAAGGTCACCGGGCCTGGTGTCACTTTAAAGAAGTAGTCCAGTTACACCTTTGTGGGCTTATAACTTTTCTTCTGAATGTCCTAGAGAGGTCAGGTTTGTTTTAGAGTACTCATATTAACAGCCCCTATAACCCCAAAAAGGAATGGAGTCATTAGCACTTATGTTTATTAAATGGCACCTAGAATTATGTCGCACAAAGCACAACTTCACGTCATTCCGGGTCCATTTCTCATAAAAAATCTTCAATTAGGCTGAAACGTCACAGAAAAGTAGAATCTATTGAGATGTAAATTATTCCTGTGTTTCATGATGATAGCACATTCCTAAGGGCGTCAAATCAGGTCATAAAGGTCACCGGAACACTTGTTCCTTAAAGGCGGCGTTCTAAACACACATTTGGGGGCTTATAACTTGGCTTCTGAATGTCCTAGAGAGGTCATGTTTGTTTTAGAGTACTCCAATTAACAGCCCCTATAACCCCAAAAAGGAATGGAGTCATTAGCACTTATGGTTATTAAATGGCACCCAGAATTATGTCGCACAAAGCACAATTTCACATCATTCCGGGTCCATTTCTCAGAAAAAAGCTTCAATCAGCCTAAAACGTCACAGAAAAGTAGAATCTATTGAGTTGTAAATTATTCCTTTGTTTCATGATGATAACACATTCTTAAGGGCGTCAAATCAGGTCATAAAGGTCACCGGATCACTTGTTCCTTAAAGGCGGTATTCCAAAAACACATTTGGGGGCTCATAACTTGGCTTCTGTATGTCTCAGAGAGGTCAGGTTTGTTTTAGGGTACTCCAATCAACAGCCCCTATTACCCCAAAAAGGAATGGAGTCATTAGCACTTATGGTTTTTAAATGGCACCCAGAATTATGTTGCACGAAGCACAATTTCACATCATTCTGGGTCCATTTGTGTGAAAAAAGGTCCGCTCAGGCTTAAACGCTACAGGATGGTAGAATCTATTGAGTTGTGGGTGATCTGAACGTTTTATGATGATAGTACATTCCTAAGGGGGTCAAACCATGTCCCAAAGGTCACTGGGCCTGGTGTCACTTTAAAGAAGTAGTCCAGTTACACCTTTGTGGGCTCATAACTTTTCTTCTAAATGTCCTAGAGAGGTCAAGTTTGTTTTAGAGTACTCCAATTACCAGCCCCTATAACCCCAAAAAGGAATGGAGTCATTAGCACTTATGGTTTTTAAATGGCACCCAGAATTATGTCGCACAAAGCACAATTTCACATCATTCCGGGTCCATTTCTCAGAAAAAAAGCTTCAATCAGGCTGAAACGTCACAGAAAAGTAGAATCTATTGAGTTGTAAATGATTCCTGTGTTTCATGATGATAGCACATTCCGAAGGGGGTCAAATCAGGTCATAAATGTCACCGGATCACTTGTTCCTTAAAGGGGGCGTTCTAAACACACATTTGGGGGCTTATAACTTGGCTTCTGAACGTCTCAGAGAGGTCAGGTTTGTTTTAGGGTACTCCAATCAACAGCCCCTATTACCCCAAAAAGGAATGGAGTCATTAGCACTTATGGTTTTTAAATGGCACGCAGAATTATGTTGTACAAAGCACAATTTCACATCATTCCGGGTCCATTTGTAAGTTAACAAGGTCCAATCAGGCTGAAACGTTACAGGAAGGTAGAATCTATTAAGTTGTAAGTGATATGAACGTTTCATGATGATAGCCCATTCCTAAGGGGGTCAAACCATGTCCCAAATGTCACCGGGCCTGGTGTCACTTTAAAGAAGTAGTCCAGTTACACCTTTGTGGGCTTATAACTTTTCTTCTGAATGTCCTAGAGAGGTCAGGTTTGTTTTAGAGTACTCCAATTAACAGCCCCCATAACCCCAAAAAGGAATGGAGTCATTAGCACTTATGGTTATTAAATGGCAGCCAGAATTATGTCGCACAAAGCACAATTTCACATCATTCCGGGTCCATTTCTCATAAAAAAGCTTCAATCAGGCTGAAACGTCACAGAAAAGTAGAATCTATTGAGTTGTACTTGATTGCTGTGTTTCATGATGATAGCACATTCCTAAGGGGGTCAAGTTAGGTCATAAAGGTCACCAGAACACTTGTTCCTTAAAGGCGACGTTCTAAACACACATATGGGGGCCAATAACTTGGCTTCTGAATGTCTCAGAGAGGTCAGGTTTGTTTTAGGGTACTCCAATCAACAGCCCCTATTACCCCACAAAGGAATGGAGTCATTAGCACTTATGGTTTTTAAATGGTACCCAGAATTATGTTGCACGAAGCACAATTTCACATCATTCTGGGTCCATTTGTATGAAAACAAGGTTCAATCAGGCTGAAACGCTACAGGAAGGTAGAATCTGTTGAGTTGTAAGTTATCTGAACGTTTCATGATGATAGCACATTCCTAAGGGGGTCAAACCATGTCCCAAAGGTCACCGGGCCTGGTGTCACTTTAAAGAAGTAGTCCTGTTTCACCTTTGTGGGCTTATAACTTTTCTTCTGAATGCCCTAGAGAGGTCAGGTTTGTTTTAGAATACTCCAATTAACAGCCCCTATAACCCCAAAAAGGAATGGAGTCATTAGCACTTATGGTTATTAAATGGCACCCAGAATTATGTCGCACAAAGCACAATTTCACATCATTCTGGGTCCATTTCTAAGAAAAAAGCTTCAATCAGGCTGAAACGTCACAGAAAAGTAGAATCTATTGAGTTGTAAATGATTCATGTGTTTCATGATGATAACACATTCCTAAGGGCGTCGAATCAGGTCATAAAGGTCACCGGATCACTTGTTCCTTAAAGGCGGTACTCGAAACACACATTTGGGGGCTTATAACTTGGCTTCTGAATGTCTCAGAGAGGTCAGGATTATTTGAGGGTACTCCAATCAACAGCCCCTATTACCCCAAAAAGGAATGGAGTCATTAGCACTTATGGTTTTTAAATGCCACCCAGAATTATGTCGCACAAAGCACAATTTCACATCATTCTGGGTCAATTTGTGTGAAAACAAGGTCCAATCAGGCTGAAACGCTACAGGAAGGTAGAATCTATTGAGTTGTAGGTGATCTGAACGTTTTATGATGATAGTACATTCCTAAGGGGGGTCAAACCATGTCCCAAAGGTCACCAGGCCTGGTGTCACTTTAAAGAAGTTGTCCAGTTACACATTTGTGGGCTTATAACTTGGCTTCTGAATGTCCTAGAGAGATCAGGTTTGTTTTAGTGTACTCCAATCAACAGCCTCTACAACCACAAAAAGGAATGGAGTCATTAGCACTTATGGTTTGTAAATGGCACCCAGAATTATGTTGCACGAAGCACAATTTCACATCATTCTGGGTCCATTTGTGTGAAAACAAGGTCCAATCAGGCTGAAACGTTACAAGAAGGTAGAATCTATTGAGTTGTAAGTGATCTGAATGTTTCATGATGATCGCACATTCCTATAAGGGGTCAAACCATGTCCCAAAGGTCACCGGATCTGGTGTCAATTTAAAGAAGTAGTCCAGTTACACATTTGTGGGCTTATAACTTGGCTTCAGAATGTCCAAGAGAGATCAGGTTTGTTTTAGTGTACTCCAATCAACAGCCCCTACAACCACAAAAAGGAATGGAGTCATTAGCACTTATGGTTTTTAAATGGCACCCAGAATTATGTTGCACGAAGCACAATTTCACATCATTCTGGGTTCATTTGTGTGAAAACAAGGTCCAATCAGGCTGAAACGTTACAGGAAGGTAGAATCTATTGAGTTGTAAGTGATCTGAACGTTTCATGATGATCGCACATTCGTATAGGGGGTCAAACCATGTCCCATAGGTCACCGGATCTGGTGTCACTTTAAAGAAGTAGTCCAGTTACACCTTCGTGGGCTTATAACTTGGCTTCTAAATGTCCAAGAGAGATCAGGTTTGTTTTAATGTACTCCAATCAACAGCCTCTACAACCACAAAAAGGAATGGAGTCATTAGCACTTATGGTTTTTAAATGGCACCCAGAATTATGTTGCACGAAGCACAATTTCACATCATTCTGGGTTCATTTGTGTGAAAACAAGGTCCAATCAGGCTGAAACGTTACAGGAAGGTAGAATCTATTGAGTTGTAAGTGATCTGAACGTTTCATGATGATCGCACATTCCTATAGGGGGTCAAACCATGTCCCAAAGGTCACCGGGCCTGGTGTCACTTTAAAGAAGTAGTCTAGTTACACCTTTGTGGGCTTATAACTTGGCTTCTGAATATCCTAGAGAGGTCAGGTTTTTTTTAGAGTACTCCTATTAACAGCCCCCATTACCCCAAATAGGAATGGAGTCATTAGCACTTATGGTTTTTAAATGGCACCCAGAATTATGTTGCACGAAGCACAATTTCACATCATTCTGGGTTCATTTGTGTGAAAACAAGGTCCAATCAGGCTGAAACGTTACAGGAAGGTAGAATCTATTGAGTTGTAAGTGATCTGAACGTTTCATGATGATCGCACATTCCTATAGGGGGTCAAACCATGTCCCAAAGGTCACCGGGCCTGGTGTCACTTTAAAGAAGTTGTCCAGTTACACATTTGTGGGCTTATAACTTGGCTTCTGAATGTCCTAGAGAGATCAGGTTTGTTTTAGTGAACTCCAATCAACAGCCCCTACAACCACAAAAAGGAATGGAGTCATTAGCACTTATGGTTTGTAAATGGCACCACGAATTATGTTGCACGAAGCACAATTTCACATCATTCTGGGTCCATTTGTGTGAAAACAAGGTCCATTCAGGCTGTACCGTTAAAAGAAGGTAGAATCTATTGAGTTGTAAGTGATCTGAACGTTTCATGATGATCGCACATTCCTATAGGGGGTAAAACCATGTCCCAAAGGTCACCAGGCCTGGTGTCACTTTAAAGAAGTTGTCCAGTTACACATTTGTGGGCTTATAACTTGGCTTCTGAATGTCCTAGAGAGATCAGGTTTGTTTTAGTGTACTCCAATCAACAGCCCCTACAACCACAAAAAGGAATGGAGTCATTAGCACTTATGGTTTTTAAATGGCACCCAGAATTATGTTGCACGAAGCACAATTTCACATCATTCTGGGTCCATTTGTGTGAAAACAAGGTCCAATCAGGCTGAAACGTTACAGGAAGGTAGAATCTATTGAGTTGTAAGTGATCTGAATGTTTCATGATGATCACACATTCCTATAGGGGGTAAAACCATGTCCCAAAGGTCACCAGGCCTGGTGTCACTTTAAAGAAGTAGTCCAGTTACACATTTGTGGGCTTATAACTTGGCTTCTGAATGTCCAAGAGAGATCAGGTTTTTTTTAGTGTACTCTAATTAACAGCCCCTACAACCACAAAAAGGAATGGAGTCATTAGCACTTATGGTTTGTAAATGGCACCCAGAATTATGTTGCACGAAGCACAATTTCACATCATTCTGGGTCCATTTGTGTGAAAACAAGGTCCAATCAGGCTGAAACGTTACAAGAAGGTAGAATCTATTGAGTTGTAAGTGATCTGAATGTTTCATGATGATCGCACATTCCTATAGGGGGTCAAACCATGTCCCAAAGGTCACCGGGCCTGGTGTCACTTTAAAGTAGTCTAGTTACACCTTTGTGGGCTTATAACTTGGCTTCTGTATATACTAGAGAGGTCAGGTTTGTTTTAGAGTACTCCAATTAACAGCCCCCATTACCACAAAAAGGAATGGAGTCATTAGCACTTATGGTTTTTAAATGGCACCCAGATTTATGTTGCACGAAGCACAATTTCACATCATTCTGGGTCCATTTGTGTGAAAAAAAAGGTCCACTCAGGCTGAAACGCTACAAGAAGGTAGAATATTTTGAGTTGTAGGTGATCTGTACATTTTATGATGATAGTACATTCCTAAGGGGGTCAAACTATGTCCTAAAGGTCACCGGGCCTGGTGTCACTTTAAAGAAGTAGTCCAGTTACACATTTGTGGGCTTATAACTTGGCTTCTGAATTTCCTAGAGAGATCAGGTTTGTTTTAGTGTACTCCAATCAACAGCCCCTACAACCACAAAAAGGAATGGAGTCATTAGCACTTATGGTTTGTAAATGGCACCCAGAATTATGTTGCACGAAGCACAATTTCACATCATTCTGGGTCCATTTGTGTGAAAACAAGGTCCAATCAGGCTGAAACGTTACAAGAAGGTAGAATCTATTGAGTTGTAAGTGATCTGAACGTTTCATGATGATCGCACATTCCTATAGGGGGTCAAACCATGTCCCAAAGGTCACCGGGCCTGCGTCACTTAAAAGAAGTAGTCCAGTTACACCTTTGTGGGCTTGTAACTTTTCTTCTGAATGTTCTAGAGAGGTCAGGTTTGTTTTAGAGTACTCCAATTAACAGCCCCTATAACCCCAAAAAGGAATGGAGCGATTAGCACTTATGGTTATTAAATGACACCCAGAATTATGTCGCACAAAGCACAATTTCACATCATTCCGGGACCATTTCTCAGAAAAAAGCTTCAATCAGGCTGAAACGTCACAGAAAAGTAGAATCTATTGAGTTGTAAATGATTCCTGTGTTTCATGATGATAGCACATTCCTAAGGGGGTCAAGTTAGGTCATAAAGGTCACCGGACCACTTGTTCCTTAAAGGCGGCGTTCTAAACACACCTTTGGGGGCTTATAACTTGGCTTCTGAATGTCTCAGAGAGGTTAGGTTTGTTTTAGGGTACTCAAATCAACAGCCCCTATTACCCCAAAAAGGAATGGAGTCATTAGCACTTATGGTTTTTAAATGGCACCCAGAATTATGTTGCACGAAGCACAATTTCACATCATTCTGGGTCCATTTGTGTGAAAACAAGCTCCAAACAGGCTGTAACGCTACAGGAAGGTAGAATCTATTGAGTTGTAGGTGATCTGAACGTTTCATGATGATAGCACATTCCTAAGGGGGTCAAACCATGTCCCAAAGGTCACCGGGCCTGGTGTCACTTTAAAGAAGTAGTCCAGTTACACCTTTGTGGGCTTATAACTTTTCTTCTGAATGTCCTAGAGAGGTCAGGTTTGTTTTAGAGTACTCATATTAACAGCCCCTATAACCCCAAAAAGGAATGGAGTCATTAGCACTTATGTTTATTAAATGGCACCTAGAATTATGTCGCACAAAGCACAACTTCACGTCATTCCGGGTCCATTTCTCATAAAAAAGCTTCAATTAGGCTGAAACGTCACAGAAAAGTAGAATCTATTGAGATGTAAATTATTCCTGTGTTTCATGATGATAGCACATTCCTAAGGGCGTCAAATCAGGTCATAAAGGTCACCGGAACACTTGTTCCTTAAAGGCGGCGTTCTAAACACACATTTGGGGGCTTATAACTTGGCTTCTGAATGTCCTAGAGAGGTCATGTTTGTTTTAGAGTACTCCAATTAACAGCCCCTATAACCCCAAAAAGGAATGGAGTCATTAGCACTTATGGTTATTAAATGGCACCCAGAATTATGTCGCACAAAGCACAATTTCACATCATTCCGGGTCCATTTCTCAGAAAAAAGCTTCAATCAGCCTAAAACGTCACAGAAAAGTAGAATCTATTGAGTTGTAAATTATTCCTTTGTTTCATGATGATAACACATTCTTAAGGGCGTCAAATCAGGTCATAAAGGTCACCGGATCACTTGTTCCTTAAAGGCGGTATTCCAAAAACACATTTGGGGGCTCATAACTTGGCTTCTGTATGTCTCAGAGAGGTCAGGTTTGTTTTAGGGTACTCCAATCAACAGCCCCTATTACCCCAAAAAGGAATGGAGTCATTAGCACTTATGGTTTTTAAATGGCACCCAGAATTATGTTGCACGAAGCACAATTTCACATCATTCTGGGTCCATTTGTGTGAAAAAAGGTCCGCTCAGGCTTAAACGCTACAGGATGGTAGAATCTATTGAGTTGTGGGTGATCTGAACGTTTTATGATGATAGTACATTCCTAAGGGGGTCAAACCATGTCCCAAAGGTCACTAGGCCTGGTGTCACTTTAAAGAAGTAGTCCTGTTTCACCTTTGTGGGCTTATAACTTTTCTTCTGAATGCCCTAGAGAGGTCAGGTTTGTTTTAGAGTACTCATATTAACAGCCCCTATAACCCCAAAAAGGAATGGAGTCATTAGCACTTATGTTTATTAAATGGCACCTAGAATTATGTCGCACAAAGCACAACTTCACGTCATTCCGGGTCCATTTCTCATAAAAAAGCTTCAATTAGGCTGAAACGTCACAGAAAAGTAGAATCTATTGAGATGTAAATTATTCCTGTGTTTCATGATGATAGCACATTCCTAAGGGGGTCAAGTTAGGTCATAAAGGTCACCAGAACACTTGTTCCTTAAAGGCGACGTTCTAAACACACATATGGGGGCCAATAACTTGGCTTCTGAATGTCTCAGAGAGGTCAGGTTTGTTTTAGGGTACTCCAATCAACAGCCCCTATTACCCCACAAAGGAATGGAGTCATTAGCACTTATGGTTTTTAAATGGTACCCAGAATTATGTTGCACGAAGCACAATTTCACATCATTCTGGGTCCATTTGTATGAAAACAAGGTTCAATCAGGCTGAAACGCTACAGGAAGGTAGAATCTGTTGAGTTGTAAGTTATCTGAACGTTTCATGATGATAGCACATTCCTAAGGGGGTCAAACCATGTCCCAAAGGTCACCGGGCCTGGTGTCACTTTAAAGAAGTAGTCCTGTTTCACCTTTGTGGGCTTATAACTTTTCTTCTGAATGCCCTAGAGAGGTCAGGTTTGTTTTAGAATACTCCAATTAACAGCCCCTATAACCCCAAAAAGGAATGGAGTCATTAGCACTTATGGTTATTAAATGGCACCCAGAATTATGTCGCACAAAGCACAATTTCACATCATTCTGGGTCCATTTCTAAGAAAAAAGCTTCAATCAGGCTGAAACGTCACAGAAAAGTAGAATCTATTGAGTTGTAAATGATTCATGTGTTTCATGATGATAACACATTCCTAAGGGCGTCGAATCAGGTCATAAAGGTCACCGGATCACTTGTTCCTTAAAGGCGGTACTCGAAACACACATTTGGGGGCTTATAACTTGGCTTCTGAATGTCTCAGAGAGGTCAGGATTATTTGAGGGTACTCCAATCAACAGCCCCTATTACCCCAAAAAGGAATGGAGTCATTAGCACTTATGGTTTTTAAATGCCACCCAGAATTATGTCGCACAAAGCACAATTTCACATCATTCTGGGTCAATTTGTGTGAAAACAAGGTCCAATCAGGCTGAAACGCTACAGGAAGGTAGAATCTATTGAGTTGTAGGTGATCTGAACGTTTTATGATGATAGTACATTCCTAAGGGGGTCAAACCATGTCCCAAAGGTCACCAGGCCTGGTGTCACTTTAAAGAAGTTGTCCAGTTACACATTTGTGGGCTTATAACTTGGCTTCTGAATGTCCTAGAGAGATCAGGTTTGTTTTAGTGTACTCCAATCAACAGCCTCTACAACCACAAAAAGGAATGGAGTCATTAGCACTTATGGTTTGTAAATGGCACCCAGAATTATGTTGCACGAAGCACAATTTCACATCATTCTGGGTCCATTTGTGTGAAAACAAGGTCCAATCAGGCTGAAACGTTACAAGAAGGTAGAATCTATTGAGTTGTAAGTGATCTGAATGTTTCATGATGATCGCACATTCCTATAAGGGGTCAAACCATGTCCCAAAGGTCACCGGATCTGGTGTCAATTTAAAGATGTAGTCCAGTTACACATTTGTGGGCTTATAACTTGGCTTCAGAATGTCCAAGAGAGATCAGGTTTGTTTTAGTGTACTCCAATCAACAGCCCCTACAACCACAAAAAGGAATGGAGTCATTAGCACTTATGGTTTTTAAATGGCACCCAGAATTATGTTGCACGAAGCACAATTTCACATCATTCTGGGTTCATTTGTGTGAAAACAAGGTCCAATCAGGCTGAAACGTTACAGGAAGGTAGAATCTATTGAGTTGTAAGTGATCTGAACGTTTCATGATGATCGCACATTCGTATAGGGGGTCAAACCATGTCCCATAGGTCACCGGATCTGGTGTCACTTTAAAGAAGTAGTCCAGTTACACCTTCGTGGGCTTATAACTTGGCTTCTAAATGTCCAAGAGAGATCAGGTTTGTTTTAATGTACTCCAATCAACAGCCCCTAAAACCACAAAAAGGAATGGAGTCATTAGCACTTATGGTTTTTAAATGGCACCCAGAATTATGTTGCACGAAGCACAATTTCACATCATTCTGGGTTCATTTGTGTGAAAACAAGGTCCAATCAGGCTGAAACGTTACAGGAAGGTAGAATCTATTGAGTTGTAAGTGATCTGAACGTTTCATGATGATCGCACATTCCTATAGGGGGTCAAACCATGTCCCAAAGGTCACCGTGCCTGGTGTCACTTTAAAGAAGTAGTCTAGTAACACCTTTGTGGGCTTATAACTTGGCTTCTGAATATCCTAGAGAGGTCAGGTTTTTTTTAGAGTACTCCAATTAACAGCCCCCATTACCCCAAATAGGAATGGAGTCATTAGCACTTATGGTTTTTAAATGGCACCCAGAATTATGTTGCACGAAGCACAATTTCACATCATTCTGGGTTCATTTGTGTGAAAACAAGGTCCAATCAGGCTGAAACGTTACAGGAAGGTAGAATCTATTGAGTTGTAAGTGATCTGAACGTTTCATGATGATCGCACATTCCTATAGGGGGTCAAACCATGTCCCAAAGGTCACCGGGCCTGGTGTCACTTTAAAGAAGTAGTCCAGTTACACATTTGTGGGCTTATAACATGGCTTCTGAATGTCCTAGAGAGATCAGGTTTGTTTTAGTGAACTCCAATCAACAGCCCCTACAACCACAAAAAGGAATGGAGTCATTAGCACTTATGGTTTGTAAATGGCACCACGAATTATGTTGCACGAAGCACAATTTCACATCATTCTGGGTCCATTTGTGTGAAAACAAGGTCCATTCAGGCTGTACCGTTAAAAGAAGGTAGAATCTATTGAGTTGTAAGTGATCTGAACGTTTCATGATGATCGCACATTCCTATAGGGGGTAAAACCATGTCCCAAAGGTCACCAGGCCTGGTGTCACTTTAAAGAAGTTGTCCAGTTACACATTTGTGGGCTTATAACTTGGCTTCTGAATGTCCTAGAGAGATCAGGTTTGTTTTAGTGTACTCCAATCAACAGCCCCTACAACCACAAAAAGGAATGGAGTCATTAGCACTTATGGTTTTTAAATGGCACCCAGAATTATGTTGCACGAAGCACAATTTCACATCATTCTGGGTCCATTTGTGTGAAAACAAGGTCCAATCAGGCTGAAACGTTACAGGAAGGTAGAATCTATTGAGTTGTAAGTGATCTGAATGTTTCATGATGATCACACATTCCTATAGGGGGTAAAACCATGTCCCAAAGGTCACCAGGCCTGGTGTCACTTTAAAGAAGTAGTCCAGTTACACATTTGTGGGCTTATAACTTGGCTTCTGAATGTCCAAGAGAGATCAGGTTTTTTTTTTAGTGTACTCTAATTAACAGCCCCTACAACCACAAAAAGGAATGGAGTCATTAGCACTTATGGTTTGTAAATGGCACCCAGAATTATGTTGCACGAAGCACAATTTCACATCATTCTGGGTCCATTTTTGTGAAAACAAGGTTCAATCAGGCTGAAACGTTACAAGAAGGTAGAATCTATTGAGTTGTAAGTGATCTGAATGTTTCATGATGATCGCACATTCCTATAAGGGGTCAAACCATGTCCCAAAGGTCACCGGATCTGGTGTCAATTTAAAGAAGTAGTCCAGTTACACATTTGTGGGCTTATAACTTGGCTTCTGAATGTCCTAGAGAGATCAGGTTTGTTTTAGTGTACTCCAATCAACAGCCCCTACAACCACAAAAAGGAATGGAGTCATTAGCACTTATGGTTTTTAAATGGCACCCAAAATTATGTTGCACAAAGCACAATTTCACATCATTCTGGCTTCATTTGTGTGAAAACAAGGTCCAATCAGGCTGAAACATTGCAGGAAGGTAGAATCTATTGAGTTGTAAGTGAACTGAACGTTTGATGATGATAGCACTTTCCTAAAGGGGTCAAACCATGTCCCAAAGGTCCCCGGATCTGGTGTCAATTTAAAGAAGTAGTCCATGTACACCTTTGTGGGCTTATAACTTGGCTTCTGAATGTCCTAGAGAGATCAGGTTTGTTTTAATGTACTCCAATCAACAGCCCCTACAACCACAAAAAGGAATGGAGTCATTAGCACTTATGGTTTGTAAATGGCACCCAGAATTATGTTGCACGAAGCACAATTTCACATCATTCTGGGTCCATTTGTGTGAAAACAAGGTCCAATCAGGCTGAAACGTTACAAGAAGGTAGAATCTATTGAGTTGTAAGTGATCTGAACGTTTCATGATGATCGCACATTCCTATAGGGGGTAAAACCATGTCCCAAAGGTCACAGGGCCTGGTGTCACTTTAAAGAAGTTGTCCAGTTACACATTTGTGGGCTTATAATTTGGTTTCTGAATGTCCTAGAGAGATCAGGTTTGTTTTAGTGTACTCCAATCAACAGCCCCTACAACCACAAAAAGGAATGGAGACATTAGCACTTATGGTTTGTAAATGGCACCCAGATTTATGTTGCACGAAGCACAAATTGACATCATTCTGGGTCCATTTGTGTGAAAACAAGGTCCAATCAGGCTGAAATGTTACAAGAAGGTAGAATCTATTGAGTTGTAAGTGATCTGAATGTTTCATGATGATCCCACATTCCTATAAGGGGTCAAACCATGTCCCAAAGGTCACCGGATCTGGTGTCAATTTAAAGATGTAGTCCAGTTACACATTTGTGGGCTTATAACTTGGCTTCTGAATGTCCTAGAGAGATCAGGTTTGTTTTAGTGTACTCCAATCAACAGCCCCTACAACCACAAAAATGAATGGAGTCATTAGCACTTATGGTTTGTAAATGGCACCACGAATTATGTTGCACGAAGCGCAATTTCACATCATTCTGGGTCCATTTGTGTGAAAACAAGGTCCATTCAGGCTGTACCGTTAAAAGAAGGTAGAATCTATTGAGTTGTAAGTGATCTGAACGTTTCATGATGATCGCACATTCCTATAGGGGGTAAAACCATGTCCCAAAGGTCACCAGGCCTGGTGTCACTTTAAAGAAGTTGTCCAGTTACACATTTGTGGGCTTATAACTTGGCTTCTGAATGTCCTAGAGAGATCAGGTTTGTTTTAGTGTACTCCAATCAACAGCCCCTACAACCACAAAAAGGAATGGAGTCATTAGCACTTATGGTTTTTAAATGGCACCCAGAATCATGTTGCACGAAGCACAATTTCACATCATTCTGGGTCCATTTGTGTGAAAACAAGGTCCAATCAGGCTGAAACGTTATAGGAAGGTAGAATCTATTGAGTTGTAAGTGATCTGAATGTTTCATGATGATCACACATTCCTATAGGGGGTAAAACCATGTCCCAAAGGTCACCAGGCCTGGTGTCACTTTAAAGAAGTAGTCCAGTTACACATTTGTGGGCTTATAACTTGGCTTCTGAATGTCCAAGAGAGATCAGGTTTTTTTTAGTGTACTCTAATTAACAGCCCCTACAACCACAAAAAGGAATGGAGTCATTAGCACTTATGGTTTGTAAATGGCACCCAGAATTATGTTGCACGAAGCACAATTTCACATCATTCTGGGTCCATTTGTGTGAAAACAAGGTCCAATCAGGCTGAAACGTTACAGGAAGGTAGAATCTATTGAGTTGTAAGTGATCTGAACGTTTCATGATGATCGCACATTCGTATAGGGGGTCAAACCATGTCCCATAGGTCACCGGATCTGGTGTCACTTTAAAGAAGTAGTCCAGTTACACCTTCGTGGGCTTATAACTTGGCTTCTAAATGTCCAAGAGAGATCAGGTTTGTTTTAATGTACTCCAATCAACAGCCCCTACAACCACAAAAAGGAATGGAGTCATTAGCACTTATGGTTTTTAAATGGCACCCAGAATTATGTTGCACGAAGCACAATTTCACATCATTCTGGGTTCATTTGTGTGAAAACAAGGTCCAATCAGGCTGAAACGTTACAGGAAGGTAGAATCTATTGAGTTGTAAGTGATCTGAACGTTTCATGATGATCGCACATTCCTATAGGGGGTCAAACCATGTCCCAAAGGTCACCGTGCCTGGTGTCACTTTAAAGAAGTAGTCTAGTTACACCTTTGTGGGCTTATAACTTGGCTTCTGAATATCCTAGAGAGGTCAGGTTTTTTTTAGAGTACTCCTATTAACAGCCCCCATTACCCCAAATAGGAATGGAGTCATTAGCACTTATGGTTTTTAAATGGCACCCAGAATTATGTTGCACGAAGCACAATTTCACATCATTCTGGGTTCATTTGTGTGAAAACAAGGTCCAATCAGGCTGAAACGTTACAGGAAGGTAGAATCTATTGAGTTGTAAGTGATCTGAACGTTTCATGATGATCGCACATTCCTATAGGGGGTCAAACCATGTCCCAAAGGTCACCGGGCCTGGTGTCACTTTAAAGAAGTAGTCCAGTTACACATTTGTGGGCTTATAACATGGCTTCTGAATGTCCTAGAGAGATCAGGTTTGTTTTAGTGAACTCCAATCAACAGCCCCTACAACCACAAAAAGGAATGGAGTCATTAGCACTTATGGTTTGTAAATGGCACCACGAATTATGTTGCACGAAGCACAATTTCACATCATTCTGGGTCCATTTGTGTGAAAACAAGGTCCATTCAGGCTGTACCGTTAAAAGAAGGTAGAATCTATTGAGTTGTAAGTGATCTGAACGTTTCATGATGATCGCACATTCCTATAGGGGGTAAAACCATGTCCCAAAGGTCACCAGGCCTGGTGTCACTTTAAAGAAGTTGTCCAGTTACACATTTGTGGGCTTATAACTTGGCTTCTGAATGTCCTAGAGAGATCAGGTTTGTTTTAGTGTACTCCAATCAACAGCCCCTACAACCACAAAAAGGAATGGAGTCATTAGCACTTATGGTTTTTAAATGGCACCCAGAATTATGTTGCACGAAGCACAATTTCACATCATTCTGGGTCCATTTGTGTGAAAACAAGGTCCAATCAGGCTGAAACGTTACAGGAAGGTAGAATCTATTGAGTTGTAAGTGATCTGAATGTTTCATGATGATCACACATTCCTATAGGGGGTAAAACCATGTCCCAAAGGTCACCAGGCCTGGTGTCACTTTAAAGAAGTAGTCCAGTTACACATTTGTGGGCTTATAACTTGGCTTCTGAATGTCCAAGAGAGATCAGGTTTTTTTTAGTGTACTCTAATTAACAGCCCCTACAACCACAAAAAGGAATGGAGTCATTAGCACTTATGGTTTGTAAATGGCACCCAGAATTATGTTGCACGAAGCACAATTTCACATCATTCTGGGTCCATTTGTGTGAAAACAAGGTCCAATCAGGCTGAAACGTTACAAGAAGGTAGAATCTATTGAGTTGTAAGTGATCTGAATGTTTCATGATGATCGCACATTCCTATAAGGGGTCAAACCATGTCCCAAAGGTCACCGGATCTGGTGTCAATTTAAAGAAGTAGTCCAGTTACACATTTGTGGGCTTATAACTTGGCTTCTGAATGTCCTAGAGAGATCAGGTTTGTTTTAGTGTACTCCAATCAACAGCCCCTACAACCACAAAAAGGAATGGAGTCATTAGCACTTATGGTTTTTAAATGGCACCCAAAATTATGTTGCACAAAGCACAATTTCACATCATTCTGGCTTCATTTGTGTGAAAACAAGGTCCAATCAGGCTGAAACGTTGCAGGAAGGTAGAATCTATTGAGTTGTAAGTGAACTGAACGTTTGATGATGATAGCACTTTCCTAAAGGGGTCAAACCATGTCCCAAAGGTCCCCGGATCTGGTGTCAATTTAAAGAAGTAGTCCATGTACACCTTTGTGGGCTTATAACTTGGCTTCTGAATGTCCTAGAGAGATCAGGTTTGTTTTAATGTACTCCAATCAACAGCCCCTACAACCACAAAAAGGAATGGAGTCATTAGCACTTATGGTTTGTAAATGGCACCCAGAATTATGTTGCACGAAGCACAATTTCACATCATTCTGGGTCCATTTGTGTGAAAACAAGGTCCAATCAGGCTGAAACGTTACAAGAAGGTAGAATCTATTGAGTTGTAAGTGATCTGAACGTTTCATGATGATCGCACATTCCTATAGGGGGTAAAACCATGTCCCAAAGGTCACAGGGCCTGGTATCACTTTAAAGAAGTTGTCCAGTTACACATTTGTGGGCTTATAATTTGGTTTCTGAATGTCCTAGAGAGATCAGGTTTGTTTTAGTGTACTCCAATCAACAGCCCCTACAACCACAAAAAGGAATGGAGACATTAGCACTTATGGTTTGTAAATGGCACCCAGATTTATGTTGCACGAAGCACAAATTCACATCATTCTGGGTCCATTTGTGTGAAAACAAGGTCCAATCAGGCTGAAATGTTACAAGAAGGTAGAATCTATTGAGTTGTAAGTGATCTGAATGTTTCATGATGATCCCACATTCCTATAAGGGGTCAAACCATGTCCCAAAGGTCACCGGATCTGGTGTCAATTTAAAGATGTAGTCCAGTTACACATTTGTGGGCTTATAACTTGGCTTCTGAATGTCCTAGAGAGATCAGGTTTGTTTTAGTGTACTCCAATCAACAGCCCCTACAACCACAAAAATGAATGGAGTCATTAGCACTTATGGTTTGTAAATGGCACCACGAATTATGTTGCACGAAGCACAATTTCACATCATTCTGGGTCCATTTGTGTGAAAACAAGGTCCATTCAGGCTGTACCGTTAAAAGAAGGTAGAATCTATTGAGTTGTAAGTGATCTGAACGTTTCATGATGATCGCACATTCCTATAGGGGGTAAAACCATGTCCCAAAGGTCACCAGGCCTGGTGTCACTTTAAAGAAGTTGTCCAGTTACACATTTGTGGGCTTATAACTTGGCTTCTGAATGTCCTAGAGAGATCAGGTTTGTTTTAGTGTACTCCAATCAACAGTCCCTACAACCACAAAAAGGAATGGAGTCATTAGCACTTATGGTTTTTAAATGGCACCCAGAATTATGTTGCACGAAGCACAATTTCACATCATTCTGGGTCCATTTGTGTGAAAACAAGGTCCAATCAGGCTGAAACGTTACAGGAAGGTAGAATCTATTGAGTTGTAAGTGATCTGAATGTTTCATGATGATCACACATTCCTATAGGGGGTAAAACCATGTCCCAAAGGTCACCAGGCCTGGTGTCACTTTAAAGAAGTAGTCCAGTTACACATTTGTGGGCTTATAACTTGGCTTCTGAATGTCCAAGAGAGATCAGGTTTTTTTTAGTGTACTCTAATTAACAGCCCCTACAACCACAAAAAGGAATGGAGTCATTAGCACTTATGGTTTGTAAATGGCACCCAGAATTATGTTGCACGAAGCACAATTTCACATCATTCTGGGTCCATTTGTGTGAAAACAAGGTCCAATCAGGCTGAAACGTTACAAGAAGGTAGAATCTATTGAGTTGTAAGTGATCTGAATGTTTCATGATGATCGCACATTCCTATAAGGGGTCAAACCATGTCCCAAAGGTCACCGGATCTGGTGTCAATTTAAAGAAGTAGTCCAGTTACACATTTGTGGGCTTATAACTTGGCTTCTGAATGTCCTAGAGAGATCAGGTTTGTTTTAGTGTACTCCAATCAACAGCCCCTACAACCACAAAAAGGAATGGAGTCATTAGCACTTATGGTTTTTAAATGGCACCCAAAATTATGTTGCACAAAGCACAATTTCACATCATTCTGGCTTCATTTGTGTGAAAACAAGGTCCAATCAGGCTGAAACGTTGCAGGAAGGTAGAATCTATTGAGTTGTAAGTGAACTGAACGTTTGATGATGATAGCACTTTCCTAAAGGGGTCAAACCATGTCCCAAAGGTCCCCGGATCTGGTGTCAATTTAAAGAAGTAGTCAATGTACACCTTTGTGGGCTTATAACTTGGCTTCTGAATGTCCTAGAGAGATCAGGTTTGTTTTAATGTACTCCAATCAACAGCCCCTACAACCACAAAAAGGAATGGAGTCATTAGCACTTATGGTTTGTAAATGGCACCCAGAATTATGTTGCACGAAGCACAATTTCACATCATTCTGGGTCCATTTGTGTGAAAACAAGGTCCAATCAGGCTGAAACGTTACAAGAAGGTAGAATCTATTGAGTTGTAAGTGATCTGAACGTTTCATGATGATCGCACATTCCTATAGGGGGTAAAACCATGTCCCAAAGGTCACAGGGCCTGGTGTCACTTTAAAGAAGTTGTCCAGTTACACATTTGTGGGCTTATAATTTGGTTTCTGAATATCCTAGAGAGATCAGGTTTGTTTTAGTGTACTCCAATCAACAGCCCCTACAACCACAAAAAGGAATGGAGACATTAGCACTTATGGTTTGTAAATGGCACCCAGATTTATGTTGCACTAAGCACAAATTCACATCATTCTGGGTCCATTTGTGTGAAAACAAGGTCCAATCAGGCTGAAATGTTACAAGAAGGTAGAATCTATTGAGTTGTAAGTGATCTGAATGTTTCATGATGATCCCACATTCCTATAAGGGGTCAAACCATGTCCCAAAGGTCACCGGATCTGGTGTCAATTTAAAGAGGTAGTCCAGTTACACATTTGTGGGCTTATAACTTGGCTTCTGAATGTCCTAGAGAGATCAGGTTTGTTTTAGTGTACTCCAATCAACAGCCCCTACAACCACAAAAAGGAATGGAGTCATTAGCACTTATGGTTTGTTAATGGCACCCAGAATTATGTTGCACGAAGCACAATTTCACATCATTCTTGGTTCATTTGTGTGAAAACAAGGTCCAATCAGGCTGAAACGTTACAGGAAGGTAGAATCTATTGAGTTGTAAGTGATCTGAACGTTTCATGATGATAGCACTTTCCTAAGGGGGTCAAACCATGTCCCAAAGGTCACCGGATCTGGTGTCACTTTAAAGAAGTAGTCCAGTTACACCTTTGTGGGCTTATAACTTGGCTTCAGAATGTCCTAGAGAGATCAGGTTTGTTTTAGTGTACTCCAATCAACAGCCCCTACAACCACAAAACGGAATGGAGTCATTAGCACTTATGGTTTTTAAATGGCACCCAGAATTAAGTTGCACGAAGCACAATTTCACATCATTCTGGGTTCATTTGTGTGAAAACAAGGTCCAATCAGGCTGAAACGTTACAGGAAGGTAGAATCTATTGCGTTGTAAGTGATCTGAACGTTTCATGATGATAGCACTTTCCTAAGGGGGTCAAACCATGTCCCAAAGGTCACCGGATCTGGTGTCAATTTAAAGAAGTAGTCCAGTTACACATTTGTGGGCTTATAACTTGGCTTCTGAATGTCCTAGAGAGATCAGGTTTGTTTTAGTGTACTCCAACCAACAGCCCCTACAACCACAAAATGGAATGGAGTCATTAGCACTTATGGTTTTTATATGGCACCCAGAATTATGTTGCACGAAGCACAATTTCACGCCATTCTGGGTTCATTTGTGTGAAAACAAGGTCCAATCAGGCTGAAACGTTACAAGAAGGTAGAATCTATTGAGTTGTAAGTGATCTGAACGTTTCATGATGATCGCACATTCCTATAGGGGGTCAAACCATGTCCCAAAGGTCACCGGGCCTGGTGTCACTTTAAATAAATAGTCCAGTTACACCTTTGTGGGCTTATAACTTGGCTTCAGAATGTCCTAGAGAGATCAGGTTTGTTTTAGTGTACTCCAATCAACAGCCCCTACAACCACAAAACTGAATGGAGTCATTAGCACTTATGGTTTTTAAATGGCACCCAGAATTAAGTTGCACGAAGCACAATTTCACATCATTCTGGGTTCATTTGTGTGAAAACAAGGTCCAATCAGGCTGAAACGTTACAGGAAGGTAGAATCTATTGCGTTGTAAGTGATCTGAACGTTTCATGATGATAGCACTTTCCTAAGGGGGTCAAACCATGTCCCATAGGTCACCGGATCTGGTGTCACTTTAAAGAAGTAGTCCAGTTACACCTTTGTGGGCTTATAACTTGGCTTCTAAATGTCCAAGAGAGATCAGGTTTGTTTTAATGTACTCCAATCAACAGCCCCTACAACCACAAAAAGGAATGGAGTCATTAGCACTTATGGTTTGTAAATGGCACCCAGAATTATGTTGCACGAAGCACAATTTCACATCATTCTGGGTTCATTTGTGTGAAAACAAGGTCCAATCAGGCTGAAACGTTACAGGAAGGTAGAATCTATTGAGTTGTAAGTGATCTGAACGTTTCATGATGATCGCACATTCCTATAGGGGGTCAAACCATGTCCCAAAGGTCACCGGGCCTGGTGTCACTTTAAAGAAGTAGTCCAGTTACACATTTGTGGGCTTATAACATGGCTTCTGAATGTCCTAGAGAGATCAGGTTTGTTTTAGTGAACTCCAATCAACAGCCCCTACAACCACAAAAAGGAATGGAGTCATTAGCACTTATGGTTTGTAAATGGCACCACAAATTATGTTGCACGAAGCACAATTTCACATCATTCTGGGTCCATTTGTGTGAAAACAAGGTCCAATCAGGCTGTACCGTTAAAAGAAGGTAGAATCTATTGAGTTGTAAGTGATCTGAACGTTTCATGATGATCGCACATTCCTATACGGGGTAAAACCATGTCCCAAAGGTCACCAGGCCTGGTGTCACTTTAAAGAAGTTGTCCAGTTACACATTTGTGGGCTTATAACTTGGCTTCTGAATGTCCTAGAGAGATCAGGTTTGTTTTAGTGTACTCCAATCAACAGCCCCTACAACCACAAAAAGGAATGGAGTCATTAGCACTTATGGTTTGTAAATGGCACCCAGAATTATGTTGCACGAAGCACAATTTCACATCATTCTGGGTCCATTTGTGTGAAAACAAGGTCCAATCAGGCTGAAACGTTACAGGAAGGTAGAATCTATTGAGTTGTAAGTGATCTGAATGTTTCATGATGATCGCACATTCCTATAGGGGGTAAAACCATGTCCCAAAGGTCACCAGGCCTGGTGTCACTTTAAAGAAGTAGTCCAGTTACACATTTGTGGGCTTATAATTTGGCTTCTGAATGTCCAAGAGAGATCAGGTTTGTTTTAGTGTACTCCAATCAACAGCCCCTACAACCACAAAAAGGAATGGAGTCATTAGCACTTATGGTTTGTAAATGGCACCCAGAATTATGTTGCACGAAGCACAATTTCACATCATTCTGGGTCCATTTGTGTGAAAACAAGGTCCAATCAGGCTGAAACGTTACAAGAAGGTAGAATCTATTGAGTTGTAAGTGATCTGAATGTTTCATGATGATCGCACATTCCTATAAGGGGTCAAACCATGTCCCAAAGGTCACCGGATCTGGTGTCAATTTAAAGAAGTAGTCCAGTTACACATTTGTGGGCTTATAACTTGGCTTCTGAATATCCTAGAGAGATCAGGTTTGTTTTAGTGTACTCCAATCAACAGCCCCTACAACCCCAAAAAGGAATGGAGTCATTAGCACTTATGGTTTTTAAATGGCACCCAAAATTATGTTGCACAAAGCACAATTTCACATCATTCTGGGTTCATTTGTGTGAAAACAAGGTCCAATCAGGCTGAAACGTTACAGGAAGGTAGAATCTATTGCGTTGTAAGTGATCTGAACGTTTCATGATGATAGCACTTTCCTAAGGGGGTCAAACCATGTCCCATAGGTCACCGGATCTGGTGTCACTTTAAAGAAGTAGTCCAGTTACACCTTTGTGGGCTTATAACTTGGCTTCTAAATGTCCAAGAGAGATCAGGTTTGTTTTAATGTACTCCAATCAACAGCCCCTACAACCACAAAAAGGAATGGAGTCATTAGCACTTATGGTTTTTAAATGGCACCCAGAATTATGTTGCACGAAGCACAATTTCACATCATTCTGGGTTCATTTGTGTGAAAACAAGGTCCAATCAGGCTGAAACGTTACAGGAAGGTAGAATCTATTGAGTTGTAAGTGATCTGAACGTTTCATGATGATCGCACATTCCTATAGGGGGTCAAACCATGTCCCAAAGGTCACCGGGCCTGGTGTCACTTTAAAGAAGTAGTCCAGTTACACATTTGTGGGCTTATAACATGGCTTCTGAATGTCCTAGAGAGATCAGGTTTGTTTTAGTGAACTCCAATCAACAGCCCCTACAACCACAAAAAGGAATGGAGTCATTAGCACTTATGGTTTGTAAATGGCACCACGAATTATGTTGCACGAAGCACAATTTCACATCATTCTGGGTCCATTTGTGTGAAAACAAGGTCCAATCAGGCTGTACCGTTAAAAGAAGGTAGAATCTATTGAGTTGTAAGTGATCTGAATGTTTCATGATGATCGCACATTCCTATAGGGGGTAAAACCATGTCCCAAAGGTCACCAGGCCTGGTGTCACTTTAAAGAAGTAGTCCAGTTACACATTTGTGGGCTTATAATTTGGCTTCTGAATGTCCAAGAGAGATCAGGTTTGTTTTAGTGTACTCCAATCAACAGCCCCTACAACCACAAAAAGGAATGGAGTCATTAGCACTTATGGTTTGTAAATGGCACCCAGAATTATGTTGCACGAAGAACAATTTCACATCATTCTGGGTCCATTTGTGTGAAAACAAGGTCCAATCAGGCTGAAACGTTACAAGAAGGTAGAATCTATTGAGTTGTAAGTGATCTGAATGTTTCATGATGATCGCACATTCCTATAAGGGGTCAAACCATGTCCCAAAGGTCACCGGATCTGGTGTCAATTTAAAGAAGTAGTCCAGTTACACATTTGTGGGCTTATAACTTGGCTTCTGAATATCCTAGAGAGATCAGGTTTGTTTTAGTGTACTCCAATTAACAGCCCCTACAACCACAAAAAGGAATGGAGTCATTAGCACTTATGGTTTTTAAATGGCACCCAAAATTATGTTGCACAAAGCACAATTTCACATCATTCTGGGTTCATTTGTGTGAAAACAAGGTCCAATCAGGCTGAAACGTTACAGGAAGGTAGAATCTATTGCGTTGTAAGTGATCTGAACGTTTCATGATGATAGCACTTTCCTAAGGGTGTCAAACCATGTCCCAAAGGTCACCGGATCTGGTGTCACTTTAAAGAAGTAGTCCAGTTACACCTTTGTGGGCTTATAACTTGGCTTCTAAATGTCCAAGAGAGATCAGGTTTGTTTTAATGTACTCCAATCAACAGCCCCTAAAACCACAAAAAGGAATGGAGTCATTAGCACTTATGGTTTTTAAATGGCACCCAGAATTATGTTGCACGAAGCACAATTTCACATCATTCTGGGTTCATTTGTGTGAAAACAAGGTCCAATCAGGCTGAAACGTTACAGGAAGGTAGAATCTATTGAGTTGTAAGTGATCTGAACGTTTCATGATGATCGCACATTCCTATAGGGGGTCAAACCATGTCCCAAAGGTCACCGGGCCTGGTGTCACTTTAAAGAAGTAGTCCAGTTACACATTTGTGGGCTTATAACATGGCTTCTGAATGTCCTAGAGAGATCAGGTTTGTTTTAGTGAACTCCAATCAACAGCCCCTACAACCACAAAAAGGAATGGAGTCATTAGCACTTATGGTTTGTAAATGGCACCACGAATTATGTTGCACGAAGCACAATTTCACACCATTCTGGGTCCATTTGTGTGAAAACAAGGTCCAATCAGGCTGTACCGTTAAAAGAAGGTAGAATCTATTGAGTTGTAAGTGATCTGAACGTTTCATGATGATCGCACATTCCTATAGGGGGTAAAACCATGTCCCAAAGGTCACCAGGCCTGGTGTCACTTTAAAGAAGTTGTTCAGTTACACTTTTGTGGGCTTATGACTTGGCTTCTGAATGTCCAAGAGAGATCAGGTTTGTTTTAGTGTACTCCAATCAACAGCCCCTACAACCACAAAAAGGAATGGAGTCATTAGCACTTATGGTTTGTAAATGGCACCCAGAATTATGTTGCACGAAGCACAATTTCACATCATTCTGGGTCCAGTTGTGTGAAAACAAGGTCCAATCAGGCTGAAACGTTACAGGAAGGTAGAATCTATTGAGTTGTAAGTGATCTGAATGTTTCATGATGATCGCACATTCCTATAGGGGGTAAAACCATGTCCCAAAGGTCACCAGGCCTGGTGTCACTTTAAAGAAGTAGTCCATGTACACCTTTGTGGGCTTATAACTTGGCTTCTGAATGTCCTAGAGAGATCAGGTTTGTTTTAATGTACTCCAATAAACAGCCCCTACAACCACAAAAAGGAATGGAGTCATTAGCACTTATGGCTTTTAAATGGCACCCAGAAATATGTTGCACGAAGCACAATTTCACATCATTCTGGGTCCATTTGTGTGAAAACAAGGTCCAATCAGGCTGAAACGTTACAAGAAGGTAGAATCTATTGAGTTGTAAGTGATCTGAACGTTTCATGATGATCGCACATTCCTATAGGGGGTAAAACCATGTCCCAAAGGTCACAGGGCCTGGTGTCACTTTAAAGAAGTTGTCCAGTTACACATTTGTGGGCTTATAATTTGGTTTCTGAATGTCCTAGAGAGATCAGGTTTGTTTTAGTGTACTCCAATCAACAGCCCCTACAACCACAAAAAGGAATGGAGACATTAGCACTTATGGTTTGTAAATGGCACCCAGAATTATTTTGCACGAAGCACAAATTCACATCATTCTGGGTCCATTTGTGTGAAAACAAGGTCCAATCAGGCTGAAACATTACAAGAAGGTAGAATCTATTGAGTTGTAAGTGATCTGAATGTTTCATGATGATCCCACATTCCTATAAGGGGTCAAACCATGTCCCAAAGGTCACCGGATCTGGTGTCAATTTAAAGAGGTAGTCCAGTTACACATTTGTGGGCTTATAACTTGGCTTCTGAATGTCCTAGAGAGATCAGGTTTGTTTTAGTGTATTCCAATCAACAGCCCCTACAACCACAAAAAGGAATGGAGTCATTAGCACTTATGGTTTGTTAATGGCACCCAGAATTATGTTGCATGAAGCACAATTTCACATCATTCTTGGTTCATTTGTGTGAAAACAAGGTCCAATCAGGCTGAAACGCTACAGGAAGGTAGAATCTATTGAGTTGTAAGTGATCTGAACGTTTCATGATGATAGCACTTTCCTAAGGGGGTCAAACCATGTCCCAAAGGTCACAGGGCCTGGTGTCACTTTAAAGAAGTTGTCCAGTTACACATTTGTGGGCTTATAATTTGGTTTCTGAATGTCCTAGAGAGATCAGGTTTGTTTTAGTGTACTCCAATCAACAGCCCCTACAACCACAAAAAGGAATGGAGACATTAGCACTTATGGTTTGTAAATGGCACCCAGAATTATGTTGCACAAAGCACAAATTCACATCATTCTGGGTCCATTTGTGTGAAAACAAGGTCCAATCAGGCTGAAACGTTACAAGAAGGTAGAATCTATTGAGTTGTAAGTGATCTGAATGTTTCATGATGATCGCACATTCCTATAAGGGGTCAAACCATGTCCCAAAGGTCACCGGATCTGGTGTCAATTTAAAGAGGTAGTCCAGTTACACATTTGTGGGCTTATAACTTGGCTTCTGAATGTCCTAGAGAGATCAGGTTTGTTTTAGTGTACTCCAATCAACAGCTCCTACAACCACAAAAAGGAATGGAGTCATTAGCACTTATGGTTTTTATATGGCACCCAGAATTATGTTGCACGAAGCACAATTTCACGCCATTCTGGGTTCATTTGTGTGAAAACAAGGTCCAATCAGGCTGAAACGTTACAAGAAGATAGAATCTATTGAGTTGTAAGTGATCTGAACGTTTCATGATGATCGCACATTCCTATAAGGGGTCAAACCATGTCCCAAAGGTCACCGGATCTGGTGTCAATTTAAAGAGGTAGTCCAGTTACACATTTGTGGGCTTATAACTTGGCTTCTGAATGTCCTAGAGAGATCAGTTTTGTTTTAGTGTACTCCAATCAACAGCCCCTACAACCACAAAAAGGAATGGAGTCATTAGCACTTATGGTTTGTTAATGGCACCCAGAATTATGTTGCACGAAGCACAATTTCACGCCATTCTGGGTTCATTTGTGTGAAAACAAGGTCCAATCAGGCTGAAACGTTACAAGAAGGTAGAATCTATTGAGTTGTAAGTGATCTGAACGTTTCATGATGATCGCACATTCCTATAGGGGGTCAAACCATGTCCCAAAGGTCACCGGGCCTGGTGTCACTTTAAAGAAGTAGTCCAGTTACACCTTTGTGGGCTTATAACTTGGCTTCTGAATGCCCTAGAGAGGTCAGGTTTGTTTTAGAGTACTCCAATTATCAGCCCCTACAACCACAAAAAGGAATGGAGTCATTAGCACTTATGGTTTTTAAATGGCACCCAGAATTATGTTGCACGAAGCACAATTTCTCATCATTCTGGGTTCATTTGTGTGAAAACAAGGTCCAATCAGGCTGAAACGTTACAAGAAGGTAGAATCTATTGAGTTGTAAGTGTTCTGAACGTTTCATGATGATCGCACATTCCTATAGGGGGTCAAACCATGTCCCAAAGGTCACCGGGCCTGGTGTCACTTTAAATAAGTAGTCCAGTTACACCTTTGTGGGCTTATAACTTGGCTTCTGAATGTCCTAGAGAGGTCAGTTTTTATTTTAATGTACTCCAATCAACAGCCCCTACAACCACAAAAAGGAATGGAGTCATTAGCACTTATGGTTTGTAAATGGCACCCAGAAATATGTTGCACGAAGCACAATTTCACATCATTCTGGGTCCATTTGTGTGAAAACAAGGTCCAATCAGGCTGAAACTTTACAAGAAGGTAGAATCTATTGAATTGTAATTGATCTGAACGTTTCATGATGATCGCACATTCCTATAGGGAGTCAAACCATGTCCCAAAGGTCACCAGGCCTGGTGTCACTTTAAAGAAGTAGTCCAGTTACACATTTGTGGGCTTATAACTTGGCTTCTGAATGTCCTAGGGAGATCAGGTTTGTTTTAGTGTACTCCAATCAACAGCCCCTACAACCACAAAAAGGAATGGAGTCATTAGCACTTATGGTTTGTAAATGGCACCCAGAATTATGTTGCACGAAGCACAATTTCACATCATTCTGGGTCCATTTGTGTGAAAACAAGGTCCAATCAGGCTGAAACGTTACAGGAAGGTAGAATCTATTGAGTTGTAAGTGATCTGAACGTTTCATGATGATAGCACTTTCGTAAGGGGGTCAAACCATGTCCCAAACGTCACCGGATCTGGTGTCAGTTTAAAGAAGTAGTCCAGTTACACATTTGTGGGCTTATAACTTGGCTTCTGAATGTCCTAGAGAGATCAGGTTTGTTTTAGTGTACTCCAATCAACAGCCCCTACAACCACAAAAAGGAATGGAGTCATTAGCACTTATGGTTTGTAAATGGCACCTAGAATTATGTTGCACGAAGCACAATTTCACATCATTCTGGGTCCATTTGTGTGAAAACAAGGTCCAATCAGGCTGAAACGTTACAAGAAGGTAGAATCTATTGAGTTGTAAGTGATCTGAACGTTTCATGATGATCACACATTCCTATAGGGGGTCAAACCATGTCCCAAAGGTCTTTGGGCTTGGTGTCACTTTAAAGAAGTAGTCCAGTTACACCTTTGTGGGCTTATAACTTGGCTTCTGAATATCCTAGGGAGGTCAGGTTTGTTTTAGAGTACTCCAATTAACAGCCCCTACAACCACAAAAAGGAATGGAGCCATTAGCACTTATGGTTTTTAAATGGCACCCAGAATTATGTTGCACGAAGCACAATTTCACATCATTCTGGGTTCATTTGTGTGAAAACAAGGTACAATCAGGCTGAAACGTTACAGGAAGGTAGAATCTATTGAGTTGTAAGTGATCTGAACGTTTCATGATGATCGCACATTCCTATAGGGGGTCAAACCATGTCCCAAAGGTCACCGGGCCTGGTGTCACTTTAAAGAAGTAGTCCAGTTACACATTTGTGGGCTTATAACCTGGCTTCTGAATGTCCAAGAGAGATCAGGTTTGTTTTATTGTAGTCCAATCAACAGCCCCTCCATCCACAAAAAGGAATGGAGTCATTAGGACTTATGGTTTGTAAATGGCACCCAGAATTATGTTGCACGAAGCACAATTTCACATCATTCTGGGTCCATTTGTGTGAAAACAAGGTCCAATCAGGATGAAACGTTACAAGAAGGTAGAATCGATTGAGTTGTAAGTGATCTGAACTTTCATGATGATCGCACATTCCTATAGGGGGTCAAACCATGTCACAAAGGTTACCGGGCCTGGTGTCACTTTAAAGAAGTAGTCCAGTTACACATTTGTGGGCTTATACCTTGGCTTCTGAATATCCTAGAGAGGTCAGGTTTGTTTTAGAGTACTCCAGTTAACAGCCCCCATTACCCCAAAAAGGAATGGAGTCAATAGCACTTATGGTTTGTAAATGGCACCCAGAATTATGTTGCACGAAGCACAATTTCACATCATTCTGGGTCCATTTGTGTGAAAACAAGGTCCAATCAGGCTGAAACGTTACAGGAAGGTAGAATCTACTGAGTTGTAAGTGATCTGAACGTTTCATGATGATCGCACATTCCTATAGGGGGTAAAACCATGTCCCAAAGGTCACCGGGCCTGGTGTCACTTTAAAGAAGAAGTCCAGTTACACCTTTGTGGGCTTATAACTTGGCTTCTGAATGTCCTAGAGAGATCAGGTTTGTTTTAGTGTACTCCAATCAACAGCCCCTACAACCACAAAAAGGAATGGAGACATTAGCACTTATGGTTTGTAAATGGCACCCAGAATTATGTTGCACGAAGCACAAATTCACATCATTCTGGGTCCATTTGTGTGAAAACAAGGTCCAATCAGGCTGAAACGTTACAAGAAGGTAGATTCTATTGAGGGTTAAGTGATCTGAATGTTTCATGATGATCGCACATTCCTATAAGGGGTCAAACCATGTCCCAAAGGTCACCGGATCTGGTGTCAATTTAAAGAGGTAGTCCAGTTACACATTTGTGGGCTTATAACTTGGCTTCTGAATGTCCTAGAGAGATAAGGTTTGTTTTAGTGTACTCCAATCAACAGCCCCTACAACCACAAAAAGGAATGGAGTCATTAGCACTTATGGTTTGTTAATGGCACCCAGAATTATGTTGCACGAAGCACAATTTCACATCATTCTTGGTTCATTTGTGTGAAAACAAGGTCCAATCAGGCTGAAACGTTACAGGAAGGTAGAATCTATTGAGTTGTAAGTGATCTGAACGTTTCATGATGATAGCACTTTCCTAAGGGGGTCAAACCATGTCCCAAAGGTCACCGGATCTGGTGTCAATTTAAAGAAGTAGTCCAGTTACACATTTGTGGGCTTATAACTTGGCTTCTGAATGTCCTAGAGAGATCAGGTTTGTTTTAGTGTACTCCAACCAACAGCCCCTAAAACCACAAAAAGGAATGGAGTCATTAGCACTTATGGTTTTTATATGGCACCCAGAATTATGTTGCACGAAGCACAATTTCACGCCATTCTGGGTTCATTTGTGTGAAAACAAGGTCCAATCAGGCTGAAACGTTACAAGAAGGTAGAATCTATTGAGTTGTAAGTGATCTGAACGTTTCATGATGATCGCACATTCCTATAGGGGGTCAAACCATGCCCCAAAGGTCACCGGGCCTGGTGTCAATTTGAATAAGTAGTCCAGTTACACCTTTGTGGGCTTATAACTTGGCTTCTGAATGTCCTAGAGAGATCAGTTTTGTTTTAGTGTACTCCAATCAACAGCCCCTACAACCACAAAAAGGAATGGAGTCATTAGCACTTATGGTTTGTTAATGGCACCCAGAATTATGTTGCACGAAGCACAATTTCACATCATTCTTGGTTCATTTGTGTGAAAACAAGGTCCAATCAGGCTGAAACGTTACAGGACGGTAGAATCTATTGAGTTGTAAGTGATCTGAACGTTTCATGATGATAGCACTTTCCTAAGGGGGTCAAACCATGTCCCAAAGGTCACCGGATCTGGTGTCAATTTAAAGAAGTAGTCCAGTTACACATTTGTGGGCTTATAACTTGGCTTCTGAATGTCCCAGAGAGATCAGGTTTGTTTTAGTGTACTCCAACCAACAGCCCCTAGTACCACAAAAAGGAATGGAGTCATTAGCACTTATGGTTTTATATGGCACCCAGAATTATGTTGCACGAAGCACAATTTCACGCCATTCTGGGTTCATTTGTGTGAAAACAAGGTCCAATCATGCTGAAACGTTACAAGAAGGTAGAATCTATTGAGTTGTAAGTGATCTGAACGTTTCATGATGGTCGCACATTCCTATAGGGGGTCAAACCATGTCCCAAAGGTCACCGGGCCTGGTGTCACTTTAATGAAGTAGTCCAGTTACACCTTTGTGGGCTTATAACTTGGCTTCTGAATGTCCTAGAGAGGTCAGGTTTGTTTTAAAGTACTCCAATTATCAGCCCCTACAACCACAAAAAGGAATGGAGTCATTAGCACTTATGGTTTTAAAATGGCACCCAGAATTATGTTGCACGAAGCACAATTTCTCATCATTCTGGGTTCATTTGTGTGAAAACAAGGTCCAATCAGGCTGAAACGTTACAAGAAGGTAGAATCTATTAAGTTGTAAGTGATCTGAACGTTTCATGATGATCGCACATTCCTATAGGGGGTCAAACCATGTCCCAAAGGTCACCGGGCCTAGTGTCACTTTAAATAAGTAGTCGAGGTACACCTTTGTGGGCTTATAACTTGGCTTCTGAATGTCCTAGAGAGATCAGTTTTGTTTTAATGTACTCCAATCAACAGCCCCTACAACCACAAAAATGAATGGAGTCATTAGCACTTATGGTTTGTAAATGGCACCCAGAAATATGTTGCACGAAGCACAATTTCACATCATTCTGGGTCCATTTGTGTGAAAACAAGGTCCAATCAGGCTGAAACGTTACAAGAAGGTAGAATCTATTGAATTGTAAGTGATCTGAACGTTTCTTGATGATCGCACATTCCTATAGGGGGTCAAACCATGTCCCAAAGGTCACCAGGCCTGGTGTCACTTTAAAGAAGTAGTCCAGTTACACATTTGTGGGCTTATAACTTGGCTTCTGAATGTCTTAGAGAGATCAGGTTTGTTTTAGTGTACTCCAATCAACAGCCCCTACAACCACAAAAAGGAATGGAGTCATTAGCACTTATGGTTTGTAAATTGCACCCAGAATGATGTTGCACGAAGCACAATTTCACATCATTCTGGGTCCATTTGTGTGAAAACAAGGTCCAATCAGGCTGAAACGTTACAGGAAGGTAGAATCTATTGAGTTGTAAGTGATCTGAACGTTTCATGATGATAGCACTTTCGTAAGGGGGTCAAACCATGTCCCAAACGTCACCGGATCTGGTGTCAGTTTAAAGAAGTAGTCCAGTTACACATTTGTGGGCTTATAACTTGGCTTCTGAATGTCCTAGAGAGATCAGGTTTGTTTTAGTGTACTCCAATCAACAGCCCCTACAACCACAAAAAGGAATGGAGTCATTAGCACTTATGGTTTGTAAATGGCACCTAGAATTATGTTGCACGAAGCACAATTTCACATCATTCTGGGTCCATTTGTGTGAAAACAAGGTCCAATCAAGCTGAAACGTTACAAGAAGGTAGAATCTATTGAGTTGTAAGTGATCTGAACGTTTCATGATGATCACAGATTCCTATAGGGGGTCAAACCATGTCCCAAAGGTCTTTGGGCCTGGTGTCACTTTAAAGAAGTAGTCCAGTTACACATTTGTGGGCTTATAACTTGGCTTCTGAATGTCCAAGAGAGATCAGGTTTGTTTTAGTGTAGTCCAATAAACAGCCCCTACATCCACAAATAGGAATGGAGTCATTAGCACTTATGGTTTGTAAATGGCACCCAGAATTATGTTGCACGAAGCACAATTTCACGCCATTCTGGGTTCATTTGTGTGAAAACAAGGTCCAATCAGGCTGAAACGTTACAAGAAGGTAGAATCTATTGAGTTGTAAGTGATCTGAACGTTTCATGATGATCGCACATTCCTATAGGGGGTCAAACCATGTCCCAAAGGTCACCGGGCCTGGTGTCACTTTAAAGAAGTAGTCCAGTTACACCTTTGTGGGCTTATAACTTGGCTTCTGAATGTCCTAGAGAGGTCAGGTTTGTTTTTAGAGTACTCCAATTATCAGCCCCTACAACCACAAAAAGGAATGGAGTCATTAGCACTTATGGTTTTTAAATGGCACCCAGAATTATGTTGCACGAAGCACAATTTCTCATCATTCTGGGTTCATTTGTGTTAAAACAAGGTCCAATCAGGCTGAAACGTTACAAGAAGGTAGAATCTATTAAGTTGTAAGTGATCTGAACGTTTCATGATGATCGCACATTCCTATAGGGGGTCAAACCATGTCCCAAAGGTCACCGGGCCTGGTGTCACTTTAAATAAGTAGTCCAGTTACACCTTTGTGGGCTTATAACTTGGCTTCTGAATGTCCTAGAGAGATCAGTTTTGTTTTAATGTACTCTAATCAACAGCCCCTACAACCACAAAAAGGAATGGAGTCATTAGCACTTATGGTTTGTAAATGGCACCCAGAAATATGTTGCACGAAGCACAATTTCACATAATTCTGGGTCCATTTGTGTGAAAACAAGGTCCAATCAGGCTGAAACGTTACAAGAAGGTAGAATCTATTGAATTGTAAGTGATCTGAACGTTTCTTGATGATCGCACATTCCTATAGGGGGTCAAACCATGTCCCAAAGGTCACCAGGCCTGGTGTCACTTTAAAGAAGTAGTCCAGTTACACATTTGTGGGCTTATAACTTGGCTTCTGAATGTCCTAGAGAGATCAGGTTTGTTTTAGTGTACTCCAATCAACAGCCCCTACAACCACAAAAAGGAATGGAGTCATTAGCACTTATGGTTTGTAAATTGCACCCAGAATTATGTTGCACGAAGCACAATTTCACATCATTCTGGGTCCATTTGTGTGAAAACAAGGTCCAATCAGGCTGAAACGTTACAGGAAGGTAGAATCTATTGAGTTGTAAGTGATCTGAACGTTTCATGATGATAGCACTTTCGTAAGGGGGTAAAACCATGTCCCAAACGTCACCGGATCTGGCGTCAGTTTAAAGAAGTAGTCCAGTTACACATTTGTGGTCTTATAACTTGGCTTCTGAATGTCCTAGAGAGATCAGGTTTGTTTTAGTGTACTCCAATCAACAGCCCCTACAACCACAAAAAGGAAAGGAGTCATTAGCACTTATGGTTTGTAAATGGCACCTAGAATTATGTTGCACGAAGCACAATTTCACATCATTCTGGGTCCATTTGTGTGAAAACAAGGTCCAATCCAGCTGAAACGTTACAAGAAGGTAGAATCTATTGAGTTGTAAGTTATCTGAACGTTTCATGATGATCACAGATTCCTATAGGGGGTCAAACCATGTCCCAAAGGTCTTTGGGCTTGGTGTCACTTTAAAGAAGTAGTCCAGTTACACCTTTGTGGGCTTATAACTTGGCTTCTGAATTTCCTAGGGAGGTCAGGTTTGTTTTAGAGTACTCCAATTAACAGCCCCTACAACCAAAAAAAGGAAAGCAGCCATTAGCACTTATGGTTTTTAAATGGCACCCAGAATTATGTTGCACGAAGCACAATTTCACATCATTCTGGGTTCATTTGTGTGAAAACAAGGTACAATCAGGCTGAAACGTTACAGGAAGGTAGAATCTATTGAGTTGTAAGTGATCTGAACGTTTCATGATGATCGCACATTCCTATAGGGGGTCAAACCATGTCCCAAAGGTCACCGGGCCTGGTGTCACTTGAAAGAAGTAGTCCAGTTACACATTTGTGGGCTTATAACTTGGCTTCTGAATGTCCAAGAGAGATCAGGTTTGTTTTAGTGTAGTCCAATCGACAGCCCCTACATCCACAAAAAGGAATGGAGTCATTAGCACTCATGGTTTGTAAATGGCACCCAGAATTATGTTGCACGAAGCACAATTTCACATCATTCTGGGTCCATTTGTGTGAAAACAAGGTCCAATCAGGATGAAACGTTACAAGAAGGTAGAATCTATTGAGTTGTAAGTGATCTGAACTTTCATGATGATCGCACATTCCTATAGGGGGTCAAACCATGTCACAAAGGTCACCGGGCCTGGTGTCACTTTAAAGAAGTAGTCCAGTTACACATTTGTGGGCTTATACTTTGGCTTCTGAATATCCTAGAGAGGTCAGGTTTGTTTTAGAGTACTCCAGTTAACAGCCCCCATTACCCCAAAAAGGAATGGAGTCATTAGCACTTATGGCTTTTAAATGGCACCTAGAATTATGTTGCACGAAGCACAATTTCACATCATTCTGGGTTCATTTGGGTGAAAACAAGGTCCAATCAGGCTGAAACGTTACAGGAAGGTAGAATCTATTGAGTTGTAAGTGATCTGAACGTTTCATGATGATCGCACATTCCTACAGGGGGTCAAACCATGTCCCAAAGGTCACCGGATCTGGTGTCAATTTAAAGAAGTAGTCCAGTTACACATTTGTGGGCTTATAACTTGGCTTCTGAATGTCCTAGAGTGGTCAGGTTTGTTTTAGTGTACTCCAATCAACATCCCCTACGAAACACAAAAAGGAATGGAGTCATTAACACTTATGGTTTGTAAATGGCACCCAGAAATATGTTGCACGAAGCACAATTTCACATCATTCTGGGTTCATTTGTGTGAAAACAAGTTCCAATCAGGCTGAAACGTTATAGGACGGTAGAATCTATTGAGTTGTAAGTGATCTGAACGTTTCATGATGATAGCACTTTCCTATAGGGGGTCAAACCATGTCCCAAAGGTCACCGGATCTGGTGTCAATTTAAAGAAGTAGTCCAGTTACACATTTGTGGGCTTATAACTTGGCTTCTCAATGTCCTAGAGAGATCAGGTTTGTTTTAGTGTACTCCAATCAACAGCCCATACAACCACAAAAAGGAATGGAGTCATTAGCACTTATGGTTTGTAAATGGCACCCAGAATTATGTTGCATGAAGCACAATTTCACATCATTCTGGGTCCATTTGTGTGAAAACAAGGTCCAATCAGGCTGAAACGCTACAGGAAGGTAGAATCTATTGAGTTGTAAGTGATCTGAACGTTTCATGATGATAGCACTTTCCTAAAGGGGTCAAACCATGTCCCAAAGGTCACCGGATCTGGTGTCTATTTAAAGAAGTAGTCCAGGTACACCTTTGAGGGGTTATAACGTGGTTTCTGAATGTCCAAGAGAGATCAGGTTTGTTTTAATGTACTCCAATCAACAGCCCCTACAACCACAAAAAGGAATGGAGTCATTAGCACTTATGGTTTTCAAATGGCACCCAGAATTATGTTGCACGAAGCACAATTTCACATCATTCTGGGTTCATTTGTGTGAAAACGAGGTCCAATCAGGCTGAAACGTTACAGGAAGGTAGAATCTATTGAGTTGTAAGTGATCTGAACGTTTCATGATGATAGCACATTCCTATAGGGGGTCAAACCATGTCCCAAAGGTCACCGGGCCTGGTGTCACTTTAAAGAATTAGTCCAGTTACACCTTTGTGGGCTTATAACTTGGCTTCTGAATATCCTAGAGAGGTCAGGTTTGTTTTAGAGTACTCCAATTAACAGCCCCTACAACCACAAAAAGGAATGGAGTCATTAGCACTTATGGCTTTTAAATGGCACCCAGAATTATGTTGCACGAAGCACAATTTCACATCATTCTGGGTTCATTTGTGTGAAAACAAGGTCCAATCAGGCTGAAACGTTACAGGAAGGTAGAATCTATTGAGTTGTAAGTGATCTGAACGTTTCATGATGATCGCACATTCCTATAGGGGGTCAAACCATGTCCCAAAGGTCACCGGATCTGGTGTCAATTTAAAGAAGTAGTCCAGTTACACATTTGTGGGCTTATAACTTGGCTTCTGAATGTCCTAGAGTGGTCAGGTTTGTTTTAGTGTACTCCAATCAACAGCCCCTACATCCACAAAAAGGAATGGAGTCATTAGCACTTATGGTTTGTAAATGGCACCCAGAATTATGTTGCACGAAGCACAATTTCACATCATTCTGGGTCCATTTGTGTGAAAACAAGGTCCAATCAGGCTGAAACGTTACAGGAAGGTAGAATCTATTGAGTTGTAAGTGATCTGAACGTTTCATGATGATAGCACATTCCTATAGGGGGTCAAACCATGTCCCAAAGGTCACCGGGCCTGGTGTCACTTTAAAGAATTAGTCCAGTTACACCTTTGTGGGCTTATAACTTGGCTTCTGAATATCCTAGAGAGGTCAGGTTTGTTTTAGAGTACTCCAATTAACAGCCCCTACAACCACAAAAAGGAATGGAGTCATTAGCACTTATGGCTTTTAAATGGCACCCAGAATTATGTTGCACGAAGCACAATTTCACATCATTCTGGGTTCATTTGTGTGAAAACAAGGTCCAATCAGGCTGAAACGTTACAGGAAGGTAGAATCTATTGAGTTGTAAGTGATCTGAACGTTTCATGATGATCGCACATTCCTATAGGGGGTCAAACCATGTCCCAAAGGTCACCGGATCTGGTGTCAATTTAAAGAAGTAGTCCAGTTACACATTTGTGGGCTTATAACTTGGCTTCTGAATGTCCTAGAGTGGTCAGGTTTGTTTTAGTGTACTCCAATCAACAGCCCCTACATCCACAAAAAGGAATGGAGTCATTAGCACTTATGGTTTGTAAATGGCACCCAGAATTATGTTGCACGAAGCACAATTTCACATCATTCTGGGTCCATTTGTGTGAAAACAAGGTCCAATCAGGCTGAAACGTTACAAGAAGGTAGAATCTATTGAGTTGTAAGTGATCTGAACGTTTCATGATGATAGCAAATTCCTATAGGGGGTCAAACCATGTCCCAAAGGTCACCGGGCCTGGTGTCACTTTAAAGAAGTAGTCCAGTTACACCTTTGTGGGCTTATAACTTGGCTTCTGAATGTCCTAGAGAGATCAGGTTTGTTTTAATGTACTCCAATCAACAGCCCCTACAACCACAAAAAGGAATGGAGTCATTAGAACTTATGGTTTGTAAATGGCACCCAGAATTATGTTGCACGAAGCACAATTTCACATCATTCTGGGTACATTTGTGTGAAAACAAGGTCCAATCAGGCTGAAACATTACAAGAAGGTAGAATCTATTGAGTTGTAAGTGATCTGAACGTTTCATGATGATCGCACATTCCTATAGGGGGTCAAACCATGTCCCAAAGGTCACCGGATCTGGTGTCAATTTAAAGAAGTAGTCCAGTTACACATTTGTGGGCTTATAACTTGGCTTCTGAATATCCTAGAGAGGACAGGTTTGTTTTAGAGTACTCCAATTAACAGCCCCCATTACCCCAAAAAGGAATGGAGTCATTAGCACTTATGGTTTTTAAATGGCACCCAGACTTATGTTGCACGAAGCACAATTTCACATCATTCTGGGTTCATTTGTGTGAAAACAAGGTCCAATCAGGCTGAAACGTTACAGGAAGGTAGAATCTATTGAGTTGTAAGTGATCTGAGCGTTTCATGATGATAGCACATTCCTATAGGGGGTCATACCATGTCCCAAAGGTCACCGGATCTGGTGTCAATTTAAAGAAGTAGTCCAGTTACACCTTTGTGGGCTTATAAATTGGCTTCTGAATATCCTAGAGAGGTCAGGTTTGTTTTAGTGTACTCCAATCAACAGCCCCTACAACCACAAAAAGGAATGGAGTCATTAGCACTTATGGTTTTTAAATGGCACCCAGAATTATGTTGCACGAAGCACAATTTCACATCATTCTGGGTTCATTTGTGTGAAAACAAGGTCCAATCAGGCTGAAACATTACAAGAAGGTAGAATCTATTGAGTTGTAAGTGATCTGAACGTTTCATGATGATCGCACTTTCCTATAGGGGGTCAAACCATGTCCCAAAGGTCACCAGGCCTGGTGTCACTTTAAAGAAGTTGTCCAGTTACACATTTGTGGGCTTATAACTTGGCTTCTGAATGTCCTAGAGAGATCAGGTTTGTTTTAATGTACTCCAATCAACAGCCCTTACAACCACAAAAAGGAATGGAGTCATTAGCACTTATGGTTTGTAAATGGCACCCAGAATTATGTTGCACGAAGCACAATTTCACATCATTCTGGGTTCATTTGTGTGAAAACAAGGTCCAATCAGGCTGAAACGTTACAAGAAGGTAGAATGTATTGAGTTGTAAGTTTTCTGAATGTTTCATGATGATCGCACATTCCTATAGGGGGTCAAACCATGTCCCAAAGGTCACCGGGCCTGCTGTCACTTTAAAGAAGTAGTCCAGTTACACCTTTGTGGGCTTATAACTTGGCTTCTGAATGTCCTAGAGAGATCAGGTTTGTTTTAATGTACTCCAATCAACAGCCCCTACAACCACAAAAAGGAATGGAGTCATTAGCACTTATGGTTTGTAAATGGCACCCAGAATTATGTTGCACGAAGCACTATTTCACATCATTCTTGGTCCATTTGTGTGAAAACAAGGTCCAATCAGGCTGAAACATTACAAGAAGGTAGAATCTATTGAGTTGTAAGTGATCTGAATGTTTCATGATGATCGCACATTCCTATAGGGGGTCAAACCATGTCCCAAAGGTCACCAGGCCTGGTGTCACTTTAAAGAAGTTGTCCAGTTACACATTTGTGGGCTTATAACTTGGCTTCTGAATGTCCTAGAGAGATCAGGTTTGTTTTAGTGTACTCCAATCAACAGCCCCTACAACCACAAAAAGGAATGGAGTAATTAGCACTTATGGTTTGTAAATGGCACCCATAATTATGTTGCACGAAGCACAATTTCCCATCATTCTGGGTCTATTTGTGTGAAAACAAGGTCCAATCAGGCTGAAACGTTACAAGAAGGTAGAATCTATTGAGTTGTAAGTGATCTGAATGTTTCATGATGATAGCAATTTCCTAAGGGGGTCAAACCATGTCCCAAAGGTCACCGGATCTGGTGTCAATTTAAAGAATAGTCCAGTTACACATTTGTGGGCTTATAATTTGGCTTCTGAATGTCCTAGAGAGATCAGGTTTGTTTTAGTGTACTCCAATCAACAGCCCCTACAACCACAAAAAGGAATGGAGTCATTAGCACTTATGGTTTGTATATGGCACCCAGAATTATGTTGCACGAAGCACAATTTCACATCATTCTGGGTTCATTTGTGTGAAAACAAGGTCCAATCAGGCTGAAACGTTACAGGAAGGTAGAATCTATTGAGTTGTAAGTGATCTGAACGTTTCATGATGATAGCACTTTCCTAAGGTGGTCAAACCATGTCCCAAACGTCACCGCATCTGGTGTCAATTTAAAGAAGTTGTCCAGTTACACATTTGTGGGCTTATAACTTGGCTTCTGAATGTCCTAGAGAGATCAGGTTTGTTTAGTGTACTCCAATCAACAGCCCCTACAACCACAAAAAGGAATGGTGTCATAAGCACTTATGGTTTGTAAATGGCACCCAGAATTATGTTGCACGAAGCACAATTTCACATCATTCTGGGTCCATTTGGGTGAAAACAAGGTCCAATCAGGCTGAAACGTTACAAGAAGGTAGAATCTATTGAGTTGTAAGTGATCTGAACGTTTCATGATGATCACACATTCCTATAGGGGGTCAAACCATGTCCCAAAGGTCACCGGGCCTGCTGTCACTTTAAAGAAGTAGTCCAGTTACACATTTGCTGGCTAATAACTCTGCTTCTGAATGTCCTAGAGAGGTCAGGTTTGTTTTAGTGTACTCCAATACACGGCCCCTACAACCACAAAAAGGAATGGAGTCATTAAAACTTATGGTTTGTAAATGGCACCCAGAATTATGTTGCACGAAGCACAATTTCACATCATTCTGGGTCCATTTGTGTGAAAACAAGGTCCAATCAGGCTGAAACATTACAAGAAGGTAGAGTCTATTGAGTTGTAAGTGATCTGAACGTTTCATGATGATCGTACATTCCTATAGGGGGTAAAACCATGTCCCAATGGTCACCGGGCCTGGTGTCACTTTAAAGAAGTAGTCCAGTTACACATTTGTGGGCTTATAACTTGGCTTCTGAATATCCTAGAGAGGTCAGGTTTGTTTTAGAGTACTCCAATTAACAGCCCCCATTACCCCAAAAAGGAATGGAGTCATTAGCAATTATGGTTTTTAAATGGCACCCAGAATTATGTTGCACGAAACACAATTTCACATCATTCTGGGTTCATTTGTGTGAAAACAAGGTCCAATCAGGCAGAAACGTTACAGGAAGGTAGAATCTATTGAGTTGTAAGTGATCTGAACGTTTCATGATGATAGCACTTTCCTAAGGGGGTCAAACCATGTCCCAAAGGTCACCGGATCTGGTGTCACTTTAAAGAAGTAGTCCAGTTACACATTTGTGGGCTTATAACTTGGCCTCTGAATGTCCTAGAGAGATCAGGTTTGTTTTAGTGTACTCCAATCAACAGCCCCTACAACCACAAAAAGGAATGGAGTCATTAGCACTTATGGTTTATAAATGGTACCCAGAATTATGTTGCACGAAGCACAATTTCACATCATTCTGGGTCTATTTGTGTGAAAACAAGGTCCAATCAGGCTGAAACATTACAAGAAGGTAGAATCTATTGAGTTGTAAGTGATCTGAACGTTTCATGATGATCGCACATTCCTATAGGGGGTCAAACCATGTCCCAAAGGTCACCAGGCCAGGTGTCACTTTAAAGAAGTAGTCCAGTTACACATTTGTGGGCTTATAACTTGGCTTCTGAATGTCCTAGAGAGATCAGGTTTGTTTTAGTGTACTCCAATCAACAGCCCCTACAACGACAAAATGGAATGGAGTCATTAGCACTTATGGTTTTTAAATGGCACCCAGAATTATGTTGCACGAAGCACAATTTCACATCATTCTGGGTCCATTTGTGTGAAAACAAGGTCCAATCAGGCTGAAACATTACAACAAGGTAGAGTCTATTGAGTTGTAAGTGATCTGAACGTTTCATGATGATCGTACATTCCTATAGGGGGTAAAACCATGTCCCAATGGTCACTTGGCTTGGTGTCACTTTAAAGAAGTAGTCCAGTTACACATTTGTGGGCTTATAACTTGGCTTCTGAATATCCTAGAGAGGTCAGGTTTGTTTTAGAGTACTCCAATTAACAGCCCCCATTACCCCAAATATGAATGGAGTCATTAGCACTTATGGTTTGTAAATGGCACCCAGAATTATGTTGCACGAAGCACAATTTCACATCATTCTGGGTTCATTTGTGTGAAAACAAGGTCCAATCAGGCTGAAACGTTACAGGAAGGTAGAATATATTGAGTTGTAAGTGATCTGAACATTTCATGATGATAGCACTTTCCTAAGGGGGTCAAACCATGTCCCAAACGTCACCGGATCTGGTGTCAATTTAAAGAAGTAGTCCAGTTACACATTTGTGGGCTTATAACTTGGCTTCTGAATGTCCTAGAGAGATCAGGTTGTTTTAGTGTACTCCAGTCAACAGCCCCTACAACCACAAAAAGGAATGGAGTCATAAGCACTTGTGGTTTGTAAATGGCACCCAGAATTATGTTGCACGAAGCACAATTTCACATCATTCTGGGTCCATTTGTGTGAAAACAAGGTCCAATAAGGCTGAAACGTTACAAGAAGGTAGAATCTATTGAGTTGTAAGTGATCTGAACATTTCATGATGATCACACATTCCTATAGGGGGTCAAACCATGTCCCAAAGGTCAACGGGCCTGGTGTCACTTTAAAGAAGTAGTCCAGTTACACATTTGTGGGCTTATAACTTGGCTTCTGAATGTCCTGGAGAGATCAGGGTTGTTTTAGTGTACTCCAATCAACAGCCCCTACAACCACATAAAGGAATGGAGTCATTAAAACTTATGGTTTGTAAATGGCACCCAGAATTATGTTGCACGAAGTACAATTTCACATCATTCTGGGTCCATTTGTGTGAAAACAAGGTCCAATCAGGCTGAAACATTACAACAAGGTAGAGTCTATTGAGTTGTAAGTGATCTGAACGTTTCATGATGATCGTACATTCCTATAGGGGGTAAAACCATGTCCCAATGGTCACTTGGCTTGGTGTCACTTTAAAGAAGTAGTCCAGTTACACATTTGTGGGCTTATAACTTGGCTTCTGAATATCCTAGAGAGGTCAGGTTTGTTTTAGAGTACTCCAATTAACAGCCCCCATTACCCCAAATATGAATGGAGTCATTAGCACTTATGGTTTTTATATGGCACCCAGAATTATGTTGCACGAAGCACAATTTCACATCATTCTGGGTTCATTTGTGTGAAAACAAGGTCCAATCAGGCAGAAACGTTACAGGAAGGTAGAATCTATTGAGTTGTAAGAGATCTGAATGTTTCATGATGATAGCAATTTCTTAAGGGGGTCAAACCATGTCCCAAAGGTCACCGGATCTGGTGTCAATTTAAAGAATAGTCCAGTTACACATTTGTGGGCTTATAACTTGGCTTCTGAATGTCCTAGAGAGATCAGGTTTGTTTTAATGTACTCCAATCAACAGCCCCTACAACCACAAAAAGGAATGGAGTCATTAGCACTTATGGTTTGTAAATGGCACCCAGAATTATGTTGCACGAAGCACAATTTCACATCATTCTGGGTCCATTTGTGTGAGAACAAGGTCCAATCAGGCTGAAACATTACAAGAAGGTAGAATCTATTGAGTTGTAAGTGATCTGAACGTTTCATGATGATCGCACATTCCTACAGGGGGTCAAACCATGTCCCAAAGGTCACCAGGCCTGGTGTCACTTTAAAGAAGTTGTCCAGTTACACATTTGTGGGCTTATAACTTGGCTTCTGAATGTCCTAGAGAGATCAGGTTTGTTTTAATGTATTCCAATCAACAGCCCCTACAACCACAAAAAGGAATGGAGTCATTAGCACTTATGGTTTGTAAATGGCACCCAGAATTATGTTGCACGAAGCACAATTTCACATCATTCTGGGTCCATTTGTGTGAAAACAAGGTCCAATCAGGCTGAAACATTACAAGAAGGTAGAATCTATTGAGTTGTAAGTGATCTGAACGTTTCATGATGATCGCACATTCCTATAGGGGGTCAAACCATGTCCCAAAGGTCACCAGGCCTGGTGTCACTTTAAAGAAGTAGTCCAGTTACACATTTGTGGGCTTATAACTTGGCTTCTGAATGTCCTAGAGAGATCAGGTTTGTTTTAGTGTACTCCAATCAACAGCCCCTACAACGACAAAATGGAATGGAGTCATTAGCACTTATGGTTTTTAAATGGCACCCAGAATTATGTTGCACAAAGCACAATTTCACATCATTCTGGGTCCATTTGTGTGAAAACAAGGTCCAATCAGGCTGAAACATTACAACAAGGTAGAGTCTATTGAGTTGTAAGTGATCTGAACGTTTCATGATGATCGTACATTCCTATAGGGGTTAAAACCATGTCCCAATGGTCACTTGGCTTGGTGTCACTTTAAAGAAGTAGTCCAGTTACACATTTGTTGGCTTATAACTTGGCTTCTGAATATCCTAGAGAGGTCAGGTTTGTTTTAGAGTATCCAATTAACAGCCCCCATTACCCCAAATATGAATGGAGTCATTAGCACTTATGGTTTGTAAATGGCACCCATAATTATGTTGCACGAAGCACAATTTCACATCATTCTGGGTCTATTTGTGTGAAAACAAGGTCCAATCAGGCTGAAACGTTACAAGAAGGTAGAATCTATTGAGTTGTAAGTGATCTGAACGTTTCATGATGATAGCAAATTCCTATAGGGGGTCAAACCATGTCCCAAAGGTCACCGGGCCTGGTGTCACTTTAAAGAAGTAGTCCAGTTACACCTTTGTGGGCTTATAACTTGGCTTCTGAATGTCCTAGAGAGATCAGGTTTGTTTTAATGTACTCCAATCAACAGCCCCTACAACCACAAAAAGGAATGGAGTCATTAGAACTTATGGTTTGTAAATGGCACCCAGAATTATGTTGCACGAAGCACAATTTCACATCATTCTGGGTACATTTGTGTGAAAACAAGGTCCAATCAGGCTGAAACATTACAAGAAGGTAGAATCTATTGAGTTGTAAGTGATCTGAACGTTTCATGATGATAGCAATTTCCTAAGGGGGTCAAACCATGTCCCAAAGGTCACCGGATCTGGTGTCACTTTAAAGAAGTAGTCCAGTTACACATTTGTGGGCTTATAACTTGGCTTCTGAATGTCCTAGAGAGATCAGGTTTGTTTTAGTGTACTCCAATCAACAGCCCCTACAACCACAAAGAGGAATGGAGTCATTAGCACTTATGGTTTATAAATGTTACCCAGAATTATGTTGCACGAAGCACAATTTCACATCATTCTGGGTCTATTTGTGTGAAAACAAGGTCCAATCAGGCTGAAACGTTACAAGAAGGTAGAATCTATTGAGTTGTAAGTGATCTGAATGTTTCATGATGATAGCAATTTCCTAAGGGGGTCAAACCATGTCCCAAAGGTCACCGGATCTGGTGTCAATTTAAAGAATAGTCCAGTTACACATTTGTGGGCTTATAATTTGGCTTCTGAATGTCCTAGAGAGATCAGGTTTGTTTTAGTGTACTCCAATCAACAGCCCCTACAACCACAAAAAGGAATGGAGTCATTAGCACTTATGGTTTGTAAATGGCACCCAGAATTATGTTGCACGAAGCACAATTTCACATCATTCTGGGTTCATTTGTGTGAAAACAAGGTCCAATCAGGCTGAAACGTTACAGGAAGGTAGAATCTATTGAGTTGTAAGTGATCTGAACGTTTCATGATGATAGCACTTTCCTAAGGGGGTCAAACCATGTCCCAAACGTCACCGCATCTGGTGTCAATTTAAAGAAGTTGTCCAGTTACACATTTGTGGGCTTATAACTTGGCTTCTGAATGTCCTAGAGAGATCAGGTTTGTTTAGTGTACTCCAATCAACAGCCCCTACAACCACTAAAAGGAATGGTGTCATAAGCACTTATGGTTTGTAAATGGCACCCAGAATTATGTTGCACGAAGCACAATTTCACATCATTCTGGGTCCATTTGGGTGAAAACAAGGTCCAATCAGGCTGAAACGTTACAAGAAGGTAGAATCTATTGAGTTGTAAGTGATCTGAACGTTTCATGATGATCACACATTCCTATAGGGGGTCAAACCATGTCCCAAAGGTCACCGGGCCTGCTGTCACTTTAAAGAAGTAGTCCAGTTACACATTTGTGGGCTAATAACTCTGCTTCTGAATGTCCTAGAGAGGTCAGGTTTGTTTTAGTGTACTCCAATCAACAGCCCCTACAACCACAAAAAGGAATGGAGTCATTAAAACTTATGGTTTGTAAATGGCACCCAGAATTATGTTGCACGAAGCACAGTTTCACATCATTCTGGGTCCATTTGTGTGAAAACAAGGTCCAATCAGGCTGAAACATTACAAGAATGTAGAGTCTATTGAGTTGTAAGTGATCTGAACGTTTCATGATGATCGTACATTCCTATAGGGGGTAAAACCATGTCCCAATGGTCACCGGGCCTGGTGTCACTTTAAAGAAGTAGTCCAGTTACACATTTGTGGGCTTATAACTTGGCTTCTGAATATCCTAGAGAGGTCAGGTTTGTTTTAGAGTACTCCAATTAACAGCCCCCATTACCCCAAAAAGGAATGGAGTCATTAGCACTTATGGTTTTTAAATGGCACCCAGAATTATGTTGCACGAAGCACAATTTCACATCATTCTGGGTTCATTTGTGTGAAAACAAGGTCCAATCAGGCAGAAACGTTACAGGAAGGTAGAATCTATTGAGTTGTAAGTGATCTGAACGTTTCATGATGATAGCACTTTCCTAAGGGGGTCAAACCATGTCCCAAAGGTCACCGGATCTGGTGTCACTTTAAAGAAGTAGTCCAGTTACACATTTGTGGGCTTATAACTTGGCTTCTGAATGTCCTAGAGAGATCAGGTTTGTTTTAGTGTACTCCAATCAACAGCCCCTACAACCACAAAAAGGAATGGAGTCATTTGCACTTATGGTTTATAAATGGCACCCAGAATTATGTTGCACGAAGCACAATTTCACATCATTCTGGGTTCTTTTGTGTGAAAACAAGGTCCAATCAGGCTGAAACGTTACAGGAAGGTAGAATCTATTGAGTTGTAAGTGATCTGAATGTTTCATGATGATAGCCATTTCTTAAGGGGGTCAAACCATGTCCCAAAGGTCACCGGATCTGGTGTCAATTTAAAGAATAGTCCAGTTACACATTTGTGGGCTTATAACTTGGCTTCTGAATGTCCTAGAGAGATCAGGTTTGTTTTAATGTACTCCAATCAACAGCCCCTACAACCACAAAAAGGAATGGAGTCATTAGCACTAATGGTTTGTAAATGGCACCCAGAATTATGTTGCACGAAGCACAATTTCACATCATTCTGGGTCCATTTGTGTGAAAACAAGGTCCAATCAGGCTGAAACATTACAAGAAGGTAGAATCTATTGAGTTGTAAGTGATCTGAACGTTTCATGATGATCGCACATTCCTATAGGGGGTCAAACCATGTCCCAAAGGTCACCAGGCCTGGTGTCACTTTAAAGAAGTTGTCCAGTTACACATTTGTGGGCTTATAACTTGGCTTCTGAATGTCCTAGAGAGATCAGGTTTGTTTTAATGTACTCCAATCAACAGCCCCTACAACCACAAAAAGGAATGGAGTCATTAGCACTTATGGTTTGTAAATGGCACCCAGAATTATGTTGCACGAAGTACAATTGCACATCATTCTGGGTCCATTTGTGTGAAAACAAGGTCCAATCAGGCTGAAACATTACAACAAGGTAGAGTCTATTGAGTTGTAAGTGACCTGAACGTTTCATGATGATCGTACATTCCTATAGGGGGTAAAACCATGTCCCAATGGTCACTTGGCTTGGTGTCACTTTAAAGAAGTTGTCCAGTTACACATTTGTGGGCTTATAACCTGGCTTCTGAATATCCTAGAGAGGTCAGGTTTGTTTTAGAGTACTCCAATTAACAGCCCCCATTACCCCAAATATGAATGGAGTCATTAGCACTTATGGTTTTTATATGGCACCCAGAATTATGTTGCACAAAGCACAATTTCACATCATTCTGGGTTCATTTGTGTGAAAACAAGGTCCAATCAGGCAGAAACGTTACAGGAAGGTAGAATCTATTGAGTTGTAAGTGATCTGAATGTTTCATGATGATAGCAATTTCTTAAGGGGGTCAAACCATGTCCCAAAGGTCACCGGATCTGGTGTCAATTTAAAGAATAGTCCAGTTACACATTTGTGGGCTTATAACTTGGCTTCTGAATGTCCTAGAGAGATCAGGTTTGTTTTAATGTACTCCAATCAAACGCCCCTACAACCACAAAAAGGAATGGAGTCATTAGCACTTATGGTTTGTAAATGGCACCCAGAATTATGTTGCACGAAGCACAATTTCACATCATTCTGGGTCCATTTGTGTGAAAACAAGGTCCAATCAGGCTGAAACATTACAAGAAGGTAGAATCTATTGAGTTGTAAGTGATCTGAACGTTTCATGATGATCGCACATTCCTACAGGGGGTCAAACCATGTCCCAAAGGTCACCAGGCCTGGTGTCACTTTAAAGAAGTTGTCCAGTTACACATTTGTGGGCTTATAACTTGGCTTCTGAATGTCCTAGAGAGATCAGGTTTGTTTTAATGTACTCCAATCAACAGCCCCTACAACCACAAAAAGGAATGGAGTCATTAGCACTTATGGTTTGTAAATGGCACCCAGAATTATGTTGCACGAAGCACAATTTCACATCATTCTGGGTCCATTTGTGTGAAAACAAGGTCCAATCAGGCTGAAACATTACAAGAAGGTAGAATCTATTGAGTTGTAAGTGATCTGAACGTTTCATGATGATCGCACATTCCTATAGGGGGTCAAACCATGTCCCAAAGGTCACCAGGCCTGGTGTCACTTTAAAGAAGTAGTCCAGTTACACATTTGTGGGCTTATAACTTGGCTTCTGAATGTCCTAGAGAGATCAGGTTTGTTTTAGTGTACTCCAATCAACAGCCCCTACAACGACAAAATGGAATGGAGTCATTAGCACTTATGGTTTTTAAATGGCACCCAGAATTATGTTGCACAAAGCACAATTTCACATCATTCTGGGTCCATTTGTGTGAAAACAAGGTCCAATCAGGCTGAAACATTACAACAAGGTAGAGTCTATTGAGTTGTAAGTGATCTGAACGTTTCATGATGATCGTACATTCCTATAGGGGGTAAAACCATGTCCCAATGGGCACTTGGCTTGGTGTCACTTTAAAGAAGTAGTCCAGTTACACATTTGTGGGCTTATAACTTGGCTTCTGAATATCCTAGAGAGGTCAGGTTTGTTTAAGAGTATCCAATTAACAGCCCCCATTACCACAAATATGAATGGAGTCATTAGCACTTATGGTTTGTAAATGGCACCCATAATTATGTTGCACGAAGCACAATTTCACATCATTCTGGGTCTATTCGTGTGAAAACAAGGTCCAATCAGGCTGAAACGTTACAAGAAGGTAGAATCTATTGAGTTGTAAGTGATCTGAATGTTTCATGATGATAGCAATTTCCTAAGGGGGTCAAACCATGTCCCAAAGGTCACCGGATCTGGTGTCAATTTAAAGAATAGTCCAGTTACACATTTGTGGGCTTATAATTTGGCTTCTGAATGTCCTAGAGAGATCAGGTTTGTTTTAGTGTACTCCAATCAACAGCCCCTACAACCACAAAAAGGAATGGAGTCATTAGCACTTATGGTTTGTAAATGTCACCCAGAATTATGTTGCACGAAGCACAATTTCACATCATTCTGGGTCCATTTGGGTGAAAACAAGGTCCAATCAGGCTGAAACGTTACAAGAAGGTAGAATCTATTGAGTTGTAAGTGATCTGAACGTTTCATGATGATCACACATTCCTATAGGGGGTCAAACCATGTCCCAAAGGTCACCGGGCCTGCTGTCACTTTAAAGAAGTAGTCCAGTTACACATTTGTGGGCTAATAACTCTGCTTCTGAATGTCCTAGAGAGGTCAGGTTTGTTTTAGTGTACTCCAATCAACAGCCCCTACAACCACAAAAAGGAATGGAGTCATTAAAACTTATGGTTTGTAAATGGCACCCAGAATTATGTTGCACGAAGCACAGTTTCACATCATTCTGGGTCCATTTGTGTGAAAACAAGGTCCAATCAGGCTGAAACATTACAAGAATGTAGAGTCTATTGAGTTGTAAGTGATCTGAACGTTTCATGATGATCGTACATTCCTATAGGGGGTAAAACCATGTCCCAATGGTCACCGGGCCTGGTGTCACTTTAAAGAAGTAGTCCAGTTACACATTTGTGGGCTTATAACTTGGCTTCTGAATATCCTAGAGAGGTCAGGTTTGTTTTAGAGTACTCCAATTAACAGCCCCCATTACCCCAAAAAGGAATGGAGTCATTAGCACTTATGGTTTTTAAATGGCACCCAGAATTATGTTGCACGAAGCACAATTTCACATCATTCTGGGTTCATTTGTGTGAAAACAAGGTCCAATCAGGCTGAAACGTTACAGGAAGTTAGAATCTATTGAGTTGTAAGTGATCTGAACGTTTCATGATGATAGCACTTTCCTAAGGGGGTCAAACCATGTCCCAAACGTCACCGCATCAGGTGTCAATTTAAAGAAGTTGTCCAGTTACACATTTGTGGGCTTATAACTTGGCTTCTGAATGTCCTAGAGAGATCAGGTTTGTTTAGTGTACTCCAATCAACAGCCCCTACAACCACTAAAAGGAATGGAGTCATAAGCACTTATGGTTTGTAAATGGCACCCAGAATTATGTTGCACGAAGCACAATTTCACATCATTCTGGGTCCATTTGGGTGAAAACAAGGTCCAATCAGGCTGAAACGTTACAAGAAGGTAGAATCTATTGAGTTGTAAGTGATCTGAACGTTTCATGATGATCACACATTCCTATAGGGGGTCAAACCATGTCCCAAAGGTCACCGGGCCTGCTGTCACTTTAAAGAAGTAGTCCAGTTACACATTTGTGGGCTAATAACTCTGCTTCTGAATGTCCTAGAGAGGTCAGGTTTGTTTTAGTGTACTCCAATCAACAGCCCCTACAACCACAAAAAGGAATGGAGTCATTAAAACTTATGGTTTGTAAATGGCACCCAGAATTATGTTGCACGAAGCACAGTTTCACATCATTCTGGGTCCATTTGTGTGAAAACAAGGTCCAATCAGGCTGAAACATTACAAGAATGTAGAGTCTATTGAGTTGTAAGTGATCTGAACGTTTCATGATGATCGTACATTCCTATAGGGGGTAAAACCATGTCCCAATGGTCACCGGGCCTGGTGTCACTTTAAAGAAGTAGTCCAGTTACACATTTGTGGGCTTATAACTTGGCTTCTGAATATCCTAGAGACGTCAGGTTTGTTTTAGAGTACTCCAATTAACAGCCCCCATTACCCCAAAAAGGAATGGAGTCATTAGCACTTATGGTTTTTAAATGGCACCCAGAATTATGTTGCACGAAGCACAATTTCACATCATTCTGGGTTCATTTGTGTGAAAACAAGGTCCAATCAGGCAGAAACGTTACAGGAAGGTAGAATCTATTGAGTTGTAAGTGATCTGAACGTTTCATGATGATAGCACTTTCCTAAGGGGGTCAAACCATGTCCCAAAGGTCACCGGATCTGGTGTCACTTTAAAGAAGTAGTCCAGTTACACATTTGTGGGCTTATAACTTGGCTTCTGAATGTCCTAGAGAGATCAGGTTTGTTTTAGTGTACTCCAATCAACAGCCCCTACAACCACAAAAAGGAATGGAGTCATTAGCACTTATGGTTTATAAATGGCACCCAGAATTATGTTGCACGAAGCACAATTTCACATCATTCTGGGTTCTTTTGTGTGAAAACAAGGTCCAATCAGGCTGAAACGTTACAGGAAGGTAGAATCTATTGAGTTGTAAGTGATCTGAATGTTTCATGATGATAGCAATTTCTTAAGGGGGTCAAACCATGTCCCAAAGGTCACCGGATCTGGTGTCAATTTAAAGAATAGTCCAGTTACACATTTGTGGGCTTATAACTTGGCTTCTGAATGTCCTAGAGAGATCAGGTTTGTTTTAATGTACTCCAATCAACAGCCCCTACAACCACAAAAAGGAATGGAGTCATTAGCACTTATGGTTTGTAAATGGCACCCAGAATTATGTTGCACGAAGCACAATTTCACATCATTCTGGGTCCATTTGTGTGAAAACAAGGTCCAATCAGGCTGAAACATTACAAGAAGGTAGAATCTATTGAGTTGTAAGTGATCTGAACGTTTCATGATGATCGCACATTCCTATAGGGGGTCAAACCATGTCCCAAAGGTCACCAGGCCTGGTGTCACTTTAAAGAAGTTGTCCAGTTACACATTTGTGGGCTTATAACTTGGCTTCTGAATGTCCTAGAGAGATCAGGTTTGTTTTAATGTACTCCAATCAACAGCCCCTACAACCACAAAAAGGAATGGAGTCATTAGCACTTATGGTTTGTAAATGGCACCCAGAATTATGTTGCACGAAGCACAATTTCACATCATTCTGGGTCCATTTGTGTGAAAACAAGGTCCAATCAGGCTGAAACATTACCAGAAGGTAGAATCTATTGAGTTGTAAGTGATCTGAACGTTTCATGATGATCGCACATTCCTATAGGGGGTCAAACCATGTCCCAAAGGTCACCAGGCCTGGTGTCACTTTAAAGAAGTAGTCCAGTTACACATTTGTGGGCTTATAACTTGGCTTCTGAATGTCCTAGAGAGATCAGGTTTGTTTTAGTGTACTCCAATCAACAGACCCTACAACGACAAAATGGAATGGAGTCATTAGCACTTATGGTTTTTAAATGGCACCCAGAATGATGTTGCACAAAGCACAATTTCACATCATTCTGGGTTCATTTGTGTGAAAACAAGGTCCAATCAGGCTGAAACGTTACAGGAAGGTAGAATCTATTGAGTTGTAAGTGATCTGAGCGTTTCATGATGATAGCACATTCCAATGGGGGTCATACCATGTCCCAAAGGTCACCGGATCTGGTGTCAATTTAAAGAAGTAGTCCAGTTACACCTTAGTGGGCTTATAACTTGGCTTCTGAATATCCTAGAGAGGTCAGGTTTGTTTTAGTGTACTCCAATCAACAGCCCCTACAACCTCAAAAAGGAATGGAGTCATTAGCACTTATGGATTTTAAATGGCACCCAGAATTATGTTGCACGAAGCACAATTTCACATCATTCTGGGTTCATTTGTGTGAAAACAAGGTCCAATCAGGCTGAAACGTTACAAGAAGGTAGAATGTATTGAGTTGTAAGTGATCTGAATGTTTCATGATGATCGCACATTCCTATAGGGGGTCAAACCATGTCCCAAAGGTCACCAGGCCTGGTGTCACTTTAAAGAAGTTGTCCAGTTACACATTTGTGGGCTTATAATTTGGCTTCTGAATGTCCTAGAGAGATCAGGTTTGTTTTAGTGTACTCCAATCAACAGCCCCTACAACCACAAAAAGGAATGGAGTCAATAGCACTTATGGTTTATAAATGGCACCCAGAATTATGTTGCACGAAGCACAATTTCACATCATTCTGGGTTCATTTGTGTGAAAACAAGGTCCAATCAGGCTGAAACGTTACAGGAAGGTAGAATCTATTGAGTTGTAAGTGATCTGAACGTTTCATGATGATAGCACTTTCCTAAGGGGGTCAAACCATGTCCCAAACGTCACCGCATCTGGTGTCAATTTAAAGAAGTTGTCCAGTTACACATTTGTGGGCTTATAACTTGGCTTCTGAATATCCTAGAGAGGTCAGGTTTGTTTTAGAGAACTCCAATTAACAGCCCCCATTACCCCAAAAAGGAATGGAGTCATTAGCACTTATGGTTTTTAAATGGCACCCAGAATTATGTTGCACGAAGCACAATTTCACATCATTCTGGGTCCATTTGTGTGAAAACAAGGTCCAATCAGGCTGAAACATTACAAGAAGGTAGAATCTACTGAGTTGTAAGTGATCTGAACGTTTCATGATGATCGCACATTCCTATAGGGGGCAAAACCATGTCCCAAAGGTCACCGGGCCTGGTGTCACTTTAAAGAAGTAGTCCAGTTACACCTTTGTGGGCTTATAACTTGGCTTCTGAATTTCCTAGAGAGGTCAGGTTTGTTTTAGTGTACTCCAATCAACAGCCCCTACAACCACAAAAAGGAATGGAGTCATTAAAACTTATGGTTTGTAAATGGCACTCAAAATTATGTTGCACGAAGCACAATTTCACATCATTCTGGGTCCATTTGTGTGAAAACAAGGTCCAATCAGGCTGAAACATTACAAGAATGTAGAGTCTATTGAGTTGTAAGTGATCTGAACGTTTCATGATGATCGTACATTCCTATAGGGGGTAAAACCATGTCCCAATGGTCACCGGGCCTGGTGTCACTTTAAAGAAGTAGTCCAGTTACACATTTGTGGGCTTATTACTTGGCTTCTGAATATCCTAGAGAGGTCAGGTTTTTTTTAGAGTACTCCAATTAACAGCCCCCATTACCCCAAAAAGGAATGGAGTCATTAGCACTTATGGTTTTTAAATGGCACCCAGAATTATGTTGCACGAAGCACAATTTCACATCATTCTGGGTTCATTTGTGTGAAAACAAGGTCCAATCAGGCTGAAACGTTACAAGAAGGTAGAATCTATTGAGTTGTAAGTGATCTGAATGTTTCATGATGATAGCAATTTCCTAAGGGGGTCAAACCATGTCCCAAAGGTCACCGGATCTGGTGTCAATTTAAAGAATAGTCCAGTTACACATTTGTGGGCTTATAACTTAGCTTCTGAATGTCCTAGAGAGATCAGGTTTGTTTTAGTGTACTCCAATCAACAGCCCCTACAACGACAAAATGGAATGGAGTCATTAGCACTTATGGTTTTTAAATGGCACCCAGAATGATGTTGCACGAAGCACAATTTCACATCATTCTGGGTTCATTTGTGTGAAAACAAGGTCCAATCAGGCTGAAACGTTACAGGAAGGTAGAATCTATTGAGTTGTAAGTGATCTGAGCGTTTCATGATGATAGCACATTCCTATGGGGGTCATACCATGTCCCAAAGGTCACCGGATCTGGTGTCAATTTAAAGAAGTAGTCCAGTTACACCTTAGTGGGCTTATAACTTGGCTTCTGAATATCCTAGAGAGGTCAGGTTTGTTTTAGTGTACTCCAATCAACAGCCCCTACAACCACAAAAAGGAATGGAGTCATTAGCACTTATGGATTTTAAATGGCACCCAGAATTATGTTGCACGAAGCACAATTTCACATCATTCTGGGTTCATTTGTGTGAAAACAAGGTCCAATCAGGCTGAAACGTTACAAGAAGGTAGAATGTATTGAGTTGTAAGTGATCTGAATGTTTCATGATGATCGCACATTCCTATAGGGGGTCAAACCATGTCCCAAAGGTCACCAGGCCTGGTGTCACTTTAAAGAAGTTGTCCAGTTACACATTTGTGGGCTTATAATTTGGCTTCTGAATGTCCTAGAGAGATCAGGTTTGTTTTAGTGTACTCCAATCAACAGCCCCTACAACCACAAAAAGGAATGGAGTCATTAGCACTTATGGTTTATAAATGGCACCCAGAATTATGTTGCACGAAGCACAATTTCACATCATTCTGGGTTCATTTGTGTGAAAACAAGGTCCAATCAGGCAGAAACGTTACAGGAAGGTAGAATCTATTGAGTTGTAAGTGATCTGAACGTTTCATGATGATAGCACTTTCCTAAGGGGGTCAAACCATGTCCCAAACGTCACCGCATCTGGTGTCAATTTAAAGAAGTTGTCCAGTTACACATTTGTGGGCTTATAACTTGGCTTCTGAATGTCCTAGAGAGATCAGGTTTGTTTTAGTGTACTCCAATCAACAGCCCCTACAACCACAAAAAGGAATGGAGTCATAAGCACTTATGGTTTGTAAATGGCACCCAGAATTATGTTGCACGAAGCACAATTTCACATCATTCTGGGTCCATTTGTGTGAAAACAAGGTCCAATCAGGCTGAAACGTTACAAGAAGGTAGAATCTATTTAGTTGTAAGTGATCTGAACATTTCATGATGATCACACATTCCTATTGGGGGTCAAACCATGTCCCAAAGGTCACTGGGCCTGGTGTCACTTTAAAGAAGTAGTCCAGTTACACATTTGTGGGCTTATAACTTGGCTTCTGAATGTCCTAGAGAGATCAGGGTTGTTTTAGTGTACTCCAATCAACAGCCCCTACAACCACAAAAAGGAATGGAGTCATTAGCACTTATGGTTTGTAAATTGCACCCAGAATTATGTTGCACGAAGCACAATTTCACATCATTCTGGGTCCATTTGTGTGAAAACAAGGTCCAATCAGGCTGAAACATTACAAGAATGTAGAGTCTATTGAGTTGTAAGTGATCTGAACGTTTCATGATGATCGTACATTCCTATAGGGGGTAAAACCATGTCCCAATGGTCACCGGGCCTGGTGTCACTTTAAAGAAGTAGTCCAGTTACACATTTGTGGGCTTATTACTTGGCTTCTGAATATCCTAGAGAGGTCAGGTTTTTTTTAGAGTACTCCAATTAACAGCCCCCATTACCCCAAAAAGGAATGGAGTCATTAGCACTTATGGTTTTTAAATGGCACCCAGAATTATGTTGCACGAAGCACAATTTCACATCATTCTGGGTTCATTTGTGTGAAAACAAGGTCCAATCAGGCAGAAACGTTACAGGAAGGTAGAATCTATTGAGTTGTAAGTGATCTGAACGTTTCATGATGATAGCAATTTCCTAAGGGGGTCAAACCATGTCCCAAAGGTCACCGGATCTGGTGTCACTTTAAAGAAGTAGTCCAGTTACACATTTGTGGGCTTATAACTTGGCTTCTGAATGTCCTAGAGAGATCAGGTTTGTTTTAGTGTACTCCAATCAACAGCCCCTACAACCACAAAAAGGAATGGAGTCATTAGCACTTATGGTTTATAAATGTTACCCAGAATTATGTTGCACGAAGCACAATTTCACATCATTCTGGGTCTATTTGTGTGAAAACAAGGTCCAATCAGGCTGAAACGTTACAAGAAGGTAGAATCTATTGAGTTGTAAGTGATCTGAATGTTTCATGATGATAGCAATTTCCTAAGGGGGTCAAACCATGTCCCAAAGGTCACCGGATCTGGTGTCAATTTAAAGAATAGTCCAGTTACACATTTGTGGGCTTATAACTTAGCTTCTGAATGTCCTAGAGAGATCAGGTTTGTTTTAGTGTACTCCAATCAACAGCCCCTACAACGACAAAATGGAATGGAGTCATTAGCACTTATGGTTTTTAAATGGCACCCAGAATGATGTTGCACGAAGCACAATTTCACATCATTCTGGGTTCATTTGTGTGAAAACAAGGTCCAATCAGGCTGAAACGTTACAGGAAGGTAGAATCTATTGAGTTGTAAGTGATCTGAGCGTTTCATGATGATAGCACATTCCTATGGGGGTCATACCATGTCCCAAAGGTCACCGGATCTGGTGTCAATTTAAAGAAGTAGTCCAGTTACACCTTAGTGGGCTTATAACTTGGCTTCTGAATATCCTAGAGAGGTCAGGTTTGTTTTAGTGTACTCCAATCAACAGCCCCTACAACCACAAAAAGGAATAGAGTCATTAGCACTTATGGATTTTAAATGGCACCCAGAATTATGTTGCACGAAGCACAATTTCACATCATTCTGGGTTCATTTGTGTGAAAACAAGGTCCAATCAGGCTGAAACGTTACAAGAAGGTAGAATGTATTGAGTTGTAAGTGATCTGAATGTTTCATGATGATCGCACATTCCTATAGGGGGTCAAACCATGTCCCAAAGGTCACCAGGCCTGGTGTCACTTTAAAGAAGTTGTCCAGTTACACATTTGTGGGCTTATAATTTGGCTTCTGAATGTCCTAGAGAGATCAGGTTTGTTTTAGTGTACTCCAATCAACAGCCCCTACAACCACAAAAAGGAATGGAGTCATTAGCACTTATGGTTTATAAATGGCACCCAGAATTATGTTGCACGAAGCACAATTTCACATCATTCTGGGTTCATTTGTGTGAAAACAAGGTCCAATCAGGCAGAAACGTTACAGGAAGGTAGAATCTATTGAGTTGTAAGTGATCTGAACGTTTCATGATGATAGCACTTTCCTAAGGGGGTCAAACCATGTCCCAAACGTCACCGCATCTGGTGTCAATTTAAAGAAGTTGTCCAGTTACACATTTGTGGGCTTATAACTTGGCTTCTGAATGTCCTAGAGAGATCAGGTTTGTTTTAGTGTACTCCAATCAACAGGCCCTACAACCACAAAAAGGAATGGAGTCATAAGCACTTATGGTTTGTAAATGGCACCCAGAATTATGTTGCACGAAGCACAATTTCACATCATTCTGGGTCCATTTGTGTGAAAACAAGGTCCAATCAGGCTGAAACGTTACAAGAAGGTAGAATCTATTTAGTTGTAAGTGATCTGAACATTTCATGATGATCACACATTCCTATTGGGGGTCAAACCATGTCCCAAAGGTCACTGGGCCTGGTGTCACTTTAAAGAAGTAGTCCAGTTACACATTTGTGGGCTTATAACTTGGCTTCTGAATGTCCTAGAGAGATCAGGGTTGTTTTAGTGTACTCCAATCAACAGCCCCTACAACCACAAAAAGGAATGGAGTCATTAAAACTTATGGTTTGTAAATGGCACCCAGAATTATGTTGCACGAAGCACAATTTCACATCATTCTGGGTCCATTTGTGTGAAAACAAGGTCCAATCAGGCTGAAACATTACAAGAAGGTAGAGTCTATTGAGTTGTAAGTGATCTGAACGTTTCATGATGATAGCACTTTCCTAAGGGGGTCAAACCATGTCCCAAAGGTCACCGGATCTGGTGTCACTTTAAAGAAGTAGTCCAGTTACACATGTGTGGGCTTATAACTTGGCTTCTGAATGTCCTAGAGAGATCAGGTTTGTTTTAGTGTACTCCAATCAACAGCCCCTACAACCACAAAAACGAATGGAGTCATTAGCACTTATGGTTTATAAATGTTACCCAGAATTATGTTGCACGAAGCACAATTTCACATCATTCTGGGTCTATTTGTGTGAAAACAAGGTCAAATCAGACTGAAACGTTAAAAGAAGGTAGAATCTATTGAGTTGTAAGTGATCTGAATGTTTCATGATGATAGCAATTTCCTAAGGGGGTCAAACCATGTCCCAAAGGTCACCGGATCTGGTGTCAATTTAAAGAAGTAGTCCAGTTACACATTTGTGGGCTTATAACTTGGCTTCTGAATTTCCTAGAGAGATCAGGTTTGTTTTAGTGTACTCCAATCAACAGCCCCTACAACCACAAAAAGGAATGGAGTCATAAGCACTTATGGTTTGTAAATGGCACCCAGAATTATGTTGCACGAAGCACAATTTCACATCATTCTGGGTCCATTTGTGTGAAAACAAAGTCCAATCAGGCTGAAACGTTACAAGAAGGTAGAATCTATTGAGTTGTAAGTGATCTGAACGTTTCATGATGATCACACATTCCTATAGGGGGTCAAACCATGTCCCAAAGGTCACCGGGCCTGGTGTCACTGTAAAGAAGTAGTCCAGTTACACATTTGTGGGCTTATTACTTGGCTTCTGAATATCCTAGAGAGGTCAGGTTTGTTTTAGAGTACTCCAATTAACAGCCCCCATTACCCCAAAAAGGAATGGAGTCATTAGCACTTATGGTTTTTAAATGGCACCCAGAATTATGTTGCACGAAGCACAATTTCACATCATTCTGGGTCCATTTGTGTGAAAACAAGGTCCAATCAGGCTGAAACATTACAAGAAGGTAGAATCTACTGAGTTGTAAGTGATCTGAACGTTTCATGATGATCGCACATTCCTATAGGGGGTAAAACCATGTCCCAAAGGTCACCGGGCCTGGTGTCACTTTAAAGAAGTAGTCCAGTTACACCTTTGTGGGCTTATAACTTGGCTTCTGAATTTCCTAGAGAGGTCAGGTTTGTTTTAGTGTACTCCAATCAACAGCCCCTATAACCACAAAAAGGAATGGAGTCATTAAAACTTATGGTTTGTAAATGGCACCCAGAATTATGTTGCACGAAGCACAATTTCACATCATTCTGGGTCCATTTGTGTGAAAACAAGGTCCAATCAGGCTGAAACATTACAAGAATGTAGAGTCTATTGAGTTGTAAGTGATCTGAACGTTTCATGATGATCGTACATTCCTATAGGGGGTAAAACCATGTCCCAATGGTCACCGGGCCTGGTGTCACTTTAAAGAAGTAGTCCAGTTACACATTTGTGGGCTTATTACTTGGCTTCTGAATATCCTAGAGAGGTCAGGTTTTTTTTAGAGTACTCCAATTAACAGCCCCCATTACCCCAAAAAGGAATGGAGTCATTAGCACTTATGGTTTTTAAATGGCACCCAGAATTATGTTGCACGAAGCACAATTTCACATCATTCTGGGTTCATTTGTGTGAAAACAAGGTCCAATCAGGCAGAAACGTTACAGGAAGGTAGAATCTATTGAGTTGTAAGTGATCTGAACGTTTCATGATGATAGCACTTTCCTAAGGGGGTCAAACCATGTCCCAAAGGTCACCGGATCTGGTGTCACTTTAAAGAAGTAGTCCAGTTACACATTTGTGGGCTTATAACTTGGCTTCTGAATGTCCTAGAGAGATCAGGTTTGTTTTAGTGTACTCCAATCAACAGCCCCTACAACCACAAAAAGGAATGGAGTCATTAGCACTTATGGTTTATAAATGTTACCCAGAATTATGTTGCACGAAGCACAATTTCACATCATTCTGGGTCTATTTGTGTGAAAACAAGGTCCAATCAGGCTGAAACGTTACAAGAAGGTAGAATCTATTGAGTTGTAAGTGATCTGAATGTTTCATGATGATAGCAATTTCCTAAGGGGGTCAAACCATGTCCCAAAGGTCACGGGATCTGGTGTCAATTCAAAGAATAGTCCAGTTACACATTTGTGGGCTTATAACTTGGCTTCTGAATGTCCTAGAGAGATCAGGTTTGTTTTAGTGTACTCCAATCAACAGCCCCTACAACGACAAAATGGAATGGAGTCATTAGCACTTATGGTTTTTAAATGGCACCCAGAATGATGTTGCACGAAGCACAATTTCACATCATTCTGGGTTCATTTGTGTGAAAACAAGGTCCAGTCAGGCTGAAACGTTACAGGAAGGTAGAATCTATTGAGATGTAAGTGATCTGAGCGTTTCATGATGATAGCACATTCCTATGGGGGTCATACCATGTCCCAAAGGTCACCGGATCTGGTGTCAATTTAAAGAAGTAGTCCAGTTACACCTTAGTGTTCTTATAACTTGGCTTCTGAATATCCTAGAGAGGTCAGGTTTGTTTTAGTGTACTCCAATCAACAGCCCCTACAACCACAAAAAGGAATGGAGTCATTAGCACTTATGGATTTTAAATGGCACCCAGAATTATGTTGCATGAAGCACAATTTCACATCATTCTGGGTTCATTTGTGTGAAAACAAGGTCCAATCAGGCTGAAACGTTACAAGAAGGTAGAATGTATTGAGTTGTAAGTGATCTGAATGTTTCATGATGATCGCACATTCCTATAGGGGGTCAAACCATGTCCCAAAGGTCACCAGGCCTGGTGTCACTTTAAAGAAGTTGTCCAGTTACACATTTGTGGGCTTATAATTTGGCTTCTGAATGTCCTAGAGAGATCAGGTTTGTTTTAGTGTACTCCAATCAACAGCCCCTACAACCACAAAAAGGAATGGAGTCATTAGCACTTATGGTTTATAAATGGCACCCAGAATTATGTTGCACGAAGCACAATTTCACATCATTCTGGGTTCATTTGTGTGAAAACAAGGTCCAATCAGGCAGAAACGTTACAGGAAGGTAGAATCTATTGAGTTGTAAGTGATCTGAACGTTTCATGATGATAGCACTTTCCTAAGGGGGTCAAACCATGTCCCAAACGTCAGCGCATCTGGTGTCAATTTAAAGAAGTTGTCCAGTTACACATTTGTGGGCTTATAACTTGGCTTCTGAATGTCCTAGAGAGATCAGGTTTGTTTTAGTGTACTCCAATCAACAGCCCCTACAACCACAAAAAGGAATGGAGTCATAAGCACTTATGGTTTGTAAATGGCACACAGAATTATGTTGCACGAAGCACAATTTCACATCATTCTGGGTCCATTTGTGTGAAAACAAGGTCCAATCAGGCTGAAACGTTACAAGAAGGTAGAATCTATTGAGTTGTAAGTGATCTGAACATTTCATGATGATCACACATTCCTATTGGGGGTCAAACCATGTCCCAAAGGTCACTGGGCCTGGTGTCACTTTAAAGAAGTAGTCCAGTTACACATTTGTGGGCTTATAACTTGGCTTCTGAATGTCCTAGAGAGATCAGGGTTGTTTTAGTGTACTCCAATCAACAGCCCCTACAACCACAAAAAGGAATGGAGTCATTAAAACTTATGGTTTGTAAATGGCACCCAGAATTATGTTGCACGAAGCACAATTTCACATCATTCTGGGTCCATTTGTGTGAAAACAAGGTCCAATCAGGCTGAAACATTACAAGAAGGTAGAGTCTATTGAGTTGTAAGTTATCTGAACGTTTCATGATGATAGCACTTTCCTAAGGGGGTCAAACCATGTCCCAAAGGTCACCGGATCTGGTGTCACTTTAAAGAAGTAGTCCAGTTACACATGTGTGGGCTTATAACTTGGCTTCTGAATGTCCTAGAGAGATCAGGTTTGTTTTAGTGTACTCCAATCAACAGCCCCTACAACCACAAAAAGGAATGGAGTCATTAGCACTTATGGTTTTTAAATGGCACCCAGAATTATGTTGCACGAAGCACAATTTCACATCATTCTGGGTCTATTTGTGTGAAAACAAGGTCCAATCAGGCTGAAACGTTACAAGAAGGTAGAATCTATTGAGTTGTAAGTGATCTGAATGTTTCATGATGATAGCAATTTCCTAAGGGGGTCAAACCATGTCCCAAAGGTCACCGGATCTGGTGTCAATTTAAAGAAGTAGTCCAGTTACACATTTGTGGGCTTATAACTTGGCTTCTGAATTTCCTAGAGAGATCAGGTTTGTTTTAGTGTACTCCAATCAACAGCCCCTACAACCACAAAAAGGAATGGAGTCATAAGCACTTATGGTTTGTAAATGGCACCCAGAATTATGTTGCACGAAGCACAATTTCACATCATTCTGGGTCCATTTGTGTGAAAACAAGGTCCAATCAGGCTGAAACGTTACAAGAAGGTAGAATCTATTGAGTTGTAAGTGATATGAACATTTCATGATGATCACACATTCCTATAGGGGGTCAAACCATGTCCCAAACGTCACCGCATCTGGTGTCAATTTAAAGAAGTTGTCCAGTTACACATTTGTGGGCTTATAACTTGGCTTCTGAATATCCTAGAGAGGTCAGGTTTGTTTTAGAGTACTCCAATTAACAGCCCCCATTACCCCAAAAAGGAATGGAGTCATTAGCACTTATGGTTTTTAAATGGCACCCAGAATTATGTTGCAAGAAGCACAATTTCACATCATTCTGGGTCCATTTGTGTGAAAACAAGGTCCAATCAGGCTGAAACATTACAAGAAGGTAGAATCTACTGAGTTGTAAGTGATCTGAACGTTTCATGATGATCGCACATTCCTATAGGGGGTAAAACCATGTCCCAAAGGTCACCGGGCCTATTGTCACTTTAAAGAAGTAGTCCAGTTACACCTTTGTGGGCTTATAACTTGGCTTCTGAATTTCCTAGAGAGGTCAGGTTTGTTTTAGTGTACTCCAATCAACAGCCCCTACAACCACAAAAAGGAATGGAGTCATTAAAACTTATGGTTTGTAAATGGCACTCAAAATTATGTTGCACGAAGCACAATTTCACATCATTCTGGGTCCATTTGTGTGAAAACAAGGTCCAATCAGGCTGAAACATTACAAGAATGTAGAGTCTATTGAGTTGTAAGTGATCTGAACGTTTCATGATGATCGTACATTCCTATAGGGGGTAAAACCATGTCCCAATGGTCACCGGGCCTGGTGTCACTTTAAAGAAGTAGTCCAGTTACACATTTGTGGGCTTATTACTTGGCTTCTGAATATCCTAGAGAGGTCAGGTTTTTTTTTAGAGTACTCCAATTAACAGCCCCCATTACCCCAAAAAGGAATGGAGTCATTAGCACTTATGGTTTTTAAATGGCACCCAGAATTATGTTGCACGAAGCACAATTTCACATCATTCTGGGTTCATTGTGTGAAAACAAGGTCCAATCAGGCAGAAACGTTACAGGAAGGTAGAATCTATTGAGTTGTAAGTGATCTGAACGTTTCATGATGATAGCACTTTCCTAAGGGGGTCAAACCATGTCCCAAAGGTCACCGGATCTGGTGTCACTTTAAAGAAGTAGTCCAGTTACACATTTGTGGGCTTATAACTTGGCTTCTGAATGTCCTAGAGAGATCAGGTTTGTTTTAGTGTACTCCAATCAACAGCCCCTACAACCACAAAAAGGAATGGAGTCATTAGCACTTATGGTTTATAAATGTTACCCAGAATTATGTTGCACGAAGCACAATTTCACATCATTCTGGGTCTATTTGTGTGAAAACAAGGTCCAATCAGGCTGAAACGTTACAAGAAGGTAGAATCTATTGAGTTGTAAGTGATCTGAATGTTTCATGATGATAGCAATTTCCTAAGGGGGTCAAACCATGTCCCAAAGGTCACCGGATCTGGTGTCAATTTAAAGAATAGTCCAGTTACACATTTGTGGGCTTATAACTTAGCTTCTGAATGTCCTAGAGAGATCAGGTTTGTTTTAGTGTACTCCAATCAACAGCCCCTACAACGACAAAATGGAATGGAGTCATTAGCACTTATGGTTTTTAAATGGCACCCAGAATGATGTTGCACGAAGCACAATTTCACATCATTCTGGGTTCATTTGTGTGAAAACAAGGTCCAATCAGGCTGAAACGTTACAGGAAGGTAGAATCTATTGAGTTGTAAGTGATCTGAGCGTTTCATGATGATCGCACATTCCTATAGGGGGTCAAACCATGTCCCAAAGGTCACCAGGCCTGGTGTCACTTTAAAGAAGTAGTCCAGTTACACATTTGTGGGCTTATAACTTGGCTTCTGAATGTCCTAGAGAGATCAGGGTTGTTTTAGTGTACTCCAATCAACAGCCCCTACAACCACAAAAAGGAATGGAGTCATTAAAACTTATGGTTTGTAAATGGCACCCAGAATTATGTTGCACGAAGCACAATTTCACATCATTCTGGGTCCATTTGTGTGAAAACAAGGTCCAATCAGGCTGAAACATTACAAGAAGGTAGAGTCTATTGAGTTGTAAGTGATCTGAACGTTTCATGATGATAGCACTTTCCTAAGGGGGTCAAACCATGTCCCAAAGGTCACCGGATCTGGTGTCACTTTAAAGAAGTAGTCCAGTTACACATGTGTGGGCTTATAACTTGGCTTCTGAATGTCCTAGAGAGATCAGGTTTGTTTTAGTGTACTCCAATCAACAGCCCCTACAACCACAAAAAGGAATGGAGTCATTAGCACTTATGGTTTATAAATGTTACCCAGAATTATGTTGCACGAAGCACAATTTCACATCATTCTGGGTCTATTTGTGTGAAAACAAGGTCCAATCAGGCTGAAACGTTAAAAGAAGGTAGAATCTATTGAGTTGTAAGTGATCTGAATGTTTCATGATGATAGCAATTTCCTAAGGGGGTCAAACCATGTCCCAAAGGTCACCGGATCTGGTGTCAATTTAAAGAAGTAGTCCAGTTACACATTTGTGGGCTTATAACTTGGCTTCTGAATTTCCTAGAGAGATCAGGTTTGTTTTAGTGTACTCCAATCAACAGCCCCTACATCCACAAAAAGGAATGGAGTCATAAGCACTTATGGTTTGTAAATGGCACCCAGAATTATGTTGCACGAAGCACAATTTCACATCATTCTGGGTCCATTTGTGTGAAAACAAAGTCCAATCAGGCTGAAACGTTACAAGAAGGTAGAATCTATTGAGTTGTAAGTGATCTGAACGTTTCATGATGATCACACATTCCTATAGGGGGTCAAACCATGTCCCAAAGGTCACCGGGCCTGGTGTCACTTTAAAGAAGTAGTCCAGTTACACATTTGTGGGCTTATTACTTGGCTTCTGAATATCCTAGAGAGGTCAGGTTTGTTTTAGAGTACTCCAATTAACAGCCCCCATTACCCCAAAAAGGAATGGAGTCATTAGCACTTATGATTTTTAAATGGCACCCAGAATTATGTTGCACGAAGCACAATTTCACATCATTCTGGGTCCATTTGTGTGAAAACAAGGTCCAATCAGGCTGAAACATTACAAGAAGGTAGAATCTACTGAGTTGTAAGTGATCTGAACGTTTCATGATGATCGCACATTCCTATAGGGGGTAAAACCATGTCCCAAAGGTCACCGGGCCTGGTGTCACTTTAAAGAAGTAGTCCAGTTACACCTTTGTGGGCTTATAACTTGGCTTCTGAATTTCCTAGAGAGGTCAGGTTTGTTTTAGTGTACTCCAATCAACAGCCCCTATAACCACAAAAAGGAATGGAGTCATTAAAACTTATGGTTTGTAAATGGCACCCAGAATTATGTTGCACGAAGCACAATTTCACATCATTCTGGGTCCATTTGTGTGAAAACAAGGTCCAATCAGGCTGAAACATTACAAGAATGTAGAGTCTATTGAGTTGTAAGTGATCTGAACGTTTCATGATGATCGTACATTCCTATAGGGGGTAAAACCATGTCCCAATGGTCACCGGGCCTGGTGTCACTTTAAAGAAGTAGTCCAGTTACACATTTGTGGGCTTATTACTTGGCTTCTGAATATCCTAGAGAGGTCAGGTTTTTTTTTTAGAGTACTCCAATTAACAGCCCCCATTACCCCAAAAAGGAATGGAGTCATTAGCACTTATGGTTTTTAAATGGCACCCAGAATTATGTTGCACGAAGCACAATTTCACATTATTCTGGGTTCATTTGTGTGAAAACAAGGTCCAATCAGGCAGAAACGTTACAGGAAGGTAGAATCTATTGAGTTGTAAGTGATCTGAACGTTTCATGATGATAGCAATTTCCTAAGGGGGTCAAACCATGTCCCAAAGGTCACGGGATCTGGTGTCAATTCAAAGAATAGTCCAGTTACACATTTGTGGGCTTATAACTTGGCTTCTGAATGTCCTAGAGAGATCAGGTTTGTTTTAGTGTACTCCAATCAACAGCCCCTACAACGACAAAATGGAATGGAGTCATTAGCACTTATGGTTTTTAAATGGCACCCAGAATGATGTTGCACGAAGCACAATTTCACATCATTCTGGGTTCATTTGTGTGAAAACAAGGTCCAGTCAGGCTGAAACGTTACAGGAAGGTAGAATCTATTGAGTTGTAAGTGATCTGAGCGTTTCATGATGATAGCACATTCCTATGGGGGTCATACCATGTCCCAAAGGTCACCGGATCTGGTGTCAATTTAAAGAAGTAGTCCAGTTACACCTTAGTGGGCTTATAACTTGGCTTCTGAATATCCTAGAGAGGTCAGGTTTGTTTTAGTGTACTCCAATCAACAGCCCCTACAACCACAAAAAGGAATGGAGTCATTAGCACTTATGGATTTTAAATGGCACCCAGAATTATGTTGCACGATGCACAATTTCACATCATTCTGGGTTCATTTGTGTGAAAACAAGGTCCAATCAGGCTGAAACGTTACAAGAAGGTAGAATGTATTGAGTTGTAAGTGATCTGAATGTTTCATGATGATCGCACATTCCTATAGGGGGTCAAACCATGTCCCAAAGGTCACCAGGCCTGGTGTCACTTTAAAGAAGTTGTCCAGTTACACATTTGTGGGCTTATAATTTGGCTTCTGAATGTCCTAGAGAGATCAGGTTTGTTTTAGTGTACTCCAATCAACAGCCCCTACAACCACAAAAAGGAATGGAGTCATTAGCACTTATGGTTTATAAATGGCACCCAGAATTATGTTGCACGAAGCACAATTTCACATCATTCTGGGTTCATTTGTGTGAAAACAAGGTCCAATCAGGCAGAAACGTTACAGGAAGGTAGAATCTATTGAGTTGTAAGTGATCTGAACGTTTCATGATGATAGCACTTTCCTAAGGGGGTCAAACCATGTCCCAAACGTCACCGCATCTGGTGTCAATTTAAAGAAGTTGTCCAGTTACACATTTGTGGGCTTATAACTTGGCTTCTGAATGTCCTAGAGAGATCAGGTTTGTTTTCGTGTACTCCAATCAACAGCCCCTACAACCACAAAAAGGAATGGAGTCATAAGCACTTATGGTTTGTAAATGGCACCCAGAATTATGTTGCACGAAGCACAATTTCACATCATTCTGGGTCCATTTGTGTGAAAACAAGGTCCAATCAGGCTGAAACGTTACAAGAAGGTAGAATCTATTGAGTTGTAAGTGATCTGAACATTTCATGATGATCACACATTCCTATTGGGGGTCAAACCATGTCCCAAAGGTCACTGTGCCTGGTGTCACTTTAAAGAAGTAGTCCAGTTACACATTTGTGGGCTTATAACTTGGCTTCTGAATGTCCTAGAGAGATCAGGGTTGTTTTAGTGTACTCCAATCAACAGCCCCTACAACCACAAAAAGGAATGGAGTCATTAAAACTTATGGTTTGTAAATGGCACCCAGAATTATGTTGCACGAAGCACAATTTCACATCATTCTGGGTCCATTTGTGTGAAAACAAGGTCCAATCAGGCTGAAACATTACAAGAAGGTAGAGTCTATTGAGTTGTAAGTGATCTGAACGTTTCATGATGATAGCACTTTCCTAAGGGGGTCAAACCATGTCCCAAAGGTCACCGGATCTGGTGTCACTTTAAAGAAGTAGTCCAGTTACACATGTGTGGGCTTATAACTTGGCTTCTGAATGTCCTAGAGAGATCAGGTTTGTTTTAGTGTACTCCAATCAACAGCCCCTACAACCACAAAAAGGAATGGAGTCATTAGCACTTATGGTTTTTAAATGGCACCCAGAATGATGTTGCACGAAGCACAATTTCACATCATTCTGGGTTCATTTGTGTGAAAACAAGGTCCAGTCAGGCTGAAACGTTACAGGAAGGTAGAATCTATTGAGTTGTAAGTGATCTGAGCGTTTCATGATGATAGCACATTCCTATGGGGGTCATACCATGTCCCAAAGGTCACCGGATCTGGTGTCAATTTAAAGAAGTAGTCCAGTTACACCTTAGTGGGCTTATAACTTGGCTTCTGAATATCCTAGAGAGGTCAGGTTTGTTTTAGTGTACTCCAATCAACAGCCCCTACAACCACAAAAAGGAATGGAGTCATTAGCACTTATGGATTTTAAATGGCACCCAGAATTATGTTGCACGATGCACAATTTCACATCATTCTGGGTTCATTTGTGTGAAAACAAGGTCCAATCAGGCTGAAACGTTACAAGAAGGTAGAATGTATTGAGTTGTAAGTGATCTGAATGTTTCATGATGATCGCACATTCCTATAGGGGGTCAAACCATGTCCCAAAGGTCACCAGGCCTGGTGTCACTTTAAAGAAGTTGTCCAGTTACACATTTGTGGGCTTATAATTTGGCTTCTGAATGTCCTAGAGAGATCAGGTTTGTTTTAGTGTACTCCAATCAACAGCCCCTACAACCACAAAAAGGAATGGAGTCATTAGCACTTATGGTTTATAAATGGCACCCAGAATTATGTTGCACGAAGCACAATTTCACATCATTCTGGGTTCATTTGTGTGAAAACAAGGTCCAATCAGGCAGAAACGTTACAGGAAGGTAGAATCTATTGAGTTGTAAGTGATCTGAACGTTTCATGATGATAGCACTTTCCTAAGGGGGTCAAACCATGTCCCAAACGTCACCGCATCTGGTGTCAATTTAAAGAAGTTGTCCAGTTACACATTTGTGGGCTTATAACTTGGCTTCTGAATGTCCTAGTGAGATCAGGTTTGTTTTCGTGTACTCCAATCAACAGCCCCTACAACCACAAAAAGGAATGGAGTCATAAGCACTTATGGTTTGTAAATGGCACCCAGAATTATGTTGCACGAAGCACAATTTCACATCATTCTGGGTCCATTTGTGTGAAAACAAGGTCCAATCAGGCTGAAACGTTACAAGAAGGTAGAATCTATTGAGTTGTAAGTGATCTGAACATTTCATGATGATCACACATTCCTATTGGGGGTCAAACCATGTCCCAAAGGTCACTGGGCCTGGTGTCACTTTAAAGAAGTAGTCCAGTTACACATTTGTGGGCTTATAACTTGGCTTCTGAATGTCCTAGAGAGATCAGGGTTGTTTTAGTGTACTCCAATCAACAGCCCCTACAACCACAAAAAGGAATGGAGTCATTAAAACTTATGGTTTGTAAATGGCACCCAGAATTATGTTGCACGAAGCACAATTTCACATCATTCTGGGTCCATTTGTGTGAAAACAAGGTCCAATCAGGCTGAAACATTACAAGAAGGTAGAGTCTATTGAGTTGTAAGTGATCTGAACGTTTCATGATGATAGCACTTTCCTAAGGGGGTCAAACCATGTCCCAAAGGTCACCGGATCTGGTGTCACTTTAAAGAAGTAGTCCAGTTACACATGTGTGGGCTTTTAACTTGGCTTCTGAATGTCCTAGAGAGATCAGGTTTGTTTTAGTGTACTCCAATCAACAGCCCCTACAACCACAAAAAGGAATGGAGTCATTAGCACTTATGGTTTTTAAATGGCACCCAGAATTATGTTGCACGAAGCACAATTTCACATCATTCTGGGTCTATTTGTGTGAAAACAAGGTCCAATCAGGCTGAAACGTTACAAGAAGGTAGAATCTATTGAGTTGTAAGTGATCTGAATGTTTCATGATGATAGCAATTTCCTAAGGGGGTCAAACCATGTCCCAAAGGTCACCGGATCTGGTGTCAATTTAAAGAAGTAGTCCAGTTACACATTTGTGGGCTTATAACTTGGCTTCTGAATTTCCTAGAGAGATCAGGTTTGTTTTAGTGTACTCCAATCAACAGCCCCTACAACCACAAAAAGGAATGGAGTCATAAGCACTTATGGTTTGTAAATGGCACCCAGAATTATGTTGCACGAAGCACAATTTCACATCATTCTGGGTCCATTTGTGTGAAAACAAGGTCCAATCAGGCTGAAACGTTACAAGAAGGTAGAATCTATTGAGTTGTAAGTGATATGAACATTTCATGATGATCACACATTCCTATAGGGGGTCAAACCATGTCCCAAAGGTCACCGGGCCTGGTGTCACTTTAAAGAAGAAGTCCAGTTACACATTTGTGGGCTTATAACTTGGCTTCTGAATGTCCTAGAGAGATCAGGGTTGTTTTAGTGTACTCCAATCAACAGCCCCTACAACCACAAAAAGGAATGGAGTCATTAAAACTTATGGTTTGTAAATGGCACCCAGAATTATGTTGAAGGAAGCACAATTTCACATCATTCTGGGTCCATTTGTGTGAAAACAAGGTCCAATCAGGCTGAAACATTACAAGAAGGTAGAGTCTATTGAGTTGTAAGTGATCTGAACGTTTCATGATGATCGTACATTCCTATAAGGGGTAAAACCATGTCCCAATGGTCACCGGGCCTGGTGTCACTTTAAAGAAGTAGTCCAGTTACACATTTGTGGGCTTATAACTTGGCTTCTGAATATCCTAGAGAGGTCAGGTTTGTTTTAGAGTACTCCAATTAACAGCCCCCATTACCCCAAAAAGGAATGGAGTCATTAGCACTTATGGTTTTTAAATGGCACCCAGAATTATGTTGCACGAAGCACAATTTCACACCATTCTGGGTTCATTTGTGTGAAAACAAGGTCCAATCAGGCTGAAAAGTTACAGGAAGGTAGAATCTATTGAGTTGTAAGTGATCTGAACGTTTCATGATGATAGCACTTTCCTAAGGGGGTCAAACCATGTCCCAAAGGTCATCGGATCTGGTGTCACTTTAAAGAAGTAGTCCAGTTACACATTTGTGGGCTTATAACTTGGCTTCTGATTATCCTAGAGAGGTCAGGTTTTTTTAGAGTACTCCTATTAACAGCCCCCATTACCCCAATTAGGAATGGAGACATTAGCACTTATGGTTTGTAAATGGCACCCAGAATTATGTTGCACGAAGCACAATTTCACATCATTCTGGGTCCATTTGTGTGAAAACAAGGTACAATAGGGCTGAAACGTTACAGGAAGGTAGAATCTATTGAGTTGTAAGTGATCTGAATGTTTCATGATGATCGCACATTCCTATAGGCGGACAAACCATGTCCCAAAGGTCACCGGGCCCGGTGTCATTTTAAAGAAGAAGTCCAGTTACACCTTTGTGGGCTTATAACTTGGCTTCTGAATGTCCTAGAGAGGTCAGGTTTATTTTAGTGTACTCCAATCAACAGCCCCTACAACCACAAAAAGGAATGGAGTCATTAGCACTTATGGTTTGTAAATGGCACCCAGAATTATGTTGCACGAAGCACAATTTCACATCATTCTGGGTCCATTTGTGTGAAAACAAGGTCCAATCAGGCTGAAACGTTACAAGAAGGTAGAATCTATTGAGTTGTAAGTGATCTGAACGTTTCATGATGATCGCACATTCCTATAGAGGGTCAAACCATGTCCCAAAGGTCACTGGGCCTGGTGTCACTTTAAAGAAGTAGTCCAGTTACACCTTTGTGAGCTTATAACTTGGCTTCTGAATTACCTAGAGAGGTCAGGTTTGTTTTAGAGTACTCCAATTAACAGCGCCCATTACCCCAAAAAAGAATTGAGTCATTAGCACTTATGGTTTTTAAATGGCACCCAGAATTATTTTGCACGAAGCACAATTTCACATCATTCTGGGTCCATTTGTGTGAAAACAAGGTCCAGTCAGGCTGAAACGTTACAAGAAGGTAGAATCTATTGAGTTGTAAGTGATCTGGATGTTTCATGATGATCACACATTCCTATAGGGGGCAAAATCATATCCCAAAGGTCACCGGGCCTGGTGTCACTTTAAAGAAGTAGTCCAGTTACACCTTTGTGGGCTTATAACTTGGCTTCTGAATGTCCTAGAGAGGTCAGGTTTATTTTATTGTACTCCAATCAACAGCCCCTACAACCACAAAAAGGAATGGAGTCATTAGCACTTATGGTTTTTAAATGGCACCCAGAATTATGTTGCACGAAGCACAATTTCACATCATTCTGGGTTCATTTGTGTGAAAACAAGGTCCAATCAGGCTGAAACGTTACAGGAAGGTAGAATCTATTGAGTTGTAAGTGATCTGAAAGTTTCATGATGATAGCACTTTCCTAAGGGGGTCAAACCATGTCCCAAAGGTTACCGGATCTGGTGTCAATTTAAAGAAGTAGTCCAGTTACACATTTGTGGGATTATAACTTGGCTTCTGAATATCCTAGAGAGGTCAGGTTTGTTTTAGAGTACTCCAATTAACAGCCCCCATTACCCCAAAAAGGAATGGAGCCATTAGCACTTATGGATTTTAAATGGCACCCAGAATTATGTTGCACGATGCACAATTTCACATCATTCTGGGTTCATTTGTGTGAAAACAAGGTCCAATCAGGCTGAAACGTTACAAGAAGGTAGAATGTATTGAGTTGTAAGTGATCTGAATGTTTCATGATGATCGCACATTCCTATAGGGGGTCAAACCATGTCCCAAAGGTCACCAGGCCTGGTGTCACTTTAAAGAAGTTGTCCAGTTACACATTTGTGGGCTTATAATTTGGCTTCTGAATGTCCTAGAGAGATCAGGTTTGTTTTAGTGTACTCCAATCAACAGCCCCTACAACCACAAAAAGGAATGGAGTCATTAGCACTTATGGTTTATAAATGGCACCCAGAATTATGTTGCACGAAGCACAATTTCACATCATTCTGGGTTCATTTGTGTGAAAACAAGGTCCAATCAGGCAGAAACGTTACAGGAAGGTAGAATCTATTGAGTTGTAAGTGATCTGAACGTTTCATGATGATAGCACTTTCCTAAGGGGGTCAAACCATGTCCCAAACGTCACCGCATCTGGTGTCAATTTAAAGAAGTTGTCCAGTTACACATTTGTGGGCTTATAACTTGGCTTCTGAATGTCCTAGAGAGATCAGGTTTGTTTTCGTGTACTCCAATCAACAGCCCCTACAACCACAAAAAGGAATGGAGTCATAAGCACTTATGGTTTGTAAATGGCACCCAGAATTATGTTGCACGAAGCACAATTTCACATCATTCTGGGTCCATTTGTGTGAAAACAAGGTCCAATCAGGCTGAAACGTTACAAGAAGGTAGAATCTATTGAGTTGTAAGTGATCTGAACATTTCATGATGATCACACATTCCTATTGGGGGTCAAACCATGTCCCAAAGGTCACTGTGCCTGGTGTCACTTTAAAGAAGTAGTCCAGTTACACATTTGTGGGCTTATAACTTGGCTTCTGAATGTCCTAGAGAGATCAGGGTTGTTTTAGTGTACTCCAATCAACAGCCCCTACAACCACAAAAAGGAATGGAGTCATTAAAACTTATGGTTTGTAAATGGCACCCAGAATTATGTTGCACGAAGCACAATTTCACATCATTCTGGGTCCATTTGTGTGAAAACAAGGTCCAATCAGGCTGAAACATTACAAGAAGGTAGAGTCTATTGAGTTGTAAGTGATCTGAACGTTTCATGATGATAGCACTTTCCTAAGGGGGTCAAACCATGTCCCAAAGGTCACCGGATCTGGTGTCACTTTAAAGAAGTAGTCCAGTTACACATGTGTGGGCTTATAACTTGGCTTCTGAATGTCCTAGAGAGATCAGGTTTGTTTTAGTGTACTCCAATCAACAGCCCCTACAACCACAAAAAGGAATGGAGTCATTAGCACTTATGGTTTTTAAATGGCACCCAGAATGATGTTGCACGAAGCACAATTTCACATCATTCTGGGTTCATTTGTGTGAAAACAAGGTCCAGTCAGGCTGAAACGTTACAGGAAGGTAGAATCTATTGAGTTGTAAGTGATCTGAGCGTTTCATGATGATAGCACATTCCTATGGGGGTCATACCATGTCCCAAAGGTCACCGGATCTGGTGTCAATTTAAAGAAGTAGTCCAGTTACACCTTAGTGGGCTTATAACTTGGCTTCTGAATATCCTAGAGAGGTCAGGTTTGTTTTAGTGTACTCCAATCAACAGCCCCTACAACCACAAAAAGGAATGGAGTCATTAGCACTTATGGATTTTAAATGGCACCCAGAATTATGTTGCACGATGCACAATTTCACATCATACTGGGTTCATTTGTGTGAAAACAAGGTCCAATCAGGCTGAAACGTTACAAGAAGGTAGAATGTATTGAGTTGTAAGTGATCTGAATGTTTCATGATGATCGCACATTCCTATAGGGGGTCAAACCATGTCCCAAAGGTCACCAGGCCTGGTGTCACTTTAAAGAAGTTGTCCAGTTACACATTTGTGGGCTTATAATTTGGCTTCTGAATGTCCTAGAGAGATCAGGTTTGTTTTAGTGTACTCCAATCAACAGCCCCTACAACCACAAAAAGGAATGGAGTCATTAGCACTTATGGTTTATAAATGGCACCCAGAATTATATTGCACGAAGCACAATTTCACATCATTCTGGGTTCATTTGTGTGAAAACAAGGTCCAATCAGGCAGAAACGTTACAGGAAGGTAGAATCTATTGAGTTGTAAGTGATCTGAACGTTTCATGATGATAGCACTTTCCTAAGGTGGTCAAACCATGTCCCAAACGTCACCGCATCTGGTGTCAATTTAAAGAAGTTGTCCAGTTACACATTTGTGGGCTTATAACTTGGCTTCTGAATGTCCTAGTGAGATCAGGTTTGTTTTCGTGTACTCCAATCAACAGCCCCTACAACCACAAAAAGGAATGGAGTCATAAGCACTTATGGTTTGTAAATGGCACCCAGAATTATGTTGCACGAAGCACAATTTCACATCATTCTGGGTCCATTTGTGTGAAAACAAGGTCCAATCAGGCTGAAACGTTACAAGAAGGTAGAATCTATTGAGTTGTAAGTGATCTGAACATTTCATGATGATCACACATTCCTATTGGGGGTCAAACCATGTCCCAAAGGTCACTGGGCCTGGTGTCACTTTAAAGAAGTAGTCCAGTTACACATTTGTGGGCTTATAACTTGGCTTCTGAATGTCCTAGAGAGATCAGGGTTGTTTTAGTGTACTCCAATCAACAGCCCCTACAACCACAAAAAGGAATGGAGTCATTAAAACTTATGGTTTGTAAATGGCACCCAGAATTATGTTGCACGAAGCACAATTTCACATCATTCTGGGTCCATTTGTGTGAAAACAAGGTCCAATCAGGCTGAAACATTACAAGAAGGTAGAGTCTATTGAGTTGTAAGTGATCTGAACGTTTCATGATGATAGCACTTTCCTAAGGGGGTCAAACCATGTCCCAAAGGTCACCGGATCTGGTGTCACTTTAAAGAAGTAGTCCAGTTACACATGTGTGGGCTTTTAACTTGGCTTCTGAATGTCCTAGAGAGATCAGGTTTGTTTTAGTGTACTCCAATCAACAGCCCCTACAACCACAAAAAGGAATGGAGTCATTAGCACTTATGGTTTTTAAATGGCACCCAGAATTATGTTGCACGAAGCACAATTTCACATCATTCTGGGTCTATTTGTGTGAAAACAAGGTCCAATCAGGCTGAAACGTTACAAGAAGGTAGAATCTATTGAGTTGTAAGTGATCTGAATGTTTCATGATGATAGCAATTTCCTAAGGGGGTCAAACCATGTCCCAAAGGTCACCGGATCTGGTGTCAATTTAAAGAAGTAGTCCAGTTACACATTTGTGGGCTTATAACTTGGCTTCTGAATTTCCTAGAGAGATCAGGTTTGTTTTAGTGTACTCCAATCAACAGCCCCTACAACCACAAAAAGGAATGGAGTCATAAGCACTTATGGTTTGTAAATGGCACCCAGAATTATGTTGCACGAAGCACAATTTCACATCATTCTGGGTCCATTTGTGTGAAAACAAGGTCCAATCAGGCTGAAACGTTACAAGAAGGTAGAATCTATTGAGTTGTAAGTGATATGAACATTTCATGATGATCACACATTCCTATAGGGGGTCAAACCATGTCCCAAAGGTCACCGGGCCTGGTGTCACTTTAAAGAAGAAGTCCAGTTACACATTTGTGGGCTTATAACTTGGCTTCTGAATGTCCTAGAGAGATCAGGGTTGTTTTAGTGTACTCCAATCAACAGCCCCTACAACCACAAAAAGGAATGGAGTCATTAAAACTTATGGTTTGTAAATGGCACCCAGAATTATGTTGAAGGAAGCACAATTTCACATCATTCTGGGTCCATTTGTGTGAAAACAAGGTCCAATCAGGCTGAAACATTACAAGAAGGTAGAGTCTATTGAGTTGTAAGTGATCTGAACGTTTCATGATGATCGTACATTCCTATAAGGGGTAAAACCATGTCCCAATGGTCACCGGGCCTGGTGTCACTTTAAAGAAGTAGTCCAGTTACACATTTGTGGGCTTATAACTTGGCTTCTGAATATCCTAGAGAGGTCAGGTTTGTTTTAGAGTACTCCAATTAACAGCCCCCATTACCCCAAAAAGGAATGGAGTCATTAGCACTTATGGTTTTTAAATGGCACCCAGAATTATGTTGCACGAAGCACAATTTCACACCATTCTGGGTTCATTTGTGTGAAAACAAGGTCCAATCAGGCTGAAAAGTTACAGGAAGGTAGAATCTATTGAGTTGTAAGTGATCTGAACGTTTCATGATGATAGCACTTTCCTAAGGGGGTCAAACCATGTCCCAAAGGTCATCGGATCTGGTGTCACTTTAAAGAAGTAGTCCAGTTACACATTTGTGGGCTTATAACTTGGCTTCTGATTATCCTAGAGAGGTCAGGTTTTTTTAGAGTACTCCTATTAACAGCCCCCATTACCCCAATTAGGAATGGAGACATTAGCACTTATGGTTTGTAAATGGCACCCAGAATTATGTTGCACGAAGCACAATTTCACATCATTCTGGGTCCATTTGTGTGAAAACAAGGTACAATAGGGCTGAAACGTTACAGGAAGGTAGAATCTATTGAGTTGTAAGTGATCTGAATGTTTCATGATGATCGCACATTCCTATAGGCGGACAAACCATGTCCCAAAGGTCACCGGGCCCGGTGTCATTTTAAAGAAGAAGTCCAGTTACACCTTTGTGGGCTTATAACTTGGCTTCTGAATGTCCTAGAGAGGTCAGGTTTATTTTAGTGTACTCCAATCAACAGCCCCTACAACCACAAAAAGGAATGGAGTCATTAGCACTTATGGTTTGTAAATGGCACCCAGAATTATGTTGCACGAAGCACAATTTCACATCATTCTGGGTCCATTTGTGTGAAAACAAGGTCCAATCAGGCTGAAACGTTACAAGAAGGTAGAATCTATTGAGTTGTAAGTGATCTGAACGTTTCATGATGATCGCACATTCCTATAGAGGGTCAAACCATGTCCCAAAGGTCACTGGGCCTGGTGTCACTTTAAAGAAGTAGTCCAGTTACACCTTTGTGAGCTTATAACTTGGCTTCTGAATTACCTAGAGAGGTCAGGTTTGTTTTAGAGTACTCCAATTAACAGCGCCCATTACCCCAAAAAAGAATTGAGTCATTAGCACTTATGGTTTTTAAATGGCACCCAGAATTATTTTGCACGAAGCACAATTTCACATCATTCTGGGTCCATTTGTGTGAAAACAAGGTCCAGTCAGGCTGAAACGTTACAAGAAGGTAGAATCTATTGAGTTGTAAGTGATCTGGATGTTTCATGATGATCACACATTCCTATAGGGGGCAAAATCATATCCCAAAGGTCACCGGGCCTGGTGTCACTTTAAAGAAGTAGTCCAGTTACACCTTTGTGGGCTTATAACTTGGCTTCTGAATGTCCTAGAGAGGTCAGGTTTATTTTATTGTACTCCAATCAACAGCCCCTACAACCACAAAAAGGAATGGAGTCATTAGCACTTATGGTTTTTAAATGGCACCCAGAATTATGTTGCACGAAGCACAATTTCACATCATTCTGGGTTCATTTGTGTGAAAACAAGGTCCAATCAGGCTGAAACGTTACAGGAAGGTAGAATCTATTGAGTTGTAAGTGATCTGAAAGTTTCATGATGATAGCACTTTCCTAAGGGGGTCAAACCATGTCCCAAAGGTTACCGGATCTGGTGTCAATTTAAAGAAGTAGTCCAGTTACACATTTGTGGGATTATAACTTGGCTTCTGAATATCCTAGAGAGGTCAGGTTTGTTTTAGAGTACTCCAATTAACAGCCCCCATTACCCCAAAAAGGAATGGAGCCATTAGCACTTATGGTTTTTAAACTGCACCCAGAATTATGTTGCACGAAGCACAATTTCACATCATTCTGGGTTCATTTGTGTGAAAACAAGGTCCAATCAGGCAGAAACGTTACAGGAAGGTAGAATCTATTGAGTTGTAAGTGATCTGAATGTTTCATGATGATAGCACTTTCCTAAGGGGGTCAAACCATGTCCCAAAGGTCACCGGAAAGAAGTAGTCCAGTTACACATTTGTGGGCTTATAACTTGGCTTCTGAATTTCCTAGAGAGATCAGGTTTGTTTTAGTGTACTCCAATCAACAGCCCCTACAACCACAAAAAGGAATGGAGTCATTAGCACTTATGGTTTGAAAATGGCACCCAGAATTATGTTGCACGAAGCACAATTTCACATCATTCTGGGTCCATTTTTTGAAAACAAGGTCCCATCAGGCTGAAACGTTACAAGAAGGTAGAATCTATTGAGTTGTAAGTTATCTGAACGTTTCATGATGATCGCACATTCCTTTAGGGAGTCAAACCTTTTCCCAAAGGTCATCGGGCCTGGTGTCACTTTAAAGAAGTAGTCCAGTTACACATTTGTGGGCTTATAACTTGGCTTCTGAATGTCCTAGTGAGATCAGGTTTGTTTTAGTGTACTCCGATCAAGATCCCCTACAACCACAAAAAGGAATGGAGTCATTAGCACTTATGGTTTTTAAATGGCACCCAGAATTATGTTGCATGAAGCACAATTTCACATCATTCTGGGTTCATTTGTGTGAAAACAAGGTCCAATCAGGCTGAAACGTTACAGGAAGGTAGAATCTATTGAGTTGTAAGTGATCTGAACGTTTCATGATGATAGCACTTTCCTAAGGGGGTCAAACCATGTCCCAAAGGTCACCGGGCCTGGTGTCACTTTAAAGAAGTAGTCCAGTTACACATTTGTGGGCTTATAACTTGGCTTCTTAATGTCCTAGAGAGATCAGGTTTGGTTTAGTATACTCCAATCAACAGCCCCTACAACCACAAAAAGGAATGGAGTCATTAGCACTTATGGTTTTTAAATGGCACCCAGAATTATGTTGCACGGAGCACAATTTCACATCATTCTGGGTTCATTTGTGTGAAAACAAGGTCCAATCAGGCAGAAACGTTACAGGAAGGTAGAATCTACTGAGTTGTAAGTGATCTGAACGTTTCATGATGATCGCACATTCCTATAGGGGGTAAAACCATGTCCCAAAGGTCACCGGGCCTGGTGTCACTTTAAAGAAGTAGACCAGTTACACCTTTGTGGGCTTATAACTTGGCTACTGAATGTCCTTGAGAGGTCAGGTTTGTTTTAGTGTACTCCAATCAACAGTCCCTACAACCACAAAAAGGAATGGAGTCATTAGCACTTATGGTTTGTAAATGGCACCCAGAATTATGTTGCACGAAGCAAAATTTCACATCATTCTGAGTCCATTTGTGTGAAAACAAGGTCCAATCAGGCTGAAACGTTACAAGAAGGTAGAATCTACTGAGTTGTAAGTGATCTGAACGTTTCATGATGATCGCACATTCCTATAGGGGGTAAAACCATGTCCCAAAGGTCACCGGGCCTGGTGTCACTTTAAAGAAGTAGTCCAGTTACACCTTTGTGGGCTTATAACTTGGCTTCTGAATTTCCTAGAGAGATCAGGTTTGTTTTAGTGTACTCAAATCAACAGCCCCTACAACCACAAAAAGGATGTGAGTCATTAGCACTCATGGTTTGTAAATGGCACCCAGAATTATGTTGCACGAAGCACAATTTCACATCATTCTGGGTTCATTTGTGTGAAAACAAGGTCCAGTCAGGCAGAAACGTTACAGGAAGGTAGAATCTATTGAGTTGTAAGTGATCTGAACGTTTCATGATGATAGCACTTTCCTAAGGGGGTCAAACCATGTCCCAAAGGTCACAGGATCTGGTGTCAATTTAAAGAAGTAGTCCAGTTACATATTTGTGGGCTTATAACTTGGCTTCTGAATTTCCTAGAGAGATCAGGTTTGTTTTAGTGTACTCCAATCAACAGCCCCTACAACCACAAAAAGGAATGGAGTCATTAGCACTTATGGTTTGTAAATGGCACCCAGAATTATGTTGCACGAAGCACAATTTCACATCATTCTGGGTCCATTTGAGTGAAAACAAGGTCCAATCAGGCTGAAACGTTACAAGAAGGTAGAATCTATTGAGTTGTAAGTGATCTGAACGTTTCATGATGATCGCACATTCCTATAGGGGGTCAAACCATGTCCCAAAGGTCACCGGGCCTGGTGTCACTTTAAAGAAGTAGTCCAGTTACACCTTTGTGGGCTTAAAACTTGGCTTCCGAATGTACTAGAGGGATCAGGTTTGTTTTAATGTACTCCAATCAACAGCCCCTACAACCACAAAAAGGAATGGAGTCATTAGCACTTATGGTTTGTAAATGGCACCCAGAATTATGTTGCACGAAGCACAATTTCACATCATTCTGGGTCCATTTGTGTGAAAACAAGGTCCAATCAGGCTGAAACGTTACAAGAAGGTAGAATCTATTGAGTTGTAAGTGATCTGAATGTTTCATGATGATTGCACATTCCTATAGGGGGTCAAACCATGTCCCAAAGGTCACCGGGCCTGGTGTCACTTTAAAGAAGTAGTCCAGTTACACCTTTGTGGGCTTATAACTTGGCTTCTGAGTTACCTAGAGAGGTCAGGTTTGTTTTAGAGTACTCCAATTAACAGCCCCCATTACCCCAAAAAAGAATGGAGTCATTAGCACTTATGGTTTTTAAATGGCACCAAGAATTATGTTGCACGAAGCACAATTTCACATCATTCTGGGTTCATTTGTGTGAAAACAAGGTCCAATCACGCTGAAGCATTACAGGAAGGTAGACTCTATTGAGTTGTAAGTGATATGAACGTTTCATGATGATCGCACATTCCTATAGGGGGTCAAACCATGTCCCAAAGGTCACCGGGCCTGGTGTCACTTTAAAGAAGTAGTCCAGTTACACATTTGTGGACTTATAACTTGGCTTCTGAATGTCCTAGAGAGATCAGGTTTGTTTTAGTGTACTCCAATCAACAGCACCTACAACCACAAAAAGGAATGGAGTCATTAAAACTTATGGTTTGTAAATGGCACCCAGATTTATGTTGCACGAAGCACAATTTCACATCATTCTGGGTCCATTTGTTTGAAAACAAGGTCCAATCAGGCTGAAACATTACAAGAAGGTAGAATCTATTGAGTTGTAAGTGATCTGAACGTTTCATGATGATCGCACATTCCTATAGGGGGTAAAACCATGTCCCAAAGGTCACCGGGCCTGTTGTCACTTTAAAGAAGTAGTCCAGTTACACATTTGTGGGCTTATAACTTGGCTTCTGAATATCCTAGAGAGGTCAGGTTTGTTTTAGAGTACTCTAATTAACATCCCCCATTACCCCAAAAAGGAATGGAGTCATTAGCACTTATGGTTTTTAAATGGCACCCAGAATTATGTTGCACGAAGCACAATTTCACATCATTCTGGGTTCATTTGTGTGAAAACAAGGTCCAATCAGGCAGAAACGTTACAGGAAGGTAGAATCTATTGAGTTGTAAGTGATCTGAACATTTCATGATCATAGCACTTTCCTAGGGGGGTCAAACCATGTCCCAAAGGTCACCGGATCTGGTGTCAATTTAAAGAAGTCGTCCAGTTACACATTTGTTGAATTATAACTTGGCTTCTGAATTTCCTAGAGAGATCAGGTTTGTTTTAGTGTACTCCAATCAACATCCCCTACAACCACAAAAAGGATTGGAGTCATTAGCACTTATGGTTTGTAAATGGCACCCAGAATTATGTTGCACGAAGCACAATTTCACATCATTCTGGGTTCATTTGTGTGAAAACAAGGTCCAATCAGGCAGAAAAGTTACAGGAAGGTAGAATCTATTGAGTTGTAAGTGATCTGAACGTTTCATGATGATAGCACTTTCCTAAGGGGGTCAAACCATGTCCCAAAGGTCACCGGATCTGGTGTCAATTTAAAGAAGTAGTCCAGTTACACATTTGTGGGCTTATAACTTGGCTTCTGAATTTCCTAGAGAGATCAGGTTTGTTTTAGTGTACTCCAATCAACAGCCCCTACAACCACAAAAAGGAATGGAGTCATTAGCACTTATGGTTTTTAAATGGCACCCAGAATTATGTTGCACGAAGCAAAATTTCACATCATTCTGGGTCCATTTGTGTGAAAACAAGGTCCAATCAGGCTGAAACGTTACAAGAAGGTAGAATCTATTGAGTTGTAAGTGATCTGAACGTTTCATGATGATCGCACATTCCTATAGGGGGTCAAACCATGTCCCAAAGGTCACCGGGCCTGGTGTCACTTTAAAGAAGTAGTCCAGTTACACCTTTGTGGGCTTAAAACTTGGCTTCTGAATGTCCTAGAGAGATCAGGTTTGTTTTAATGTACTCCAATCAACAGCCCCTACAACCACAAAAATGAATGGAGTCATTAGCACTTATGGTTTGTAAATGGCACCCAGAATTATGTTGCACGAAGCACAATTTCACATAATTCTGGGTCCATTTGTGTGAAAACAAGGTCCAATCAGGCTGAAACGTTACAAGAAGGTAGAATCTACTGAGTTGTAAGTGATCTGAACATTTCATGATGATCGCACATTCCTATAGGGAGTAAAACCATGTCCCAAAGGTCACCGAGCCTGGTGTCACTTTAAAGAAGTAGTCCAGTTACACATTTGTGGGCTTATAACTTGGCTTCTGAATGTCCTAGAGAGATCAGGTTTGTTTTAGTGTACTCCAATCAACAGCACCTACAACCACAAAAAGGAATGGAGTCATTAAAACTTATGGTTTGTAAATGGCACCCAGAATTATGTTGCACGAAGCACAATTTCACATCATTCTGGGTTCATTTGTGTGAAAACAAGGTCCAATCCGGCAGAAACGTTACAGGAAGGTAGAATCTATTGAGTTGTAAGTGATCTGAACGTTTCATGATGATAGCACTTTCCTAAGGGGGTCAAACCATGTCCCAAAGGTCACCGGATCTGGTGTCACTTTAAAGAAGTAGTCCAGTTACACATTTGTGGGCTTATAACTTGGCTTCTGAATGTCCTAGAGAGATCAGGTTTGTTTTAGTGTACTCCAATCAACAGCACCTACAACCACAAAAAGGAATGGAGTCATTAAAACTTATGGTTTGTAAATGGCACCCAGATTTATGTTGCACGAAGCACAATTTCACATCATTCTGGGTCCATTTGTTTGAAAACAAGGTCCAATCAGGCTGAAACATTACAAGAAGGTAGAATCTATTGAGTTGTAAGTGATCTGAACGTTTCATGACGATTGCACATTCCTATAGGGGGTAAAACCATGTCCCAAAGGTCACCGGGCCTGGTGTCACTTTAAAGAAGTAGTCCAGTTACACATTTGTGGGCTTATAACTTGGCTTCTGAATATCCTAGAGAGGTCAGGTTTGTTTTAGAGTACTCTAATTAACATCCCCCATTACCCCAAAAAGGAATGGAGTCATTAGCACTTATGGTTTTTAAATGGCACCCAGAATTATGTTGCACGAAGCACAATTTCACATCATTCTGGGTTCATTTGTGTGAAAACAAGGTCCAATCAGGCAGAAACGTTACAGGAAGGTAGAATCTATTGAATTGTAAGTGATCTGAACGTTTCATGATGATATCACTTTCCTAAGGGGGTCAAACCATGTCCCAAAGGTCACCGGATCTGGTGTCAATTTAAAGAAGTAGTCCAGTTACACATTTGTGGGCTTATAACTTGGCTTCTGAATTTCCTAGAGAGATCAGGTTTGTTTTAGTGTACTCCAATCAACAGCCCCTACAACCACAAAAAGGAATGGAGTCATTAGCACTTATGGTTTGTAAATGGCACCCAGAATTATGTTGCACGAAGCAAAATTTCACATCATTCTGGGTCCATTTGTGTGAAAACAAGGTCCAATCAGGCTGAAACGTTACAAGAAGGTAGAATCTATTGAGTTGTAAGTGATCTGAATGTTTCATGATGATCGCACATTCCTATAGGGGGTCAAACCATGTCCCAAAGGTCACCGGGCCTGGTGTCACTTTAAAGAAGTAGTCCAGTTACACCTTTGTGGGCTTAAAACTTGGCTTCTGAATGTCCTAGAGAGATCAGGTTTGTTTTAATGTACTCCAATCAACAGCCCCTACAACCACAAAAATGAATGGAGTCATTAGCACTTATGGTTTGTAAATGGCACCCAGAATTATGTTGCACGAAGCACAATTTCACATAATTCTGGGTCAATTTGTGTGAAAACAAGGTCCAATCAGGCTGAAACGTTACAAGAAGGTAGAATCTACTGAGTTGTAAGTGATCTGAACATTTCATGATGATCGCACATTCCTATAGGGAGTAAAACCATGTCCCAAAGGTCACCGAGCCTGGTGTCACTTTAAAGAAGTAGTCCAGTTACACATTTGTGGGCTTATAACTTGGCTTCTGAATGTCCTAGAGAGATCAGGTTTGTTTTAGTGTACTCCAATCAACAGCACCTACAACCACAAAAAGGAATGGAGTCATTAAAACTTATGGTTTGTAAATGGCACCCAGAATTATGTTGCACGAAGCACAATTTCACATCATTCTGGGTTCATTTGTGTGAAAACAAGGTCCAATCCGGCAGAAACGTTACAGGAAGGTAGAATCTATTGAGTTGTAAGTGATCTGAACGTTTCATGATGATAGCACTTTCCTAAGGGGGTCAAACCATGTCCCAAAGGTCATCGGATCTGGTGTCACTTTAAAGAAGTAGTCCAGTTACACATTTGTGGGCTTATAACTTGGCTTCTGAATGTCCTAGAGAGATCAGGTTTGTTTTAGTGTACTCCAATCAACAGCACCTACAACCACAAAAAGGAATGGAGTCATTAAAACTTATGGTTTGTAAATGGCACCCAGATTTATGTTGCACGAAGCACAATTTCACATCATTCTGGGTCCATTTGTTTGAAAACAAGGTCCAATCAGGCTGAAACATTACAAGAAGGTAGAATCTATTGAGTTGTAAGTGATCTGAACGTTTCATGACGATTGCACATTCCTATAGGGGGTAAAACCATGTCCCAAAGGTCACCGGGCCTGGTGTCACTTTAAAGAAGTAGTCCAGTTACACATTTGTGGGCTTATAACTTGGCTTCTGAATATCCTAGAGAGGTCAGGTTTGTTTTAGAGTACTCTAATTAACATCCCCCATTACCCCAAAAAGGAATGGAGTCATTAGCACTTATGGTTTTTAAATGGCACCCAGAATTATGTTGCACGAAGCACAATTTCACATCATTCTGGGTTCATTTGTGTGAAAACAAGGTCCAATCAGGCAGAAACGTTACAGGAAGGTAGAATCTATTGAATTGTAAGTGATCTGAACGTTTCATGATGATATCACTTTCCTAAGGGGGTCAAACCATGTCCCAAAGGTCACCGGATCTGGTGTCAATTTAAAGAAGTAGTCCAGTTACACATTTGTGGGCTTATAACTTGGCTTCTGAATTTCCTAGAGAGATCAGGTTTGTTTTAGTGTACTCCAATCAACAGCCCCTACAACCACAAAAAGGAATGGAGTCATTAGCACTTATGGTTTGTAAATGGCACCCAGAATTATGTTGCACGAAGCAAAATTTCACATCATTCTGGGTCCATTTGTGTGAAAACAAGGTCCAATCAGGCTGAAACGTTACAAGAAGGTAGAATCTATTGAGTTGTAAGTGATCTGAATGTTTCATGATGATCGCACATTCCTATAGGGGGTCAAACCATGTCCCAAAGGTCACCGGGCCTGGTGTCACTTTAAAGAAGTAGTCCAGTTACACCTTTGTGGGCTTAAAACTTGGCTTCTGAATGTCCTAGAGAGATCAGGTTTGTTTTAATGTACTCCAATCAACAGCCCCTACAACCACAAAAATGAATGGAGTCATTAGCACTTATGGTTTGTAAATGGCACCCAGAATTATGTTGCACGAAGCACAATTTCACATCATTCTGGGTCCATTCGTGTGAAAACAAGGTCCAATCAGGCTGAAACGTTACAAGAAGGTAGAATCTATTGAGTTGTAATGGATTTGAACGTTTCCTGATGATCGCACATTCCTATAGGGGGTCAAACCATGTCCCAAAGGTCACCGGTCATGGTGTCACTTTAAAGAAGAAGTCCAGTTACACCTTTGTGGGCTTATAACTTGGCTTCTGAATGTCCTAGAGAGATCAGGTTTGTTTTAATGTACTCCAATCAACAGCCCCTACAACCACAAAAAGGAATGGAGTCATTAGCACTTATGGTTTGTAAATGGCACCCAGAATTATGTTGCACGAAGCACAATTTCACATCATTCTGGGTCCATTTGTGTGAAAACAAGGTCCAATCAGGCTGAAACGTTACAAGAAGGTAGAATCTACTGAGTTGTAAGTGATCTGAACATTTCATGATGATCACACATTCCTATAGGGGGTAAAACCATGTCTCAAAGGTCACCGGGCCTGGTGTCACTTTAAAGAAGTAGTCCAGTTACACATTTGTGGGCTTATAACTTGGCTTCTGAATGTCCTAGAGATATCAGGTTTGTTTTAGTGTACTCCAATCAACATCCCCTACAACCACAAAAAGGATTGGAGTCATTATCACTTATGGTTTGTAAATGGCACCCAGAATTATGTTGCACGAAGCACAATTTCACATCATTCTGGGTTCATTTGTGTGAAAACAAGGTCCAATCAGGCAGAAACGTTACAGGAAGGTAGAATCTATTGAGTTGTAAGTGATCTGAACGTTTCATGATGATAGCACTTTCCTAAGGGGGTCAAACCATGTCCCAAAGGTCACCGGATCTGTTGTCAATTTAAAGAAGTAGTCCAGTTACACATTTGTGGGCTTATAACTTGGCTTCTGAATTTCCTAGAGAGATCAGGTTTGTTTTAGTGTACTCCAATCAACAGCCCCTACAACCACAAAAAGGAATGGAGACATTAGCACTTATGGTTTGTAAATGGCACCCAGAATTATGTTGCACGAAGCAAAATTTCACATCATTCTGGGTCCATTTGTTTGAAAACAAGGTCCAATCAGGCTGAAACGTTACAAGAAGGTAGAATCTATTGAGTTGTAAGTGATCTGAATGTTTCATGATGATCGCACATTCCTATAGGGGGTCAAACCATGTCCCAAAGGTCACCGGGCCTGGTGTCACTTTAAAGAAGTAGTCCAGTTACACCTTTGTGGGCTTAAAACTTGGCTTCTGAATGTCCTAGAGAGATCAGGTTTGTTTTAATGTACTCCAATCAACAGCCCCTACAACCACAAAAAGGAATGGAGTCATTAGCACTTATGGTTTGTAAATGGCACCCAGAATTATGTTGCATGAAGCACAATTTCACATCATTCTGGGTCCATTGTGTGAAAACAAGGTCCAATCAGGCTGAAACGTTACAAGAAGGTAGAATCTATTGAGTTGTAATGGATTTGAACGTTTCATGATGATCGCACATTCCTATAGGGGGTCAAACCATGTCCCAAAGGTCACCGGGCATGGTGTCACTTTAAAGAAGAAGTCCAGTTACACCTTTGTGGGCTTAAAACTTGGATTCTGAATGTCCTAGAGAGATCAGGTTTGTTTTAATGTACTCCAATCAACAGCCCCTACAACCACAAAAAGGAATGGAGTCATTAGCACTTATGGTTTGTAAATGGCACCCAGAATTATGTTGCACGAAGCACAATTTCACATCATTCTGGGTCCATTTGTGTGAAAACAAGGTCCAATCCGGCTGAAACGTTACAATAAGGTAGAATCTACTGAGTTGTAAGTGATCTGAACATTTCATGATGATCGCACATTCCTATAGGGGGTAAAACCATGTCCCAAAGGTCACCGGGCCTGGTGTCACTTTAAAGAAGTAGTCCAGTTACACATTTGTGGGCTTATAACTTGGCTTCTGAATGTCCTAGAGAGATCAGGTTTGTTTTAGTGTACTCCAATCAACAGCCCCTACAACCACAAAAAGGAATGGAGTCATTAGGACTTATGGTTTTTAAATGGCACCCAGAATCATGTTGCACGAAGCACAATTTCACATCATTCTGGGTTCATTTGTGTGAAAACAAGGTCCAATCAGGCAGAAACGTTACATGAAGGTAGAATCTATTGAGTTGTAAGTGATCTGAACGTTTCATGATGATAGCACTTTCCTAAGGGGGTCAAACCATGTCCCAAAGGTCACCGGATCTGGTGTCAATTTAAAGAAGTAGTCCAGTTACACATTTGTGGGCTTATAACTTGGCTTCTGAATTTCCTAGAGAGATCAGGTTTGTTTTAGTGTACTCCAATCAACAGCCCCTACAACCACAAAAAGGAATGGAGTCATTAGCGCTTATGGTTTTTAAATGGCACCCAGAATTATGTTGCACGAAGCACAATTTCACATCATTCTGGGTTCATTTGTGTGAAAACAAGGTCCAATCACGCTGAAGCATTACAGGAAGGTAGAATCTATTGAGTTGTAAGTGATCTGAACGTTTCATGATGATCGCACATTCCTATAAGGGGTCAAACCATGTCCCAAAGGTCACCGGATCTGGTGTCAATTTAAAGAAGTAGTCCAGTTACACATTTGTGGGCTTATAACTTGGCTTCTGAATGTCCTAGAGAGATCAGGTTTGTTTTAGTGTACTCCAATCAACAGCCCCTACAACCACAAAAAGGAATGGAGTCATTAGCACTTATGGTTTTTAAATGGCACCCAGAAATATGTTGCACGAAGCACAATTGCACATGATTCTGGGTTCATTTGTGTGAAAACAAGGTCCTATCAGGCTGAAAAGTCACAGGAAGGTAGAATCTATTGAGTTGTAAGTGATCTGAACGTTTCATGATGATCACACATTCCTATAGGGGGTCAAACCATGTCCCAAAGGTCACCGGGCCTGGTGTCACTTTAAAGAAGTAGTCCAGTTACACCTTTGTGGGCTTATAACTTGGCTACTGAATGTCCTTGAGAGGTCAGGTTTGTTTTAGTGTACTCCAATCAACAGTCCCTAGAACCACAAAAAGGAATGGAGTCATTAGCACTTATGGTTTGTAAATGGCACCCAGAATTATGTTGCACGAAGCAAAATTTCACATCATTCTGGGTCCATTTGTGTGAAAACAAGGTCCAATCAGGCTGAAACGTTACAAGAAGGTAGAATCTACTGAGTTGTAAGTGATCTGAACGTTTCATGATGATCGCACATTCCTATAGGGGGTAAAACCATGTCCCAAAGGTCACCGGGCCTGGTGTCACTTTAAAGAAGTAGTCCAGTTACACATTTGTGGGCTTATAACTTGGCTTCTTAATGTCCTAGAGAGATCAGGTTTGGTTTAGTATACTCCAATCAACAGCCCCTACAACCACAAAAAGGAATGGAGTCATTAGCACTTATGGTTTTTAAATGGCACCCAGAATTATGTTGCACGGAGCACAATTTCACATCATTCTGGGTTCATTTGTGTGAAAACAAGGTCCAATCAGGCAGAAACGTTACAGGAAGGTAGAATCTACTGAGTTGTAAGTGATCTGAACGTTTCATGATGATCGCACATTCCTATAGGGGGTAAAACCATGTCCCAAAGGTCACCGGGCCTGGTGTCACTTTAAAGAAGTAGTCCAGTTACACCTTTGTGGGCTTATAACTTGGCTACTGAATGTCCATGAGAGGTCAGGTTTGTTTTAGTGTACTCCAATCAACAGTCCCTACAACCACAAAAAGGAATGGAGTCATTAGCACTTATGGTTTGTAAATGGCACCCAGAATTATGTTGCACGAAGCAAAATTTCACATCATTCTGAGTCCATTTGTGTGAAAACAAGGTCCAATCAGGCTGAAACGTTACAAGAAGGTAGAATCTACTGAGTTGTAAGTGATCTGAACGTTTCATGATGATCGCACATTCCTATAGGCGGTAAAACCATGTCCCAAAGGTCACCGGGCCTGGTGTCACTTTAAAGAAGTAGTCCAGTTACACATTTGTGGGCTTATAACTTGGCTTTTGAATGTCCTAGAGAGATCAGGTTTGTTTTAGTGTACTTCAATCAACAGCCCCTACAACCACAAAAAGGAATGGAGTCATTAGCACTTATGGTTTTTAAATGGCACCCAGAATTATGTTACACGAAGCACAATTTCACATCATTCTGGGTTCATTTGTGTGAAAACAAGGTCCTATCAGGCTGAAAAGTCACAGGAAGGTAGAATCTATTGAGTTGTAAGTGATCTGAACGTTTCATGATGATCACACATTGCTATAGGGGGTCAAACCATGTCCCAAAGGTCACCGGGCCTGGTGTCACTTTAAAGAAGTAGTCCAGTTACACCTTTGTGGGCTTATAACTTGGCTACTGAATGTCCTTGAGAGGTCAGGTTTGTTTTAGTGTACTCCAATCAACAGTCCCTAGAACCACAAAAGGAATGGAGTCATGAGCACTTATGGTTTGTAAATGGCACCAAGAATTATGTTGCACGAAGCAAAATTTCACATCATTCTGGGTCCATTTGTGTGAAAACAAGGTCCAATCAGGCTGAAACGTTACAAGAAGGTAGAATCTACTGAGTTGTAAGTGATCTGAACGTTTCATGATGATCGCACATTCCTATAGGGGGTAAAACCATGTCCCAAAGGTCACCGGGCCTGGTGTCACTTTAAAGAAGTAGTCCAGTTACACATTTGTGGGCTTATAACTTGGCTTCTTAATGTCCTAGAGAGATCAGGTTTGGTTTAGTATACTCCAATCAACAGCCCCTACAACCACAAAAAGGAATGGAGTCATTAGCACTTATGGTTTTTAAATGGCACCCAGAATTATGTTGCACGGAGCACAATTTCACATCATTCTGGGTTCATTTGTGTTAAAACAAGGTCCAATCAGGCAGAAACGTTACAGGAAGGTAGAATCTACTGAGTTGTAAGTGATCTGAACGTTTCATGATGATCGCACATTCCTAAAGGGGGTAAAACCATGTCCCAAAGGTCACCGGGCCTGGTGTCACTTTAAAGAAGTAGTCCAGTTACACCTTTGTGGGCTTATAACTTGGCTACTGAATGTCCTTGAGAGGTCAGGTTTGTTTTAGTGTACTCCAATCAACAGTCCCTACAACCACAAAAAGGAATGGAGTCATTAGCACTTATGGTTTGTAAATGGCACCCAGAATTATGTTGCACGAAGCAAAATTTCACATCATTCTGAGTCCATTTGTGTGAAAACAAGGTCCAATCAGGCTGAAACGTTACAAGAAGGTAGAATCTACTGAGTTGTAAGTGATCTGAACGTTTCATGATGATCGCACATTCTTATAGGGGGTAAAACCATGTCCCAAAGGTCACAGGATCTGGTGTAAATTTAAAGAAGTAGTCCAGTTACATATTTGTGGGCTTATAACTTGGCTTCTGAATTTCCTAGAGAGATCAGGTTTGTTTTAGTGTACTCCAATCAACAGCCCCTACAACCACAAAAAGGAATGGAGTCATTAGCACTTATGGTTTGTAAATGGCACCCAGAATTATGTTGCACGAAGCACAATTTCACATCATTCTGGGTCCATTTGAGTGAAAACAAGGTCCAATCAGGCTGAAACGTTACAAAAAGGTAGAATCTATTGAGTTGTAAGTGATATGAACGTTTCATGATGATCGCACATTCCTATAGGGGGTCAAACCATGTCCCAAAGGTCACCGGGCCTGGTGTCACTTTAAAGAAGTAGTCCAGTTACACCTTTGTGGGCTTAAAACTTGGCTTCCGAATGTACTAGAGGGATCAGGTTTGTTTTAATGTACTCCAATCAACATCCCCTACAACCACAAAAAGGAATGGAGTCATTAGCACTTATGGTTTGTAAATGGCACCCAGAATTATGTTGCACGAAGCACAATTTCACATCATTCTGGGTCCATTTGTGTGAAAACAAGGTCCAATCAGCCTGAAACATTACAAGAAGGTAGAATCTATTGAGTTGTAAGTGATCTGAATGTTTCATGATGATCGCACATTCCTATAGGGGGTCAAACCATGTCCCAAAGGTCACCGGGCCTGGTGTCACTTTAAAGAAGTAGTCCAGTTACACCTTTGTGGGCTTATAACTTGGCTTCTGAGTTACCTAGAGAGGTCAGGTTTGTTTTAGAGTACGCCAATTAACAGCCCCCATTACCCCAAAAAAGAATGGAGTCATTAGCACTTATGGTTTTTAAATGGCACCCAGAATTATGCTGCACGAAGCACAATTTCACATCATTCTGGGTTCATTTGTGTGAAAACAAGGTCCAATCACGCTGAAGCATTACAGGAAGGTAGACTCTATTGTGTTGTAAGTGATATGAACGTTTCATGATGATCGCACATTCCTATAGGGGGTCAAACCATGTCCCAAAGGTCACCGGGCCTGGTGTCACTTTAAAGAAGTAGTCCAGTTACACATTTGTGGACTTATAACTTGGCTTCTGAATGTCCTAGAGAGATCAGGTTTGTTTTAGTGTACTCCAATCAACAGTCCCTACAACCACAAAAAGGAATAGAGTCATTAGCACTTATGGTTTGTAAATGGCACCCAGAATTATGTTGCACGAAGCAAAATTTCACATCATTCTGAGTCCATTTGTGTGAAAACAAGGTCCAATCAGGCTGAAACGTTACAAGAAGGTAGAATCTACTGAGTTGTAAGTGATCTGAACGTTTCATGATGATCGCACATTCTTATAGGGGGTAAAACCATGTCCCAAAGGTCACCGGGCCTGGTGTCACTTTAAAGAAGTAGTCCAGTTACACATTTGTGGGCTTATAACTTGGCTTCTGAATTTCCTAGAGAGATCAGGTTTGTTTTAGTGTACTCCAATCAACAGCCCCTACAACCACAAAAAGGATGTGAGTCATTAGCACTCATGGTTTGTAAATGGCACCCAGAATTATGTTGCACGAAGCACAATTTCACATCATTCTGGGTTCATTTGTGTGAAAACAAGGTCCAGTCAGGCAGAAACGTTACAGGAAGGTAGAATCTATTGAGTTGTAAGTGATCTGAACGTTTCATGATGATAGCACTTTCCTAAGGGGGTCAAACCATGTCCCAAAGGTCACAGGATCTGGTGTAAATTTAAAGTAGTCCAGTTACATATTTGTGGGCTTATAACTTGGCTTCTGAATTTCCTAGAGAGATCAGGTTTGTTTTAGTGTACTCCAATCAACAGCCCCTACAACCACAAAAAGGAATGGAGTCATTAGCACTTATGGTTTGTAAATGGCACCCAGAATTATGTTGCACGAAGCACAATTTCACATCATTCTGGGTCCATTTGAGTGAAAACAAGGTCCAATCAGGCTGAAACGTTACAAAAAGGTAGAATCTATTGAGTTGTAAGTGATCTGAACGTTTCATGATGATCGCACATTCCTATAGGGGGTCAAACCATGTCCCAAAGGTCACCGGGCCTGGTGTCACTTTAAAGAAGTAGTCCAGTTACACCTTTGTGGGCTTAAAACTTGGCTTCCGAATGTACTAGAGGGATCAGGTTTGTTTTAATGTACTCCAATCAACATCCCCTACAACCACAAAAAGGAATGGAGTCATTAGCACTTATGGTTTGTAAATGGCACCCAGAATTATGTTGCACGAAGCACAATTTCACATCATTCTGGGTCCATTTGTGTGAAAACAAGGTCCAATCAGCCTGAAACATTACAAGAAGGTAGAATCTATTGAGTTGTAAGTGATCTGAATGTTTCATGATGATCGCACATTCCTATAGGGGGTCAAACCATGTCCCAAAGGTCACCGGGCCTGGTGTCACTTTAAAGAAGTAGTCCAGTTACACCTTTGTGGGCTTAAAACTTGGATTCCGAATGTACTAGAGGGATCAGGTTTGTTTTAATGTACTCCAATCAACATCCCCTACAACCACAAAAAGGAATGGAGTCATTAGCACTTATGGTTTGTAAATGGCACCCAGAATTATGTTGCACGAAGCACAATTTCACATCATTCTGGGTCCATTTGTGTGAAAACAAGGTCCAATCAGCCTGAAACATTACAAGAAGGTAGAATCTATTGAGTTGTAAGTGATCTGAATGTTTCATGATGATCGCACATTCCTATAGGGGGTCAAACCATGTCCCAAAGGTCACCGGGCCTGGTGTCACTTTAAAGAAGTAGTCCAGTTACACCTTTGTGGGCTTATAACTTGGCTTCTGAGTTACCTAGAGAGGTCAGGTTTGTTTTAGAGTACGCCAATTAACAGCCCCCATTACCCCAAAAAAGAATGGAGTCATTAGCACTTATGGTTTTTAAATGGCACCCAGAATTATGCTGCACGAAGCACAATTTCACATCATTCTGGGTTCATTTGTGTGAAAACAAGGTCCAATCACGCTGAAGCATTACAGGAAGGTAGACTCTATTGTGTTGTAAGTGATATGAACGTTTCATGATGATCGCACATTCCTATAGGGGGTCAAACCATGTCCCAAAGGTCACCGGGCCTGGTGTCACTTTAAAGAAGTAGTCCAGTTACACATTTGTGGACTTATAACTTGGCTTCTGAATGTCCTAGAGAGATCAGGTTTGTTTTAGTGTACTCCAATCAACAGTCCCTACAACCACAAAAATGAATGGAGTCATTAGCACTTATGGTTTGTAAATGGCACCCAGAATTATGTTGCACGAAGCAAAATTTCACATCATTCTGAGTCCATTTGTGTGAAAACAAGGTCCAATCAGGCTGAAACGTTACAAGAAGGTAGAATCTACTGAGTTGTAAGTGATCTGAACGTTTCATGATGATCGCACATTCTTATAGGGGGTAAAACCATGTCCCAAAGGTCACCGGGCCTGGTGTCACTTTAAAGAAGTAGTCCAGTTACACATTTGTGGGCTTATAACTTGGCTTCTGAATTTCCTAGAGAGATCAGGTTTGTTTTAGTGTACTCCAATCAACAGCCCCTACAACCACAAAAAGGATGTGAGTCATTAGCACTCATGGTTTGTAAATGGCACCCAGAATTATGTTGCACGAAGCACAATTTCACATCATTCTGGGTTCATTTGTGTGAAAACAAGGTCCAGTCAGGCAGAAACGTTACAGGAAGGTAGAATCTATTGAGTTGTAAGTGATCTGAACGTTTCATGATGATAGCACTTTCCTAAGGGGGTCAAACCATGTCCCAAAGGTCACAGGATCTGGTGTAAATTTAAAGTAGTCCAGTTACATATTTGTGGGCTTATAACTTGGCTTCTGAATTTCCTAGAGAGATCAGGTTTGTTTTAGTGTACTCCAATCAACAGCCCCTACAACCACAAAAAGGAATGGAGTCATTAGCACTTATGGTTTGTAAATGGCACCCAGAATTATGTTGCACGAAGCACAATTTCACATCATTCTGGGTCCATTTGAGTGAAAACAAGGTCCAATCAGGCTGAAACGTTACAAAAAGGTAGAATCTATTGAGTTGTAAGTGATCTGAACGTTTCATGATGATCGCACATTCCTATAGGGGGTCAAACCATGTCCCAAAGGTCACCGGGCCTGGTGTCACTTTAAAGAAGTAGTCCAGTTACACCTTTGTGGGCTTAAAACTTGGCTTCCGAATGTACTAGAGGGATCAGGTTTGTTTTAATGTACTCCAATCAACATCCCCTACAACCACAAAAAGGAATGGAGTCATTAGCACTTATGGTTTGTAAATGGCACCCAGAATTATGTTGCACGAAGCACAATTTCACATCATTCTGCGTCCATTTGTGTGAAAACAAGGTCCAATCAGCCTGAAACATTACAAGAAGGTAGAATCTATTGAGTTGTAAGTGATCTGAATGTTTCATGATGATCGCACATTCCTATAGGGGGTCAAACCATGTCCCAAAGGTCACCGGGCCTGGTGTCACTTTAAAGAAGTAGTCCAGTTACCCCCTTTGTGGGCTTATAACTTGGCTTCTGAGTTACCTAGAGAGGTCAGGTTTGTTTTAGAGTACACCAATTAACAGCCCCCATTACCCCAAAAAAGAATGGAGTCATTAGCACTTATGGTTTTTAAATGGCACCCAGAATTATGCTGCACGAAGCACAATTTCACATCATTCTGGGTTCATTTGTGTGAAAACAAGGTCCAATCACGCTGAAGCATTACAGGAAGGTAGACTCTATTGTGTTGTAAGTGATATGAACGTTTCATGATGATCGCACATTCCTATAGGGGGTCAAACCATGTCCCAAAGGTCACCGGGCCTGGTGTCACTTTAAAGAAGTAGTCCAGTTACACATTTGTGGACTTATAACTTGGCTTCTGAATGTCCTAGAGAGATCAGGTTTGTTTTAGTGTACTCCAATCAACAGCCCCTACAACCACAAAAAGGAATGGAGTCATTAGCACTTATGGTTTGTAAATGGCACCCAGAATTATGTTGCACAAAGCACAATTTCACATCATTCTGGGTCCATTTGTGTGAAAACAAGGTCCAATCAGGCTGAAACGTTACAAGAAGGTCGAATCTACTGAGTTGTAAGTGATCTGAACATTTCATGATGATCGCACATTCCTATAGGGGGTAAAACCATGTCCCAAAGGTCACCGGGCCTGGTGTCACTTTAAAGAAGTAGTCCAGTTACACATTTGTGGGCTTATAACTTGGCTTCTGAATATCCTAGAGAGGTCAGGTTTGTTTTAGAGTACTCTAATTAACATCCCCCATTACCCCAAAAAGGAATGGAGTCATTAGCACTTATGGTTTTTAAATGGCACCCAGAATTATGTTGCACGAAGCACAATTTCACATTATTCTGGGTTCATTTGTGTGAAAACAAGGTCCAATCAGGCAGAAACGTTACAGGAAGGTAGAATCTATTGAGTTGTAAGTGATCTGAACGTTTCATGATCATAGCAATTTCCTAGGGGGGTCAAACCATGTCCCAAAGGTCACCGGATCTGGTGTCAATTTAAAGAAGTCGTCCAGTTACACATTTGTTGAATTATAACTTGGCTTCTGAATTTCCTAGAGAGATCAGGTTTGTTTTAGTGTACTCCAATCAACATCCCCTACAACCACAAAAAGGATTGGAGTCATTAGCACTTATGGTTTGTAAATGGCACCCAGAATTATGTTGCACGAAGCACAATTTCACATCATTCTGGGTTCATTTGTGTGAAAACAAGGTCCAATCAGGCAGAAACGTTACAGGAAGGTAGAATCTATTGAGTTGTAAGTGATCTGAACGTTTCATGATCATAGCACTTTCCTAAGGGGGTCAAACAATGTCCCAAAGGTCACCGGATCTGGTGTCAATTTAAAGAAGTAGTCCAGTTACACATTTGTGGGCTTATAACTTGGCTTCTGAATTTCCTCGAGAGATCAGGTTTGTTTTAGTGTACTCCAATCAACAGCCCCTACAACCACAAAAAGGAATGGAGTCATTAGCACTTATGGTTTGTAAATGGCACCCAGAATTATGTTGCACGAAGCACAATTTCACATCATTCTGGGTTCATTTGTGTGAAAACAAGGTCCAATCAGGCAGAAACGCTACAGGAAGGTAGAATCTATTGAGTTGTAAGTGATCTGAACGTTTCATGATTATAGCACTTTCCTAAGGGGGTCAAACCATGTCCCAAAGGTCACCGGATCTGGTGTCAATTTAAAGAAGTAGTCCAGTTACACATTTGTGGGCTTATAACTTGGCTTCTGAATTTCCTAGAGAGATCAGGTTTGTTTTAGTGTACTCCAATCAAGAGCCCCTACAACCACAAAAAGGAATGGAGTCATTAGCACTTATGGTTTGTAAATGGCACCCAGAATTATGTTGCACGAAGCACAATTTCACATCATTCTGGGTCCATTTGTGTGAAAACAAGGTCCAATCAGGCTGAAACGTTACAAGAAGGTAGAATCTACTGAGTTGTAAGTGATCTGAACATTTCATGATGATCGCACATTCCTATAGGGGGTAAAACCATGTCCCAAAGGTCACCGGGCCTGGTGTCACTTTAAAGAAGTAGTCCAGTTACACATTTGTGGGCTTATAACTTGGCTTCTGAATGTCCTAGAGAGATCAGGTTTGTTTTAGTGTACTCCAATCAACAGCACCTACAACCACAAAAAGGAATGGAGTCATTAAAACTTATGGTTTGTAAATGGCACCCAGAATTATGTTGCACGAAGCACAATTTCACATCATTCTGGGTTCATTTGTGTGAAAACAAGGTCCAATCAGGCAGAAACGTTACAGGAAGGTAGAATCTATTGAGTTGTAAGTGATCTGAACGTTTCATGATGATGGCACTTTCCTAAGGGGGTCAAACCATGTCCCAAAGGTCACCGGATCTGGTGTCACTTTAAAGAAGTAGTCCAGTTACACATTTGTGGGCTTATAACTTGGCTTCTGAATGTCCTAGAGAGATCAGGTTTGTTTTAGTGTACTCCAATCAACAGCACCTACAACCACAAAAAGGAATGGAGTCATTAAAACTTATGGTTTTTAAATGGCACCCAGAATTATGCTGCACGAAGCACAATTTCACATCATTCTGGGTTCATTTGTGTGAAAACAAGGTCCAATCACGCTGAAGCATTACAGGAAGGTAGACTCTATTGTGTTGTAAGTGATATGAACGTTTCATGATGATCGCACATTCCTATAGGGGGTCAAACCATGTCCCAAAGGTCACCGGGCCTGGTGTCACTTTAAAGAAGTAGTCCAGTTACACATTTGTGGACTTATAACTTGGCTTCTGAATGTCCTAGAGAGATCAGGTTTGTTTTAGTGTACTCCAATCAACAGTCCCTACAACCACAAAAAGGAATGGAGTCATTAGCACTTATGGTTTGTAAATGGCACCCAGAATTATGTTGCACGAAGCAAAATTTCACATCATTCTGAGTCCATTTGTGTGAAAACAAGGTCCAATCAGGCTGAAACGTTACAAGAAGGTAGAATCTACTGAGTTGTAAGTGATCTGAACGTTTCATGATGATCGCACATTCTTATAGGGGGTAAAACCATGTCCCAAAGGTCACCGGGCCTGGTGTCACTTTAAAGAAGTAGTCCAGTTACACATTTGTGGGCTTATAACTTGGCTTCTGAATTTCCTAGAGAGATCAGGTTTGTTTTAGTGTACTCCAATCAACAGCCCCTACAACCACAAAAAGGATGTGAGTCATTAGCACTCATGGTTTGTAAATGGCACCCAGAATTATGTTGCACGAAGCACAATTTCACATCATTCTGGGTTCATTTGTGTGAAAACAAGGTCCAGTCAGGCAGAAACGTTACAGGAAGGTAGAATCTATTGAGTTGTAAGTGATCTGAACGTTTCATGATGATAGCACTTTCCTAAGGGGGTCAAACCATGTCCCAAAGGTCACAGGATCTGGTGTAAATTTAAAGAAGTAGTCCAGTTACATATTTGTGGGCTTATAACTTGGCTTCTGAATTTCCTAGAGAGATCAGGTTTGTTTTAGTGTACTCCAATCAACAGCCCCTACAACCACAAAAAGGAATGGAGTCATTAGCACTTATGGTTTGTAAATGGCACCCAGAATTATGTTGCACGAAGCACAATTTCACATCATTCTGGGTCCATTTGAGTGAAAACAAGGTCCAATCAGGCTGAAACGTTACAAAAAGGTAGAATCTATTGAGTTGTAAGTGATCTGAACGTTTCATGATGATCGCACATTCCTATAGGGGGTCAAACCATGTCCCAAAGGTCACCGGGCCTGGTGTCACTTTAAAGAAGTAGTCCAGTTACACCTTTGTGGGCTTAAAACTTGGCTTCCGAATGTACTAGAGGGATCAGGTTTGTTTTAATGTACTCCAATCAACATCCCCTACAACCACAAAAAGGAATGGAGTCATTAGCACTTATGGTTTGTAAATGGCACCCAGAATTATGTTGCACGAAGCACAATTTCACATCATTCTGGGTTCATTTGTGTGAAAACAAGGTCCAATCACGCTGAAGCATTACAGGAAGGTAGACTCTATTGTGTTGTAAGTGATATGAACGTTTCATGATGATCGCACATTCCTATAGGGGGTCAAACCATGTCCCAAAGGTCACCGGGCCTGGTGTCACTTTAAAGAAGTAGTCCAGTTACACATTTGTGGACTTATAACTTGGCTTCTGAATGTCCTAGAGAGATCAGGTTTGTTTTAGTGTACTCCAATCAACAGCCCCTACAACCACAAAAAGGAATGGAGTCATTAGCACTTATGGTTTGTAAATGGCACCCAGAATTATGTTGCACAAAGCACAATTTCACATCATTCTGGGTCCATTTGTGTGAAAACAAGGTCCAATCAGGCTGAAACGTTACAAGAAGGTCGAATCTACTGAGTTGTAAGTGATCTGAACATTTCATGATGATCGCACATTCCTATAGGGGGTAAAACCATGTCCCAAAGGTCACCGGGCCTGGTGTCACTTTAAAGAAGTAGTCCAGTTACACATTTGTGGGCTTATAACTTGGCTTCTGAATATCCTAGAGAGGTCAGGTTTGTTTTAGAGTACTCTAATTAACATCCCCCATTACCCCAAAAAGGAATGGAGTCATTAGCACTTATGGTTTTTAAATGGCACCCAGAATTATGTTGCACGAAGCACAATTTCACATTATTCTGGGTTCATTTGTGTGAAAACAAGGTCCAATCAGGCAGAAACGTTACAGGAAGGTAGAATCTATTGAGTTGTAAGTGATCTGAACGTTTCATGATCATAGCACTTTCCTAGGGGGGTCAAACCATGTCCCAAAGGTCACCGGATCTGGTGTCAATTTAAAGAAGTCGTCCAGTTACACATTTGTTGAATTATAACTTGGCTTCTGAATTTCCTAGAGAGATCAGGTTTGTTTTAGTGTACTCCAATCAACATCCCCTACAACCACAAAAAGGATTGGAGTCATTAGCACTTATGGTTTGTAAATGGCACCCAGAATTATGTTGCACGAAGCACAATTTCACATCATTCTGGGTTCATTTGTGTGAAAACAAGGTCCAATCAGGCAGAAACGTTACAGGAAGGTAGAATCTATTGAGTTGTAAGTGATCTGAACGTTTCATGATGATAGCACTTTCCTAAGGGGGTCAAACAATGTCCCAAAGGTCACCGGATCTGGTGTCAATTTAAAGAAGTAGTCCAGTTACACATTTGTGGGCTTATAACTTGGCTTCTGAATTTCCTCGAGAGATCAGGTTTGTTTTAGTGTACTCCAATCAACAGCCCCTACAACCACAAAAAGGAATGGAGTCATTAGCACTTATGGTTTGTAAATGGCACCCAGAATTATGTTGCACGAAGCACAATTTCACATCATTCTGGGTTCATTTGTGTGAAAACAAGGTCCAATCAGGCAGAAACGCTACAGGAAGGTAGAATCTATTGAGTTGTAAGTGATCTGAACGTTTCATGATTATAGCACTTTCCTAAGGGTGTCAAACCATGTCCCAAAGGTCCCTGGATCTGGTGTCAATTTAAAGAAGTAGTCCAGTTACACATTTGTGGGCTTATAACTTGGCTTCTGAATTTCCTAGAGAGATCAGGTTTGTTTTAGTGTACTCCAATCAAGAGCCCCTACAACCACAAAAAGGAATGGAGTCATTAGCACTTATGGTTTGTAAATGGCACCCAGAATTATGTTGCACGAAGCACAATTTCACATCATTCTGGGTCCATTTGTGTGAAAACAAGGTCCAATCAGGCTGAAACGTTACAAGAAGGTAGAATCTACTGAGTTGTAAGTGATCTGAACATTTCATGATGATCGCACATTCCTATAGGGGGTAAAACCATGTCCCAAAGGTCACCGGGCCTGGTGTCACTTTAAAGAAGTAGTCCAGTTACACATTTGTGGGCTTATAACTTGGCTTCTGAATGTCCTAGAGAGATCAGGTTTGTTTTAGTGTACTCCAATCAACAGCACCTAAAACCACAAAAAGGAATGGAGTCATTAAAACTTATGGTTTGTAAATGGCACCCAGAATTATGTTGCACAAAGCACAATTTCACATCATTCTGGGTTCATTTGTGTGAAAACAAGGTCCAATCAGGCAGAAACGTTACAGGAAGGTAGAATCTATTGAGTTGTAAGTGATCTGAACGTTTCATGATGATGGCACTTTCCTAAGGGGGTCAAACCATGTCCCAAAGGTCACCGGATCTGGTGTCACTTTAAAGAAGTAGTCCAGTTACACATTTGTGGGCTTATAACTTGGCTTCTGAATGTCCTAGAGAGATCAGGTTTGTTTTAGTGTACTCCAATCAACAGCACCTACAACCACAAAAAGGAATGGAGTCATTAAAACTTATGGTTTGTAAATGGCACCCAGATTTATGTTGCACGAAGCACAATTTCACATCATTCTGGGTCCATTTGTTTGAAAACAAGGTCCAATCAGGCTGAAACATTACAAGAAGGTAGAATCTATTGAGTTGTAAGTGATCTGAACGTTTCATGATGATCGCACATTCCTATAGGGGGTAAAACCATGTCCCAAAGGTCACCGGGCCTGGTGTCACTTTAAAGAAGTAGTCCAGTTACACATTTGTGGGCTTATAACTTGGCTTCTGAATATCCTAGAGAGGTCAGGTTTGTTTTAGAGTACTCTAATTAACATCCCCCATTACCCCAAAATGGAATGGAGTCATTAGCACTTATGGTTTTTAAATGGCACCCAGAATTATGTTGCACGAAGCACAATTTCACATCATTCTGGGTTCATTTGTGTGAAAACAAGGTCCAATCAGGCAGAAACGTTACAGGAAGGTAGAATCTATTGAGTTGTAAGTGATCTGAACGTTTCATGATGATAGCACTTTCCTAAGGGGGTCAAACCATGTCCCAAAGGTCACCGGATCTGGTGTCAATTTAAAGAAGTAGTCCAGTTACACATTTGTGGGCTTATAACTTGGCTTCTGAATTTCCTAGAGAGATCAGGTTTGTTTTAGTGTACTCCAATCAAGAGCCCCTACAACCACAAAAAGGAATGGAGTCATTAGCACTTATGGTTTGTAAATGGCACCCAGAATTATGTTGCACGAAGCAAAATTTCACATCATTCTGGGTCCATTTGTGTGAAAACAAGGTCCAATCAGGCTGAAACGTTACAAGAAGGTAGAATCTATTGAGTTGTAAGTGATCTGAATGTTTCATGATGATCGCACATTCCTATAGGGGGTCAAACCATGTCCCAAAGGTCACCGGGCCTGGTGTCACTTTAAAGAAGTAGTCCAGTTACAACTTTGTGGGCTTAAAACTTGGCTTCTGAATGTCCTAGAGAGATCAGGTTTGTTTTAATGTACTCCAATCAACAGCCCCTACAACCACAAAAATGAATGGAGTCATTAGCACTTATGGTTTGTAAATGACACCCAGAATTATGTTGCATGAAGCACAATTTCACATCATTCTGGGTCCATTTGTGTGAAAACAAGGTCCAATCAGGCTGAAACGTTACAAGAAGGTAGAATCTACTGAGTTGTAAGTGATCTGAACATTTCATGATGATCGCACATTCCTATAGGGGGTAAAACCATGTCCCAAAGGTCACCGGGCCTGGTGTCACTTTAAAGAAGTAGTCCAGTTACACATTTGTGGGCTTATAACTTGGCTTCTGAATGTCCTAGAGAGATCAGGTTTGTTTTAGTGTACTCCAATCAACAGCACCTACAACCACAAAAAGGAATGGAGTCATTAAAACTTATGGTTTGTAAATGGCACCCAGAATTATGTTGCACGAAGCAAAATTTCACATCATTCTGGGTTCATTTGTGTGAAAACAAGGTCCAATCAGGCAGAAACGTTACAGGAAGGTAGAATCTATTGAGTTGTAAGTGATCTGAACGTTTCATGATGATGGCACTTTCCTAAGGGGGTCAAACCATGTCCCAAAGGTCACCGGATCTGGTGTCACTTTAAAGAAGTAGTCCAGTTACACATTTGTGGGCTTATAACTTGGCTTTTGAATGTCCTAGAGAGATCAGGTTTGTTTTAGTGTACTCCAATCAACAGCACCTACAACCACAAAAAGGAATGGAGTCATTAAAACTTATGGTTTGTAAATGGCACCCAGATTTATGTTGCACGAAGCACAATTTCACATCATTCTGGGTCCATTTGTTTGAAAACAAGGTCCAATCAGGCTGAAACATTACAAGAAGGTAGAATCTATTGAGTTGTAAGTGATCTGAACGTTTCATGATGATCGCACATTCCTATAGGGGGTAAAACCATGTCCCAAAGGTCACCGGGCCTGGTGTCACTTTAAAGAAGTAGTCCAGTTACACATTTGTGGGCTTATAACTTGGCTTCTGAATATCCTAGAGAGGTCAGGTTTGTTTTAGAGTACTCTAATTAACATCCCCCATTACCCCAAAATGGAATGGAGTCATTAGCACTTATGGTTTTTAAATGGCACCCAGAATTATGTTGCACGAAGCACAATTTCACATCATTCTGGGTTCATTTGTGTGAAAACAAGGTCCAATCAGGCTGAAACGTTACAAAAAGGTAGAATCTATTGAGTTGTAAGTGATATGAACGTTTCATGATGATCGCACATTCCTATAGGGGGTCAAACCATGTCCCAAAGGTCACCGGGCCTGGTGTCACTTTAAAGAAGTAGTCCAGTTACACCTTTGTGGGCTTAAAACTTGGCTTCCGAATGTACTAGAGGGATCAGGTTTGTTTTAATGTACTCCAATCAACATCCCCTACAACCACAAAAAGGAATGGAGTCATTAGCACTTATGGTTTGTAAATGGCACCCAGAATTATGTTGCACGAAGCACAATTTCACATCATTCTGGGTCCATTTGTGTGAAAACAAGGTCCAATCAGCCTGAAACATTACAAGAAGGTAGAATCTATTGAGTTGTAAGTGATCTGAATGTTTCATGATGATCGCACATTCCTATAGGGGGTCAAACCATGTCCCAAAGGTCACCGGGCCTGGTGTCACTTTAAAGAAGTAGTCCAGTTACACCTTTGTGGGCTTATAACTTGGCTTCTGAGTTACCTAGAGAGGTCAGGTTTGTTTTAGAGTACGCCAATTAACAGCCCCCATTACCCCAAAAATGAATGGAGTCATTAGCACTTATGGTTTTTAAATGGCACCCAGAATTATGCTGCACGAAGCACAATTTCACATCATTCTGGGTTCATTTGTGTGAAAACAAGGTCCAATCACGCTGAAGCATTACAGGAAGGTAGACTCTATTGTGTTGTAAGTGATATGAACGTTTCATGATGATCGCACATTCCTATAGGGGGTCAAACCATGTCCCAAAGGTCACCGGGCCTGGTGTCACTTTAAAGAAGTAGTCCAGTTACACATTTGTGGACTTATAACTTGGCTTCTGAATGTCCTAGAGAGATCAGGTTTGTTTTAGTGTACTCCAATCAACAGTCCCTACAACCACAAAAAGGAATGGAGTCATCAGCACTTATGGTTTGTAAATGGCACCCAGAATTATGTTGCACGAAGCAAAATTTCACATCATTCTGAGTCCATTTGTGTGAAAACAAGGTCCAATCAGGCTGAAACGTTACAAGAAGGTAGAATCTACTGAGTTGTAATTGATCTGAACGTTTCATGATGATCGCACATTCTTATAGGGGGTAAAACCATGTCCCAAAGGTCACCGGGCCTGGTGTCACTTTAAAGAAGTAGTCCAGTTACACATTTGTGGGCTTATAACTTGGCTTCTGAATTTCCTAGAGAGATCAGGTTTGTTTTAGTGTACTCCAATCAACAGCCCCTACAACCACAAAAAGGATGTGAGTCATTAGCACTCATGGTTTGTAAATGGCACCCAGAATTATGTTGCACGAAGCACAATTTCACATCATTCTGGGTTCATTTGTGTGAAAACAAGGTCCAGTCAGGCAGAAACGTTACAGGAAGGTAGAATCTATTGAGTTGTAAGTGATCTGAACGTTTCATGATGATAGCACTTTCCTAAGGGGGTCAAACCATGTCCCAAAGGTCACAGGATCTGGTGTAAATTTAAAGAAGTAGTCCAGTTACATATTTGTGGGCTTATAACTTGGCTTCTGAATTTCCTAGAGAGATCAGGTTTGTTTTAGTGTACTCCAATCAACAGCCCCTACAACCACAAAAAGGAATGGAGTCATTAGCACTTATGGTTTGTAAATGGCACCCAGAATTATGTTGCACGAAGCACAATTTCACATCATTCTGGGTCCATTTGAGTGAAAACAAGGTCCAATCAGGCTGAAACGTTACAAAAAGGTAGAATCTATTGAGTTGTAAGTGATCTGAACGTTTCATGATGATCGCACATTCCTATAGGGGGTCAAACCATGTCCCAAAGGTCACCGGGCCTGGTGTCACTTTAAAGAAGTAGTCCAGTTACACCTTTGTGGGCTTAAAACTTGGCTTCCGAATGTACTAGAGGGATCAGGTTTGTTTTAATGTACTCCAATCAACATCCCCTACAACCACAAAAAGGAATGGAGTCATTAGCACTTATGGTTTGTAAATGGCACCCAGAATTATGTTGCACGAAGCACAATTTCACATCATTCTGGGTCCATTTGTGTGAAAACAAGGTCCAATCAGCCTGAAACATTACAAGAAGGTAGAATCTATTGAGTTGTAAGTGATCTGAATGTTTCATGATGATCGCACATTCCTATAGGGGGTCAAACCATGTCCCAAAGGTCACCGGGCCTGGTGTCACTTTAAAGAAGTAGTCCAGTTACCCCCTTTGTGGGCTTATAACTTGGCTTCTGAGTTACCTAGAGAGGTCAGGTTTGTTTTAGAGTACGCCAATTAACAGCCCCCATTACCCCAAAAAAGAATGGAGTCATTAGCACTTATGGTTTTTAAATGGCACCCAGAATTATGCTGCACGAAGCACAATTTCACATCATTCTGGGTTCATTTGTGTGAAAACAAGGTCCAATCACGCTGAAGCATTACAGGAAGGTAGACTCTATTGTGTTGTAAGTGATATGAACGTTTCATGATGATCGCACATTCCTATAGGGGGTCAAACCATGTCCCAAAGGTCACCGGGCCTGGTGTCACTTTAAAGAAGTAGTCCAGTTACACATTTGTGGACTTATAACTTGGCTTCTGAATGTCCTAGAGAGATCAGGTTTGTTTTAGTGTACTCCAATCAACAGCCCCTACAACCACAAAAAGGAATGGAGTCATTAGCACTTATGGTTTGTAAATGGCACCCAGAATTATGTTGCACAAAGCACAATTTCACATCATTCTGGGTCCATTTGTGTGAAAACAAGGTCCAATCAGGCTGAAACGTTACAAGAAGGTCGAATCTACTGAGTTGTAAGTGATCTGAACATTTCATGATGATCGCACATTCCTATAGGGGGTAAAACCATGTCCCAAAGGTCACCGGGCCTGGTGTCACTTTAAAGAAGTAGTCCAGTTACACATTTGTGGGCTTATAACTTGGCTTCTGAATATCCTAGAGAGGTCAGGTTTGTTTTAGAGTACTCTAATTAACATCCCCCATTACCCCAAAAAGGAATGGAGTCATTAGCACTTATGGTTTTTAAATGGCACCCAGAATTATGTTGCACGAAGCACAATTTCACATTATTCTGGGTTCATTTGTGTGAAAACAAGGTCCAATCAGGCAGAAACGTTACAGGAAGGTAGAATCTATTGAGTTGTAAGTGATCTGAACGTTTCATGATCATAGCACTTTCCTAGGGGGGTCAAACCATGTCCCAAAGGTCACCGGATCTGGTGTCAATTTAAAGAAGTCGTCCAGTTACACATTTGTTGAATTATAACTTGGCTTCTGAATTTCCTAGAGAGATCAGGTTTGTTTTAGTGTACTCCAATCAACATCCCCTACAACCACAAAAAGGATTGGAGTCATTAGCACTTATGGTTTGTAAATGGCACCCAGAATTATGTTGCACGAAGCACAATTTCACATCATTCTGGGTTCATTTGTGTGAAAACAAGGTCCAATCAGGCAGAAACGTTACAGGAAGGTAGAATCTATTGAGTTGTAAGTGATCTGAACGTTTCATGATGATAGCACTTTCCTAAGGGGGTCAAACAATGTCCCAAAGGTCACCGGATCTGGTGTCAATTTAAAGAAGTAGTCCAGTTACACATTTGTGGGCTTATAACTTGGCTTCTGAATTTCCTCGAGAGATCAGGTTTGTTTTAGTGTACTCCAATCAACAGCCCCTACAACCACAAAAAGGAATGGAGTCATTAGCACTTATGGTTTGTAAATGGCACCCAGAATTATGTTGCACGAAGCACAATTTCACATCATTCTGGGTTCATTTGTGTGAAAACAAGGTCCAATCAGGCAGAAACGCTACAGGAAGGTAGAATCTATTGAGTTGTAAGTGATCTGAACGTTTCATGATTATAGCACTTTCCTAAGGGGGTCAAACCATGTCCCAAAGGTCCCTGGATCTGGTGTCAATTTAAAGAAGTAGTCCAGTTACACATTTGTGGGCTTATAACTTGGCTTCTGAATTTCCTAGAGAGATCAGGTTTGTTTTAGTGTACTCCAATCAAGAGCCCCTACAACCACAAAAAGGAATGGAGTCATTAGCACTTATGGTTTGTAAATGGCACCCAGAATTATGTTGCACGAAGCACAATTGCACATCATTCTGGGTCCATTTGTGTGAAAACAAGGTCCAATCAGGCTGAAACGTTACAAGAAGGTAGAATCTACTGAGTTGTAAGTGATCTGAACATTTCATGATGATCGCACATTCCTATAGGGGGTAAAACCATGTTCTCAAAGGTCACCGGGCCTGGTGTCACTTTAAAGAAGTAGTCCAGTTACACATTTGTGGGCTTATAACTTGGCTTCTGAATGTCCTAGAGAGATCAGGTTTGTTTTAGTGTAATCCAATCAACAGCACCTACAACCACAAAAAGGAATGGAGTCATTAAAACTTATGGTTTGTAAATGGCACCCAGAATTATGTTGCACGAAGCACAATTTCACATCATTCTGGGTTCATTTGTGTGAAAACAAGGTCCAATCAGGCAGAAACGTTACAGGAAGGTAGAATCTATTGAGTTGTAAGTGATCTGAACGTTTCATGATGATGGCACTTTCCTAAGGGGGTCAAACCATGTCCCAAAGGTCACCGGATCTGGTGTCACTTTAAAGAAGTAGTCCAGTTACACATTTGTGGGCTTATAACTTGGCTTCTGAATGTCCTAGAGAGATCAGGTTTGTTTTAGTGTACTCCAATCAACAGCACCTACAACCACAAAAAGGAATGGAGTCATTAAAACTTATGGTTTGTAAATGGCACCCAGATTTATGTTGCACGAAGCACAATTTCACATCATTCTGGGTCCATTTGTTTGAAAACAAGGTCCAATCAGGCTGAAACATTACAAGAAGGTAGAATCTATTGAGTTGTAAGTGATCTGAACGTTTCATGATGATCGCACATTCCTATAGGGGGTAAAACCATGTCCCAAAGGTCACCGGGCCTGGTGTCACTTTAAAGAAGTAGTCCAGTTACACATTTGTGGGCTTATAACTTGGCTTCTGAATATCCTAGAGAGGTCAGGTTTGTTTTAGAGTACTCTAATTAACATCCCCCATTACCCCAAAATGGAATGGAGTCATTAGCACTTATGGTTTTTAAATGGCACCCAGAATTATGTTGCACGAAGCACAATTTCACATCATTCTGGGTTCATTTGTGTGAAAACAAGGTCCAATCAGGCAGAAACGTTACAGGAAGGTAGAATCTATTGAGTTGTAAGTGATCTGAACGTTTCATGATGATAGCACTTTCCTAAGGGGGTCAAACCATGTCCCAAAGGTCACCGGATCTGGTGTCAATTTAAAGAAGTAGTCCAGTTACACATTTGTGGGCTTATAACTTGGCTTCTGAATTTCCTAGAGAGATCAGGTTTGTTTTAGTGTACTCCAATCAAGAGCCCCTACAACCACAAAAAGGAATGGAGTCATTAGCACTTATGGTTTGTAAATGGCACCCAGAATTATGTTGCACGAAGCAAAATTTCACATCATTCTGGGTCCATTTGTGTGAAAACAAGGTCCAATCAGGCTGAAACGTTACAAGAAGGTAGAATCTATTGAGTTGTAAGTGATCTGAATGTTTCATGATGATCGCACATTCCTATAGGGGGTCAAACCATGTCCCAAAGGTCACCGGGCCTGGTGTCACTTTAAAGAAGTAGTCCAGTTACACCTTTGTGGGCTTAAAACTTGGCTTCTGAATGTCCTAGAGAGATCAGGTTTGTTTTAATGTACTCCAATCAACAGCCCCTACAACCACAAAAATGAATGGAGTCATTAGCACTTATGGTTTGTAAATGACACCCAGAATTATGTTGCATGAAGCACAATTTCACATCATTCTGGGTCCATTTGTGTGAAAACAAGGTCCAATCAGGCTGAAACGTTACAAGAAGGTAGAATCTATTGAGTTGTAATGGATTTGAACGTTTCATGATGATCGCACATTCCTATAGGGGGTCAAACCATGTCCCAAAGGTCACCGGGCATGGTGTCACTTTAAAGAAGAAGTCCAGTTACACCTTTGTGGGCTTATAACTTGGCTTCTGAATGTCCTAGAGAGATCAGGTTTGTTTTAATGTACTCCAATCAACAGCCCCTACAACCACAAAAAGGAATGGAGTCATTAGCACTTATGGTTTGTAAATGGCACCCAGAATTATGTTGCACGAAGCACAATTTCACATCATTCTGGGTCCATTTGTGTGAAAACAAGGTCCAATCAGGCTGAAACGTTACAAGAAGGTAGAATCTACTGAGTTGTAAGTGATCTGAACATTTCATGATGATCGCACATTCCTATAGGGGGTAAAACCATGTCCCAAAGGTCACCGGGCCTGGTGTCACTTTAAAGAAGTAGTCCAGTTACACATTTGTGGGCTTATAACTTGGCTTCTGAATGTCCTAGAGAGATCAGGTTTGTTTTAGTGTACTCCAGTCAACATCCCCTACAACCACAAAAAGGATTGGAGTCATTAGCACTTATGGTTTGTAAATGGCACCCAGAATTATGTTGCACGAAGCACAATTTCACATCATTCTGGGTTCATTTGTGTGAAAACAAGGTCCAATCAGGCAGAAACGTTACAGGAAGGTAGAATCTATTGAGTTGTAAGTGATCTGAACGTTTCATGATGATAGCACTTTCCTAAGGGGGTCAAACCATGTCCCAAAGGTCACCGGATCTGGTGTCAATTTAAAGAAGTATTCCAGTTACACATTTGTGGGCTTATAACTTGGCTTCTGAATTTCCTAGAGAGATCAGGTTTGTTTTAGTGTACTCCAATCAACAGCCCCTACAACCACAAAAAGGAATGGAGTCATTAGCACTTATGGTTTGTAAATGGCACCCAGAATTATGTTGCACGAAGCACAATTTCTCATCATTCTGGGTTCATTTGTGTGAAAACAAGGTCCAATCAGGCTGAAACGTTACAAGAAGGTAGAATCTATTGAGTTGTAAGTGATCTGAATGTTTCATGATGATCGCACATTCCTATAGGGGCTCAAACCATGTCCCAAAGGTCACCGGGCCTGGTGTCACTTTAAAGAAGTAGTCCAGTTACACCTTTGTTGGCTTAAAACTTGGCTTCTGAATGTCCTAGAGAGATCAGGTTTGTTTTAATGTACTCCAATCAACAGCCCCTACAACCACAAAAATGAATGGAGTCATTAGCACTTATGGTTTGTAAATGGCACCCAGAATTATGTTGCACGAAGCACAATTTCACATCATTCTGGGTCCATTGTGTGAAAACAAGGTCCAATCAGGCTGAAACGTTACAAGAAGGTAGAATCTATTGAGTTGTAATGGATTTGAACATTTCATGATGATCGCACATTCCTATAGAGGGTAAAACCATGTCCCAAAGGTCACCGGGCCTGGTGTCACTTTAAAGAAGTAGTCCAGTTACACATTTGTGGGCTTATAACTTGGCTTCTGAATGTCCTAGAGAGATCAGGTTTGTTTTGGTGTACTCCAATCAACAGCCCCTACAACCACAAAAAGGAATGGAGTCATTAGGACTTATGGTTTTTAAATGGCACCCAGAATTATGTTGCACGAAGCACAATTTCACATCATTCTTGGTTCATTTGTGTGAAAACAAGGTCCAATCAGGCAGAAACGTTACAGGAAGGTAGAATCTATTGAGTTGTAAGTGATCTGAACGTTTCATGATGATAGCACTTTCCTAAGGGGGTCAAACCATGTCCCAAAGGTCACCGGATCTGGTGTCAATTTAAAGAAGTAGTCCTGTTACACATTTGTGGGCTTATAACTTGGCTTCTGAACATCCTAGAGAGGTCAGGTTTGTTTTAGAGTACTCCAATTAACAGCCCCCATTACCCCAAAAAGGAATGGAGTCATTAGCACTTATGGTTTGTAAATGGCACCCAGAATTATGTTGCACGAAGCACAATTTCACATCATTCTGGGTTCATTTGTGTGAAAACAAGGTCCAATCAGGCAGAAACGTTACAGGAAGGTAGAATCTATTGGGTTGTAAGTGATCTGAACGTTTCCTGATGATAGCACTTTCCTAAGGGGGTCAAACCATGTCCCAAAGGTCACCGGATCTGGTGTCAATTTAAAGAAGTAGTCCAGTTACACATTTGTGGGCTTATAACTTGGCTTCTGAATTTCCTAGAGAGATCAGGTTTGTTTTAGTGTACTCCAATCAACAGCCCCTACAACCACAAAAAGGAATGGAGTCATTAGCGCTTATGGTTTTTAAATGGAACCCAGAATTATGTTGCACGAAGCACAATTTCACATCATTCTGGGTTCATTTGTGTGAAAACAAGGTCCAATCACGCTGAAGCATTACAGGAAGGTAGAATCTATTGAGTTGTAAGTGATCTGAACGTTTCATGATGATCGCACATTCCTATAGGGGGTCAAACCATGTCCCAAAGGTCACCGGGCCTGGTGTCACTTTAAAGAAGTAGTCCAGTTACACATTTGTGGGCTTATAACTTGGCTTCTGAATGTCCTAGATAGATCAGGTTTGTTTTAGTGTACTCCAATCAACAGCCCCTACAACCACAAAAAGGAATGGAGTCATTAGCACTTATGGTTTGTAAATGGCACCCAGAATTATGTTGCACGAAGCACAATTTCACATCATTCTGGGTCCATTTGTGTGAAAACAAGGTCCAATCAGGCTGGAACGTTACAAGAAGGTAGAATCTATTGAGTTGTAAGTTGTAAGGCCGGGGAGAGGACGGCCTGGAGCTCCCTAGTTGGGATGCTGCCCCCGCGACCCGGACCCGGATAAGCGGAGGAAGACGACGACGACGACGAGTTGTAAGTGATCTGAATGTTTCATGATGATCGCACATTCCTATAAGGGGTCAAACCATGTCCCAAAGGTCACCGGATCTGGTGTCAATTTAAAGAAGTAGTCCAGTTACACATTTGTGGGCTTATAACTTGGCTTCTGAATGTCCTAGAGAGATCAGGTTTGTTTTAATGTACTCCAATCAACAGCCCCTACAACCACAAAAAGGAATGGAGTCATTAGCACTTATGGTTTTTAAATGGCACCCAGAATTATGTTGCACGAAGCACAATTTCACATCATTCTGGGTTCATTTGTGTGAAAACAAGGTCCAATCAGGCTGAAACGTTACAGGAAGGTAGAATCTATTGAGTTGTAAGTGATCTGAACGTTTCATGATGATTGCACATTCCTATAGGGGGTCAAACCTTGTCCCAAAGGTCACCGGGCCTGGTGTCACTTTAAAGAAGTAGTCCAGTTACACATTTGTGTGCTTATAACTTGGCTTCTGAATGTCCTAGAGAGATCAGGTTTGTTTTAGTGTACTCCAATCAACAGCCCCTACAACCACAAAAAGGAATGGAGTCATTAGCACTTATGGTTTGTAAATGGCACCCAGAATAATGTTGCACGAAGCACAATTTCACATCATTCTGGGTCCATTTGTGTGAAAACAAGGTCCAATCAGGCTGTACCGTTACAAGAAGGTAGAATCTATTGAGTTGTAAGTGATCTGAACGTTTCATGATGATCGCACATTCCTATAGGGGGTAAAACCATGTCCCAAAGGTCAACAGGCCTGGTGTCACTTTAAAGAAGTTGTCCAGTTACACATTTGTGGGCTTATAACTTGGCTTCTGAATGTCCTAGAGAGATCAGGTTTGTTTAAGTGTACTCCAATCAACAGCCCCTACAACCACAAAAAGGAATGGAGTCATTAGCACTTATGGTTTTTAAATGGCCCCCAGAATTATGTTGCACGAAGCACAATTTCACATCATTCTGGGTTCATTTGTGTGACAACAAGGTCCAATCAGGCAGAAACGTTACAGGAAGGTAGAATCTATTGGGTTGTAAGTGATCTGAAAGTTTCATGATGATAGCACTTTCCTAAGGGGGTCAAACCATGTCCCAAAGGTCACCGGATCTGGTGTCAATTTAAAGTAGTCCAGTTACACATTTGTGGGCTTATAACTTGGCTTCTGAATATCCTAGAGAGATCAGGTTTTTTTTAGTGTACTCCAATCAACAGCCCCTACAACCACAAAAAGGAATGGAGTCATTAGCACTTATGGTTTTTAAATGGCACCCATAATTATGTTGCACGAAGCACAATTTCACATCATTCTGGGTCCATTCATGTGAAAACAAGGTCCAATCAGGCTGAAACGTTACAAGAAGGTAGAATCTATTGAGTTGTCAGTGATCTGAAAGTTTCATGATGATCGCACATTCCTATAGGGGGTAAAACCATGTCCCATAGGTCACCGGGCCTCGTGTCACTTTAAAGAAGTTGTCCAGTTACACCTTTGTGGGCTTATAACTTGGCTTCTGAATATCCTAGAGAGATCAGGTTTGTTTTAATGTACTCCAATCAACAGCCCCTACAACCACAAAAAGGAATGGAGTCATTAGCACTTATGGTTTTTAAATGGCACCCAAAATTATGTTGCACAAAGCACAATTTCACATAATTCTGGGTTCATTTGTGTGAAAACAAGGTCCAATCAGGCTGAAACGTTACAAGAAGGTAGAATCTACTGAGTTGTAAGTGATCTGAATGTTTCATGATGATCGCACATTCCTATAAGGGGTCAAACCATGTCCCAAAGGTCACCGGATCTGGTGTCAATTTAAAGAAGTAGTCCAGTTACACATTTGTGGGCTTATAACTTGGCTTCTGAATGTCCTAGATATATCAGGTTTGTTTTAGTGTACTCCAATCAACAGCCCCTACAACCACAAAAAGGAATGGAGTCATTAGCACTTATGGTTTGTAAATGGCACCCAGAATTATGTTGCACGAAGCACAATTTCACATCATTCTGGGTCCATTTGTGTGAAAACAAGGTCCAATCAGGCTGTACCGTTACAAGAAGGTAGAATCTATTGAGTTGTAAGTGATCTGAACGTTTCATGATGATAGCACATTCCTATAGGGGGTAAAACCATGTCCCAAAGGTCACCAGGCCTGGTGTCACTTTAAAGAAGTTGTCCAGTTACACATTTGTGGGCTTATAACTTGGCTTCTGAATGTCCTAGAGAGATCAGGTTTGTTTTAGTGTACTCCAATCAACAGCCCCTACAACCATAAAATGGAATGGAGTCATTAGCACTTATGGTTTGTAAATGGCACCCAGAATTATGTTGCACGAAGCACAATTTCACATCATTCTGGGTCCATTTGTGTGAAAACAAGGTCCAATCAGGAAGAAACGTTACAAGAAGGTAAAATCTATTGAGTTGTAAGTGATCTGAATGTTTCATGATGATCGCACATTCCTATAAGGGGTCAAACTATGTCCCAAAGGTCACCGGATCTGGTGTCAATTTAAAGAAGTAGTCCAGTTACACATTTGTGGGCTTATAACTTGGCTTCTGAATGTCCTAGAGAGATCAGGTTTTTTTAGTGTACTCCAATCAACAGCCCCTACAACCACAAAAAGGAATGGAGTCATTAGCACTTATGGTTTTTAAATGGCACCCAGAATTATGTTGCACGAAGCACAAATTCACATCATTCTGGGTTCATTTGTGTGAAAACAAGGACCAATCAGGCTGAAAAGTTACAGGAAGGTAGAATCTATTGAGTTGTAAGTGATCTGAACGTTTCATGATGATAGCACTTTCCTAAGGGGGTCAAACCATGTCCCAAAGGTCACCGGATCTGGTGTCAATTTAAAGAAGTAGTCCAGTTACACATTTGTGGGCTTATAACTTGGCTTCTGAATATCCTAGAGAGATCAGGTTTTTTTAGTGTACTCCAATCAACAGCCCCTACAATCACAAAAATGAATGGAGTCATTAGCACTTATGGTTTTTAATTGGCACCCAGAATTATGTTGCACGAAGCACAATTTCACATCATTCTGGGTTCATTTGTGTGAAAACAAGGTCCAATCAGGCTGAAACGTTACAAGAAGGTAGAATCTATTGAGTTGTAAGTGATCTGAATGTTTCATGATGATCGCACATTCCTATAGGGGGTCAAACCATGTCCCATAGGTCACCGGGCCTCGTGTCACTTTAAAGAAGTAGTCCAGTTACACCTTTGTGGGCTTATACCTTGGCTTCTGAATATCCCAGAGAGATCAGGTTTGTTTTAATGTACTCCAATCAACAGCCCCTACAACCACAAAAAGGAAAGGAGTCATTAGCACTTATGGTTTTTAAATGGCACCCAGAATTATGTTGCACAAAGCACAATTTCACATCATTCTGGGTTCATTTGTGTGAAAACAAGGTCCAATCAGGCTGAAACGTTACAGGAAGGTAGAATCTATTGAGTTGTAAGTCATCTGAACGTTTCATGATGATCGCACATTCCTATAGGGGGTCAAACCATGTCCCAAAGGTCACCGGGCCTGGTGTCACTTTAAAGAAGTAGTCCAGTTACACATTTGTGGGCTTGTAACTTGGCTTCTGAATGACCTAGAGAGATCAGGTTTGTTTTAGTGTACTCCAATCAACAGCCCCTACAACCACAAAAAGGAATGGAGTCATTAGCACTTATGGTTTGTAAATGGTACCCAGAATTATGTTGCACGAAGCACAATTTCACATCATTCTGGGTCCATTTGTGTGAAAACAAGGTCCAATCAGGCTGAAACGTTACAAGAAGGTAGAATCTATTGAGTTGTAAGTGATCTGAATGTTTCATGATGATCGCACATTCCTATAAGGGGTCAAACCATGTCCCAAAGGTCACCGGATCTGGTGTCAATTTAAAGAGGTAGTCCAGTTACACATTTGTGGGCTTATAACTTGGCTTCTGAATGTCCTAGAGAGATCAGGCTTGTTTTAGTGTACTCCAATCAACAGCCCCTACAACCACAAAAAGGAATGGAGTCATTAGCACTTATGGTTTGTAAATGGCACCCAGAATTATGTTGCACGAAGCACAATTTCACATCATTCTGGGTTCATTTGTGTGAAAACAAGGTCGAATCAGGCTGAAACGTTACAAGAAGGTAGAATCTATTGAGTTGTAAGTGATCTGAACGTTTCATGATGATAGCACTTTCCTTAGGGGGTCAAACCATGTCCCAAAGGTCACCGGATCTGGTGTCAATTTAAAGAAGTAGTCCAGTTACACATTTGTGGGCTTATAACTTGGCTTCTGAATGTCCTAGAGAGATCAGGTTTGTTTTAGTGTACTCCAATCAACAGCCCCTACAACCACAAAAAGGAATGGAGTCATTAGCACTTATGGTTTGTAAATGGCACCCAGAATTATGTTGCACGAAGCACAATTTCACATCATTCTGGGTCCATTTGTGTGAAAACAAGGTCCAATCAGGCTGAAACGTTACAAGAAGGTAGAATCTATTGAGTTGTAAGTGATCTGAATGTTTCATGATGATCGCACATTCCTATAGGGGGTAAAACCATGTCCCAAAGGTCACCAGGCCTGGTGTCACTTTAAAGAAGTAGTCCAGTTACACATTTGTGGGCTTATAACTTGGCTTCTGAATGTCCTAGAGAGATCAGGTTTGTTTTTGTGTACTCCAATCAACAGCCCCTACAACCACAAAAAGGAATGGAGTCATTAGCACTTATGGTTTGTAAATGGCACCCAGAATTATGTTGCACGAAGCACAATTTCACATTATTCTGGGTCCATTTGTGTGAAAACAAGGTCCAATCAGGCTGAAACGTTACAAGAAGGTAGAATCTATTGAGTTGTAAGTGATCTGAATGTTTCATGATGATCGCACATTCCTATAAGGGGTAAAACCATGTCCCAAAGGTCACCGGATCTGGTGTCAATTTAAAGAAGTAGTCCAGTTACACATTTGTGGGCTTATAACTTGGCTTCTGAATGTCTTAGAGAGATCAGGTTTGTTTTAGTGTACTCCAATCAACAGCCCCTACAACCACAAAAAGGAATGGAGTCATTAGCACTTATGGTTTTTAAATGGCACTCAAAATTATGTTGCACAAAGCACAATTTCACATCATTCTGGGTTCATTTGTGTGAAAACAAAGTCCAATCAGGCTGAAACGTTACAGGAAGGTAGAATCTATTGAGTTGTAAGTGATCTGAACGTTTCATGATGATAGCACATTCCTATAGGGGGTAAAACCATGTCCCAAAGGTCACCGGGCCTGGTGTCACTTTAAAGAAGTAGTCCAGTTACACATTTGTGGGCTTATAACTTGGCTTCTGAATGTCCTAGAGAGATCAGGTTTGTTTTAGTGTACTCCAATCAACAGCCCCTACAACCACAAAAAGGAATGGAGTCATTAGGACTTGTGGTTTTTAAATGGCACCCAGAATTAAGTTGCACGAAGCACAATTTCACATCATTCTGGGTTCATTTGTGTGAAAACAAGGTCTAATCAGGCAGAAACGTTACAGGAAGGTAGAATCTATTGAGTTGTAAGTGATCTGAACGTTTCATGATGATAGCACTATCCTAAGGGGGTCAAACCATGTCCCAAAGGTCACCGGATCTGGTGTCAATTTAAAGAAGTAGTCCAGTTACACATTTGTGGGCTTATAACTTGGCTTCTGAATATCCTAGAGAGGTCAGGTTTGCTTTAGAGTACTCCAATTAACAGCCCCCATTACCCCAAAAAGGAATGGAGTCATTAGCACTTATGGTTTTTAAATGGCCCCCAGAATTATGTTGCACGAAGCACAATTTCACATCATTCTGGGTTCATTTGTGTGAAAACAAGGTCCAATCAGGCAGAAACGTTACAGGAAGGTAGAATTTATTGGGTTGTAAGTGATCTGAACGTTTCATGATGATATCACTTTCCTAAGGGGGTCAAACCATGTCCCAAAGGTCACCGGATCTGGTGTCAATTTAAAGAAGTAGTCCAGTTACACATTTGTGGGCTTATAACTTGGCTTCTGAATATCCTAGAGAGATCAGGTTTGTTTTAATGTACTCCAATCAACAGCCCCTACAACCACAAAAAGGAATGGAGTCATTAGCACTTATGGTTTTTAAATGGCACCCAGAATTATGTTGCACAAAGCACAATTTCACATAATTCTGGGTTCATTTGTGTGAAAACAAGGTCCAATCAGGCTGAAACGTTACAAGAAGGTAGAATCTACTGAGTTGTAAGTGATCTGAATGTTTCATGATGATCGCACATTCCTATAAGGGGTCAAACCATGTCCCAAAGGTCACCGGATCTGGTGTCAATTTAAAGAAGTAGTCCAGTTACACATTTGTGGGCTTATAACTTGGCTTCTGAATGTCCTAGATATATCAGGTTTGTTTTAGTGTACTCCAATCAACAGCCCCTACAACCACAAAAAGGAATGGAGTCATTAGCACTTATGGTTTGTAAATGGCACCCAGAATTATGTTGCACGAAGCACAATTTCACATCATTCTGGGTCCATTTGTGTGAAAACAAGGTACAATCAGGCTGTACCGTTACAAGAAGGTAGAATCTATTGAGTTGTAAGTGATCTGAACGTTTCATGATGATAGCACATTCCTATAGGGGGTAAAACCATGTCCCAAAGGTCACCAGGCCTGGTGTCACTTTAAAGAAGTTGTCCAGTTACACATTTGTGGGCTTATAACTTGGCTTCTGAATGTCCTAGAGAGATCAGGTTTGTTTTAGTGTACTCCAATCAACAGCCCCTACAACCATAAAATGGAATGGAGTCATTAGCACTTATGGTTTGTAAATGGCACCCAGATTTATGTTGCACGAAGCACAATTTCACATCATTCTGGGTCCATTTGTGTGAAAACAAGGTCCAATCAGGAAGAAACGTTACAAGAAGGTAAAATCTATTGAGTTGTAAGTGATCTGAATGTTTCATGATGATCGCACATTCCTATAAGGGGTCAAACTATGTCCCAAAGGTCACCGGATCTGGTGTCAATTTAAAGAAGTAGTCCAGTTACACATTTGTGGGCTTATAACTTGGCTTCTGAATGTCTTAGAGAGATCAGGTTTGTTTTAGTGTACTCCAATCAACAGCCCCTACAACCACAAAAAGGAATGGAGTCATTAGCACTTATGGTTTTTAAATGGCACTCAAAATTATGTTGCACAAAGCACAATTTCACATCATTCTGGGTTCATTTGTGTGAAAACAAAGTCCAATCAGGCTGAAACGTTACAGGAAGGTAGAATCTATTGAGTTGTAAGTGATCTGAACGTTTCATGATGATAGCACATTCCTATAGGGGGTAAAACCATGTCCCAAAGGTCACCGGGCCTGGTGTCACTTTAAAGAAGTAGTCCAGTTACACATTTGTGGGCTTATAACTTGGCTTCTGAATGTCCTAGAGAGATCAGGTTTGTTTTAGTGTACTCCAATCAACAGCCCCTACAACCACAAAAAGGAATGGAGTCATTAGGACTTGTGGTTTTTAAATGGCACCCAGAATTAAGTTGCACGAAGCACAATTTCACATCATTCTGGGTTCATTTGTGTGAAAACAAGGTCTAATCAGGCAGAAACGTTACAGGAAGGTAGAATCTATTGAGTTGTAAGTGATCTGAACGTTTCATGATGATAGCACTATCCTAAGGGGGTCAAACCATGTCCCAAAGGTCACCGGATCTGGTGTCAATTTAAAGAAGTAGTCCAGTTACACATTTGTGGGCTTATAACTTGGCTTCTGAATATCCTAGAGAGGTCAGGTTTGCTTTAGAGTACTCCAATTAACAGCCCCCATTACCCCAAAAAGGAATGGAGTCATTAGCACTTATGGTTTTTAAATGGCCCCCAGAATTATGTTGCACGAAGCACAATTTCACATCATTCTGGGTTCATTTGTGTGAAAACAAGGTCCAATCAGGCAGAAACGTTACAGGAAGGTAGAATTTATTGGGTTGTAAGTGATCTGAACGTTTCATGATGATATCACTTTCCTAAGGGGGTCAAACCATGTCCCAAAGGTCACCGGATCTGGTGTCAATTTAAAGAAGTAGTCCAGTTACACATTTGTGGGCTTATAACTTGGCTTCTGAATATCCTAGAGAGATCAGGTTTGTTTTAATGTACTCCAATCAACAGCCCCTACAACCACAAAAAGGAATGGAGTCATTAGCACTTATGGTTTTTAAATGGCACCCAGAATTATGTTGCACAAAGCACAATTTCACATAATTCTGGGTTCATTTGTGTGAAAACAAGGTCCAATCAGGCTGAAACGTTACAAGAAGGTAGAATCTACTGAGTTGTAAGTGATCTGAATGTTTCATGATGATCGCACATTCCTATAAGGGGTCAAACCATGTCCCAAAGGTCACCGGATCTGGTGTCAATTTAAAGAAGTAGTCCAGTTACACATTTGTGGGCTTATAACTTGGCTTCTGAATGTCCTAGATATATCAGGTTTGTTTTAGTGTACTCCAATCAACAGCCCCTACAACCACAAAAAGGAATGGAGTCATTAGCACTTATGGTTTGTAAATGGCACCCAGAATTATGTTGCACGAAGCACAATTTCACATCATTCTGGGTCCATTTGTGTGAAAACAAGGTACAATCAGGCTGTACCGTTACAAGAAGGTAGAATCTATTGAGTTGTAAGTGATCTGAACGTTTCATGATGATAGCACATTCCTATAGGGGGTAAAACCATGTCCCAAAGGTCACCAGGCCTGGTGTCACTTTAAAGAAGTTGTCCAGTTACACATTTGTGGGCTTATAACTTGGCTTCTGAATGTCCTAGAGAGATCAGGTTTGTTTTAGTGTACTCCAATCAACAGCCCCTACAACCATAAAATGGAATGGAGTCATTAGCACTTATGGTTTGTAAATGGCACCCAGATTTATGTTGCACGAAGCACAATTTCACATCATTCTGGGTCCATTTGTGTGAAAACAAGGTCCAATCAGGAAGAAACGTTACAAGAAGGTAAAATCTATTGAGTTGTAAGTGATCTGAATGTTTCATGATGATCGCACATTCCTATAAGGGGTCAAACTATGTCCCAAAGGTCACCGGATCTGGTGTCAATTTAAAGAAGTAGTCCAGTTACACATTTGTGGGCTTATAACTTGGCTTCTGAATGTCCTAGAGAGATCAGGTTTTTTTAGTGTACTCCAATCAACAGCCCCTACAACCACAAAAAGGAATGGAGTCATTAGCACTTATGGTTTTTAAATGGCACCCAGAATTATGTTGCACGAAGCACAATTTCACATCATTCTGGGTTCATTTGTGTGAAAACAAGGACCAATCAGGCTGAAAAGTTACAGGAAGGTAGAATCTATTGAGTTGTAAGTGATCTGAACGTTTCATGATGATAGCACTTTCCTAAGGGGGTCAAACCATGTCCCAAAGGTCACCGGATCTGGTGTCAATTTAAAGAAGTAGTCCAGTTACACATTTGTGGGCTTATAACTTGGCTTCTGAATATCCTAGAGAGATCAGGTTTGTTTTAGTGTACTCCAATCAACAGCCCCTACAATCACAAAAATGAATGGAGTCATTAGCACTTATGGTTTTTAAATGGCACCCAGAATTATGTTGCACGAAGCACAATTTCACATCATTCTGGGTTCATTTGTGTGAAAACAAGGTCCAATCAGGCTGAAACGTTACAAGAAGGTAGAATCTATTGAGTTGTAAGTGATCTGAATGTTTCATGATGATCGCACATTCCTATAGGGGGTCAAACCATGTCCCATAGGTCACCGGGCCTCGTGTCACTTTAAAGAAGTAGTCCAGTTACACCTTTGTGGGCTTATACCTTGGCTTCTGAATATCCCAGAGAGATCAGGTTTGTTTTAATGTACTCCAATCAACAGCCCCTACAACCACAAAAAGGAAAGGAGTCATTAGCACTTATGGTTTTTAAATGGCACCCAGAATTATGTTGCACAAAGCACAATTTCACATCATTCTGGGTTCATTTGTGTGAAAACAAGGTCCAATCAGGCTGAAACGTTACAGGAAGGTAGAATCTATTGAGTTGTAAGTCATCTGAACGTTTCATGATGATCGCACATTCCTATAGGGGGTCAAACCATGTCCCAAAGGTCACCGGGCCTGGTGTCACTTTAAAGAAGTAGTCCAGTTACACATTTGTGGGCTTGTAACTTGGCTTCTGAATGACCTAGAGAGATCAGGTTTGTTTTAGTGTACTCCAATCAACAGCCCCTACAACCACAAAAAGGAATGGAGTCATTAGCACTTATGGTTTGTAAATGGTACCCAGAATTATGTTGCACGAAGCACAATTTCACATCATTCTGGGTCCATTTGTGTGAAAACAAGGTCCAATCAGGCTGAAACGTTACAAGAAGGTAGAATCTATTGAGTTGTAAGTGATCTGAATGTTTCATGATGATCGCACATTCCTATAAGGGGTCAAACCATGTCCCAAAGGTCACCGGATCTGGTGTCAATTTAAAGAGGTAGTCCAGTTACACATTTGTGGGCTTATAACTTGGCTTCTGAATGTCCTAGAGAGATCAGGTTTGTTTTAGTGTACTCCAATCAACAGCCCCTACAACCACAAAAAGGAATGGAGTCATTAGCACTTATGGTTTGTAAATGGCACCCAGAATTATGTTGCACGAAGCACAATTTCACATCATTCTGGGTTCATTTGTGTGAAAACAAGGTCCAATCAGGCTGAAACGTTACAGGAAGGTAGAATCTATTGAGTTGTAAGTGATCTGAACGTTTCATGATGATAGCACTTTCCTTAGGGGGTCAAACCATGTCCCAAAGGTCACCGGATCTGGTGTCAATTTAAAGAAGTAGTCCAGTTACACATTTGTGGGCTTATAACTTGGCTTCTGAATGTCCTAGAGAGATCAGGTTTGTTTTAGTGTACTCCAATCAACAGCCCCTACAACCACAAAAAGGAATGGAGTCATTAGCACTTATGGTTTGTAAATGGCACCCAGAATTATGTTGCACGAAGCACAATTTCACATCATTCTGGGTCCATTTGTGTGAAAACAAGGTCCAATCAGGCTGAAACGTTACAAGAAGGTAGAATCTATTGAGTTGTAAGTGATAGTGATCTGAATGTTTCATGATGATCGCACATTCCTATAGGGGGTAAAACCATGTCCCAAAGGTCACCAGGCCTGGTGTCACTTTAAAGTAGTCCAGTTACACATTTGTGGGCTTATAACTTGGCTTCTGAATGTCCTAGAGAGATCAGGTTTGTTTTTGTGTACTCCAATCAACAGCCCCTACAACCACAAAAAGGAATGGAGTCATTAGCACTTATGGTTTGTAAATGGCACCCAGAATTATGTTGCACGAAGCACAATTTCACATTATTCTGTGTCCATTTGTGTGAAAACAAGGTCCAATCAGGCTGAAACGTTACAAGAAGGTAGAATCTATTGAGTTGTAAGTGATCTGAATGTTTCATGATGATCGCACATTCCTATAAGGGGTAAAACCATGTCCCAAAGGTCACCGGATCTGGTGTCAATTTAAAGAAGTAGTCCAGTTACACATTTGTGGGCTTATAACTTGGCTTCTGAATGTCTTAGAGAGATCAGGTTTGTTTTAGTGTACTCCAATCAACAGCCCCTACAACCACAAAAAGGAATGGAGTCATTAGCACTTATGGTTTTTAAATGGCACTCAAAATTATGTTGCACAAAGCACAATTTCACATCATTCTGGGTTCATTTGTGTGAAAACAAAGTCCAATCAGGCTGAAACGTTACAGGAAGGTAGAATCTATTGAGTTGTAAGTGATCTGAACGTTTCATGATGATAGCACATTCCTATAGGGGGTAAAACCATGTCCCAAAGGTCACCGGGCCTGGTGTCACTTTAAAGAAGTAGTCCAGTTACACATTTGTGGGCTTATAACTTGGCTTCTGAATGTCCTAGAGAGATCAGGTTTGTTTTAGTGTACTCGAATCAACAGCCCCTACAACCACAAAAAGGAATGGAGTCATTAGGACTTGTGGTTTTTAAATGGCACCCAGAATTAAGTTGCACGAAGCACAATTTCACATCATTCTGGGTTCATTTGTGTGAAAACAAGGTCCAATCAGGCAGAAACGTTACAGGAAGGTAGAATCTATTGAGTTGTAAGTGATCTGAACGTTTCATGATGATAGCACTATCCTAAGGGGGTCAAACCATGTCCCAAAGGTCACCGGATCTGGTGTCAATTTAAAGAAGTAGTCCAGTTACACATTTGTGGGCTTATAACTTGGCTTCTGAATATCCTAGAGAGGTCAGGTTTGCTTTAGAGTACTCCAATTAACAGCCCCCATTACCCCAAAAAGGAATGGAGTCATTAGCACTTATGGTTTTTAAATGGCCCCCAGAATTATGTTGCACGAAGCACAATTTCACATCATTCTGGGTTCATTTGTGTGAAAACAAGGTCCAATCAGGCTGAAACGTTACAAGAAGGTAGAATCTATTGAGTTGTAAGTGATCTGAATGTTTCATGATGATCGCACATTCCTATAAGGGGTAAAACCATGTCCCAAAGGTCACCGGATCTGGTGTCAATTTAAAGAAGTAGTCCAGTTACACATTTGTGGGCTTATAACTTGGCTTCTGAATGTCTTAGAGAGATCAGGTTTGTTTTAGTGTACTCCAATCAACAGCCCCTACAACCACAAAAAGGAATGGAGTCATTAGCACTTATGGTTTTTAAATGGCACTCAAAATTATGTTGCACAAAGCACAATTTCACATCATTCTGGGTTCATTTGTGTGAAAACAAAGTCCAATCAGGCTGAAACGTTACAGGAAGGTAGAATCTATTGAGTTGTAAGTGATCTGAACGTTTCATGATGATAGCACATTCCTATAGGGGGTAAAACCATGTCCCAAAGGTCACCGGGCCTGGTGTCACTTTAAAGAAGTAGTCCAGTTACACATTTGTGGGCTTATAACTTGGCTTCTGAATGTCCTAGAGAGATCAGGTTTGTTTTAGTGTACTCGAATCAACAGCCCCTACAACCACAAAAAGGAATGGAGTCATTAGGACTTGTGGTTTTTAAATGGCACCCAGAATTAAGTTGCACGAAGCACAATTTCACATCATTCTGGGTTCATTTGTGTGAAAACAAGGTCCAATCAGGCAGAAACGTTACAGGAAGGTAGAATCTATTGAGTTGTAAGTGATCTGAACGTTTCATGATGATAGCACTATCCTAAGGGGGTCAAACCATGTCCCAAAGGTCACCGGATCTGGTGTCAATTTAAAGAAGTAGTCCAGTTACACATTTGTGGGCTTATAACTTGGCTTCTGAATATCCTAGAGAGGTCAGGTTTGCTTTAGAGTACTCCAATTAACAGCCCCCATTACCCCAAAAAGGAATGGAGTCATTAGCACTTATGGTTTTTAAATGGCCCCCAGAATTATGTTGCACGAAGCACAATTTCACATCATTCTGGGTTCATTTGTGTGAAAACAAGGTCCAATCAGGCTGAAACGTTACAAGAAGGTAGAATCTATTGAGTTGTAAGTGATCTGAACGTTTCATGATGATATCACTTTCCTAAGGGGGTCAAACCATGTCCCAAAGGTCACCGGATCTGGTGTCAATTTAAAGAAGTAGTCCAGTTACACATTTGTGGGCTTATAACTTGGCTTCTGAATTTCCTAGAGAGATCAGGTTTGTTTTAGTGTACTCCAATCAACAGCCCCTACAACCACAAAAAGGAATGGAGTCATTAGCGCTTATGGTTTTTAAATGGCACCCAGAATTATGTTGCACAAAGCACAATTTCACATCATTCTGGGTTCATTTGTGTGAAAACAAGGTCCAATCAGGCTGAAACGTTACAAGAAGGTAGAATCTATTGAGTTGTAAGTGATCTGAATGTTTCATGATGATCGCACATTCCTCTAAGGGGTCAAACCATGTCCCAAAGGTCACCGGATCTGGTGTCAATTTAAAGAAGTAGTCCAGTTACACATTTGTGGGCTTATAACTTGGCTTCTGAATGTCCTAGAGAGATCAGGTTTGTTTTAGTGTAATCCAATCAACAGCCCCTACAACCACAAAAAGGAATGGAGTCATTAGAACTTATGGTTTTTAAAAGGCACCCAGAATTATGTTGCACGAAGCACAATATCACATCATTCTGGGTCCATTTGTGTGAAAACAAGGTCCAATCAGGCTGAAACGTTACAAGAAGGTAGAATCTATTGAGTTGTAAGTGATCTGAATGTTTCATGATGATCGCACATTCCTATAGGGGGTCAAACCATGTCCCAAAGGTCACCAGGCCTGGTGTCACTTTAAAGAAGTAGTCCAGTTACACATTTGTGGGCTTATAACTTGGCTTCTGAATGTCCTAGAGAGATCAGGTTTGTTTTAGTGTACTCCAATCAACAGCCCCTACAACCACAAAAAGGAATGGAGTCATTAGCACTTATGGTTTTTAAATGGCACCCAGAATTATGTTGCACGAAGCACAATTTCACATTATTCTGGGTCCATTTGTGTGAAAACAAGGTCCAATCAGGCTGAAACGTTACAAGAAGGTAGAATCTATTGAGTTGTAAGTGATCTGAATGTTTCATGATGATCGCACATTCCTATAAGGGGTCAAACCATGTCCCAAAGGTCACCGGATCTGGTGTCAATTTAAAGAAGTAGTCCAGTTACACATTTGTGGGCTTATAACTTGGCTTCTGAATGTCTTAGAGAGATCAGGTTTGTTTTAGTGTACTCCAATCAACAGCCCCTACAACCACAAAAAGGAATGGAGTCATTAGCACTTATGGTTTTTAAATGGCACTCAAAATTATGTTGCACAAAGCACAATTTCACATCATTCTGGGTTCATTTGTGTGAAAACAAAGTCCAATCAGGCTGAAACGTTACAGGAAGGTAGAATCTATTGAGTTGTAAGTGATCTGAACGTTTCATGATGATAGCACATTCCTATAGGGGGTAAAACCATGTCCCAAAGGTCACCGGGCCTGGTGTCACTTTAAAGAAGTAGTCCAGTTACACATTTGTGGGCTTATAACTTGGCTTCTGAATGTCCTAGAGAGATCAGGTTTGTTTTAGTGTACTCCAATCAACAGCCCCTACAACCACAAAAAGGAATGGAGTCATTAGGACTTGTGGTTTTTAAATGGCACCCAGAATTAAGTTGCACGAAGCACAATTTCACAACATTCTGGGTTCATTTGTGTAAAAACAAGGTCCAATCAGGCAGAAACGTTACAGGAAGGTAGAATCTATTGAGTTGTAAGTGATCTGAACGTTTCATGATGATAGCACTTTCCTAAGGGGGTCAAACCATGTCCCAAAGGTCACCGGATCTGGTGTCAATTTAAAGAAGTAGTCCAGTTACACATTTGTGGGCTTATAACTTGGCTTCTGAATATCCTAGAGAGGTCAGGTTTGTTTTAGAGTACTCCAATTAACAGCCCCCATTACCCCAAAAAGGAATGGAGTCATTAGCACTTATGGTTTTTAAATGGCCCCCAGAATTATGTTGCACGAAGCACAATTTCACATCATTCTGGGTTCATTTGTGTGAAAACAAGGTCCAATCAGGCAGAAACGTTACAGGAAGGTAGAATCTATTGGGTTGTAAGTGATCTGAACGTTTCATGATGATAGCACTTTCCTAAGGGGGTCAAACCATGTCCCAAAGGTCACCGGATCTGGTGTCAATTTAAAGAAGTAGTCCAGTTACACATTTGTGGGCTTATAACTTGGCTTCTGAATTTCCTAGAGAGATCAGGTTTGTTTTAGTGTACTCCAATCAACAGCCCCTACAACCACAAAAAGGAATGGAGTCATTAGCGCTTTTGGTTTTTAAATGGCACCCAGAATTATGTTGCACAAAGCACAATTTCACATCATTCTGGGTTCATTTGTGTGAAAACAAGGTCCAATCAGGCTGAAACATTACAAGAAGGTAGAATCTATTGAATTGTAAGTGATCTGAATGTTTCATGATGATCGCACATTCCTCTAAGGGGTCAAACCATGTCCCAAAGGTCACCGGATCTGGTGTCAATTTAAAGAAGTAGTCCAGTTACACATTTGTGGGCTTATAACTTGGCTTCTGAATGTCCTAGAGAGATCAGGTTTGTTTTAGTGTAATCCAATCAACAGCCCCTACAACCACAAAAAGGAATGGAGTCATTAGCACTTATGGTTTTTAAAAGGCACCCAGAATTATGTTGCACGAAGCACAATATCACATCATTCTGGGTCCATTTGTGTGAAAACAAGGTCCAATCAGGCTGAAACGTTACAAGAAGGTAGAATCTATTGAGTTGTAAGTGATCTGAATGTTTCATGATGATCGCACATTCCTATAGGGGGTCAAACCATGTCCCAAAGGTCACCAGGCCTGGTGTCACTTTAAAGAAGTAGTCCAGTTACACATTTGTGGGCTTATAACTTGGCTTCTGAATGTCCTAGAGAGATCAGGTTTGTTTTAGTGTACTCCAATCAACAGCCCCTACAACCACAAAAAGGAATGGAGTCATTAGCACTTATGGTTTTTAAATGGCACCCAGAATTATGTTGCACGAAGCACAATTTCACATTATTCTGGGTCCATTTGTGTGAAAACAAGGTCCAATCAGGCTGAAACGTTACAAGAAGGTAGAATCTATTGAGTTGTAAGTGATCTGAATGTTTCATGATGATCGCACATTCCTATAAGGGGTCAAACCATGTCCCAAAGGTCACCGGATCTGGTGTCAATTTAAAGAAGTAGTCCAGTTACACATTTGTGGGCTTATAACTTGGCTTCTGAATGTCTTAGAGAGATCAGGTTTGTTTTAGTGTACTCCAATCAACAGCCCCTACAACCACAAAAAGGAATGGAGTCATTAGCACTTATGGTTTTTAAATGGCACTCAAAATTATGTTGCACAAAGCACAATTTCACATCATTCTGGGTTCATTTGTGTGAAAACAAAGTCCAATCAGGCTGAAACGTTACAGGAAGGTAGAATCTATTGAGTTGTAAGTGATCTGAACGTTTCATGATGATAGCACATTCCTATAGGGGGTAAAACCATGTCCCAAAGGTCACCGGGCCTGGTGTCACTTTAAAGAAGTAGTCCAGTTACACATTTGTGGGCTTATAACTTGGCTTCTGAATGTCCTAGAGAGATCAGGTTTGTTTTAGTGTACTCCAATCAACAGCCCCTACAACCACAAAAAGGAATGGAGTCATTAGGACTTGTGGTTTTTAAATGGCACCCAGAATTAAGTTGCACGAAGCACAATTTCACATCATTCTGGGTTCATTTGTGTAAAAACAAGGTCCAATCAGTCAGAAACGTTACAGGAAGGTAGAATCTATTGAGTTGTAAGTGATCTGAACGTTTCATGATGATAGCACTTTCCTAAGGGGTTCAAACCATGTCCCAAAGGTCACCGGATCTGGTGTCAATTTAAAGAAGTAGTCCAGTTACACATTTGTGGGCTTATAACTTGGCTTCTGAATATCCTAGAGAGGTCAGGTTTGTTTTAGAGTACTCCAATTAACAGCCCCCATTACCCCAAAAAGGAATGGAGTCATTAGCACTTATGGTTTTTAAATGGCCCCCAGAATTATGTTGCACGAAGCACAATTTCACATCATTCTGGGTTCATTTGTGTGAAAACAAGGTCCAATCAGGCAGAAACGTTACAGGAAGGTAGAATCTATTGGGTTGTAAGTGATCTGAACGTTTCATGATGATAGCACTTTCCTAAGGGGGTCAAACCATGTCCCAAAGGTCACCGGATCTGGTGTCAATTTAAAGAAGTAGTCCAGTTACACATTTGTGGGCTTATAACTTGGCTTCTGAATTTCCTAGAGAGATCAGGTTTGTTTTAGTGTACTCCAATCAACAGCCCCTACAACCACAAAAAGGAATGGAGTCATTAGCGCTTTTGGTTTTTAAATGGCACCCAGAATTATGTTGCACAAAGCACAATTTCACATCATTCTGGGTTCATTTGTGTGAAAACAAGGTCCAATCAGGCTGAAACGTTACAAGAAGGTAGAATCTATTGAATTGTAAGTGATCTGAATGTTTCATGATGATCGCACATTCCTCTAAGGGGTCAAACCATGTCCCAAAGGTCACCGGATCTGGTGTCAATTTAAAGAAGTAGTCCAGTTACACATTTGTGGGCTTATAACTTGGCTTCTGAATTTCCTAGAGAGATCAGGTTTGTTTTAGTGTAATCCAATCAACAGCCCCTACAACCACAAAAAAGAATGGAGTCATTAGCACTTATGGTTTTTAAAAGGCACCCAGAATTATGTTGCACGAAGCACAATTTCACATCAGTCTGGGTTCATTTGTGTGAAAACAAGGTCCAATCAGGCTGAAACGTTACAGGAAGGTAGAATCTATTGAGTTGTAAGTGATCTGAACGTTTCATGGTGATAGCACTTTCCTAAGGCGGTCAAACCATGTCCCATAGGTCACTGGATCTGGTGTCACTTTAAAGTAGTCCAGTTACACCTTTGTGGGCATATAACTTGGCTTCTGAATGTCCTAGAGAGATCAGGTTTGTTTTAATGTACTCCAATCAACAGCCCCTACAACCACAAAAAGGAATGGAGTCATTAGCACTTATGGTTTTTAAATGGCACCCAGAATTATGTTGCACGAAGCACAATTTCACATCATTCTGGGTTCATTTGTGTGAAAACAAGGTCCAATCAGGCTGAAACGTTACAAGAAGGTAGAATCTATTGAGTTGTAAGTGATCTGAATGTTTCATGATGATCGCACATTCCTATAAGGGGTCAAACCATGTCCCAAAGGTCACCGGATCTGGTGTCAATTTAAAGTAGTCCAGTTACACATTTGTGGGCTTATAACTTGGCTTCTGAATGTCCTAGAGAGATCAGGTTTGTTTTAGTGTACTCCAATCAACAGCCCCTACAATCACAAAAAGGAATGGAGTCATTAGCCTTATGGTTTTTAAATGGCACTCAAAATTATGTTGCACAAAGCACAATTTCACATCATTCTGGGTTCATTTGTGTGAAAACAAAGTCCAATCAGGCTGAAACGTTACAGGAAGGTAGAATCTATTGAGTTGTAAGTGATCTGAACGTTTCATGATGATAGCACTTTCCTAAGGGGGTCAAACCATGTCCCAAAGGTCACCGGATCTGGTGTCAATTTAAAGAAGTAGTCCAGTTACACATTTGTGGGCTTATAACTTGGCTTCTGAATTTCCTAGAGAGATCAGGTTTGTTTTAGTGTACTCCAATCAACAGCCACTACAACCACAAAAAGGAATGGAGTCATTAGCACTTATGGTTTGTAAATGGCACCCAGAATTATGTTGCACGAAGCAAAATTTCACATCATTCTGGGTCCATTTGTGTGAAAACAAGGTCCAATCAGGCTGAAACGTTACAAGAAGGTAGAATCTATTGAGTTGTAAGTGATCTGAATGTTTCATGATGATCGCACATTCCTATAGGGGGTCAAACCATGTCCCAAAGGTCACCGGGCCTGGTGTCACTTTAAAGAAGTAGTCCAGTTACACCTTTGTGGGCTTAAAACTTGGCTTCTGAATGTCCTAGAGAGATCAGGTTTGTTTTAATGTACTCCAATCAACAGCCCCTACAACCACAAAAAGAAATGGAGTCATTAGCACTTATGGTTTGTAAATGGCACCCAGAATTATGTTGCACAAAGCACAATTTCACATCATTCTGGGTCCATTTGTGTGAAAACAAGGTCCAATCAGGCTGAAACGTTACAAGAAGGTAGAATCTATTGAGTTGTAAGTGATTTGAAGGTTTCGTGATGATCGCACATTCCTATAGGGGGTCAAACCATGTCCCAAAGGTCACCGGGCATGGTTTCACTTTAAAGAAGAAGTCCAGTTACACCTTTGTGGGCTTAAAACGTGGCTTCTGAATGTCCTAGAGAGATCAGGTTTGTTTTAATGTACTCCAATCAACAGCCCCTACAACCACAAAAAGGAATGGAGTCATTAGCACTTATGGTTTGTAAATGGCACCCAGAATTATGTTGCACGAAGCACAATTTCACATTATTCTGGGTCCATTTGTGTGAAAACAAGGTCCAATCAGGCTGAAACGTTACAAGAAGGTAGAATCTACTGAGTTGTAAGTGATCTGAACATTTCATGATGATCGCACATTCCTATAGGGGGTAAAACCATGTCCCAAAGGTCACCGGGCCTGGTGTCACTTTAAAGAAGTAGTCCAGTTACACATTTGTGGGCTTATAACTTGGCTTCTGAATGTCCTAGAGAGATCAGGTTTGTTTTAGTGTACTGCAATCAACAGCCCTTACAACCACAAAAAGGAATGGAGTCATTAGGACTTGTGGTTTTTAAATGGCACCCAGAATTATGTTGCACGAAGCACAATTTCACATCATTCTGGGTTCATTTGTGTGAAAACAAGGTCCAATCAGGCTGAAACGTTACAGGAAGGTAGACTCTATTGAGTTGTAAGTGATCTGAACGTTTCATGATGATCGCACATTCCTATAGGGGGTCAAACCATGTCCCAAAGGTCACCGGGCCTGGTGTCACTTTAAAGAAGTAGTCCAGTTACACATTTGTGGGCTTGTAACTTGGCTTCTGAATGACCTAGAGAGATCAGGTTTGTTTTAGTGTACTCCAATCAACAGCCCCTACAACCACAAAAAGGAATGGAGTCATTAGCACTTATGGTTTGTAAATGGCACCCAGAATTATGTTGCACGAAGCACAATTTCACATCATTCTGGGTCCATTTGTGTGAAAACAAGGTCCAATCAGGCTGAAACGTTACAAGAAGGTAGAATCTATTGAGTTGTAAGTGATCTGAATGTTTCATGATGATCGCACATTCCTATAAGGGGTCAAACCATGTCCCAAAGGTCACCGGATCTGGTGTCAATTTAAAGAAGTAGTCCAGTTACACATTTGTGGGCTTATAACTTGGCTTCTGAATGTCCTGGAGAGATCAGGTTTGTTTTAGTGTACTCCAATCAACAGCCCCTACAACCACAAAAAGAATGGAGTCATTAGCACTTATGGTTTTTAAATGGCACTCAAAATTATGTTGCACAAAGCACAATTTCACATCATTCTGGGTTCATTTGTGTGAAAACAAAGTCCAACCAGGCTGAAACGTTACAGGAAGGTAGAATCTATTGAGTTGTAATTATCTGAACGTTTCATGATGATAGCACATTCCTATAGGGGGTAAAACCATGTCCCAAAGGTCACCGGGCCTGGTGTCACTTTAAAGAAGTAGTCCAGTTACACATTTGTGGGCTTATAACTTGGCTTCTGAATGTCCTAGAGAGATCAGGTTTGTTTTAGTGTACTCCAATCAACAGCCCCTACAACCACAAAAAGGAATGGAGTCATTAGGACTTGTGGTTTTTAAATGTCACCCAGAATTAAGTTGCACGAAGCACAATTTCACATCATTCTGGGTTCATTTGTGTGAAAACAAGGTCCAATCAGGCAGAAACGTTACAGGAAGGTAGAATATATTGAGTTGTAAGTGATCTGAACATTTCATGATGATAGCACTTTCCTAAGGGGGTCAAACCATGTCCCAAAGGTCACCGGATCTGGTGTCAATTTAAAGAAGTAGTCCAGTTACACATTTGTGGGCTTATAACTTGGCTTCTGAATATCCTAGAGAGGTCAGGTTTGTTTTAGAGTACTCCAATTAACAGCCCCCATTACCCCAATAAGGAATGGAGTCATTAGCACTTATGGTTTTTAAATGGCCCCCAGAATTATGTTGCACGAAGCACAATTTCACATCATTCTGGGTTCATTTGTGTGAAAACAAGGTCCAATCAGGCAGAAACGTTACAGGAAGGTAGAATCTATTGGGTTGTAAGTGATCTGAACGTTTCATGATGATAGCACTTTCCTAAGGGGGTCAAACCATGTCCCAAAGGTCACCGGATCTGGTGTCAATTTAAAGAAGTAGTCCAGTTACACATTTGTTTGCTTATAACTTGGCTTCTGAATTTCCTAGAGAGATCAGGTTTGTTTTAGTGTACTCCAATCAACAGCCCCTACAACCACAAAAAGGAATGGAGTCATTAGCGCTTATGGTTTTTAAATGGCACCCAGAATTATGTTGCACAAAGCACAATTTCACATCATTCTGGGTTCATTTGTGTGAAAACAAGGTCCAATCAGGCTGAAACGTTACAAGAAGGTAGAATCTATTGAGTTGTAAGTGATCTGAATGTTTAATGATGATCGCACATTCCTCTAAGGGGTCAAACCATGTCCCAAAGGTCACCGGATCTGGTGTCAATTTAAAGAAGTAGTCCAGTTACACATTTGTGGGCTTATAACTTGGCTTCTGAATGTCCTAGAGAGATCAGGTTTGTTTTAGTGTACTCCAATCAACAGCCCCTACAACCACAAAAAGGAATGGAGTCATTAGCACTTATGGTTTTTAAATGGTACCCAGAATTATGTTGCACGAAGCACAATTTCACATCATTCTGGGTTCATTTGTGTGAAAACAAGGTCCAATCAGGCTGAAACGTTACAGGAAGGTAGAATCTATTGAGTTGAAAGTGATCTGAACGTTTCATGATGATAGCACTTTCCTAAGGCGGTCAAACCATGTCCCATAGGTCACTGGATCTGGTGTCACTTTAAAGAAGTAGTCCAGTTACACCTTTGTGGGCTTATAACTTGGCTTCTGAATGTCCTAGAGAGATCAGGTTTGTTTTAATGTACTCCAATCAACAGCCCCTACAACCACAAAAAGGAATGGAGTCATTAGCACTTATGGTTTTTAAATGGCACCAAGAATTATGTTGAACGAAGCACAATTTCACATCATTCTGGGTTCATTTGTGTTAAAACAAGGTCCAGTCAGGCTGAAACGTTACAAGAAGGTAGAATCTATTGAGTTGTAAGTGATCTGAATGTTTCATGATGATCGCACATTCCTATAGGGGGTCAAACCATGTCCCAAAGGTCACCGGGCCTGGTGTCACTTTAAAGAAGTAGTCCAGTTACACCTTTGTGGGCTTAAAACTTGGCTTCTGAATGTCCTAGAGAGATCAGGTTTGTTTTAATGTACTCCAATCAACAGCCCCTACAACCACAAAAAGGAATGGAGTCATTAGCACTTATGGTTTGTAAATGGCACCCAGAATTATGTTGCACGAAGCACAATTTCACATCATTCTGGGTCCATTTGTGTGAAAACAAGGTCCAATCAGGCTGAAACGTTACAAGAAGGTAAAATCTATTGAGTTGTAAGTGATCTGAATGTTTCATGATGATCGCACATTCCTATAAGGGGTCAAACCATGTCCCAAAGGTCACCGGATCTGGTGTCAATTTAAAGAAGTAGTCCAGTTACACATTTGTGGGCTTATAACTTGGCTTCTGAATGTCCTAGAGAGATCAGGTTTGTTTTAGTGTACTCCAATCAACAGCCCCTACAACCACAAAAAGGAATGGAGTCATTAGCACTTATGGTTTTTAAATGGCACTCAAAATTATGTTGCACAAAGCACAATTTCACATCATTCTGGGTTCATTTGTGTGAAAACAAAGTCCAACCAGGCTGAAACGTTACAGGAAGGTAGAATCTATTGAGTTGTAATTATCTGAACGTTTCATGATGATAGCACATTCCTATAGGGGGTAAAACCATGTCCCAAAGGTCACCGGGCCTGGTGTCACTTTAAAGAAGTAGTCCAGTTACACATTTGTGGGCTTATAACTTGGCTTCTGAATATCCTAGAGAGGTCAGGTTTGTTTTAGAGTACTCCAATTAACAGCCCCCATTACCCCAATAAGGAATGGAGTCATTAGCACTTATGGTTTTTAAATGGCCCCCAGAATTATGTTGCACGAAGCACAATTTCACATCATTCTGGGTTCATTTGTGTGAAAACAAGGTCCAATCAGACAGAAACGTTACAGGAAGGTAGAATCTATTGGGTTGTAAGTGATCTGAACGTTTCATGATGATAGCACTTTCCTAAGGGGGTCAAACCATGTCCCAAAGGTCACCGGATCTGGTGTCAATTTAAAGAAGTAGTCCAGTTACACATTTGTTTGCTTATAACTTGGCTTCTGAATTTCCTAGAGAGATCAGGTTTGTTTTAGTGTACTCCAATCAACAGCCCCTACAACCACAAAAAGGAATGGAGTCATTAGCGCTTATGGTTTTTAAATGGCACCCAGAATTATGTTGCACAAAGCACAATTTCACATCATTCTGGGTTCATTTGTGTGAAAACAAGGTCCAATCAGGCTGAAACGTTACAAGAAGGTAGAATCTATTGAGTTGTAAGTGATCTGAATGTTTAATGATGATCGCACATTCCTCTAAGGGGTCAAACCATGTCCCAAAGGTCACCGGATCTGGTGTCAATTTAAAGAAGTAGTCCAGTTACACATTTGTGGGCTTATAACTTGGCTTCTGAATGTCCTAGAGAGATCAGGTTTGTTTTAGTGTACTCCAATCAACAGCCCCTACAACCACAAAAAGGAATGGAGTCATTAGCACTTATGGTTTTTAAATGGTACCCAGAATTATGTTGCACGAAGCACAATTTCACATCATTCTGGGTTCATTTGTGTGAAAACAAGGTCCAATCAGGCTGAAACGTTACAGGAAGGTAGAATCTATTGAGTTGAAAGTTATCTGAACGTTTCATGTTGATAGCACTTTCCTAAGGCGGTCAAACCATGTCCCATAGGTCACTGGATCTGGTGTCACTTTAAAGAAGTAGTCCAGTTACACCTTTGTGGGCTTATAACTTGGCTTCTGAATGTCCTAGAGAGATCAGGTTTGTTTTAATGTACTCCAATCAACAGCCCCTACAACCACAAAAAGGAATGGAGTCATTAGCACTTATGGTTTTTAAATGGCACCAAGAATTATGTTGAACAAAGCACAATTTCACATCATTCTGGGTTCATTTGTGTGAAAACAAGGTCCAGTCAGGCTGAAACGTTACAAGAAGGTAGAATCTATTGAGTTGTAAGTGATCTGAATGTTTCATGATGATCGCACATTCCTATAGGGGGTCAAACCATGTCCCAAAGGTCACCGGGCCTGGTGTCACTTTAAAGAAGTAGTCCAGTTACACCTTTGTGGGCTTAAAACTTGGCTTCTGAATGTCCTAGAGAGATCAGGTTTGTTTTAATGTACTCCAATCAACAGCCCCTACAACCACAAAAAGGAATGGAGTCATTAGCACTTATGGTTTGTAAATGGCACCCAGAATTATGTTGCACGAAGCACAATTTCACATCATTCTGGGTCCATTTGTGTGAAAACAAGGTCCAATCAGGCTGAAACGTTACAAGAAGGTAGAATCTATTGAGTTGTAAGTGATTTGAACGTTCCATGATGATCGCACTTTCCTATAGGGGGTCAAACCATGTCCCAAAGGTCACCGGGCATGGTGTCACTTTAAAGAAGAAGTCCAGTCACACCTTTGTGGGCTTAAAACGTGGCTTCTGAATGTCCTAGAGAGATCAGGTTTGTTTTAATGTACTCCAATCAACAGCCCCTACAACCACAAAAAGGAATGGAGTCATTAGCACTTATGGTTTGTAAATGGCACCCAGAATTATGTTGCACGAAGCACAATTTCACATCATTCTGGGTCCATTTGTGTGAAAACAAGGTCCAATCAGGCTGAAACGTTACAAGAAGGTAGAATCTACTGAGTTGTAAGTGATCTGAACATTTCATGATGATCGCACATTCCTATAGGGGGTAAAACCATGTCCCAAAGGTCACCGGGCCTGGTGTCACTTTAAAGAAGTAGTCCAGTTACACATTTGTGGGCTTATAACTTGGCTTCTGAATGTCCTAGAGAGATCAGGTTTGTTTTAGTGTACTCCAATCAACAGCCCTTACAACCACAAAAAGGAATGGAGTCATTAGGACTTGTGGTTTTTAAATGGCACCCAGAATTATGTTGCACGAAGCACAATTTCACATCATTCTGGGTTCATTTGTGTGACAACAAGGTCCAATCAGGCAGAAACGTTACAGGAAGGTAGAATCTATTGGGTTGTAAGTGATCTGAACGTTTCATGATGATAGCACTTTCCTAAGGGGGTCAAACCATGTCCCAAAGGTCACCGGATCTGGTGTCAATTTAAAGAAGTAGTCCAGTTACACATTTGTGGGCTTATAACTTGGCTTCTGAATTTCCTAGAGAGATCAGCTTTGTTTTAGTGTACTCCAATCAACAGCCCCTACAACCACAAAAAGGAATGGAGTCTTTACCGCTTATGGTTTTTAAATGGCACCCAGAATTATGTTGCACGAAGCACAACTTCACATCATTCTGGGTTCATTTGTGTGAAAACAAGGTCCAGTCACGCTGAAGCATTACAGGAAGGTAGAATCTATTGAGTTGTAAGTGATCTGAACATTTCATGATGATCGCACATTCCTAAGAGGGTCATACCATGTCCCAAACGTCACCGGATCTGGTGTCAATTTAAAGAAGTAGTCCAGTTACACTTTTGTGGGCTTATAACTTGGCTTCTGAATGTCCTAGAGAGATCAGGTTTGTTTTAATGTACTCCAATCAACAGCCCCTACAACCACAAAAAGAAATGGAGTCATTAGCACTTATGGTTTTAAAATGGCACCCAGAATTATGTTGCACGAAGCACAATTTCACATCATTCTGGGTTCATTTGTGTGAAAACAAGGTCCAATCAGGCTGAAACGTTACAGGAAGGTAGAATCTATTGAGATGTAAGTGATCTGAACGTTTCATGATGATCGCACATTCCTATAGGGGGTCAAACCATGTCCCAAAGGTCACCGGGCCTGGTGTCACTTTAAAGAAGTAGTCCAGTTACACATTTGTGGGCTTATAACTTGGCTTCTGAATGTCCTAGAGAGATCAGGTTTGTTTTAGTGTACTCCAATCAACAGCCCCTACAACCACAAAAAGGAATGGAGTCATTAGCACTTATGGTTTGTAAATGGCACCCAGAATTATGTTGCACGAAGCACAATTTCACATCATTCTGGGTCCATTTGTGTGAAAACAAGGTCCAATCAGGCTGAAACGTTACAAGAAGGTAGAATCTATTGAGTTGTAAGTGATCTGAATGTTTCATGATGATCGCACATTCCTATAAGGGGTCAAACCATGTCCCAAAGGTCCCCGGATCTGGTGTCAATTTAAAGAAGTAGTCCAGTTACACATTTGTGGGCTTATAACTTGGCTTCTGAATGTCCTAGAGAGATCAGGTTTGTTTTAGTGTACTCCAATCAACAGCCCCTACAACCACAAAAAGGAATGGAGTCATTAGCACTTATGGTTTTTAAATGGCACTCAAAATTATGTTGCACAAAGCACAATTTCACATCATTCTGGGTTCATTTGTGTGAAAACAAAGTCCAACCAGGCTGAAACGTTACAGGAAGGTAGAATCTATTGAGTTGTAATTATCTGAACGTTTCATGATGATAGCACATTCCTATAGGGGGTAAAACCATGTCCCAAAGGTCACCGGGCCTGGTGTCACTTTAAAGAAGTAGTCCAGTTACACATTTGTGGGCTTATAACTTGGCTTCTGAATGTCCTAGAGAGATCAGGTTTGTTTTAGTGTACTCCAATCAACAGCCCCTACAACCACAAAAAGGAATGGAGTCATTAGGACTTGTGGTTTTTAAATGTCACCCAGAATTAAGTTGCACGAAGCACAATTTCACATCATTCTGGGTTCATTTGTGTGAAAACAAGGTCCAATCAGGCAGAAACGTTACAGGAAGGTAGAATATATTGAGTTGTAAGTGATCTGAACGTTTCATGATGATAGCACTTTCCTAAGGGGGTCAAACCATGTCCCAAAGGTCACCGGATCTGGTGTCAATTTAAAGTAGTCCAGTTACACATTTGTGGGCTTATAACTTGGCTTCTGAATATCCTAGAGAGGTCAGGTTTGTTTTAGAGTACTCCAATTAACAGCCCCCATTACCCCAATAAGGAATGGAGTCATTAGCACTTATGGTTTTTAAATGGCCCCCAGAATTATGTTGCACAAAGCACAATTTCACATCATTCTGGGTTCATTTGTGTGAAAACAAGGTCCAATCAGACTGAAACGTTACAAGAAGGTAGAATCTATTGAGTTGTAAGTGATCTGAATGTTTAATGATGATCGCACATTCCTCTAAGGGGTCAAACCATGTCCCAAAGGTCACCGGATCTGGTGTCAATTTAAAGAAGTAGTCCAGTTACACATTTGTGGGCTTATAACTTGGCTTCTGAATGTCCTAGAGAGATCAGGTTTGTTTTAGTGTACTCCAATCAACAGCTCTACAACCACAAAAAGGAATGGAGTCATTAGCACTTATGGTTTTTAAATGGTACCCAGAATTATGTTGCACGAAGCACAATTTCACATCATTCTGGGTTCATTTGTGTGAAAACAAGGTCCAATCAGGCTGAAACGTTACAGGAAGGTAGAATCTATTGAGTTGAAAGTGATCTGAACGTTTCATGATGATAGCACTTTCCTAAGGCGGTCAAACCATGTCCCATAGGTCACTGGATCTGGTGTCACTTTAAAGAAGTAGTCCAGTTACACCTTTGTGGGCTTATAACTTGGCTTCTGAATGTCCTAGAGAGATCAGGTTTGTTTTAATGTACTCCAATCAACAGCCCCTACAACCACAAAAAGGAATGGAGTCATTAGCACTTATGGTTTTTAAATGGCACCAAGAATTATGTTGAACGAAGCACAATTTCACATCATTCTGGGTTCATTTGTGTGAAAACAAGGTCCAGTCAGGCTGAAACGTTACAAGAAGGTAGAATCTATTGAGTTGTAAGTGATCTGAATGTTTCATGATGATCGCACATTCCTATAGGGGGTCAAACCATGTCCCAAAGGTCACCGGGCCTGGTGTCACTTTAAAGAAGTAGTCCAGTTACACCTTTGTGGGCTTAAAACTTGGCTTCTGAATGTCCTAGAGAGATCAGGTTTGTTTTAGTGTACTCCAATCAACAGCCCCTACAACCACAAAAAGGAATGGAGTCATTAGCACTTATGGTTTGTAAATGGCACCCAGAATTATGTTGCACGAAGCACAATTTCACATCATTCTGGGTCCATTTGTGTGAAAACAAGGTCCAATCAGGCTGAAACGTTACAAGAAGGTAGAATCTATTGAGTTGTAAGTGATCTGAATGTTTCATGATGATCGCACATTCCTATAGGGGGTCAAACCATGTCCCAAAGGTCACCGGGCCTGGTGTCACTTTAAAGAAGTAGTCCAGTTACACATTTGTGGGCTTATAACTTGGCTTCTGAATGTCCTAGAGAGATCAGGTTTGTTTTAGTGTACTCCAATCAACAGCCCCTACAACCACAAAAAGGAATGGAGTCATTAGCACTTATGGTTTTTAAATGGCACTCAAAATTATGTTGCACAAAGCACAATTTCACATCATTCTGGGTTCATTTGTGTGAAAACAAAGTCCAACCAGGCTGAAACGTTACAGGAAGGTAGAATCTATTGAGTTGTAATTATCTGAACGTTTCATGATGATAGCACATTCCTATAGGGGGTAAAACCATGTCCCAAAGGTCACCGGGCCTGGTGTCACTTTAAAGAAGTAGTCCAGTTACACATTTGTGGGCTTATAACTTGGCTTCTGAATGTCCTAGAGAGATCATGTTTGTTTTAGTGTACTCCAATCAACAGCCCCTACAACCACAAAAAGGAATGGAGTCATTAGGACTTGTGGTTTTTAAATGTCACCCAGAATTAAGTTGCACGAAGCACAATTTCACATCATTCTGGGTTCATTTGTGTGAAAACAAGGTCCAATCAGGCAGAAACGTTACAGGAAGGTAGAATATATTGAGTTGTAAGTGATCTGAACGTTTCATGATGATAGCACTTTCCTAAGGGGGTCAAACCATGTCCCAAAGGTCACCGGATCTGGTGTCAATTTAAAGAAGTAGTCCAGTTACACATTTGTGGGCTTATAACTTGGCTTCTGAATGTCCTAGAGAGATCAGGTTTGTTTTAGTGTACTCCAATCAACAGCCCCTACAACCACAAAAAGGAATGGAGTCATTAGCACTTATGGTTTTTAAATGGTACCCAGAATTATGTTGCACGAAGCACAATTTCACATCATTCTGGGTTCATTTGTGTGAAAACAAGGTCCAATCAGGCTGAAACGTTACAGGAAGGTAGAATCTATTGAGTTGAAAGTTATCTGAACGTTTCATGATGATAGCACTTTCCTAAGGCGGTCAAACCATGTCCCATAGGTCACTGGATCTGGTGTCACTTTAAAGAAGTAGTCCAGTTACACCTTTGTGGGCTTAAAACTTGGCTTCTGAATGTCCTAGAGAGATCAGGTTTGTTTTAATGTACTCCAATCAACAGCCCCTACAACCACAAAAAGGAATGGAGTCATTAGCACTTATGGTTTTTAAATGGCACCAAGAATTATGTTGAACAAAGCACAATTTCACATCATTCTGGGTTCATTTGTGTGAAAACAAGGTCCAGTCAGGCTGAAACGTTACGAGAAGGTAGAATCTATTGAGTTGTAAGTGATCTGAATGTTTCATGATGATCGCACATTCCTATAGGGGGTCAAACCATGTCCCAAAGGTCACCGGGCCTGGTGTCACTTTAAAGAAGTAGTCCAGTTACACCTTTGTGGGCTTAAAACTTGGCTTCTGAATGTCCTAGAGAGATCAGGTTTTTTTTAATGTACTCCAATCAACAGCCCCTACAACCACAAAAAGGAATGGAGTCATTAGCACTTATGGTTTGTAAATGGCACCCAGAATTATGTTGCACGAAGCACAATTTCACATCATTCTGGGTCCATTTGTGTGAAAACAAGGTCCAATCAGGCTGAAACGTTACAAGAAGGTAGAATCTATTGAGTTGTAAGTGATTTGAACGTTCCATGATGATCGCACATTCCTATAGGGGGTCAAACCATGTCCCAAAGGTCACCGGGCATGGTGTCACTTTAAAGAAGAAGTCCAGTCACACCTTTGTGGGCTTTAAACGTGGCTTCTGAATGTCCTAGAGAGATCAGGTTTGTTTTAATGTACTCCAATCAACAGCCCCTACAACCACAAAAAGGAATGGAGTCATTAGCACTTATGGTTTGTAAATGGCACCCAGAATTATGTTGCACGAAGCACAATTTCACATCATTCTGGGTCCATTTGTGTGAAAACAAGGTCCAATCAGGCTGAAACGTTACAAGAAGGTAGAATCTACTGAGTTGTAAGTGAACTGAACATTTCATGATGATCGCACATTCCTATAGGGGGTAAAACCATGTCCCAAAGGTCACCGGGCCTGGTGTCACTTTAAAGAAGTAGTCCAGTTACACATTTGTGGGCTTATAACTTGGCTTCTGAATGTCCTAGAGAGATCAGGTTTGTTTTAGTGTACTCCAATCAACAGCCCTTACAACCACAAAAAGGAATGGAGTCATTAGGACTTGTGGTTTTTAAATGGCACCCAGAATTATGTTGCACGAAGCACAATTTCACATCATTCTGGGTTCATTTGTGTGACAACAAGGTCCAATCAGGCAGAAACGTTACAGGAAGGTAGAATCTATTGGGTTGTAAGTGATCTGAACGTTTCATGATGATAGCACTTTCCTAAGGGGGTCAAACCATGTCCCAAAGGTCACTGGATCTGGTGTCAATTTAAAGAAGTAGTCCAGTTACACATTTGTGGGCTTATAACTTGGCTTCTGAATTTCCTAGAGAGATCAGCTTTGTTTTAGTGTACTCCAATCAACAGCCCCTACAACCACAAAAAGGAATGGAGTCTTTACCGCTTATGGTTTTTAAATGGCACCCAGAATTATGTTGCACGAAGCACAACTTCACATCATTCTGGGTTCATTTGTGTGAAAACAAGGTCCAGTCACGCTGAAGCATTACAGGAAGGTAGAATCTATTGAGTTGTAAGTGATCTGAACATTTCATGATGATCGCACATTCCTAAGAGGGTCATACCATGTCCCAAACGTCACCGGATCTGGTGTCAATTTAAAGAAGTAGTCCAGTTACACTTTTGTGGGCTTATAACTTGGCTTCTGAATGTCCTAGAGAGATCAGGTTTGTTTTAATGTACTCCAATCAACAGCCCCTACAACCACAAAAAGAAATGGAGTCATTAGCACTTATGGTTTTAAAATGGCACCCAGAATAATGTTGCACGAAGCACAATTTCACATCATTCTGGGTTCATTTGTGTGAAAACAAGGTCCAATCAGGCTGAAACGTTACAGGAAGGTAGAATCTATTGAGATGTAAGTGATCTGAACGTTTCATGATGATCGCACATTCCTATAGGGGGTCAAACCATGTCCCAAAGGTCACCGGGCCTGGTGTCACTTTAAAGAAGTAGTCCAGTTACACATTTGTGGGCTTATAACTTGGCTTCTGAATGTCCTAGAGAGATCAGGTTTGTTTTAGTGTACTCCAATCAACAGCCCCTACAACCACAAAAAGGAATGGAGTCATTTGCACTTATGGTTTGTAAATGGCACCCAGAATTATGTTGCACGAAGCACAATTTCACATCATTCTGGGTCCATTTGTGTGAAAACAAGGTCCAATCAGGCTGAAACGTTACAAGAAGGTAGAATCTATTGAGTTGTAAGTGATCTGAATGTTTCATGATGATCGCACATTCCTCTAAGGGGTCAAACCATGTCCAAAAGGTCACCGGATCTGGTGTCAATTTAAAGAAGTAGTCCAGTTACACATTTGTGGGCTTATAACTTGGCTTCTGAATGTCCTAGAGAGATCAGGTTTGTTTTAGTGTACTCCAATCAACAGCCCCTACAACCACAAAAAGGAATGGAGTCATTAGCACTTATGGTTTTTAAATGGCACCCAGAATTATGTTGCACGAAGCACAATTTCACATCATTCTGGGTCCATTTGTGTGAAAACAAGGTCCAATCAGGCTGAAACGTTACAAGAAGGTAGAATCTATTGAGTTGTAAGTGATCTGAATGTTTCATGATGATCGCACATTCCTCTAAGGGGTCAAACCATGTCCAAAAGGTCACTGGATCTGGTGTCACTTTAAAGAAGTAGTCCAGTTACACCTTTGTGGGCTTATAACTTGGCTTCTGAATGTCCTAGAGAGATCAGGTTTGTTTTAATGTACTCCAGTCAACAGCCCCTACAACCACAAAAAGGAATGGAGTCATTAGCACTTATGGTTTTTAAATGGCACCCAGAATTATGTTGCACAAAGCACAATTTCACATCATTCTGGGTTCATTTGTGTGAAAACAAGGTCCAATCAGGCTGAAACGTTACAGGAAGGTAGAATCTATTGAGTTGTAAGTGATCTGAACGTTTCATGATGATTGCACATTCCTATAGGGGGTCAAACCATGTCCCAAAGGTCACCGGACCTGGTGTCACCTTAAAGAAGTAGTCCAGTTACACATTTGTGGGCTTATAACTTGGCTTCTGAATGTCCTAGAGAGATCAGGTTTGTTTTATTGTACTCCAATCAACAGCCCCTACAACCACAAAAAGGAATGGAGTCATTAGCACTTATGGTTTGTAAATGGCACCCAGAATTATGTTGCACGAAGCACAATTTCACATCATTCTGGGTCCATTTGTGTGAAAACAAGGTCCAATCAGGCTGTACCGTTACAAGAAGGTAGAATCTATTGAGTTGTAAGTGATCTGAACGTTTCATGATGATCGCACATTCCTATAGGGGGTAAAACCATGTCCCAAAGGTCACCAGGCCTGGTGTCACTTTAAAGAAGTTGTCCAGTTACACATTTGTGGGCTTATAACTTGGCTTCTGAATGTCCTAGAGAGATCAGGTTTGTTTTAGTGTACTCCAATCAACAGCCCCTACAACCACAAAAAGGAATGGAGTCATTAGCACTTATGGTTTGTAAATGGCACCCAGAATTATGTTGTACGAAGCACAATTTCACATCATTCTGGGTCCATTTGTGTGAAAACAAGGTCCAACCAGGCTGAAACGTTACAAGAAGGTAAAATCTATTGAGTTGTAAGTGATCTGAATGTTTCATGACGATCGCACATTCCTATAAGGGGTCAAACCATGTCCCAAAGGTCACCGGATCTGGTGTCAATTTAAATAAGTAGTCCGGTTACACATTTGTGGGCTTATAACTTGGCTTCTGAATGTCCTAGAGAGATCAGGTTTGTTTTAGTGTACTCCAATCAACAGCCCCTACAACCACAAAAAGGAATGCAGTCATTAGCACTTATGGTTTTTAAATGGCACTCAAAATTATGTTGCACAAAGCACAATTTCACATCATTCTGGGTTCATTTGTGTGAAAACAAAGTCCAATCAGGCTGAAACGTTACAGGAAGGTAGAATCAATTGAGTTGTAAGTGATCTGAACGTTTCATGATGATAGCACTTTCCTAAGGGGGTCAAACCATGTCCCAAAGGTCACCGGATCTGGTGTCAATTTAAAGAAGTAGTCCAGTTACACATTTGTGGGCTTATAACTTGGCTTCTGAATTTCCTAGAGAGATCAGGTTTGTTTTAGTGTACTCCAATCAACAGCCCCTACAACCACAAAAAGGAATGGAGTCATTAGCACTTATGGTTTGTAAATGGCACCCAGAATTATGTTGCACGAAGCACAACTTCACATCATTCTGGGTTCATTTGTGTGAAAACAAGGTCCAGTCACGCTGAAGCATTACAGGAAGGTAGAATCTATTGAGTTGTAAGTGATCTGAACATTTCATGATGATCGCACATTCCTATAGGGGGTCAAACCATGTCCCAAAGGTCACTGGGCCTGGTGTCACTTTAATGAAGTAGTCCAGTTACACATTTGTGGGCTTATAACTTGGCTTCTGAATGTCCTAGAGAGATCAGGTTTGTTTTAGTGTACTCCAATCAACAGCCCCTACAACCACAAAAAGGAATGGAGTCATTAGCACTTATGGTTTTTAAATGGCACCCAGAATTATGTTGCACGAAGCACAATTTCACATCATTCTGGGTTCATTTGTGTGGAAACAAGGTCGAATCAGGCTGAAACGTTACAGGAAGGTAGAATCTATTGAGTTGTAAGTGATCTGAACGTTTCATGATGATAGCACTTTCCTAAGGCGGTCAAACCATGTCCCATAGGTCACTGGATCTGGTGTCACTTTAAAGAAGTAGTCCAGTTACACCTTTGTGGGCTTATAACTTGGCTTCTGAATGTCCTAGAGAGATCAAGTTTGTTTTAATGTACTCCAGTCAACAGCCCCTACAACCACAAAAAGGAATGGAGTCTTTAGCACTTATGGTTTTTAAATGGCACCCAGAATTATGTTGCACAAAGCACAATTTCACATCATTCTGGGTTCATTTGTGTGAAAACAAGGTCCAATAAGGCTGAAACGTTACAGGAAGCTAGAATCTATTGAGTTGTAAGTGATCTGAACGTTTCATGATGATTGCACATTCCTATAGGGGGTCAAACCATGTCCCAAAGGTCACCGGACCTGGTGTCACCTTAAAGAAGTAGTCCAGTTACACATTTGTGGGCTTATAACTTGGCTTCTGAATGTCCTAGAGAGATCAGGTTTGTTTTATTGTAGTCCAATCAACAGCCCCTACAACCACAAAAAGGAATGGAGTCATTAGCACTTATGGTTTGTAAATGGCACCCAGAATTATGTTGCACGAAGCACAATTTCACATCATTCTGGGTCCATTTGTGTGAAAACAAGGTCCAATCAGGCTGTACCGTTACAAGAAGTTAGAATCTATTGAGTTGTAAGTGATCTGAACGTTTCATGCTGATCGCACATTCCTATAGGGGGTAAAACCATGTCCCAAAGGTCACCAGGCCTGGTGTCACTTTAAAGAAGTTGTCCAGTTACACATTTGTGGGCTTATAACTTGGCTTCTGAATGTCCTAGAGAGATCAGGTTTGTTTTAGTGTACTCCAATCAACAGCCCCTACAACCACAAAAAGGAATGGAGTCATTAGCACTTATGGTTTTTAAATGGCACCCAGAATTATGTTGCACGAAGCACAATTTCACATCATTCTGGGTTCATTTGTGTGAAAACAAGGTCCAATCAGGCTGAAACGTTACAAGAAGGTAGAATCTATTGAGTTGTAAGTGATCTGAATGTTTCATGATGATCGCACATTCCTATAAGGGGTCAAACCATGTCCCAAAGGTCACCGGATCTGGTGTCAATTTAAAGAAGTAGTCCAGTTACACATTTGTGGGCTTATAACTTGGCTTCTGAATGTCCTAGAGAGATCAGGTTTGTTTTAGTGTACTCCAATCAACAGCCCCTACAATCACAAAAAGGAATGGAGTCATTAGCACTTATGGTTTTTAAATGGCACTCAAAATTATGTTGCACAAAGCACAATTTCACATCATTCTGGGTTCATTTGTGTGAAAACAAAGTCCAATCAGGCTGAAACGTTACAGGAAGGTAGAATCTATTGAGTTGTAAGTGATCTGAACGTTTCATGATGATAGCACTTTCCTAAGGGGGTCAAACCATGTCCCAAAGGTCACCGGATCTGTCAATTTAAAGAAGTAGTCCAGTTACACATTTGTGGGCTTATAACTTGGCTTCTGAATTTCCTAGAGAGATCAGGTTTGTTTTAGTGTACTCCAATCAACAGCCCCTACAACCACAAAAAGGAATGGAGTCATTAGCACTTATGGTTTGTAAATGGCACCCAGAATTATGTTGCACGAAGCACAATTTCACATCATTCTGGGTCCATTTGTGTGAAAACAAGGTCCAATCAGGCTGTACCGTTACAAGAAGGTAGAATCTATTGAGTTGTAAGTGATCTGAACGTTTCATGATGATCGCACATTCCTATAGGGGGTAAAACCATGTCCCAAAGGTCACCAGGCCTGGTGTCACTTTAAAGAAGTTGTCCAGTTACACATTTGTGGGCTTATAACTTGGCTTCTGAATGTCCTAGAGAGATCAGGTTTGATTTATTGTACTCCAATCAACAGCCCCTACAACCACAAAAAGGAATGGAGTCATTAGCACTTATGGTTTGTAAATGGCAACCAGAATTATGTTGTACGAAGCACAATTTCACATCATTCTGGGTCCATTTGTGTGAAAACAAGGTCCAACCAGGCTGAAACGTTACAAGAAGGTAGAATCTACTGAGTTGTAAGTGAACTGAACATTTCATGATGATCGCACATTCCTATAGGGGGTAAAACCATGTCCCAAAGGTCACCGGGCCTGGTGTCACTTTAAAGAAGTTGTCCAGTTACACATTTGTGGGCTTATAACTTGGCTTCTGAATGTCCTAGAGAGATCAGGTTTGTTTTAGTGTACTCCAATCAACAGCCCTTACAACCACAAAAAGGAATGGAGTCATTAGGACTTGTGGTTTTTAAATGGCACCCAGAATTATGTTGCACGAAGCACAATTTCACATCATTCTGGGTTCATTTGTGTGACAACAAGGTCCAATCAGGCAGAAACGTTACAGGAAGGTAGAATCTATTGGGTTGTAAGTGATCTGAACGTTTCATGATGATAGCACTTTCCTAAGGGGGTCAAACCATGTCCCAAAGGTCACTGGATCTGGTGTCAATTTAAAGAAGTAGTCCAGTTACACATTTGTGGGCTTATAACTTGGCTTCTGAATTTCCTAGAGAGATCAGCTTTGTTTTAGTGTACTCCAATCAACAGCCCCTACAACCACAAAAAGGAATGGAGTCTTTACCGCTTATGGTTTTTAAATGGCACCCAGAATTATGTTGCACGAAGCACAACTTCACATCATTCTGGGTTCATTTGTGTGAAAACAAGGTCCAGTCACGCTGAAGCATTACAGGAAGGTAGAATCTATTGAGTTGTAAGTGATCTGAACATTTCATGATGATCGCACATTCCTAAGAGGGTCATACCATGTCCCAAACGTCACCGGATCTGGTGTCAATTTAAAGAAGTAGTCCAGTTACACTTTTGTGGGCTTATAACTTGGCTTCTGAATGTCCTAGAGAGATCAGGTTTGTTTTAATGTACTCCAATCAACAGCCCCTACAACCACAAAAAGAAATGGAGTCATTAGCACTTATGGTTTTAAAATGGCACCCAGAATAATGTTGCACGAAGCACAATTTCACATCATTCTGGGTTCATTTGTGTGAAAACAAGGTCCAATCAGGCTGAAACGTTACAGGAAGGTAGAATCTATTGAGATGTAAGTGATCTGAACGTTTCATGATGATCGCACATTCCTATAGGGGGTCAAACCATGTCCCAAAGGTCACCGGGCCTGGTGTCACTTTAAAGAAGTAGTCCAGTTACACATTTGTGGGCTTATAACTTGGCTTCTGAATGTCCTAGAGAGATCAGGTTTGTTTTAGTGTACTCCAATCAACAGCCCCTACAACCACAAAAAGGAATGGAGTCATTTGCACTTATGGTTTGTAAATGGCACCCAGAATTATGTTGCACGAAGCACAATTTCACATCATTCTGGGTCCATTTGTGTGAAAACAAGGTCCAATCAGGCTGAAACGTTACAAGAAGGTAGAATCTATTGAGTTGTAAGTGATCTGAATGTTTCATGATGATCGCACATTCCTCTAAGGGGTCAAACCATGTCCAAAAGGTCACCGGATCTGGTGTCAATTTAAAGAAGTAGTCCAGTTACACATTTGTGGGCTTATAACTTGGCTTCTGAATGTCCTAGAGAGATCAGGTTTGTTTTAGTGTACTCCAATCAACAGCCCCTACAACCACAAAAAGGAATGGAGTCATTAGCACTTATGGTTTTTAAATGGCACCCAGAATTATGTTGCACGAAGCACAATTTCACATCATTCTGGGTCCATTTGTGTGAAAACAAGGTCCAATCAGGCTGAAACGTTACAAGAAGGTAGAATCTATTGAGTTGTAAGTGATCTGAATGTTTCATGATGATCGCACATTCCTCTAAGGGGTCAAAACATGTCCAAAAGGTCACTGGATCTGGTGTCACTTTAAAGAAGTAGTCCAGTTACACCTTTGTGGGCTTATAACTTGGCTTCTGAATGTCCTAGAGAGATCAGGTTTGTTTTAATGTACTCCAGTCAACAGCCCCTACAACCACAAAAAGGAATGGAGTCATTAGCACTTATGGTTTTTAAATGGCACCCAGAATTATGTTGCACAAAGCACAATTTCACATCATTCTGGGTTCATTTGTGTGAAAACAAGGTCCAATCAGGCTGAAACGTTACAGGAAGGTAGAATCTATTGAGTTGTAAGTGATCTGAACGTTTCATGATGATTGCACATTCCTATAGGGGGTCAAACCATGTCCCAAAGGTCACCGGACCTGGTGTCACCTTAAAGAAGTAGTCCAGTTACACATTTGTGGGCTTATAACTTGGCTTCTGAATGTCCTAGAGAGATCAGGTTTGTTTTATTGTACTCCAATCAACAGCCCCTACAACCACAAAAAGGAATGGAGTCATTAGCACTTATGGTTTGTAAATGGCACCCAGAATTATGTTGCACGAAGCACAATTTCACATCATTCTGGGTCCATTTGTGTGAAAACAAGGTCCAATCAGGCTGTACCGTTACAAGAAGGTAGAATCTATTGAGTTGTAAGTGATCTGAACGTTTCATGATGATCGCACATTCCTATAGGGGGTAAAACCATGTCCCAAAGGTCACCAGGCCTGGTGTCACTTTAAAGAAGTTGTCCAGTTACACATTTGTGGGCTTATAACTTGGCTTCTGAATGTCCTAGAGAGATCAGGTTTGTTTTAGTGTACTCCAATCAACAGCCCCTACAACCACAAAAAGGAATGGAGTCATTAGCACTTATGGTTTGTAAATGGCACCCAGAATTATGTTGTACGAAGCACAATTTCACATCATTCTGGGTCCATTTGTGTGAAAACAAGGTCCAACCAGGCTGAAACGTTACAAGAAGGTAAAATCTATTGAGTTGTAAGTGATCTGAATGTTTCATGACGATCGCACATTCCTATAAGGGGTCAAACCATGTCCCAAAGGTCACCGGATCTGGTGTCAATTTAAATAAGTAGTCCGGTTACACATTTGTGGGCTTATAACTTGGCTTCTGAATGTCCTAGAGAGATCAGGTTTGTTTTAGTGTACTCCAATCAACAGCCCCTACAACCACAAAAAGGAATGCAGTCATTAGCACTTATGGTTTTTAAATGGCACTCAAAATTATGTTGCACAAAGCACAATTTCACATCATTCTGGGTTCATTTGTGTGAAAACAAAGTCCAATCAGGCTGAAACGTTACAGGAAGGTAGAATCAATTGAGTTGTAAGTGATCTGAACGTTTCATGATGATAGCACTTTCCTAAGGGGGTCAAACCATGTCCCAAAGGTCACCGGATCTGGTGTCAATTTAAAGAAGTAGTCCAGTTACACATTTGTGGGCTTATAACTTGGCTTCTGAATTTCCTAGAGAGATCAGGTTTGTTTTAGTGTACTCCAATCAACAGCCCCTACAACCACAAAAAGGAATGGAGTCATTAGCACTTATGGTTTGTAAATGGCACCCAGAATTATGTTGCACGAAGCACAACTTCACATCATTCTGGGTTCATTTGTGTGAAAACAAGGTCCAGTCACGCTGAAGCATTACAGGAAGGTAGAATCTATTGAGTTGTAAGTGATCTGAACATTTCATGATGATCGCACATTCCTATAGGGGGTCAAACCATGTCCCAAAGGTCACTGGGCCTGGTGTCACTTTAATGAAGTAGTCCAGTTACACATTTGTGGGCTTATAACTTGGCTTCTGAATGTCCTAGAGAGATCAGGTTTGTTTTAGTGTACTCCAATCAACAGCCCCTACAACCACAAAAAGGAATGGAGTCATTAGCACTTATGGTTTTTAAATGGCACCCAGAATTATGTTGCACGAAGCACAATTTCACATCATTCTGGGTTCATTTGTGTGGAAACAAGGTCGAATCAGGCTGAAACGTTACAGGAAGGTAGAATCTATTGAGTTGTAAGTGATCTGAACGTTTCATGATGATAGCACTTTCCTAAGGCGGTCAAACCATGTCCCATAGGTCACTGGATCTGGTGTCACTTTAAAGAAGTAGTCCAGTTACACCTTTGTGGGCTTATAACTTGGCTTCTGAATGTCCTAGAGAGATCAAGTTTGTTTTAATGTACTCCAGTCAACAGCCCCTACAACCACAAAAAGGAATGGAGTCTTTAGCACTTATGGTTTTTAAATGGCACCCAGAATTATGTTGCACAAAGCACAATTTCACATCATTCTGGGTTCATTTGTGTGAAAACAAGGTCCAATAAGGCTGAAACGTTACAGGAAGCTAGAATCTATTGAGTTGTAAGTGATCTGAACGTTTCATGATGATTGCACATTCCTATAGGGGGTCAAACCATGTCCCAAAGGTCACCGGACCTGGTGTCACCTTAAAGAAGTAGTCCAGTTACACATTTGTGGGCTTATAACTTGGCTTCTGAATGTCCTAGAGAGATCAGGTTTGTTTTATTGTAGTCCAATCAACAGCCCCTACAACCACAAAAAGGAATGGAGTCATTAGCACTTATGGTTTGTAAATGGCACCCAGAATTATGTTGCACGAAGCACAATTTCACATCATTCTGGGTCCATTTGTGTGAAAACAAGGTCCAATCAGGCTGTACCGTTACAAGAAGTTAGAATCTATTGAGTTGTAAGTGATCTGAACGTTTCATGCTGATCGCACATTCCTATAGGGGGTAAAACCATGTCCCAAAGGTCACCAGGCCTGGTGTCACTTTAAAGAAGTTGTCCAGTTACACATTTGTGGGCTTATAACTTGGCTTCTGAATGTCCTAGAGAGATCAGGTTTGTTTTAGTGTACTCCAATCAACAGCCCCTACAACCACAAAAAGGAATGGAGTCATTAGCACTTATGGTTTTTAAATGGCACCCAGAATTATGTTGCACGAAGCACAATTTCACATCATTCTGGGTTCATTTGTGTGAAAACAAGGTCCAATCAGGCTGAAACGTTACAAGAAGGTAGAATCTATTGAGTTGTAAGTGATCTGAATGTTTCATGATGATCGCACATTCCTATAAGGGGTCAAACCATGTCCCAAAGGTCACCGGATCTGGTGTCAATTTAAAGAAGTAGTCCAGTTACACATTTGTGGGCTTATAACTTGGCTTCTGAATGTCCTAGAGAGATCAGGTTTGTTTTAGTGTACTCCAATCAACAGCCCCTACAATCACAAAAAGGAATGGAGTCATTAGCACTTATGGTTTTTAAATGGCACTCAAAATTATGTTGCACAAAGCACAATTTCACATCATTCTGGGTTCATTTGTGTGAAAACAAAGTCCAATCAGGCTGAAACGTTACAGGAAGGTAGAATCTATTGAGTTGTAAGTGATCTGAACGTTTCATGATGATAGCACTTTCCTAAGGGGGTCAAACCATGTCCCAAAGGTCACCGGATCTGTCAATTTAAAGAAGTAGTCCAGTTACACATTTGTGGGCTTATAACTTGGCTTCTGAATTTCCTAGAGAGATCAGGTTTGTTTTAGTGTACTCCAATCAACAGCCCCTACAACCACAAAAAGGAATGGAGTCATTAGCACTTATGGTTTGTAAATGGCACCCAGAATTATGTTGCACGAAGCACAATTTCACATCATTCTGGGTCCATTTGTGTGAAAACAAGGTCCAATCAGGCTGTACCGTTACAAGAAGGTAGAATCTATTGAGTTGTAAGTGATCTGAACGTTTCATGATGATCGCACATTCCTATAGGGGGTAAAACCATGTCCCAAAGGTCACCAGGCCTGGTGTCACTTTAAAGAAGTTGTCCAGTTACACATTTGTGGGCTTATAACTTGGCTTCTGAATGTCCTAGAGAGATCAGGTTTGATTTATTGTACTCCAATCAACAGCCCCTACAACCACAAAAAGGAATGGAGTCATTAGCACTTATGGTTTGTAAATGGCAACCAGAATTATGTTGTACAAAGCACAATTTCACATCATTCTGGGTCCATTTGTGTGAAAACAAGGTCCAACCAGGCTGAAACGTTACAAGAAGGTAAAATCTATTGAGTTGTAAGTGATCTGAATGTTTCATGATGATCGCACATTCCTATAAGGGGTCAAACCATGTCCCAAAGGTCACCGGATCTGGTGTCAATTTAAAGAAGTAGTCCGGTTACACATTTGTGGGCTTATAACTTGGCTTCTGAATGTCCTAGAGAGATCAGGTTTGTTTTAGTGTACTCCAATCAACAGCCCCTACAACCACAAAAAGGAATGGAGTCATTAGCACTTATGGTTTTTAAATGGCACCCAGAATTATGTTGCACGAAGCACAATTTCACATCATTCTGGGTTCATTTGTGTGAAAACAAGGTCCAATCAGGCTGAAACGTTACAAGAAGGTAGAATCTATTGAGTTGTAAGTGATCTGAATGTTTCATGATGATCGCACATTCCTATAAGGGGTCAAACCATGTCCCAAAGGTCACCGGATCTGGTGTCAATTTAAAGAAGTAGTCCAGTTACACATTTGTGGGCTTATAACTTGGCTTCTGAATGTCCTAGAGAGATCAGGTTTGTTTTAGTGTACTCCAATCAACAGCCCCTACAATCACAAAAAGGAATGGAGTCATTAGCACTTATGGTTTTTAAATGGCACTCAAAATTATGTTGCACAAAGCACAATTTCACATCATTCTGGGTTCATTTGTGTGAAAACAAAGTCCAATCAGGCTGAAACGTTACAGGAAGGTAGAATCTATTGAGTTGTAAGTGATCTGAACGTTTCATGATGATAGCACTTTCCTAAGGGGGTCAAACCATGTCCCAAAGGTCACCGGATCGTGTGTCAATTTAAAGAAGTAGTCCAGTTACACATTTGTGGGCTTATAACTTGGCTTCTGAATTTCCTAGAGAGATCAGGTTTGTTTTAGTGTACTCCAATCAACAGCCCCTACAACCACAAAAAGGAATGGAGTCATTAGCACTTATGGTTTGTAAATGGCACCCAGAATTATGTTGCACGAAGCAAAATTTCACATCATTCTCGGTCCATTTGTGTGAAAACAAGGTCCAATCAGGCTGAAACGTTACAAGAAGGTAGAATCTATTGAGTTGTAAGTGATCTGAATGTTTCATGATGATCGCACATTCCTATAGGGGGTCAAACCATGTCCCAAAGGTCACCGGGCCTGGTGTCACTTTAAAGAAGTAGTCCAGTTACACCTTTGTGGGCTTATAACTTGGCTTCTGAATGTCCTAGAGAGATCAGGTTTGTTTTAATGTACTCCAATCAACAGCCCCTACAACCACAAAAAGGAATGGAGTCATTAGCACTTATGGTTTGTAAATGGCACCCAGAATTATGTTGCACGAAGCACAATTTCACATCATTCTGGGTCCATTTGTGTGAAAACAAGGTCCAATCAGGCTGAAACGTTACAAGAAGGTAGAATCTATTGAGTTGTAAGTGATTTGAACGTTTCATGATGATCGCACATTCCTATAGGGGGTCAAACCATGTCCCAAAGGTCACCGGGCATGGTGTCACTTTAAAGAAGAAGTCCAGTTACACCTTTGTGGGCTTAAAACGTGGCTTCTGAATGTCCTAGAGAGATCAGGTTTGTTTTAATGTACTCCAATCAACAGCCCCTACAACCACAAAAAGGAATGGAGTCATTAGCACTTATGGTTTGTAAATGGCACCCAGAATTATGTTGCACGAAGCACAATTTCACATTATTCTGGGTCCATTTGTGTGAAAACAAGGTCCAATCAGGCTGAAACGTTACAAGAAGGTAGAATCTACTGAGTTGTAAGTGATCTGAACATTTCATGATGATCGCACATTCCTATAGGGGGTAAAACCATGTCCCAAAGGTCACCGGGCCTGGTGTCACTTTAAAGAAGTAGTCCAGTTACACATTTGTGGGCTTATAACTTGGCTTCTGAATGTCCTAGAGAGATCAGGTTTGTTTTAGTGTACTCCAATCAACAGCCCTTACAACCACAAAAAGGAATGGAGTCATTAGGACTTGTGGTTTTTAAATGGCACCCAGAATTATGTTGCACGATGCACAATTTCACATCATTCTGGGTTCATTTGTGTGAAAACAAGGTCCAATCAGACTGAAACGTTACAGGAATGTAGACTCTATTGAGTTGTAAGTGATCTGAACGTTTCATGATGATCGCACATTCCTATAGGGAGTCAAACCATGTCCCAAAGGTCACCGGGCCTGGTGTCACTTTAAAGAAGTAGTCCAGTTACACATTTGTGGGCTTGTAACTTGGCTTCTGAATGACCTAGAGAGATCAGGTTTGCTTTAGTGTACTCCAATCAACAGCCCCTACAACCACAAAAAGGAATGGAGTCATTAGCACTTATGGTTTGTAAATGGCACCCAGAATTATGTTGCACGAAGCACAATTTCACATCATTCTGGGTCCATTTGTGTGCAAACAAGGTCCAATCAGGCTGAAACGTTACAAGAAGGTAGAATCTATTGAGTTGTAAGTGATCTGAATGTTTCATGATGATCGCACATTCCTATAAGGGGTCAAACCATGTCCCAAAGGTCACCGGATCTGGTGTCAATTTAAAGAGGTAGTCCAGTTACACATTTGTGGGCTTATAACTTGGCTTCTGAATGTCCTAGAGAGATCAGGTTTGTTTTAGTGTACTCCAATCAACAGCCCCTACAACCACAAAAAGGAATGGAGTCATTAGCACTTATGGTTTGTAAATGGCACCCAGAATTATGTTGCACGAAGCACAATTTCACATTATTCTGGGTCCATTTGTGTGAAAACAAGGTCCAATCAGGCTGAAACGTTACAAGAAGGTAGAATCTATTGAGTTGTAAGTGATCTGAATGTTTCATGATGATCGCACATTCCTATAAGGGGTCAAACCATGTCCCAAAGGTCACTGGATCTGGTGTCAATTTAAAGAAGTAGTCCAGTTACACATTTGTGGGCTTATAACTTGGCTTCTGAATATCCTAGAGAGATCAGGTTTGTTTTAGTGTACTCCAATCAACAGCCACTACAACCACAAAAAGGAATGGAGTCATTAGCACTTATGGTTTTTAAATGGCACTCAAAATTATGTTGCACAAAGCACAATTTCACATCATTCTGGGTTCATTTGTGTGAAAACAAAGTCCAACCAGGCTGAAACGTTACAGGAAGGTAGAATCTATTGAGTTGTAAGTGATCTGAACGTTTCATGATGATAGCACTTTCCTAAGGGGGTCAAACCATGTCCCAAAGGTCACCGGATCTGGTGTCAATTTAAAGAAGTAGTCCAGTTACACATTTGTGGGCTTATAACTTGGCTTCTGAATTTCCTAGAGAGATCAGGTTTGTTTTAATGTACTCCAATCAACAGCCCCTACAACCACAAAAAGGAATGGAGTCATTAGCACTTATGGTTTGTAAATGGCACCCAGAATTATGTTGCATGAAGCACAATTTCACATCATTCTGGGTCCATTTGTGTGAAAACAAGGTCCAATCAGGCTGAAACGTTACAAGAAGGTAGAATCTACTGAGTTGTAAGTGATCTGAACATTTCATGATGATCGCACATTCCTATAGGGGGTAAAACCATGTCCCAAAGGTCACCGGGCCTGGTGTCACTTTAAAGAAGTAGTCCAGTTACACATTTGTGGGCTTATAACTTGGCTTCTGAATGTCCTAGAGAGATCAGGTTTGTTTTAGTGTACTCCAATCAACAGCCCTTACAACCACAAAAAGGAATAAAGTCATTAGGACTTGTGGTTTTTAAATGGCACCCAGATTTATGTTGCACGAAGCACAATTTCACATCATTCTGTGTTCATTTGTGTGAAAACAAGGTCCAATCAGGCAAAAACGTTACAGGAAGGTAGAATCTATTGAGTTGTAAGTGATCTGAACTTTTCATGATGATAGCACTTTCCTAAGGGGGTCAAACCAAGTCCCAAAGGTCACCGGATCTGGTGTCAATTTAAAGAAGTAGTCCAGTTACACATTTGTGGGCTTATAGCTTGGCTTCTAAATATCCTAGAGAGGTCAGGTTTGTTTTAGAGTACTCCAATTAACAGCCCCCATTACCCCAAAAAGGAATGGAGTCATTAGCACTTATGGTTTTTAAATGGCCCCCAGAATTATGTTGCACGAAGCACAATTGCACATCATTCTGGGTTCATTTGTGTGAAAACAAGGTCCAATCAGGCAGAAACGTTACAGGAAGGTAGAATCTATTGGGTTGTAAGTGATCTGAACGTTTCATGATGATAGCACTTTCCTAAGGGGGTCAAACCATGTCCCAAAGGTCAAATGATCTGGTGTCAATTTAAAGAAGTAGTCCAGTTACACATTTGTGGGCTTATAACTTGGCTTCTGAATTTCCTAGAGAGATCAGGTTTGTTTAAGTGTACTCCAATCAACAGCCCCTACAACCACAAAAAGGAATGGAGTCATTACCGCTTATGGTTTTTAAATGGCACCCAGAATTATGTTGCACGAAGCACAACTTCACATCATTCTGGGTTCATTTGTGTGAAAACAAGGTCCAGTCACGCTGAAGCATTACAGGAAGGTAGAATCTATTGAGTTGTAAGTGATCTGAATGTTTCATGATGATCGCACATTCCTCTAAGGGGTCAAACCATGTCGAAAAGGTCACCGGATCTGGTGTCAATTTAAAGAAGTAGTCCAGTTACACATTTGTGGGCTTATAACTTGGCTTCTGAATGTCCTAGAGAGATCAGGTTTGTTTTAATGTACTCCAATCAACAGCCCCTACAACCACAAAAAGGAATGGAGTCATTAGCACTTATGGTTTTTAAATGGCACCCAGAATTATGTTGCACGAAGCACAATTTCACATCATTCTGGGTTCATTTGTGTGAAAACAAGGTCCAATCAGGCTGAAACGTTACAGGAAGGTAGAATCTATTGAGTTGTAAGTGATCTGAACGTTTCATGATGATAGCACTTTCCTAAGGCGGTCAAACCATGTCCCATAGGTCACTGGATCTGGTGTCACTTTAAAGAAGTAGTCCAGTTACACCTTTGTGGGCTTATAACTTGGCTTCTGAATGTCCTAGAGAGATCAGGTTTGTTTTAATGTACTCCAGTCAACAGCCCCTACAACCACAAAAAGGAATGGAGTCATTAGCACTTATGGTTTTTAAATGGCACCCAGAATTATGTTGCACAAAGCACAATTTCACATCATTCTGGGTCCATTTGTGTGAAAACAAGGTCCAATCAGGCTGTACCGTTACAAGAAGGTAGAATCTATTGAGTTGTAAGTGATCTGAACGTTTCATGATGATCGCACATTCCTATAGGGGGTAAAACCATGTCCCAAAGGTCACCAGGCCTGGTGTCACTTTAAAGAAGTTGTCCAGTTACACATTTGTGGGCTTATAACTTGGCTTCTGAATGTCCTAGGGAGATCAGGTTTGTTTTAGTGTACTCCAATGAACAGCCCCTACAACCACAAAAAGGAATGGAGTCATTAGCACTTATGGTTTGTAAATGGCACCCAGAATTATGTTGTACGAAGCACAATTTCACATCATTCTGGGTCCATTTGTGTGAAAACAAGGTCCAACCAGATTGAAACGTTACAAGAAGGTAAAATCTATTGAGTTGTAAGTGATCTGAATGTTTCATGATGATCGCACATTCCTATAAGGGGTCAAACCATGTCCCAAAGGTCACCGGATCTGGTGTCAATTTAAAGAAGTAGTCCGGTTACACATTTGTGGGCTTATAACTTGGCTTCTGAATGTCCTAGAGAGATCAGGTTTGTTTTAGTGTACTCCAATCAACAGCCCCTACAACCACAAAAAGGAATGGAGTCATTAGCACTTATGGTTTTTAAATGGCACCCAGAATTATGTTGCACGAATCACAATTTCACATCATTCTGGGTTCATTTGTGTGAAAACAAGGTCCAATCAGGCTGAAACGTTACAGGAAGGTAGAATCTATTGAGTTGTAAGTGATCTGAAAGTTTCATGATGATCGCACATTCCTATAGGGGGTCAAACCATGTCCCATAGGTCACCGGGCCTCGTGTCACTTTAAAGAAGTAGTCCAGTTACACCTTTGTGGGCTTATAACTTAGCTTCTGAATATCCTAGAGAGATCAGGTTTGTTTTAGTGTACTCCAATCAACAGCCCCTACAACCACAAAAAGGAATGGAGTCATTAGCACTTATGGTTTTTAAATGGCACCCAGAATTATGTTGCACGAAGCACAATTTCACATCATTCTGGGTTCGTTTGTGTGAAAACAAGGTCCAGTCAGGCTGAAACGTTACAAGAAGGTAGAATCTATTGAGTTGTAAGTGATCTGAACGATTCATGATGATCGCACATTCCTATAGGGGGTCAAACCATGTCCCATAGGTCACCGGGCCTCGTGTCACTTTAAAGAAGTAGTCCAGTTACACCTTTGTGGGCTTATAACTTGGCTTCTGAATATCCTAGAGAGATCAGGTTTGTTTTAATGTACTCCAAAAAACAGCCCCTACAACCACAAAAAGGAATGGAGTCATTAGCACTTATGGTTTTTAAATGGCACCCAGAATTATGTTGCACAAAGCACAATTTCACATCATTCTGGGTTCGTTTGTGTGAAAACAAGGTCCAGTCAGGCTGAAACGTTACAAGAAGGTAGAATCTATTGAGTTGTAAGTGATCTGAACGATTCATGATGATCGCACATTCCTATAGGGGGTCAAACCATGTCCCAAAGGTCACCGGGCCTGGTGTCACTTTAAAGAAGTAGTCCAGTTACACATTTGTGGGCTTATAACTTGGCTTCTGAATGTCCTAGAGAGATCAGGTTTGTTTTAGTGTACTCCAATCAACAGCCCCTACAACCACAAAAAGGAATGGAGTCATTAGCACTTATGGTTTGTAAATGGCACCCAGAATTATGTTGCACGAAGCACAATTTCACATCATTCTGGGTCCATTTGTGTGAAAACAAGGTCCAATCAGGCTGAAACGTTACAAGAAGGTAGAATCTATTGAGTTGTAAGTGATCTGAATGTTTCATGATGATCGCACATTCCTCTAAGGGGTCAAACCATGTCGAAAAGGTCACCGGATCTGGTGTCAATTTAAAGAAGTTGTCCAGTTACACATTTGTGGGCTTATAACTTGGCTTCTGAATGTCCTAGAGAGATCAGGTTTGTTTTAATGTACTCCAATCAACAGCCCCTACAACCACAAAAAGGAATGGAGTCATTAGCACTTATGGTTTTTAAATGGCACCCAGAATTATGTTGCACGAAGCACAATTTCACATCATTCTGGGTTCATTTGTGTGAAAACAAGGTCCAATCAGGCTGAAACGTTACAGGAAGGTAGAATCTATTGAGTTGTAAGTGATCTGAACGTTTCATGATGATAGCACTTTCCTAAGGCGGTCAAACCATGTCCCATAGGTCACTGGATCTGGTGTCACTTTAAAGAAGTAGTCCAGTTACACCTTTGTGGGCTTATAACTTGGCTTCTGAATGTCCTAGAGAGATCAGGTTTGTTTTAATGTACTCCAGTCAACAGCCCCTACAACCACAAAAAGGAATGGAGTCATTAGCACTTATGGTTTTTAAATGGCACCCAGAATTATGTTGCACAAAGCACAATTTCACATCATTCTGGGTCCATTTGTGTGAAAACAAGGTCCAATCAGGCTGTACCGTTACAAGAAGGTAGAATCTATTGAGTTGTAAGTGATCTGAACGTTTCATGATGATCGCACATTCCTATAAGGGGTAAAACCATGTCCCAAAGGTCACCAGGCCTGGTGTCACTTTAAAGAAGTTGTCCAGTTACACATTTGTGGGCTTATAACTTGGCTTCTGAATGTCCTAGGGAGATCAGGTTTGTTTTAGTGTACTCCAATGAACAGCCCCTACAACCACAAAAAGGAATGGAGTCATTAGCACTTATGGTTTGTAAATGGCACCCAGAATTATGTTGTACGAAGCACAATTTCACATCATTCTGGGTCCATTTGTGTGAAAACAAGGTCCAACCAGATTGAAACGTTACAAGAAGGTAAAATCTATTGAGTTGTAAGTGATCTGAATGTTTCATGATGATCGCACATTCCTATAAGGGGTCAAACCATGTCCCAAAGGTCACCGGATCTGGTGTCAATTTAAAGAAGTAGTCCGGTTACACATTTGTGGGCTTATAACTTGGCTTCTGAATGTCCTAGAGAGATCAGGTTTGTTTTAGTGTACTCCAATCAACAGCCCCTACAACCACAAAAAGGAATGGAGTCATTAGCACTTATGGTTTTTAAATGGCACCCAGAATTATGTTGCACGAAGCACAATTTCACATGTTTCTGGGTTCATTTGTGTGAAAACAAGGTCCAATCAGGCTGAAACGTTACAGGAAGGTAGAATCTATTGAGTTGTAAGTGATCTGAAAGTTTCATGATGATCGCACATTCCTATAGGGGGTCAAACCATGTCCCATAGGTCACCGGGCCTCGTGTCACTTTAAAGAAGTAGTCCAGTTACACCTTTGTGGGCTTATAACTTAGCTTCTGAATATCCTAGAGAGATCAGGTTTGTTTTAGTGTACTCCAATCAACAGCCCCTACAACCACAAAAAGGAATGGAGTCATTAGCACTTATGGTTTTTAAATGGCACCCAGAATTATGTTGCACGAAGCACAATTTCACATCATTCTGGGTTCGTTTGTGTGAAAACAAGGTCCAGTCAGGCTGAAACGTTACAAGAAGGTAGAATCTATTGAGTTGTAAGTGATCTGAACGATTCATGATGATCGCACATTCCTATAAGGGGTCAAACCATGTCCCAAAGGTCACCGGATCTGGTGTCAATTTAAAGAAGTAGTCCAGTTACACATTTGTGGGCTTATAACTTGGCTTCTGAATGTCCTAGATATATCAGGTTTGTTTTAGTGTACTCCAATCAACAGCCCCTACAACCACAAAAAGGAATGGAGTCATTAGCACTTATGGTTTGTAAATGGCACCCAGAATTATGTTGCACAAAGCACAATTTCACATCATTCTGGGTCCATTTGTGTGAAAACAAGGTCCAATCAGGCTGTACCGTTACAAGAAGGTAGAATCTATTGAGTTGTAAGTGATCTGAACGTTTCATGATGATCGCACATTCCTATAGGGGGTAAAACCATGTCCCAAAGGTCACCAGGCCTGGTGTCACTTTAAAGAAGTTGTCCAGTTACACATTTGTGGGCTTATAACTTGGCTTCTGAATGTCCTAGAGAGATCAGGTTTGTTTTAGTGTACTCCAATCAACAGCCCCTACAACCACAAAAAGGAATGGAGTCATTAGCACTTATGGTTTGTAAATGGCACCCAGAATTATGTTGCACGAAGCACAATTTCACATCATTCTGGGTCCATTTGTGTGAAAACAAGGTCCAATCAGGCTGAAACGTTACAAGAAGGTAAAATCTATTGAGTTGTAAGTGATCTGAATGTTTCATGATGATCGCACATTCCTATAAGGGGTCAAACTATGTCCCAAAGGTCACCGGATCTGGTGTCAATTTAAAGAAGTAGTCCAGTTACACATTTGTGGGCTTATAACTTGGCTTCTGAATGTCCTAGAGAGATCAGGTTTGTTTTAGTGTACTCCAATCAACAGCCCCTACAACGACAAAAAGGAATGGAGTCATTAGCACTTATGGTTTTTAAATGGCACCCAGAATTATGTTGCACGAAGCACAATTTCACATCATTCTGGGTTCATTTGTGTGAAAACAAGGTCCAATCAGGCTGAAACGTTACAAGAAGGTAGAATCTATTGAGTTGTAAGTGATCTGAACGTTTCATGATGATCGCACATTCCTATAGGGGGTCAAACCATGTCCCATAGGTCACCGGGCCTCGTGTCACTTTAAAGAAGTAGTCCAGTTACACATTTGTGGGCTTATAACTTGGCTTCTGAATATCCTAGAGAGATCAGGTTTGTTTTAATGTACTCCAATCAACAGCCCCTACAACCACAAAAAGGAATGGAGTCATTAGCACTTATGGTTTTTAAATGGCACCCAGAATTATGTTGCACAAAGCACAATTTCACATCATTCTGGGTTCATTTGTGTGAAAGCAAGGTCCAATCAGGCTGAAACGTTACAGGAAGGTAGACTCTATTGAGTTGTAAGTGATCTGAATGTTTCATGATGATCGCACATTCCTATAAGGGGTCAAACCATGTCCCAAAGGTCACTGGGCCTGGTGTCACTTTAAAGAAGTAGTCCAGTTACACCTTTGTGGGCTTATAACTTGGCTTCTGAATGTCCTAGAGAGGTCAGGTTTGTTTTAGTGTACTCCAATCAACAGCCCCTACAACCACAAAAAGGAATGGAGTCATTAGCACTTATGGTTTGTAAATGGCACCAGGAATTAGGTTGCACAAAGCACAATTTCACATCATTCTGGGTCCATTTGTGTGAAAACAAGGTCCAATCAGGCTGAAACGTTACAAGAAGGTAGAATCTATTGAGTTGTAAGTGATCTGAATGTTTCATGATGATCGCACATTCCTATAAGGGGTCAAACCATGTCCCAAAGGTCACCGGATCTGGTGTCAATTTAAAGAGGTAGTCCAGTTACACATTTGTGGGCTTGTAACTTGGCTTCTGAATGTCCTAGAGAGATCAGGTTTGTTTTAGTGTACTCCAATCAACAGCCCCTACAACCACAAAAAGGAATGGAGTCATTAGCACTTATGGTTTGTAAATGGCACCCAGAATTATGTTGCACGAAGCACAATTTCACATCATTCTGGGTCCATTTGTGTGAAAACAAGGTCCGATCAGGCTGTACCGTTACAAGAAGGTAGAATCTATTGAGTTGTAAGTGATCTGAACGTTTCATGATGATCGCACATTCCTATAGGGGGTAAAACCATGTCCCAAAGGTCACCAGGCCTGGTGTCACTTTAAAGAAGTTGTCCAGTTACACATTTGTGGGCTTATAACTTGGCTTCTGAATGTCCTAGAGAGAAAAGGTTTGTTTTAGTGTACTCCAATCAACAGCCCCTACAACCACAAAAAGGAATGGAGTCATTAGCACTTATGGTTTGTAAATGGCACCCAGAATAATGTTGCACGAAGCACAATTTCACATCATTCTGGGTCCATTTGTGTGAAAACAAGGTCCAACCAGGCTGAAACGTTACAAGAAGGTAAAATCTATTGAGTTGTAAGTGATCTGAATGTTTCATGATGATCGCACATTCCTATAAGGGGTCAAACCATGTCCAAAAGGTCACCGGATCTGGTGTCAATTTAAAGAAGTAGTCCGGTTACACATTTGTGGGCTTATAACTTGGCTTCTGAATGTCCTAGAGAGATCAGGTTTGTTTTAGTGTACTCCAATCAACAGCCCCTACAACCACAAAAAGGAATGGAGTCATTAGCACTTATGGTTTTTAAATGGCACCCAGAATTATGTTGCACAAAGCACAATTTCACATCATTCTGGGTTCATTTGTGTGAAAACAAGGTCCAATCAGGCTGAAACGTTACAGGAAGGTAGAATCTATTGAGTTGTAAGTGATCTGAACGTTTCATGATGATAGCACTTTCCTAAGGGGGTCAAACCATGTCCCAAAGGTCACCGGATATGGTGTCAATTTAAAGAAGTAGTCCAGTTACACATTTGTGGGCTTATAACTTGGCTTCTGAATATCCTAGAGAGATCAGGTTTGTTTTAGTGTACTCCAATCAACAGCCCCTACAACCACAAAAAGGAATGGAGTCATTAGCACTTATGGTTTTTAAATGGCACCCAGAATTATGTTGCACAAAGCACAATTTCACATCATTCTGGGTTCATTTGTGTGAAAACAAGGTCCAATCAGGCTGAAACGTTACAAGAAGGTAGAATCTATTGAGTTGTAAGTGATCTGAAAGTTTCATGATGATCGCACATTCCTATAGGGGGTCAAACCATGTCCCATAGGTCACCGGGCCTCGTGTCACTTTAAAGAAGTACTCCAGTTACACCTTTGTGGGCTTATAACTTGGCTTCTGAATATCCTAGAGAGATCAGGTTTGTTTTAGTGTTCTCCAATCAACTGCCCCTACAACAACAAAAAGGAATGGAGTCATTAGCACTTATGGTTTTTAAATGGCACCCAGAATTATGTTGCACGAAGCAAAATTTCACATCATTCTGGGTTCATTTGTGTGAAAACAAGGTCCAGTCAGGCTGAAACGTTACAAGAAGGTAGAATCTATTGAGTTGTAAGTGATCTGAACGATTCATGATGATCGCACATTCCTATAGGGGGTCAAACCATGTCCCATAGGTCACCGGGCCTGGTGTCACTTTAAAGAAGTAGTCCAGTTACACCTTTGTGGGCTTATAACTTGGCTTCTGAATATCCTAGAGAGATTAGGTTTGTTTTAGTGTACTCCAATCAACAGCCCCTACAACCACAAAAAGGAATGGAGTCATTAGCACTTATGGTTTTTAAATGGCACCCAGAATTATGTTGCACGAAGCACAATTTCACATCATTCTGGGTTCATTTGTGTGAAAACAAGGTCCAATCAGGCTGAAAAGTTACAGGAAGGTAGAATCTATTGAGTTGTAAGTGATCTGAACGTTTCATGATGATAGCACTTTCCTAAGGGGGTCAAACCATGTCCCAAAGGTCACCGGATCTGGTGTCAATTTAAAGAAGTAGTCCAGTTACACATTTGTGGGCTTATAACTTGGCTTCTGAATATCCTAGAGAGATCAGGTTTGTTTTAGTGTACTCCAATCAACAGCCCCTACAATCACAAAAAGGAATGGAGTCATTAGCACTTATGGTTTTTAAATGGCACCCAGAATTATGTTGCACGAAGCACAATTTCACATCATTCTGGGTCCATTTGTGTGAAAACAAGGTCCAACCAGGCTGAAACGTTACAAGAAGGTAGAATCTATTGAGTTGTAAGTGATCTGAATGTTTCATGATGATCGCACATTCCTATAAGGGGTCAAACCATGTCCAAAAGGTCACCGGATCTGGTGTCAATTTAAAGAAGTAGTCCGGTTACACATTTGTGGGCTTATAACTTGGCTTCTGAATGTCCTAGAGAGATCAGGTTTGTTTTAGTGTACTCCAATCAACAGCCCCTACAACCACAAAAAGGAATGGAGTCATTAGCACTTATGGTTTTTAAATGGCACCCAGAATTATGTTGCACAAAGCACAATTTCACATCATTCTGGGTTCATTTGTGTGAAAACAAGGTCCAATCAGGCTGAAACGTTACAGGAAGGTAGAATCTATTGAGTTGTAAGTGATCTGAACGTTTCATGATGATAGCACTTTCCTAAGGGGGTCAAACCATGTCCCAAAGGTCACCGGATATGGTGTCAATTTAAAGAAGTAGTCCAGTTACACATTTGTGGGCTTATAACTTGGCTTCTGAATATCCTAGAGAGATCAGGTTTGTTTTAGTGTACTCCAATCAACAGCCCCTACAACCACAAAAAGGACTGGAGTCATTAGCACTTATGGTTTTTAAATGGCACCCAGAATTATGTTGCACAAAGCACAATTTCACATCATTCTGGGTTCATTTGTGTGAAAACAAGGTCCAATCAGGCTGAAACGTTACAAGAAGGTAGAATCTATTGAGTTGTAAGTGATCTGAAAGTTTCATGATGATCGCACATTCCTATAGGGGGTCAAACCATGTCCCATAGGTCACCGGGCCTCGTGTCACTTTAAAGAAGTACTCCAGTTACACCTTTGTGGGCTTATAACTTGGCTTCTGAATATCCTAGAGAGATCAGGTTTGTTTTAGTGTTCTCCAATCAACTGCCCCTACAACAACAAAAAGGAATGGAGTCATTAGCACTTATGGTTTTTAAATGGCACCCAGAATTATGTTGCACGAAGCAAAATTTCACATCATTCTGGGTTCATTTGTGTGAAAACAAGGTCCAGTCAGGCTGAAACGTTACAAGAAGGTAGAATCTATTGAGTTGTAAGTGATCTGAACGATTCATGATGATCGCACATTCCTATAGGGGGTCAAACCATGTCCCATAGGTCACCGGGCCTGGTGTCACTTTAAAGAAGTAGTCCAGTTACACCTTTGTGGGCTTATAACTTGGCTTCTGAATATCCTAGAGAGATTAGGTTTGTTTTAGTGTACTCCAATCAACAGCCCCTACAACCACAAAAAGGAATGGAGTCATTAGCACTTATGGTTTTTAAATGGCACCCAGAATTATGTTGCACGAAGCACAATTTCACATCATTCTGGGTTCATTTGTGTGAAAACAAGGTCCAATCAGGCTGAAAAGTTACAGGAAGGTAGAATCTATTGAGTTGTAAGTGATCTGAACGTTTCATGATGATAGCACTTTCCTAAGGGGGTCAAACCATGTCCCAAAGGTCACCGGATCTGGTGTCAATTTAAAGAAGTAGTCCAGTTACACATTTGTGGGCTTATAACTTGGCTTCTGAATATCCTAGAGAGATCAGGTTTGTTTTAGTGTACTCCAATCAACAGCCCCTACAATCACAAAAAGGAATGGAGTCATTAGCACTTATGGTTTTTAAATGGCACCCAGAATTACGTTGCACGAAGCACAATTTCACATCATTCTGGGTCCATTTGTGTGAAAACAAGGTCCAACCAGGCTGAAACGTTACAAGAAGGTAGAATCTATTGAGTTGTAAGTGATCTGAATGTTTCATGATGATCGCACATTCCTATAAGGGGTCAAACCATGTCCAAAAGGTCACCGGATCTGGTGTCAATTTAAAGAAGTAGTCCGGTTACACATTTGTGGGCTTATAACTTGGCTTCTGAATGTCCTAGAGAGATCAGGTTTGTTTTAGTGTACTCCAATCAACAGCCCCTACAACCACAAAAAGGAATGGAGTCATTAGCACTTATGGTTTTTAAATGGCACCCAGAATTATGTTGCACAAAGCACAATTTCACATCATTCTGGGTTCATTTGTGTGAAAACAAGGTCCAATCAGGCTGAAACGTTACAGGAAGGTAGAATCTATTGAGTTGTAAGTGATCTGAACGTTTCATGATGATAGCACTTTCCTAAGGGGGTCAAACCATGTCCCAAAGGTCACCGGATATGGTGTCAATTTAAAGAAGTAGTCCAGTTACACATTTGTGGGCTTATAACTTGGCTTCTGAATATCCTAGAGAGATCAGGTTTGTTTTAGTGTACTCCAATCAACAGCCCCTACAACCACAAAAAGGAATGGAGTCATTAGCACTTATGGTTTTTAAATGGCACCCAGAATTATGTTGCACAAAGCACAATTTCACATCATTCTGGGTTCATTTGTGTGAAAACAAGGTCCAATCAGGCTGAAACGTTACAAGAAGGTAGAATCTATTGAGTTGTAAGTGATCTGAAAGTTTCATGATGATCGCACATTCCTATAGGGGGTCAAACCATGTCCCATAGGTCACCGGGCCTCGTGTCACTTTAAAGAAGTACTCCAGTTACACCTTTGTGGGCTTATAACTTGGCTTCTGAATATCCTAGAGAGATCAGGTTTGTTTTAGTGTTCTCCAATCAACTGCCCCTACAACAACAAAAAGGAATGGAGTCATTAGCACTTATGGTTTTTAAATGGCACCCAGAATTATGTTGCACGAAGCAAAATTTCACATCATTCTGGGTTCATTTGTGTGAAAACAAGGTCCAGTCAGGCTGAAACGTTACAAGAAGGTAGAATCTATTGAGTTGTAAGTGATCTGAACGATTCATGATGATCGCACATTCCTATAGGGGGTCAAACCATGTCCCATAGGTCACCGGGCCTGGTGTCACTTTAAAAAAGTAGTCCAGTTACACCTTTGTGGGCTTATAACTTGGCTTCTGAATATCCTAGAGAGATTAGGTTTGTTTTAGTGTACTCCAATCAACAGCCCCTACAACCACAAAAAGGAATGGAGTCATTAGCACTTATGGTTTTTAAATGGCACCCAGAATTATGTTGCACGAAGCACAATTTCACATCATTCTGGGTTCATTTGTGTGAAAACAATGTCCAATCAGGCTGAAAAGTTACAGGAAGGTAGAATCTATTGAGTTGTAAGTGATCTGAACGTTTCATGATGATAGCACTTTCCTAAGGGGGTCAAACCATGTCCCAAAGGTCACCGGATCTGGTGTCAATTTAAAGAAGTAGTCCAGTTACACATTTGTGGGCTTATAACTTGGCTTCTGAATATCCTAGAGAGATCAGGTTTGTTTTAGTGTACTCCAATCAACAGCCCCTACAATCACAAAAAGGAATGGAGTCATTAGCACTTATGGTTTTTAAATGGCACCCAGAATTATGTTGCACGAAGCACAATTTCACATCATTCTGGGTTCATTTGTGTGAAAACAAGGTCCAATCAGGCTGAAACGTTACAAGAAGGTAGAATCTATTGAGTTGTAAGTGATCTGAACGTTTCATGATGATCGCACATTCCTATAGGGGGTCAAACCATGTCCCAAAGGTCACCGGGCCTGGTGTCACTTTAAAGAAGTAGTCCAGTTACACCTTTGTGGGCTTATAACTTGGCTTCTGAATATCCTAGAGAGATCAGGTTTGTTTTAGTGTTCTCCAATCAACTGCCCCTACAACAACAAAAAGGAATGGAGTCATTAGCACTTATGGTTTTTAAATGGCACCCAGAATTATGTTGCACGAAGCAAAATTTCACATCATTCTGGGTTCATTTGTGTGAAAACAAGGTCCAGTCAGGCTGAAACGTTACAAGAAGGTAGAATCTATTGAGTTGTAAGTGATCTGAACGATTCATGATGATCGCACATTCCTATAGGGGGTCAAACCATGTCCCATAGGTCACCGGGCCTGGTGTCACTTTAAAGAAGTAGTCCAGTTACACCTTTGTGGGCTTATAACTTGGCTTCTGAATATCCTAGAGAGATTAGGTTTGTTTTAGTGTACTCCAATCAACAGCCCCTACAACCACAAAAAGGAATGGAGTCATTAGCACTTATGGTTTTTAAATGGCACCCAGAATTATGTTGCACGAAGCACAATTTCACATCATTCTGGGTTCATTTGTGTGAAAACAAGGTCCAATCAGGCTGAAAAGTTACAGGAAGGTAGAATCTATTGAGTTGTAAGTGATCTGAACGTTTCATGATGATAGCACTTTCCTAAGGGGGTCAAACCATGTCCCAAAGGTCACCGGATCTGGTGTCAATTTAAAGAAGTAGTCCAGTTACACATTTGTGGGCTTATAACTTGGCTTCTGAATATCCTAGAGAGATCAGGTTTGTTTTAGTGTACTCCAATCAACAGCCCCTACAATCACAAAAAGGAATGGAGTCATTAGCACTTATGGTTTTTAAATGGCACCCAGAATTATGTTGCACGAAGCACAATTTCACATCATTCTGGGTTCATTTGTGTGAAAACAAGGTCCAATCAGGCTGAAACGTTACAAGAAGGTAGAATCTATTGAGTTGTAAGTGATCTGAACGTTTCATGATGATCGCACATTCCTATAGGGGGTCAAACCATGTCCCAAAGGTCACCGGGCCTGGTGTCACTTTAAAGAAGTAGTCCAGTTACACATTTGTGGGCTTATAACTTGGCTTCTGAATGACCTAGAGAGATCAGGTTTGTTTTAGTGTACTCCAATCAACAGCCCCTACAACCACAAAAAGGAATGGAGTCATTAGCACTTATGGTTTGTAAATGGCACCCAGAATTATGTTGCACGAAGCACAATTTCACATCATTCTGGGTTCATTTGTGTGAAAACAAGGTCCAATCAGGCAGAAACGTTACAGGAAGGTAGAATCTATTGAGTTGTAAGTGATCTGAACGTTTCATGATGATAGCACTTTCCTTAGGGGGTAAAACCATGTCCCAAAGGTCACCAGGCCGGTGCCACTTTAAAGAAGTAGTCCAGTTACACATTTGTGGGCTTATAACTTGGCTTCTGAATGTCCTAGAGAGATCAGGTTTGTTTTAGTGTACTCCAATCAACAGCCCCTACAACCACAAAAAGGAATGGAGTCATTAGCACTTATGGTTTGTAAATGGCACCCAGAATTATGTTGCACGAAGTACAATTTCACATCATTCTGGGTCCATTTGTGTGAAAACAAGGTCCAATCAGGCTGAAACGTTACAAGAAGGTAGAATCTATTGAGTTGTAAGTTATCTGAATGTTTCATGATGATAGCATATTCCTATAGGGGGTAAAACCATGTCCCAAAGGTCACCAGGCCGGTGTCACTTTAAAGAAGTAGTCCAGTTACACATTTGTGGGCTTATAACTTGGCTTCTGAATGTCCTAGAGAGATCAGGTTTGTTTTAGTGTACTCCAATCAACAGCCCCTACAACCACAAAAAGGAATGGAGTCATTAGCACTTATGGTTTGTAAATGGCACCCAGAAATATGTTGCACGAAGCACAAATTCACATCATTCTGGGTCCATTTGTGTGAAAACAAGGTCCAATCAGGCTGAAACGTTACAAGAAGGTAGAATCTATTGAGATGTAAGTGATCTGAATGTTTCATGATGATCGCACATTCCTATAAGGGGTCAAACCATGTCCCAAAGGTCACCGGATCTGGTGTCAATTTAAAGAAGTAGTCCAGTACCACATTTGTGGGCTTATAACTTGGCTTCTGAATATCCTAGAGAGATCAGGTTTGTTTTAGTGTACTCCAATCAACAGCCCCTACAACCACAAAAAGGAATGGAGTCATTAGCACTTATGGTTTTTAAATGGCACTCAGAATTATGTTGCACATAGCACAATTTCACATCATTCTGGGTTCATTTGTGTGAAAACATGGTCCAGTCAGGCTGAAACGTTACAAGAAGGTAGAATCTATTGAGTTATAAGTGATCTGAACGATTCATGATGATCGCACATTCCTATAGGGGTTCAAACCATGTCCCATAGGTCACCGGGCCTCGTGTCACTTTAAAGAAGTAGTCCAGTTACACATTTGTGGGCTCATAACTTGGCTTCTGAATGTCCTAGAGAGATCATGTTTGTTTTAGTGTACTCCAATCAACAGCCCCTACAACCACAAAAAGGAATTGAGTCATTAGCACTTATGGTTTGTAAATGGCACCCAGAATTATGTTGCACGAAGCACAATTTCACATCATTCTGGGTCCATTTGTGTGAAAACAAGGTCCAATCAGGCTGAAACGTTACAAGAAGGTAGAATCTATTGAGTTGTAAGTGATCTGAACGTTTCATGATGATCGCACATTCCTATAGGGTGTAAAACCAGGTCCCAAAGGTCACCAGGCCTGGTGTTACTTTAAAGAAGTTGTCCAGTTACTCATTTGTGGGCTTATAATTTGGCTTCTGAATGTCCTAGAGAGATCAGGTTTGTTTTAATGTACTCCAATCAACAGCCCCTACAACCACAAAAAGGAATGGAGTCATTAGCACTTATGGTTTTTAAATGGCACCCAGAATTATGTTGCACGAAGCACAATTTCACATCATTCTGGGTCCATTTGTGTGAAAACAAGGTCCAATCAGGCTGAAACGTTACAGGAAGGTAGACTCTATTGAGTTGTAAGTGATCTGAACGTTTCATGATGATCGCACATTCCTATAGGGGGTCAAACCATGTCCCAAAGGTCACCGGGCCTGGTGTCACTTTAAAGAAGTAGTCCAGTTACACATTTGTGGGCTCATAACTTGGCTTCTGAATGTCCTAGAGAGATCATGTTTGTTTTAGTGTACTCCAATCAACAGCCCCTACAACCACAAAAAGGAATTGAGTCATTAGCACTTATGGTTTGTAAATGGCACCCAGAATTATGTTGCACGAAGCACAATTTCACATCATTCTGGGTCCATTTGTGTGAAAACAAGGTCCAATCAGGCTGAAACGTTACAAGAAGGTAGAATCTATTGAGTTGTAAGTGATCTGAACGTTTCATGATGATCGCACATTCCTATAGGGTGTAAAACCAGGTCCCAAAGGTCACCAGGCCTGGTGTTACTTTAAAGAAGTTGTCCAGTTACACATTTGTGGGCTTATAATTTGGCTTCTGAATGTCCTAGAGAGATCAGGTTTGTTTTAGTGTACTCCAATCAACAGCCCCTACAACCACAAAAAGGAATGGAGTCATTAGCACTTATGGTTTGTAAATGGCACCCAGAATTATGTTGCACGAAGCACAATTTCACATCATTCTGGGTCCATTTGTGTGAAAACAAGGTCCAATCAGGCTGAAACGTTACAAGAAGGTAGAATCTATTGAGTTGTAAGTGATCTGAATGTTTCATGATGATCGCACATTCCTATAGGGGGTCAAACCATGTCCCAAAGGTCACCGGGCCTGGTGTCACTTTAAAGAAGTAGTCCAGTTACACATTTGTGGGCTCATAACTTGGCTTCTGAATGTCCAAGAGAGATCAGGTTTGTTTTAGTGTACTCCAATCAACAGCCCCTACAACCACAAAAAGGAATGGAGTCATTAGCACTTATGGTTTGTAAATGGCACCCAGAATTATGTTGCACGAAGCACAATTTCACATCATTCTGGGTCCATTTGTGTGAAAACAAGGTCCAATCAGGCTGTACCGTTACAAGAAGGTAGAATCTATTGAGATGTAAGTGATCTGAACGTTTCATGATGATCGCACATTCCTATAGGGGGTAAAACCATGTCCCAAAGGTCACCAGGCCTGGTGTCACTTTAAAGAAGTTGTCCAGTTACACATTTGTGGGCTTATACCTTGGCTTCTGAATGTCCTAGAGAGATCAGGTTTGTTTTAGTGTACTCCAATCAACAGCCCCTACAACCACAAAAAGGAATGGAGTCATTAGCACTTATGGTTTGTAAATGGCACCCAGAATTATGTTGCACGAAGCACAATTTCACATCATTCTGGGTTCATTTGTGTGAAAACAAGGTCCAATCAGGCTGAAACTTTACAAGAAGGTAGAATCTATTGAGTTGTAAGTGATCTGAAAGTTTCATGATGATCGCACATTCCTATAGGGGGTCAAACCATGTCCCATAGGTCACCGGGCCTGGTGTCACTTTAAATAAGTAGTCCAGTTACACCTTTGTGGGCTTATAACTTGGCTTCTGAATATCCTAGAGAGATCAGGTTTGTTTTAATGTACTCCAATCAACAGCCCCTACAACCACAAAAAGGAATTGAGTCATTAGCACTTATGGTTTTTAAATGGCACCCAGAATTATGTTGCACAAAGCACAATTTCACATCATTCTGGGTTCATTTGTGTGAAAACAAGGTCCAATCAGGCTGAAAGGTTACAAGAAGGTAGAATCTATTGAGTTGTAAGTGATCTGAATGTTTCATGATGATCCCACATTCCTATAAGGGGTCAAACCATGTCCCAAAGGTCACCGGATCTGGTGTCAATTTAAAGAAGTAGTCCAGTTACACATTTGTGGGCTTATAACTTGGCTTCTGAATGTCCTAGATATATCAGGTTTGTTTTAGTGTACTCCAATCAACAGCCCCCATTACCACAAAAAGGAATGGAGTCATTAGCACTTATGGTTTGTAAATGGCACCCAGAATTATGTTGCACGAAGCACAATGTCACATCATTCTGGGTCCATTTGTGTGAAAACAAGGTCCAATCAGGCTGTACCATTACAAGAAGGTAGAATCTATTGAGTTGTAAGTGATCTGAACGTTTCATGATGATCGCACATTCCTATAAGGGGAAAAACCATGTCCCAAAGGTCACCAGGCCTGGTGTCACTTTAAAGAAGTTGTCCAGTTACACATTTGTGGGCTTATAACTTGGCTTCTGAATGTCCTAGAGAGATCAGGTTTGTTTTAGTGTACTCCAATCAACAGCCCCTACAACCACAAAAAGGAATGGAGTCATTAGCACTTATGGTTTGTAAATGGCACCCAGAATTATGTTGCACGAAGCACAATTTCACATCATTCTGGGTCCATTTGTGTGAAAACAAGGTCCAATCAGGCTGAAACGTTACAAGAAGGTAAAATCTATTGAGTTGTAAGTGATCTGAATGTTTCATGATGATCGCACATTCCTATAAGGGGTCAAACTATGTCCCAAAGGTCACCGGATCTGGTGTCAATTTAAAGAAGTAGTCCAGTTACACATTTGTGGGCTTATAACTTGGCTTCTGAATGTCCTAGAGAGATCAGGTTTGTTTTAGTGTACTCCAATCAACAGCCCCTACAACGACAAAAAGGAATGGAGTCATTAGCACTTATGGTTTTTAAATGGCACCCAGAATTATGTTGCACGAAGCACAATTTCACATCATTCTGGGTTCATTTGTGTGAAAACAAGGTCCAATCAGGCTGAAAAGTTACAGGAAGGTAGAATCTATTGAGTTGTAAGTGATCTGAACGTTTCATGATGATAGCACTTTCCTAAGGGGGTCAAACCATGTCCCAAAGGTCACCGGATCTGGTGTCAATTTAAAGAAGTAGTCCAGTTACACATTTGTGGGCTTATAACTTGGCTTCTGAATGTCCTAGAGAGATCAGGTTTGTTTTAGTGTACTCCAATCAACAGCCCCTACAACGACAAAAAGGAATGGAGTCATTAGCACTTATGGTTTTTAAATGGCACCCAGAATTATGTTGCACGAAGCACAATTTCACATCATTCTGGGTCCATTTGTGTGAAAACAAGGTCCAATCAGGCTGAAACGTTACAAGAAGGTAAAATCTATTGAGTTGTAAGTGATCTGAATGTTTCATGATGATCGCACATTCCTATAAGGGGTCAAACTATGTCCCAAAGGTCAGCGGATCTGGTGTCAATTTAAAGAAGTAGTCCAGTTACACATTTGTGGGCTTATAACTTGGCTTCTGAATGTCCTAGAGAGATCAGGTTTGTTTTAGTGTACTCCAATCAACAGCCCCTACAACGATAAAAAGGAATGGAGTCATTAGCACTTATGGTTTTTAAATGGCACCCAGAATTATGTTGCACGAAGCACAATTTCACATCATTCTGGGTTCATTTGTGTGAAAACAAGGTCCAATCAGGCTGAAAAGTTACAGGAAGGTAGAATCTATTGAGTTGTAAGTGATCTGAACGTTTCATGATGATAGCACTTTCCTAAGGGGGTCAAACCATGTCCCAAAGGTCACCGGATCTGGTGTCAATTTAAAGAAGTAGTCCAGTTACACATTTGTGGGCTTATACCTTGGCTTCTGAATATCCTAGAGAGGTCAAGTTTGTTTTAGAGTATTCCAATTATCAGCCCCTATTACCTAGAAAAAGGAATGGAGTCATTAGCACTTATGGTTTGTAAATGGCACCCAGAATTATGTTGCACGAAGCACAATTTCACATCATTCTGGGTCCATTTGTGTGAAAACAAGGTCCAATCAGGCTGTACCATTACAAGAAGGTAGAATCTATTGAGTTGTAAGTGATCTGAACGTTTCATGATGATCGCACATTCCTATAGGGGGTAAAACCATGTCCCAAAGGTCACCAGGCCTGGTGTCACTTTAAAGAAGTTGTCCAGTTACACATTTGTGGGCTTATAACTTGGCTTCTGAATGTCCTAGAGAGATCAGGTTTGTTTTAGTGTACTCCAATCAACAGCCCCTACAACCACAAAAAGGAATGGAGTCATTAGCACTTATGGTTTGTAAATGGCACCCAGAATTATGTTGCACGAAGCACAATTTCACATCATTCTGGGTCCATTTGTGTGAAAACAAGGTCCAATCAGGCTGAAACGTTACAAGAAGGTAAAATCTATTGAGTTGTAAGTGATCTGAATGTTTCATGATGATCGCACATTCCTATAAGGGGTCAAACTATGTCCCAAAGGTCACCGGATCTGGTGTCAATTTAAAGAAGTAGTCCAGTTACACATTTGTGGGCTTATAACTTGGCTTCTGAATGTCCTAGAGAGATCAGGTTTGTTTTAGTGTACTCCAATCAACAGCCCCTACAACGACAAAAAGGAATGGAGTCATTAGCACTTATGGTTTTTAAATGGCACCCAGAATTATGTTGCACGAAGCACAATTTCACATCATTCTGGGTTCATTTGTGTGAAAACAAGGTCCAATCAGGCTGAAAAGTTACAGGAAGGTAGAATCTATTGAGTTGTAAGTGATCTGAACGTTTCATGATGATAGCACTTTCCTAAGGGGGTCAAACCATGTCCCAAAGGTCACCGGATCTCGTGTCAATTTAAAGAAGTAGTCCAGTTACACATTTGTGGGCTTATAACTTGGCTTCTGAATGTCCTAGATATATCAGGTTTGTTTTAGTGTACTCCAATCAACAGCCCCCATTACCACAAAAAGGAATGGAGTCATTAGCACTTATGGTTTGTAAATGGCACCCAGAATTATGTTGCACGAAGCACAATTTCACATCATTCTGGGTCCATTTGTGTGAAAACAAGGTCCAATCAGGCTGAAACGTTACAAGAAGGTAAAATCTATTGAGTTGTAAGTGATCTGAATGTTTCATGATGATCGCACATTCCTATAAGGGGTCAAACTATGTCCCAAAGGTCACTGGATCTGGTGTCAATTTAAAGAAGTAGTCCAGTTACACATTTGTGGGCTTATAACTTGGCTTCTGAATGTCCTAGAGAGATCAGGTTTGTTTTAGTGTACTCCAATCAACAGCCCCTACAACGACAAAAAGGAATGGAGTCATTAGCACTTATGGTTTTTAAATGGCACCCAGAATTATGTTGCACGAAGCACAATTTCACATCATTCTGGGTTCATTTGTGTGAAAACAAGGTCCAATCAGGCTGAAAAGTTACAGGAAGGTAGAATCTATTGAGTTGTAAGTGATCTGAACGTTTCATGATGATAGCACTTTCCTAAGGGGGTCAAACCATGTCCCAAAGGTCACCGGATCTGGTGTCAATTTAAAGAAGTAGTCCAGTTACACATTTGTGGGCTTATAACTTGGCTTCTGAATATCCTAGAGAGATCAGGTTTGTTTTACTGTACTCCAATCAACAGCCCCTACAATCACAAAAAGGAATGGAGTCATTAGCACTTATGGTTTTTAAATGGCACCCAGAATTATGTTGCACGAAGCACAATTTCACATCATTCTGGGTTCATTTGTGTGAAAACAAGGTCCAATCAGGCTGAAACGTTACAAGAAGGTAGAATCTATTGAGTTGTAAGTGATCTGAACGTTTCATGATGATCGCACATTCCTATAGGGGGTCAAACCATGTCCCATAGGTCACCGGGCCTCGTGTCACTTTAAAGAAGTAGTCCAGTTACACATTTGTGGGCTTATAACTTGGCTTCTGAATATCCTAGAGAGATCAGGTTTGTTTTAATGTACTCCAATCAACAGCCCCTACAACCACAAAAAGGAATGGAGTCATTAGCACTTATGGTTTTTAAATGGCACCCAGAATTATGTTGCACAAAGCACAATTTCACATCATTCTGGGTTCATTTGTGTGAAAGCAAGGTCCAATCAGGCTGAAACGTTACAGGAAGGTAGACTCTATTGAGTTGTAAGTGATCTGAATGTTTCATGATGATCGCACATTCCTATAAGGGGTCAAACCATGTCCCAAAGGTCACTGGGCCTGGTGTCACTTTAAAGAAGTAGTCCAGTTACACCTTTGTGGGCTTATAACTTGGCTTCTGAATGTCCTAGAGAGGTCAGGTTTGTTTTAGTGTACTCCAATCAACAGCCCCTACAACCACAAAAAGGAATGGAGTCATTAGCACTTATGGTTTGTAAATGGCACCAGGAATTAGGTTGCACAAAGCACAATTTCACATCATTCTGGGTCCATTTGTGTGAAAACAAGGTCCAATCAGGCTGAAACGTTACAAGAAGGTAGAATCTATTGAGTTGTAAGTGATCTGAATGTTTCATGATGATCGCACATTCCTATAAGGGGTCAAACCATGTCCCAAAGGTCAACGGATCTGGTGTCAATTTAAAGAGGTAGTCCAGTTACACATTTGTGGGCTTGTAACTTGGCTTCTGAATGTCCTAGAGAGATCAGGTTTGTTTTAGTGTACTCCAATCAACAGCCCCTACAACCACAAAAAGGAATGGAGTCATTAGCACTAATGGTTTGTAAATGGCACCCAGAATTATGTTGCACGAAGCACAATTTCACATCATTCTGGGTCCATTTGTGTGAAAACAAGGTCCAATCAGGCTGTACCGTTACAAGAAGGTAGAATCTATTGAGTTGTAAGTGATCTGAACGTTTCATGATGATCGCACATTCCTATAGGGGGTAAAACCATGTCCCAAAGGTCACCAGGCCTGGTGTCACTTTAAAGAAGTTGTCCAGTTACACATTTGTGGGCTTATAACTTGGCTTCTGAATGTCCTAGAGAGATCAGGTTTGTTTTAGTGTACTCCAATCAACAGCCCCTACAACCACAAAAAGGAATGGAGTCATTAGCACTTATGGTTTGTAAATGGCACCCAGAATAATGTTGCACGAAGCACAATTTCACATCATTCTGGGTCCATTTGTGTGAAAACAAGGTCCAACCAGGCTGAAACGTTACAAGAAGGTAAAATCTATTGAGTTGTAAGTGATCTGAATGTTTCATGATGATCGCACATTCCTATAAGGGGTCAAACCATGTCCCAAAGGTCACCGGATCTGGTGTCAATTTAAAGAAGTAGTCCGGTTACACATTTGTGGGCTTATAACTTGGCTTCTGAATGTCCTAGAGAGATCAGGTTTGTTTTAGTGTACTCCAATCAACAGCCCCTACAACCACAAAAAGGAATGGAGTCATTAGCACTTATGGTTTTTAAATGGCACCCAGAATTATGTTGCACAAAGCACAATTTCACATCATTCTGGGTTCATTTGTGTGAAAACAAGGTCCAATCAGGCTGAAACGTTACAGGAAGGTAGAATCTATTGAGTTGTAAGTGATCTGAACGTTTCATGATGATAGCACTTTCCTAAGGGGGTCAAACCATGTCCCAAAGGTCACCGGATATGGTGTCAATTTAAAGAAGTAGTCCAGTTACACATTTGTGGGCTTATTACTTGGCTTCTGAATATCCTAGAGAGATCAGGTTTGTTTTAGTGTACTCCAATCAACAGCCCCTACAACCACAAAAAGGAATGGAGTCATTAGCACTTATGGTTTTTAAATGGCACCCAGAATTATGTTGCACAAAGCACAATTTCACATCATTCTGGGTTCATTTGTGTGAAAACAAGGTCCAATCAGGCTGAAACGTTACAAGAAGGTAGAATCTATTGAGTTGTAAGTGATCTGAAAGTTTCATGATGATCGCACATTCCTATAGGGGGTCAAACCATGTCCCATAGGTCACCGGGCCTCGTGTCACTTTAAAGAAGTACTCCAGTTACACCTTTGTGGGCTTATAACTTGGCTTCTGAATATCCTAGAGAGATCAGGTTTGTTTTAGTGTTCTCCAATCAACTGCCCCTACAACCACAAAAAGGAATGGAGTCATTAGCACTTATGGTTTTTAAATGGCACCCAGAATTATGTTGCACGAAGCAAAATTTCACATCATTCTGGGTTCATTTGTGTGAAAACAAGGTCCAGTCAGGCTGAAACGTTACAAGAAGGTAGAATCTATTGAGTTGTAAGTGATCTGAACGATTCATGATGATCGCACATTCCTATAGGGGGTCAAACCATGTCCCATAGGTCACCGGGCCTGGTGTCACTTTAAAGAAGTAGTCCAGTTACACATTTGTGGGCTTATAACTTGGCTTCTGAATGACCTAGAGAGATCAGGTTTGTTTTAGTGTACTCCAATCAACAGCCCCTACAACCACAAAAAGGAATGGAGTCATTAGCACTTATGGTTTGTAAATGGCACCCAGAATTATGTTGCACGAAGCACAATTTCACATCATTCTGGGTCCATTTGTGTGAAAACAAGGTCCAATCAGGCTGAAACGTTACAAGAAGGTAGAATCTATTGAGTTGTAAGTGATCTGAATGTTTCATGATGATCGCACATTCCTATAAGGTGTCAAACCATGTCCCAAAGGTCACCGGATCTGGTGTCAATTTAAAGAGGTAGTTCAGTTACACATTTGTGGGCTTATAACTTGGCTTCTGAATGTCCTAGAGAGATCAGGTTTGTTTTAGTGTACACCAATCAACAGCCCCTACAACCACAAACAGGAATGGAGTCATTAGCACTTATGGTTTGTAAATGGCACCCAGAATTATGTTGCACGAAGCACAATTTCACATCATTCTGGGTTCATTTGTGTGAAAACAAGGTCCAATCAGGCAGAAACGTTACAGGAAGGTAGAATCTATTGAGTTGTAAGTGATCTGAACGTTTCATGATGATAGCACTTTCCTTAGGGGGTCAAACCATGTCCCAAAGGTCACCGGATCTGGTGTCAATTTAAAGAAGTAGTCCAGTTACACATTTGTGGGCTTATAACTTGGCTTCTGAATGTCCTAGAGAGATCAGGTTTGTTTTAGTGTACTCCAATCAACAGCCCCTACAACCACAAAAAGGAATGGAGTCATTAGCACTTATGGTTTGTAAATGGCACCCAGAATTATGTTGCACGAAGCACAATTTCACATCATTCTGGGTCCATTTGTGTGAAAACAAGGTCCAATCAGGCTGAAACGTTACAAGAAGGTAGAATCTATTGAGTTGTAAGTGATCTGAATGTTTCATGATGATCGCACATTCCTATAGGGGGTAAAACCATGTCCCAAAGGTCACCAGGCCGGTGCCACTTTAAAGAAGTAGTCCAGTTACACATTTGTGGGCTTATAACTTGGCTTCTGAATGTCCTAGAGAGATCAGGTTTGTTTTAGTGTACTCCAATCAACAGCCCCTACAACCACAAAAAGGAATGGAGTCATTAGCACTTATGGTTTGTAAATGGCACCCAGAATTATGTTGCACGAAGTACAATTTCACATCATTCTGGGTCCATTTGTGTGAAAACAAGGTCCAATCAGGCTGAAACGTTACAAGAAGGTAGAATCTATTGAGTTGTAAGTGATCTGAATGTTTCATGATGATAGCACATTCCTATAGGGGGTAAAACCATGTCCCAAAGGTCACCAGGCCGGTGTCACTTTAAAGAAGGAGTCCAGTTACACATTTGTGGGCTTATAACTTGGCTTCTGAATGTCCTAGAGAGATCAGGTTTGTTTTAGTGTACTCCAATCAACAGCCCCTACAACCACAAAAAGGAATGGAGTCATTAGCACTTATGGTTTGTAAATGGCACCCAGAAATATGTTGCACGAAGCACAAATTCACATCATTCTGGGTCCATTTGTGTGAAAACAAGGTCCAATCAGGCTGAAACGTTACAAGAAGGTAGAATCTATTGAGATGTAAGTGATCTGAATGTTTCATGATGATCGCACATTCCTATAAGGGGTCAAACCATGTCCCAAAGGTCACCGGATCTGGTGTCAATTTAAAGAAGTAGTCCAGTACCACATTTGTGGGCTTATAACTTGGCTTCTGAATATCCTAGAGAGATCAGGTTTGTTTTAGTGTACTCCAATCAACAGCCCCTACAACCACAAAAAGGAATGGAGTCATTAGCACTTATGGTTTTTAAATGGCACTCAGAATTATGTTGCACGTAGCACAATTTCACATCATTCTGGGTTCATTTGTGTGAAAACAAGGTCCAGTCAGGCTGAAACGTTACAAGAAGGTAGAATCTATTGAGTTATAAGTGATCTGAACGATTCATGATGATCGCACATTCCTATAGGGGGTCAAACCATGTCCCATAGGTCACCGGGCCTCGTGTCACTTTAAAGAAGTAGTCCAGTTACACCTTTGTGGGCTTATAACTTGGCTTCTGAATATCCTAGAGAGATCAGGTTTGTTTTAATGTACTCCAATCAACAGCCCCTACAACCACAAAAAGGAATGGAGTCATTAGCACTCATGGTTTTTAAATGGCACCCAGAATTATGTTGCACAAAGCACAATTTCACATCATTCTGGGTTCATTTGTGTGAAAACAAGGTCCAATCAGGCTGAAACGTTACAGGAAGGTAGACTCTATTGAGTTGTAAGTGATCTGAACGTTTCATGATGATCGCACATTCCTATAGGGGGTCAAACCATGTCCCAAAGGTCACCGGGCCTGGTGTCACTTTAAAGAAGTAGTCCAGTTACACATTTGTGGGCTCATAACTTGGCTTCTGAATGTCCTAGAGAGATCATGTTTGTTTTAGTGTACTCCAATCAACAGCCCCTACAACCACAAAAAGGAATTGAGTCATTAGCACTTATGGTTTGTAAATGGCACCCAGAATTATGTTGCACGAAGCACAATTTCACATCATTCTGGGTCCATTTGTGTGAAAACAAGGTCCAATCAGGCTGAAACGTTACAAGAAGTTAGAATCTATTGAGTTGTAAGTGATCTGAACGTTTCATGAAGATCGCACATTCCTATAGGGTGTAAAACCAGGTCCCAAAGGTCACCAGGCCTGGTGTTACTTTAAAGAAGTTGTCCAGTTACACATTTGTGGGCTTATAATTTGGCTTCTGAATGTCCTAGAGAGATCAGGTTTGTTTTAATGTACTCCAATCAACAGCCCCTACAACCACAAAAAGGAATGGAGTCATTAGCACTTATGGTTTTTAAATGGCACCCAGAATTATGTTGCACGAAGCACAATTTCACATCATTTTGGGTCCATTTGTGTGAAAACAAGGTCCAATCAGGCTGAAACGTTACAGGAAGGTAGACTCTATTGAGTTGTAAGTGATCTGAACGTTTCATAATGATCGCACATTCCTATAGGGGGTCAAACCATGTCCCAAAGGTCACCGGGCCTGGTGTCACTTTAAAGAAGTAGTCCAGTTACACATTTGTGGGCTCATAACTTGGCTTCTGAATGTCCTAGAGAGATCATGTTTGTTTTAGTGTACTCCAATCAACAGCCCCTACAACCACAAAAAGGAATTTAGTCATTAGCACTTATGGTTTGTAAATGGCACCCAGAATTATGTTGCACGAAGCACAATTTCACATAATTCTGGGTCCATTTGTGTGAAAACAAGGTCCAATCAGGCTGAAACGTTACAAGAAGGTAGAATCTATTGAGTTGTAAGTGATCTGAACGTTTCATGAAGATCGCACATTCCTATAGGGTGTAAAACCAGGTCCCAAAGGTCACCAGGCCTGGTGTTACTTTAAAGAAGTTGTCCAGTTACACATTTGTGGGCTTATAATTTGGCTTCTGAATGTCCTAGAGAGATCAGGTTTGTTTTAGTGTACTCCAATCAACAGCCCCTACAACCACAAAAAGGAATGGAGTCATTAGCACTTATGGTTTGTAAATGGCACCCAGAATTATGTTGCACGAAGCACAATTTCACATCATTCTGGGTCCATTTGTGTGAAAACAAGGTCCAATCAGGCTGAAACGTTACAAGAAGGTAGAATCTATTGAGTTGTAAGTGATCTGAATGTTTCATGATGATCGCACATTCCTATAGGGGGTCAAACCATGTCCCAAAGGTCACCGGGCCTGGTGTCACTTTAAAGAAGTAGTCCAGTTACACATTTGTGGGCTCATAACTTGGCTTCTGAATGTCCAAGAGAGATCAGGTTTGTTTTAGTGTACTCCAATCAACAGCCCCTACAACCACAAAAAGGAATGGAGTCATTAGCACTTATGGTTTGTAAATGGCACCCAGAATTATGTTGCACGAAGCACAATTTCACATCATTCTGGGTCCATTTGTGTGAAAACAAGGTCCAATCAGGCTGTACCGTTACAAGAAGGTAGAATCTATTGAGATGTAAGTGATCTGAATGTTTCATGATGATCGCACATTCCTATAGGGGGTCAAACCATGTCCCAAAGGTCACCGGGCCTGGTGTCACTTTAAAGAAGTAGTCCAGTTACACATTTGTGGGCTCATAACTTGGCTTCTGAATGTCCAAGAGAGATCAGGTTTGTTTTAGTGTACTCCAATCAACAGCCCCTACAACCACAAAAAGGAATGGAGTCATTAGCACTTATGGTTTGTAAATGGCACCCAGAATTATGTTGCACGAAGCACAATTTCACATCATTCTGGGTCCATTTGTGTGAAAACAAGGTCCAATCAGGCTGTACCGTTACAAGAAGGTAGAATCTATTGAGATGTAAGTGATCTGAACGTTTCATGATGATCGCACATTCCTATAGGGGGTAAAACCATGTCCCAAAGGTCACCAGGCCTGGTGTCACTTTAAAGAAGTAGTCCAGTTACACATTTGTGGGCTTATACCTTGGCTTCTGAATGTCCTAGAGAGATCAGGTTTGTTTTAGTGTACTCCAATCAACAGCCCCTACAACCACAAAAAGGAATGGAGTCATTAGCACTTATGGTTTGTAAATGGCACCCAGAATTATGTTGCACGAAGCACAATTTCACATCATTCTGGGTTCATTTGTGTGAAAACAAGGTCCAATCAGGCTGAAACTTTACAAGAAGGTAGAATCTATTGAGTTGTAAGTGATCTGAATGTTTCATGATGATCGCACATTCCTATAGGGGGTCAAACCATGTCCCATAGGTCACCGGGCCTGGTGTCACTTTAAATAAGTAGTCCAGTTACACCTTTGTGGGCTTATAACTTGGCTTCTGAATATCCTAGAGAGATCAGGTTTGTTTTAATGTACTCCAATCAACAGCCCCTACAACCACAAAAAGGAATTGAGTCATTAGCACTTATGGTTTTTAAATGGCACCCAGAATTATGTTGCACAAAGCACAATTTCACATCATTCTGGGTTCATTTGTGTGAAAACAAGGTCCAATCAGGCTGAAAGGTTACAAGAAGGTAGAATCTATTGAGTTGTAAGTGATCTGAACGATTCATGATGATCGCACATTCCTATAGGGGGTCAAACCATGTCCCATAGGTCACCGGGCCTCGTGTCACTTTAAAGAAGTAGTCCAGTTACACCTTTGTGGGCTTATAACTTGGCTTCTGAATATCCTAGAGAGATCAGGTTTGTTTTAATGTACTCCAATCAACAGCCCCTACAACCACAAAAAGGAATGGAGTCATTAGCACTCATGGTTTTTAAATGGGACCCAGAATTATGTTGCACAAAGCACAATTTCACATCATTCTGGGTTCATTTGTGTGAAAACAAGGTCCAATCAGGCTGAAACGTTACAGGAAGGTAGACTCTATTTAGTTGTAAGTGATCTGAACGTTTCATGATGATCGCACATTCCTATAGGGGGTCAAACCATGTCCCAAAGGTCACCGGGCCTGGTGTCACTTTAAAGAAGTAGTCCAGTTACACATTTGTGGGCTCATAACTTGGCTTCTGAATGTCCTAGAGAGATCATGTTTGTTTTAGTGTACTCCAATCAACAGCCCCTACAACCACAAAAAGGAATTGAGTCATTAGCACTTATGGTTTGTAAATGGCACCCAGAATTATGTTGCACGAAGCACAATTTCACATCATTCTGGGTCCATTTGTGTGAAAACAAGGTCCAATCAGGCTGAAACGTTACAAGAAGGTAGAATCTATTGAGTTGTAAGTGATCTGAACGTTTCATGATGATCGCACATTCCTATAGGGTGTAAAACCAGGTCCCAAAGGTCACCAGGCCTGGTGTTACTTTAAAGAAGTTGTCCAGTTACACATTTGTGGGCTTATAATTTGGCTTCTGAATGTCCTAGAGAGATCAGGTTTGTTTTAATGTACTCCAATCAACAGCCCCTACAACCACAAAAAGGAATGGAGTCATTAGCACTTATGGTTTTTAAATGGCACCCAGAATTATGTTGCACGAAGCACAATTTCACATCATTCTGGGTCCATTTGTGTGAAAACAAGGTCCAATCAGGCTGAAACGTTACAGGAAGGTAGACTCTATTGAGTTGTAAGTGATCTGAACGTTTCATGATGATCGCACATTCCTATAGGGGGTCAAACCATGTCCCAAAGGTCACCGGGCCTGGTGTCACTTTAAAGAAGTAGTCCAGTTACACATTTGTGGGCTCATAACTTGGCTTCTGAATGTCCTAGAGAGATCATGTTTGTTTTATTGTACTCCAATCAACAGCCCCTACAACCACAAAAAGGAATTGAGTCATTAGCACTTATGGTTTTTAAATGGCACCCAGAATTATGTTGCACGAAGCACAATTTCACATCATTCTGGGTCCATTTGTGTGAAAACAAGGTCCAATCAGGCTGAAACGTTACAAGAAGGTAGAATCTATTGAGTTGTAAGTGATCTGAACGTTTCATGATGATCGCACATTCCTATAGGGTGTAAAACCAGGTCCCAAAGGTCACCAGGCCTGGTGTTACTTTAAAGAAGTTGTCCAGTTACACATTTGTGGGCTTATAATTTGGCTTCTGAATGTCCTAGAGAGATCAGGTTTGTTTTAGTGTACTCCAATCAACAGCCCCTACAACCACAAAAAGGAATGGAGTCATTAGCACTTATGGTTTGTAAATGGCACCCAGAATTATGTTGCACGAAGCACAATTTCACATCATTCTCTGTCCATTTGTGTGAAAACAAGGTCCAATCAGGCTGAAACGTTACAAGAAGGTAGAATCTATTGAGTTGTAAGTGATCTGAATGTTTCATGATGATCGCACATTCCTATAGGGGGTCAAACCATGTCCCAAAGGTCACCGGGCCTGGTGTCACTTTAAAGAAGTAGTCCAGTTACACATTTGTGGGCTCATAACTTGGCTTCTGAATGTCCAAGAGAGATCAGGTTTGTTTTAGTGTACTCCAATCAACAGCCCCTACAACCACAAAAAGGAATGGAGTCATTAGCACTTATGGTTTGTAAATGGCACCCAGAATTATGTTGCACGAAGCACAATTTCACATCATTCTGGGTCCATTTGTGTGAAAACAAGGTCCAATCAGGCTGAAACGTTACAAGAAGGTAGAATCTATTGAGTTGTAAGTGATCTGAACGTTTCATGATGATCGCACATTCCTATAGGGTGTAAAACCAGGTCCCAAAGGTCACCAGGCCTGGTGTTACTTTAAAGAACTTGTCCAGTTACACATTTGTGGGCTTATAATTTGGCTTCTGAATGTCCTAGAGAGATCAGGTTTGTTTTAATGTACTCCAATCAACAGCCCCTACAACCACAAAAAGGAATGGAGTCATTAGCACTTATGGTTTTTAAATGGCACCCAGAATTATGTTGCACGAAGCACAATTTCACATCATTCTGGGTCCATTTGTGTGAAAACAAGGTCCAATCAGGCTGAAACGTTACAGGAAGGTAGACTCTATTGAGTTGTAAGTGATCTGAACGTTTCATGATGATCGCACATTTCTATAGGGGGTCAAACCATGTCCCAAAGGTCACCGGGCCTGGTGTCACTTTAAAGAAGTAGTCCAGTTACACATTTGTGGGCTCATAACTTGGCTTCTGAATGTCCTAGAGAGATCATGTTTGTTTTAGTGTACTCCAATCAACAGCCCCTACAACCACAAAAAGGAATTGAGTCATTAGCACTTATGGTTTTTAAATGGCACCCAGAATTATGTTGCACGAAGCACAATTTCACATCATTCTGGGTCCATTTGTGTGAAAACAAGGTCCAATCAGGCTGAAACGTTACAAGAAGGTAGAATCTATTGAGTTGTAAGTGATCTGAACGTTTCATGATGATCGCACATTCCTATAGGGTGTAAAACCAGGTCCCAAAGGTCACCAGGCCTGGTGTTACTTTAAAGAAGTTGTCCAGTTACACATTTGTGGGCTTATAATTTGGCTTCTGAATGTCCTAGAGAGATCAGGTTTGTTTTAGTGTACTCCAATCAACAGCCCCTACAACCACAAAAAGGAATGGAGTCATTAGAACTTATGGTTTGTAAATGGCACCCAGAATTATGTTGCACGAAGCACAATTTCACATCATTCTGGGTCCATTTGTGTGAAAACAAGGTCCAATCAGGCTGAAACGTTACAAGAAGGTAGAATCTATTGAGTTGTAAGTGATCTGAATGTTTCATGATGATCGCACATTCCTATAGGGGGTCAAACCATGTCCCAAAGGTCACCGGGCCTGGTGTCACTTTAAAGAAGTAGTCCAGTTACACATTTGTGGGCTCATAACTTGGCTTCTGAATGTCCAAGAGAGATCAGGTTTGTTTTAGTGTACTCCAATCAACAGCCCCTACAACCACAAAAAGGAATGGAGTCATTAGCACTTATGGTTTGTAAATGGCACCCAGAATTATGTTGCACGAAGCACAATTTCACATCATTCTGGGTCAATTTGTGTGAAAACAAGGTCCAATCAGGCTGAAACGTTACAAGAAGGTAGAATCTATTGAGTTGTAAGTGATCTGAATGTTTCATGATGATCGCACATTCCTATAGGGGGTCAAACCATGTCCCAAAGGTCACCGGGCCTGGTGTCACTTTAAAGAAGTAGTCCAGTTACACATTTGTGGGCTCATAACTTGGCTTCTGAATGTCCAAGAGAGATCAGGTTTGTTTTAGTGTACTCCAATCAACAGCCCCTACAACCACAAAAAGGAATGGAGTCATTAGCACTTATGGTTTGTAAATGGCACCCAGAATTATGTTGCACGAAGCACAATTTCACATCATTCTGGGTCCATTTGTGTGAAAACAAGGTCCAATCAGGCTGTACCGTTACAAGAAGGTAGAATCTATTGAGATGTAAGTGATCTGAACGTTTCATGATGATCGCACATTCCTATAGGGGGTAAAACCATGTCCCAAAGGTCACCAGGCCTGGTGTCACTTTAAAGAAGTTGTCCAGTTACACATTTGTGGGCTTATACCTTGGCTTCTGAATGTCCTAGAGAGATCAGGTTTGTTTTAGTGTACTCCAATCAACAGCCCCTACAACCACAAAAAGGAATGGAGTCATTAGCACTTATGGTTTGTAAATGGCACCCAGAATTATGTTGCACGAAGCACAATTTCACATAATTCTGGGTTCATTTGTGTGAAAACAAGGTCCAATCAGGCTGAAACTTTACAAGAAGGTAGAATCTATTGAGTTGTAAGTGATCTGAAAGTTTCATGATGATCGCACATTCCTATAGGGGGTCAAACCATGTCCCATAGGTCACCGGGCCTGGTGTCACTTTAAATAAGTAGTCCAGTTACACCTTTGTGGGCTTATAACTTGGCTTCTGAATATCCTAGAGAGATCAGGTTTGTTTTAATGTACTCCAATCAACAGTCCCTACAACCACAAAAAGGAATTGAGTCATTAGCACTTATGGTTTTTAAATGGCACCCAGAATTATGTTGCACAAAGCACAATTTCACATCATTCTGGGTTCATTTGTGTGAAAACAAGGTCCAATCAGGCTGAAAGGTTACAAGAAGGTAGAATCTATTGAGTTGTAAGTGATCTGAATGTTTCATGATGATCGCACATTCCTATAAGGGGTCAAACCATGTCCCAAAGGTCACCGGATCTGGTGTCAATTTAAAGAAGTAGTCCAGTTACACATTTGTGGGCTTATAACTTGGCTTCTGAATGTCCTAGATATATCAGGTTTGTTTTAGTGTACTCCAATCAACAGCCCCCATTACCACAAAAAGGAATGGAGTCATTAGCACTTATGGTTTGTAAATGGCACCCAGAATTATGTTGCACGAAGCACAATTTCACATCATTCTGGGTCCATTTGTGTGAAAACAAGGTCCAATCAGGCTGTACCATTACAAGAAGGTAGAATCTATTGAGTTGTAAGTGATCTGAACGTTTCATGATGATCGCACATTCCTATAGGGGGTAAAACCATGTCCCAAAGGTCACCAGGCCTGGTGTCACTTTAAAGAAGTTGTCCAGTTACACATTTGTGGGCTTATAACTTGGCTTCTGAATGTCCTAGAGAGATCAGGTTTGTTTTAGTGTACTCCAATCAACAGCCCCTACAACCACAAAAAGGAATGGAGTCATTAGCACTTATGGTTTGTAAATGGCACCCAGAATTATGTTGCACGAAGCACAATTTCACATCATTCTGGGTCCATTTGTGTGAAAACAAGGTCCAATCAGGCTGAAACGTTACAAGAAGGTAAAATCTATTGAGTTGTAAGTGATCTGAATGTTTCATGATGATCGCACATTCCTATAAGGGGTCAAACTATGTCCCAAAGGTCACCGGATCTGGTGTCAATTTAAAGAAGTAGTCCAGTTACACATTTGTGGGCTTATAACTTGGCTTCTGAATGTCCTAGAGAGATCAGGTTTGTTTTAGTGTACTCCAATCAACAGCCCCTACAACCACAAAAAGGAATGGAGTCATTAGCACTTATGGTTTTTAAATGGCACCCAGAATTATGTTGCACGAAGCACAATTTCACACCATTCTGGGTTCATTTGTGTGAAAACAAGGTCCAATCAGGCTGAAAAGTTACAGGAAGGTAGAATCTATTGAGTTGTAAGTGATCTGAACGTTTCATGATGATAGCACTTTCCTAAGGGGGTCAAACCATGTCCCAAAGGTCACCGGATCTGGCGTCAATTTAAAGAAGTAGTCCAGTTACACATTTGTGGGCTTATAACTTGGCTTCTGAATGACCTAGAGAGATCAGGTTTGTTTTAGTGTACTCCAATCAACAGCCCCTACAACCACAAAAAGGCATGGAGTCATTAGCACTTATGGTTTGTAAATGGCACCCAGAATTATGTTGCACGAAGCACAATTTCACATCATTCTGGGTCCATTTGTGTGAAAACAAGGTCCAATCAGGCTGAAACGTTACAAGAAGGTAGAATCTATTGAGTTGTAAGTGATCTGAATGTTTCATGATGATCGCACATTCCTATAAGGGGTCAAACCATGTCCCAAAGGTCACCGGATCTGGTGTCAATTTAAAGAGGTAGTCCAGTTACACATTTGTGGGCTTATAACTTGGCTTCTGAATGTCCTAGAGAGATCAGGTTTGTTTTAGTGTACTCCAATCAACAGCCCCTACAACCACAAAAAGGAATGGAGTCATTAGCACTTATGGTTTGTAAATGGCACCCAGAATTATGTTGCACGAAGCACAATTTCACATCATTCTGGGTTCATTTGTGTGAAAACAAGGTCCAATCAGGCAGAAATGTTACAGGAAGGTAGAATCTATTGAGTTGTAAGTGATCTGAACGTTTCATGATGATAGCACTTTCCTTAGGGGGTCAAACCATGTCCCAAAGGTCACCGGGCCTGGTGTCAATTTAAAGAAGTAGTCCAGTTACACATTTGTGGGCTTATAACTTGGCTTCTGAATGTCCTAGAGAGATCAGGTTTGTTTTAGTGTACTCCAATCAACAGCCCCTACAACCACAAAAAGGAATGGAGTCATTAGCACTTATGGTTTGTAAATGGCACCCAGAATTATGTTGCACGAAGCACAATTTCACATCATTCTGGGTCCATTTGTGTGAAAACAAGGTCCAATCAGGCTGAAACGTTACAAGAAGGTTGAATCTATTGAGTTGTAAGTGATCTGAATGTTTCATGATGATCGCACATTCCTATAGGGGGTAAAACCATGTCCCAAAGGTCACGAGGCCGGTGTCACTTTAAAGAAGTAGTCCAGTTACACATTTGTGGGCTTATAACTTGGCTTCTGAATGTCCTAGAGAGATCAGGTCTGTTTTAGTGTACTCCAATCAACAGCCCCTACAACCACAAAAAGGAATGGAGTCATTAGCACTTATGGTTTGTAAATGGCACCCAGAAATATGTTGCACGAAGCACAAATTCACATCATTCTGGGTCCATTTGTGTGAAAACAAGGTCCAATCAGGCTGAAACGTTACAAGAAGGTAGAATCTATTGAGATGTAAGTGATCTGAATGTTTCATGATGATCGCACATTCCTATAAGGGGTCAAACCATGTCCCAAAGGTCACCGGATCTGGTGTCAATTTAAAGAAGTAGTCCAGTTCCACATTTGTGGGCTTATAACTTGGCTTCTGAATATCCTAGAGAGATCAGGTTTGTTTTAGTGTACTCCAATCAACAGCCCCTACAACCACAAAAAGGAATGGAGTCATTAGCACTTATGGTTTTTAAATGGCACCCAGAATTATGTTGCACGAAGCACAATTTCACATCATTCTGGGTTCATTTGTGTGAAAACAAGGTCCAGTCAGACTGAAACGTTACAAGAAGGTAGAATCTATTGAGTTATAAGTGATCTGAACGATTCATGATGATCGCACATTCCTATAGGGGGTCAAACCATGTCCCAAAGGTCACCGGATCTGGTGTCAATTTAAAGAAGTAGTCCAGTTACACATTTGTGGGCTTATAACTTGGCTTCTGAATGACCTAGAGAGATCAGGTTTGTTTTAGTGTACTCCAATCAACAGCCCCTACAACCACAAAAAGGCATGGAGTCATTAGCACTTATGGTTTGTAAATGGCACCCAGAATTATGTTGAACGAAGCACAATTTCACATCATTCTGGGTCCATTTGTGTGAAAACAAGGTCCAATCAGGCTGAAACGTTACAAGAAGGTAGAATCTATTGAGTTGTAAGTGATCTGAATGTTTCATGATGATCGCACATTCCTATAAGGGGTCAAACCATGTCCCAAAGGTCACCGGATCTGGTGTCAATTTAAAGAGGTAGTCCAGTTACACATTTGTGGGCTTATAACTTGGCTTCTGAATGTCCTAGAGAGATCAGGTTTGTTTTAGTGTACTCCAATCAACAGCCCCTACAACCACAAAAAGGAATGGAGTCATTAGCACTTATGGTTTGTAAATGGCACCCAGAATTATGTTGCACGAAGCACAATTTCACATCATTCTGGGTTCATTTGTGTGAAAACAAGGTCCAATCAGGCAGAAATGTTACAGGAAGGTAGAATCTATTGAGTTGTAAGTGATCTGAACGTTTCATGATGATAGCACTTTCCTTAGGGGGTCAAACCATGTCCCAAAGGTCACCGGGCCTGGTGTCAATTTAAAGAAGTAGTCCAGTTACACATTTGTGGGCTTATAACTTGGCTTCTGAATGTCCTAGAGAGATCAGGTTTGTTTTAGTGTACTCCAATCAACAGCCCCTACAACCACAAAAAGGAATGGAGTCATTAGCACTTATGGTTTGTAAATGGCACCCAGAATTATGTTGCACGAAGCACAATTTCACATCATTCTGGGTCCATTTGTGTGAAAACAAGGTCCAATCAGGCTGAAACGTTACAAGAAGGTTGAATCTATTGAGTTGTAAGTGATCTGAATGTTTCATGATGATCGCACATTCCTATAGGGGGTAAAACCATGTCCCAAAGGTCACGAGGCCGGTGTCACTTTAAAGAAGTAGTCCAGTTACACATTTGTGGGCTTATAACTTGGCTTCTGAATGTCCTAGAGAGATCAGGTCTGTTTTAGTGTACTCCAATCAACAGCCCCTACAACCACAAAAAGGAATGGAGTCATTAGCACTTATGGTTTGTAAATGGCACCCAGAAATATGTTGCACGAAGCACAAATTCACATCATTCTGGGTCCATTTGTGTGAAAACAAGGTCCAATCAGGCTGAAACGTTACAAGAAGGTAGAATCTATTGAGATGTAAGTGATCTGAATGTTTCATGATGATCGCACATTCCTATAAGGGGTCAAACCATGTCCCAAAGGTCACCGGATCTGGTGTCAATTTAAAGAAGTAGTCCAGTTCCACATTTGTGGGCTTATAACTTGGCTTCTGAATATCCTAGAGAGATCAGGTTTGTTTTAGTGTACTCCAATCAACAGCCCCTACAACCACAAAAAGGAATGGAGTCATTAGCACTTATGGTTTTTAAATGGCACCCAGAATTATGTTGCACGAAGCACAATTTCACATCATTCTGGGTTCATTTGTGTGAAAACAAGGTCCAGTCAGACTGAAACGTTACAAGAAGGTAGAATCTATTGAGTTATAAGTGATCTGAACGATTCATGATGATCGCACATTCCTATAGGGGGTCAAACCATGTCCCATAGGTCACCGGGCCTCGTGTCACTTTAAAGAAGTAGTCCAGTTACACCTTTGTGGGCTTATAACTTGGCTTCTGAATATCCTAGAGAGATCAGGTTTGTTTTAATGTACTCCAATCAACAGCCCCTACAACCATAAAAAGGAATGGAGTCATTAGCACTTATGGTTTTTAAATGGCACCCAGAATTATGTTGCACAAGGCACAATTTCACATCATTCTGGGTTCATTTGTGTGAAAACAAGGTCCAATCAGGCTGAAACGTTACAGGAAGGTAGACTCTATTGAGTTGTAAGTGATCTGAACGTTTCATGTTGATCGCACATTCCTATAGGGGGTCAAACCATGTCCCAAAGGTCACCGGGCCTGGTGTCACTTTAAAGAAGTAGTCCAGTTACACATTTGTGGGCTTATAACTTGGCTTCTGAATGACCTAGAGAGATCATGTTTGTTTTAGTGTACTCCAATCAACAGCCCCTACAACCACAAAAAGGAATGGAGTCATTAGCACTTATGGTTTGTAAATGGCACCCAGAATTATGTTGCACGAAGCACAATTTCACATCATTCTGGGTCCATTTGTGTGAAAACAAGGTCCAATCAGGCTGAAACGTTACAAGAAGGTAGAATCTATTGAGTTGTAAGTGATCTGAACGTTTCATGATGATCGCACATTCCTATAGGGGGTCAAACCATGTCCCAAAGGTCACCGGGCCTGGTGTCACTTTAAAGAAGTAGTCCAGTTACACATTTGTGGGCTCATAACTTGGCTTCTGAATGTCCTAGAGAGATCATGTTTGTTTTAGTGCACTCCAATCAACAGCCCCTACAACCACAAAAAGGAAATGAGTCATTAGCACTAATGGTTTGTAAATGGCACCCAGAATTATGTTGCACGAAGCACAATTTCACATCATTCTGGGTCCATTTGTGTGAAAACAAGGTCCAATCAGGCTGAAACGTTACAAGAAGGTAGAATCTATTGAGTTGTAAGTGATCTGAACGTTTCATGATGATCGCACATTCCTATAGGGTGTAAAACCAGGTCCCAAAGGTCACCGGGCCTGGTGTCACTTTAACCCTCTGATGCATGAATTATGAGATCTTCAACCATGATTTTTTAAACAAATTTTTTCATTCATCTTTAGGTGTGAATGAAACAAATTTCAACAAATATTTTTTGTAACATTTTGTTAATTTACAAATAATTTATTACATGTCCATCTCAGTGGACAGCGTGCATTCTGAACATGAAATATGTTGGCTTGACTTGCTGAAGTCCAAATGGAGGGGCTCACATGCAATAAAGTCTTCAACAGCTGTGCTTAATAGCAAAAATAAAGAAATAACAATTTTGAGTACCTGTCCACTGTAGTGACCATTATGCATCAAAGGGTTAAAGAAGTAGTCCAGTTACACCTTTGTGGGCTCATAACTTGGCTTCTGAATGTCCTAGAGAGATCAGGTTTGTTTTAGTGTACTCCAATCAACAGCCCCTACAACCACAAAAAGGAATGGAGTCATTAGCACTTATGGTTTGTAAATGGCACCCAGAATTATGTTGCACGAAGCACAATTTCACATCATTCTGGGTCCATTTGTGTGAAAACAAGGTCCAATCAGGCTGTACCGTTACAAGAAGGTAGAATCTATTGAGATGTAAGTGATCTGAACGTTTCATGATGATCGCACATTCCTATAGGGGGTAAAACCATGTCCCAAAGGTCACCAGGCCTGGTGTCACTTTAAAGAAGTTGTCCAGTTACACATTTGTGGGCTTATACCTTGGCTTCTGAATGTCCTAGAGAGATCAGGTTTGTGTTAGTGTACTCCAATCAACAGCCCCTACAACCACAAAAAGGAATGGAGTCATTAGCACTTATGGTTTGTAAATGGCACCCAGAATTATGTTGCACGAAGCACAATTTCACATCATTCTGGGTTCATTTGTGTGAAAACAAGGTCCAATCAGGCTGAAACTTTACAAGAAGGTAGAATCTATTGAGTTGTAAGTGATCTGAAAGTTTCATGATGATCGCACATTCCTATAGGGGGTCAAACCATGTCCCATAGGTCACCGGGCCTGGTGTCACTTTAAATAAGTAGTCCAGTTACACCTTTGTGGGCTTATAACTTGGCTTCTGAATATCCTAGAGAGATCAGGTTTGTTTTAATGTACTCCAATCAACAGCCCCTACAACCACAAAAAGGAATTGAGTCATTAGCACTTATGGTTTTTAAATGGCACCCAGAATTATGTTGCACAAAGCACAATTTCACATCATTCTGGGTTCATTTGTGTGAAAACAAGGTCCAATCAGGCTGAAAGGTTACAAGAAGGTAGAATCTATTGAGTTGTAAGTGATCTGAACGTTTCATGATGATCGCACATTCCTATAGGGGGTAAAACCATGTCCCAAAGGTCACCAGGCCTGGTGTCACTTTAAAGAAGTTGTCCAGTTACACATTTGTGGGCTTATAACTTGGCTTCTGAATGTCCTAGAGAGATCAGGTTTGTTTTAGTGTACTCCAATCAACAGCCCCTACAACCACAAAAAGGAATGGAGTCATTAGCACTTATGGTTTGTAAATGGCACCCAGAATTATGTTGCACGAAGCACAATTTCACATCATTCTGGGTCCATTTGTGTGAAAACAAGGTCCAATCAGGCTGAAACGTTACAAGAAGGTAAAATCTATTGAGTTGTAAGTGATCTGAATGTTTCATGATGATCGCACATTCCTATAAGGGGTCAAACTATGTCCCAAAGGTCACCGGATCTGGTGTCAATTTAAAGAAGTAGTCCAGTTACACATTTGTGGGCTTATAACTTGGCTTCTGAATGTCCTAGAGAGATCAGGTTTGTTTTAGTGTACTCCAATCAACAGCCCCTACAACCACAAAAAGGAATGGAGTCATTAGCACTTATGGTTTTTAAATGGCACCCAGAATTATGTTGCACGAAGCACAATTTCACACCATTCTGGGTTCATTTGTGTGAAAACAAGGTCCAATCAGGCTGAAAAGTTACAGGAAGGTAGAATCTATTGAGTTGTAAGTGATCTGAACGTTTCATGATGATAGCACTTTCCTAAGGGGGTCAAACCATGTCCCAAAGGTCACCGGATCTGGTGTCAATTTAAAGAAGTAGTCCAGTTACACATTTGTGGGCTTATAACTTGGCTTCTGAATAGCCTAGAGAGATCAGGTTTGTTTTAGTGTACTCCAATCAACAGCCCCTACAATCACAAAAAGGAATGGAGTCATTAGCACTTATGGTTTTTAAATGGCACCCAGAATTATGTTGCACGAAGCACAATTTGACATCATTCTGGGTTCATTTGTGTGAAAACAAGGTCCAATCAGGCTGAAACGTTACAAGAAGGTAGAATCTATTGAGTTGTAAGTGATCTGAACGTTTCATGATGATCGCACATTCCAATAGGGGGTCAAACCATGTCCCAAAGGTCACCGGGCCTGGTGTCACTTTAAAGAAGTAGTCCAGTTACACATTTGTGGGCTTATAACTTGGCTTCTGAATGACCTAGAGAGATCATGTTTGTTTTAGTGTACTCCAATCAACAGCCCCTACAACCACAAAAAGGAAATGAGTCATTAGCACTAATGGTGTGTAAATGGCACCCAGAATTATGTTGCACGAAGCACAATTTCACATCATTCTGGGTCCATTTGTGTGAAAACAAGGTCCAATCAGGCTGAAACGTTACAAGAAGGTAGAATCTATTGAGTTGTAAGTGATCTGAACGTTTCATGATGATCGCACATTCCTATAGGGTGTAAAACCAGGTCCCAAAGGTCACCAGGCCTGGTGTTACTTTAAAGAAGTTGTCCAGTTACACATTTGAGGGCTTATAATTTGGCTTCTGAATGTCCTAGAGAGATCAGGTTTGTTTTAGTGTACTCCAATCAACAGCCCCTACAACCACAAAAAGGAATGGAGTCATTAGCACTTATGGTTTGTAAATGGCACCCAGAATTATGTTGCACGAAGCACAATTTCACATCATTCTGGGTCCATTTGTGTGAAAACAAGGTCCAATCAGGCTGAAACGTTACAAGAAGGTAGAATCTATTGAGTTGTAAGTGATCTGAACGTTTCATGATGATCGCACATTCCTGTAGGGGGTCAAACCATGTCCCAAAGGTCACCGGGCCTGGTGTCACTTTAAAGAAGTAGTCCAGTTACACATTTGTGGGCTCATAACTTGGCTTCTGAATGTCCTAGAGAGATCATGTTTGTTTTTTGGTGTACTCCAATCAACAGCCCCTACAACCACAAAAAGGAATTGAGTCATTAGCACTTATGGTTTGTAAATGGCACCCAGAATTATGTTGCACGAAGCACAATTTCACATCATTCTGGGTCCATTTGTGTGAAAACAAGGTCCAATCAGGATGAAACGTTACAAGAAGGTAGAATCTATTGAGTTGTAAGTGATCTGAATGTTTCATGATGATCGCACATTCCTATAAGGGGTCAAACCATGTCCCAAAGGTCACCGGATCTGGTGTCAATTTAAAGAGGTAGTCCAGTTACACATTTGTGGGCTTATAACTTGGCTTCTGAATGTCCTAGAGAGATCAGGTTTGTTTTAGTGTACTCCAATCAACAGCCCCTACAACCACAAAAAGGAATGGAGTCATAAGCACTTATGGTTTGTTAATGGCACCCAGAATTATGTTGCACGAAGCACAATTTCACATCATTCTGGGTTCATTTGTGTGAAAACAAGGTCCAATCAGGCTGAAACGTTACAGGAAGGTAGAATCTATTGAGTTGTAAGGGATCTGAACGTTTCATGATGATAGCACGTTCCTAAGGGGGTCAAACCATGTCCCAAAGGTCACAGGATCTGGTGTCAATTTAAAGAAGTAGTCCAGTTACACATTTGTGGGCTTATAACTTGGCTTCTGAATGTCCTAGAGAGATCAGGTTTGTTTTAGTGTACTCCAGCCAACAGCCCCTACAACCACAAAAAGGAATGGAGTCATTAGCTCTTATGGTTTTTTTATGGCACCCAGAATTATGTTGCACGAAGCACAATTTCACGTCATTCTGGGTTAATTTGTGTGAAAACAAGGTCCAATCAGGCTGAAACGTTACAAGAAGGTAGAATCTATTGAGCTGTAAGTGATCTGAACGTTTCATGATGATCGCACATTCCTATAGGGGGTCAAACCAGGTCCCAAACGTCACCGGGCCTGGTGTCACTTTAAAGAAGTAGTCCAGTTACACCTTTATGGGCTTATAACTTGGCTTCTGAATGTCCTAGAGAGATCAGGTTTGTTTTAGTGTTCTCCAATCAACAGCCCCTACAACCACAAAAAGGAATGGAGTCATTAGCACTTTTGGTTTGTAAATGGCACCCAGAATTATGTTGCACGAAGCACAATTTCACATCATTCTGTGTTCATTTGTGTGAAAACAAGGTCCAATCAGGCTGAAACGTTACAAGAAGGTAGAATCTATTGAGTTGTAAGTGATCTGAATGTTTCATGATGATCGCACATTCCTATAAGGGGTCAAACCATGTCCCAAAGGTCACCGCATCTGGTGTCAATTTAAAGAAGTAGTCCAGTTACACATTTGTGGGCTTATAACTTGGCTTCTGAATGTCCTAGAGAGATCAGGTTTGTTTTAGTGTACTCCAATCAACAGCCCCTACAACCACAAAAAGGAAAGGAGTTTTTAGCACTTATGGTTTGTAAATGGACCCCAGAATTATGTTGCACGAAGCACAATTTCACATCATTCTGGGTCCATTTGTGTGAAAACAAGGTCCAATCAGGCTGAAACGTTACAAGACGGTAGAATCTATTGAGTTGTAAGTGATCTGAACGTATCATGATGATCGCACATTCCTATAGGGGGTAAAACCATGTCCCAAAGGTCACCAGGCCTGGTGTCACTTTAAAGAAGTTGTCCAGTTACACATTTGTGGGCTTATAACTTGGCTTCTGAATGTCCTAGAGAGATCAGGTTTGTTTTAGTGTACTCCAATCAACAGCCCCTACAACCACAAAAAGGAATGGAGTCATTAGCACTTATGGTTTGTAAATGGCACCCAGAATTATGTTGCACGAAGCACAAATTCACATCATTCTGGGTCCATTTGTGTGAAAACAAGGTCCAATCAGGCTGAAACGTTACAAGAAGGTAGAATCTATTGAGTTGTAAGTGATCTGAACGTTTCATGATGATCGCACATTCCTATAAGGGGTCAAACCATGTCCCAAAGGTCACCGGATCTGGTGTCAATTTAAAGAAGTAGTCCAGTTACACATTTGTGGGCTTATTACTTGGCTTTTTAATGTCCTAGAGAGATCAGGTTTGTTTTAGTGTACTCCAATCAACGGCCCCTACAACCACAAAAAGGAATGGAGTCATTACCACTTATGGTTTTTAAATGGCACCCAGAATTATGTTGCACGTAGCACAATTTCACATCATTCTGGGTCCATTTGTGTGAAAACAAGGTCCAGTCAGGCTGAAACGTTACAGGAAGGTAGAATCTATTGAGTTGTAAGTGATCTGAACGTTTCATGATGATAGCACTTTCCTAAGGGGGTCAAACCATGTCCCAAAGGTCACCGGATCTGGTGTCAATTTAAAGAAGTAGTCCAGTTACACATTTGTGGGCTTATAACTTGGCTTCTGAATGTCCTAGAGAGATCAGGTTTGTTTTAGTGTACTCCAATCAACAGCCCCTACAACCACAAAAAGGAATGGAGTCATTAGCACTTATGGTTTGTAAATGGCACCTAGAATTATGTTGCACGAAGCACAATTTCACATCATTCTGGGTCCATTTGTGTGAAAACAAGGTCCAATCAGGCTGAAACGTTACAAGAAGGTAGAATCTATTGAGTTGTAAGTGATCTGAACGTTTCATGATGATCACACATTCCTATAGGGGGTCAAACCATGTCCCAAAGGTCACCGGGCTTGGTGTCACTTTAAAGAAGTAGTCCAGTTACACCTTTGTGGGCTTATAACTTGGCTTCTGAATGTCCTAGAGAGATCAGGTTTGTTTTAGTGTACTCCAATCAACAGCCCCTACAAACACAAAAAGGAATGGAGTCATTAGCACTTATGGTTTGTAAATGGCACCCAGAATTATGTTGCACGAAGCACAATTTCACATCATTCTGGGTTCATTTGTGTGAAAACAAGGTCCAATTAGGCTGAAACGTTATAGGAAGGTAGACTCTATTGATTTGTAAGTGATCTGAACGTTTCATGATGATAGCACTTTCCTAAGGGGGTCAAACCATGTCCCAAACGTCACCGGATCTGGTGTCAATTTAAAGAAGTAGTCCAGTTACACATTTGTGGGCTTATAACTTGGCTTCTGAATGCCCTAGAGAGATCAGGTTTGTTTTAGTGTACTCCAATCAACAGCCCCTACAACCACAAAAAGGAATGGAGTCATTAGCACTTATGGTTTGTAAATGGCACCCAGAATTATGTTGAACGAAGCACAATTTCACGTCATTCTGGGTTCATTTGTGTGAAAACAAGATCCAATCAGGCTGAAACGTTACAAGAAGGTAGAATCTACTGAGTTGTAAGTGATCTGAACGTTTCATGATGATCACACATTCCTATAGGGGGTAAAACCATGTCCCAAAGTTCACCGGGCCTGGTATCACTTTAAAGAAGTAGTCCAGTTACACCTTTGTGGGCTTATAACTTGGCTTCTGAATGTCCTAGAGAGATCAGGTTTGTTTTAGTGTACTCCAATCAACAGCCCCTACAAACACAAAAAGGAATGGAGTCATTAGCACTTATGGTTTGTAAATGGCAGCCAGAATTATGTTGCACGAAGCACAATTTCACATCATTCTGGGTTCATTTGTGTGAAAACAAGGTCCAATGAGGCTGAAACGTTATAGGAAGGTAGAATCTATTGAGTTGTAAGTGATCTGAACGTTTCATGATAGCACTTTCCTAAGGGGGTCAAACCATGTCCCAAACGTCACCGGATCTGGTGTCAATTTAAAGAAGTAGTCTAGTTACACATTTGTGGGCTTATAACTTGGCTTCTGAATGCCCTAGAGAGATCAGGTTTGTTTTAGTGTACTCCAATCAACAGCCCCTACAACCACAAAAAGGAATGGAGTCATTAGCACTTATGGTTTGTAAATGGCACCCAGAATTATGTTGCACGAAGCACTATTTCACATCATTCTGGGTCCATTTGTGTGAAAACAAGGTCCAATCAGGCTGAAACATTACAAGAAGGTAGAATCTACTGAGTTGTAAGTGATCTGAACGTTTCATGATGATCGCACATTCCTATAGGGGGTCAAACCATGTCCCAAAGGTCACCGGATCTGTTGTTAATTTAAAGAAGTAGTCCAGTTACACATTTGTGGGCTTATAACTTGGCTTCTGAATGTCCTAGAGAGGTCAGGTTTGTTTTAGAGTACTCCAAATAACAGCCCCTACAACCTCAAAAAGGAATGGATTCATTAGCACTTATGGCTTTTAAATGGCACCCAGAATTATGTTGCACGAAGCACAATTTCACATCATTCTGGGTTCATTTGTGTGAAAACAAGGCCCAATCAGGCTGACACGTTACAGGATGGTAGAATATATTGAGTTGTAAGTGATCTGAACGTTTCATGATGATCGCACATTCCTATAGGGGGTCAAACCATGTCCAAAAGGTCACCGGATCTGTTGTTAATTTAAAGAAGTAGTCCAGTTACACATTTGTGGGCTTATAACTTGGCTTCTGAATGTCCTAGAGAGGTCAGGTTTGTTTTAGTGTACTCCAATCAACAGCCCCTACATCCACAAAAAGGAATGGAGTCATTAGCACTTATGGTTTGTAAATGGCACCCAGAATTATGTTGCAAGAAGCACAATTTCACATCATTCTGGGTTCATTTGTGTGAAAACAAGGTCCAATCAGGCTGATACGTTACAGGAAGGTAGAATCTATTGAGTTGTAAGTGATCTGAGCATTTCATGATGATAGCACTTTCCTAAGGGGGTCAAACATTGTCCAAAAGGTCACCGGGCCTAATGTCACTTTAAAGAAGTAGTCCAGTTACACATTTGTGGGCTTATAACTTGGCTTCTGAATGTCCTAGAGAGATCAGGTTTGTTTTAGTGTACTCCAATCAACAGCCCCTACAACCACAAAAAGGAATGGAGTCATTAGCACTTATGGTTTTTAAATGGCACCCAGAATTATGTTGCACGAAGCACTATTTCACATCATTCTGGGTTCATTTGTGTGAAAACAAGGTCCAATCAGGCTGAAATGTTACAGGAAGGTAGAATCTATTGAGTTGTAAGTGATCTGAACGTTTCATGTTGATAGCACTTTCCTAAGGGGGTAAAACCATGTCCCAAAGGTCACCGGATCTGGTGTCAATTTAAAGTAGTCCAGTTACACATTTGTGGGCATATAACTTGGCTTCTGAATGTCCTAGAGAGATCAGGTTTGTTTTAGTGTACTCCAATCAACAGCCCCTACAACCACAAAAAGGAATGGAGTCATTAGCACTTATGGTTTTTAAATGGCACCCAGAATTATGTTGCACGAAGCACAATTTCACATCATTCTGGGTTCATTTGTGTGAAAACAAGGTCCAATAAGCTAAAAACGTTACAGGAAGGTAGCATCTATTGAGTTGTAAGTGATCTGAACGTTTCATGATGATAGCACTTTCCTAAGGGGGTCATACCATGTCCCAAAGGTCACCGGGCATGGTGTCAATTTAAAGAAGTAGTCCAGTTACACATTTGTGGGCTTATAACTTGGCTTCTGAATATCCTAGAGAGGTCAGGTTTGTTTTAGAGGACTCCAATTATCAGCCCCCATTACCACAAAAAGGAATGGAGTCATTAGCACTTATGGCTTTTAAATGGCACCCAGAATTATGTTGCACGAAGCACAATTTCACATCATTCTGGGTTCATTTGTGTGAAAACAAGGTCCAATCAGGCTGAAATGTTACAAGAAGGTAGAATCTATTGAGTTGTAAGTGATCTGAACGTTTCATGATGATCGCACATTCCTATAGGGGGTCAAACCATGTCCCAAAGGTCACCGGGCCTGGTGTCACTTTAAAGAAGTAGTCCAGTTACACCTTTGTGGGCTTATAACTTGGCTTCTGAATGTCCTAGAGAGATCAGGTTTGTTTTAATGTACTCCAATCAACAGCCCCTACAACCACAAAAAGGAATGGAGTCATTAGCACTTATGGTTTGTAAATGGCACCCAGAATTATGTTGCACGAAGCACAGTTTCACATCATTCTGGGTCCATTTGTGTGAAAACAAGGTACAGTCAGGCTGAAACGTTACAAGAAGGTAGAATCTATCGAATTGTAAGTGATCTGAACGTTTCATGATGATCGCACATTCCTATAGGTTGTCAAAACATGTCCCAAAGGTCACCAGGCCTGGTGTCACTTTAAAGAAGTAGTCCAGATACACATTTGTGGGCTTATAATTTGGCTTCTGAATGTCCTAGAGAGATCAGGTTTGTTTTAGTGTACTCCAATCAACAGCCCCTACAACCACAAAAAGGAATGGAGTCATTTGCACTTATGGTTTGTAAATGACACCCAGAATTATGTTGCACGAAGCACAATTTCACATCATTCTGGGTCCATTTGTGTGAAAACAAGGTCCAATCAGGCTGAAATGTTACAGGAAGGTAAAATCTATTGAGTTGTAAGTTATCTGAACGTTTCATGATGATAGAACTTTCCTAAGGGGGTCAAACCATGTCCCAAACGTCACCGGATCTGGTGTCAATTTAAAGAAGTAGTCCAGTTACACATTTGTGGGCTTATAACTTGGCTTCTGAATGTCCTAGAGAGATCAGGTTTGTTTTAGTGTACTCCAATCAACAGCCCCTACAACCACAAAAAGGAATGGAGTCATTAGCACTTATGGTTTGTAAATGGCACCTAGAATTATGTTGCACGAAGCACAATTTCACATCATTCTGGGTCCATTTGTGTGAAAACAAGGTCCAATCAGGCTGAAACGTTACAAGAAGGTAGAATCTATTGAGTTGTAAGTGATCTGAATGTTTAATGATGATCACTCATTCCTACAGGGGGTCAAACCATGTCCCAAAGGTCACCGGGCTTGGTGTCACTTTAAAGAAGTAGTCCAGTTACACCTTTGTGGGCTTATAACTTGGCTTCTGAATATCCTAGGGAGGTCAGGTTTGTTTTAGAGTACTCCAATTAACAGCCCCTACAACCACAAAAAGGAAAGGAGTCATTAGCACTTATGGTTTGTAAATGGCACCCAGAATTATGTTGCACGAAGCACAATTTCACATCATTCTGGGTCCATTTGTGTGAAAACAAGGTCCAATCAGGATGAAACGTTACAAGAAGGTAGAATCTATTGAGTTGTAAGTGATCTGAACTTTCATGATGATGGCACATTCCTATAGGTGGTCAAACCATGTCCCAAAGGTCACCGGGCCTGGTGTCACTTTAAAGAAGTAGTCCAGTTACACATTTGTGGGCTTATACCTTGGCTTCTGAATATCCTAGAGAGGTCAGGTTTGTTTTAGAGTACTCCAATTAACAGCCCCCATTACCCCAAAAAGGAATGGAGTCATTAGCACTTATGGTTTGTAAATGGCACCCAGAATTATGTTGCACGAAGCACAATTTCACATCATTCTGGGTTCATTTGTGTGAAAACAAGGTCCAATCAGGCTGAAACGTTACAAGAAGGTAGAATCTATTGAGTTGTAAGTGATCTGAACGTTTCATGATTATCGCACATTCCTATAGGGGGTCAAACCATGTCCCATAGGTCACCGGGCCTGGTGTCACTTTAAAGAAGTAGTCCAGTTACACCTTTTTTGGCTTATAACTTGGCTTCTGAATGTCCTAGAGAGATCAGGTTTGTTTTAATGTACTCCAATCAACAGCCCCTACAACCACAAAAAGGAATGGAGTCATTAGCACTTATGGTTTGTAAATGGCACCCAGAATTATGTTCTACGAAGCACAATTTCACATCATTCTGGGTTCGTGTGAAAACAAGGTCCAATCAGGCTGGAACGTTATAGGAAGGTAGAATCTATTGAGTTGTAGGTGATCTGAATGTTTCATGATGATAGCACTTTCCTAAGGGGGTCAAACCATGTCCCAAACGTCACCGGATCTGGTGTCAATTTAAAGAAGTAGTCCAGTTACACATTTGTGGGCTTATAACTTGGCTTCTGAATGTCCTAGAGAGATCAGGTTTGTTTTAGTGTACTCCAATCAACAGCCCCTACAACCACAAAGAGGAATGGAGTCATTAGCACTTATGGTTTGTAAATGGCACCCAGAATTATGTTGCACGAAGCACAATTTCACATCATTCTGGGTCCATTTGTGTGAAAACAAGGTCCAATCAGGCTGAAACGTTACAGGAAGGTAGAATCTATTGAGTTGTAAGTGATCTGAACGTTTCATGATGATCACACATTCCTATAGGGGGTCAAACCATGTCCCAAAGGTCACCGGGTCTGGTGTCACTTTAAAGAAGTAGTCCAGTTACACCTTTGTGGGCTTATAACTTGGCTTCTGAATATCCTAGAGAGGTCAGGTTTGTTTTAGAGTACTCCAATTAACAGCCCCACAACCACAAAAAGGAATGGAGTCATTAGCACTTATGGCTTTTAAATGGCACCCAGAATTATGTTGCACGAAACACAATTTCACATCATTCTGGGTTCATTTGTGTGAAAACAAGGTCCAATCAGGCTGAAACGTTACAGGAAGGTAGAATCTATTGAGTTGTAAGTGATCTGAACGTTTCATGATGATCGCTCATTCCTATAGGGGGTCAAACCATGTCCCAAAGGTCACCGGATCTGGTGTCAATTTAAAGAAGTTGTCCAGTTACACATTTGTGGGCTTATAACTTGGCTTCTGAATGTCCTAGAGAGGTCAGGTTTGTTTTAGTGTACTCCAATCAACAGCCCCTACATCCACAAAAAGGAATGGAGTCATTAGCACTTATGGTTTGTAAATGGCACCCAGAATTATGTTGCACGAAGCACAATTTCACATCATTCTGGGTCCATTTGTGTGAAAACAAGGTCCAATCAGGCTGAAACGTTAGAAGAAGGTAGAATCTATTGAGTTGTAAGTGATCTGAACGTTTCATGATGATCGCACATTCCTATAGGGGGTAAAACCATGTCCCAAAGGTCACCGGATATGGTGTCAATTTAAAGAAGTAGTCCAGTTAAACCTTTGTGGACTTATAACTTGGCTTCTGAATATCCTAGAGAGGTCAGGTTTGTTTTAGAGTACTCCAATTAACAGCCCCCATTACCCCAAAAAGGAATGGAGTCATTAGCACTTATGGTTTTTAAATGGCACCCAGAATTATGTTGCACGAAGCACAATTTCACATCATTATGGGTTCATTTGTGTGAAAACAAGGTCCAATCAGGCAGAAACGTTACAAGAAGGTAGAATCTATTGAGTTGTAAATGATCTGAACGTTTCATGATGATCGCAAATTCCTATAGGGGGTCAAACCATGTCCCAAAGGTCACCGGGCCTGGTGTCACTTTAAAGAAGTAGTCCAGTTACACCTTTGTGGGCTTATAACTTGGCTTCTGAATGTCCTAGAGAGATCAGGTTTGTTTTAATGTACTCCAATCAACAGCCCCTACAACCACAAATAGGAATGGAGTCATTAGCACTTATGGTTTTTAAATGGCACCCAGAATTATGTTGCACGAAGCACAATTTCACATCATTCTGGGTCCATTTGTGTGAAAACAAGGTCCAATCAGGCTGAAACATTACAAGAAGGTAGAATCTATTGAATTGTAAGTGATCTGAACGTTGCATGATGATCGCACATTCCTATAGGGGGTCAAACCATGTCCCAAAGGTCACCAGGCCTGGTGTCACTTTAAAGAAGTAGTCCAGTTACACATTTGTGGGCTTATAACTTGGCTTCTGAATGTCCTAGAGAGATCAGGTTTGTTTTAGTGTACTCCAATCAACAGCCCCTACAACCACAAAAAGGAATGGAGTAATTAGCACTTATGGTTTGTAAATGGCACCCAGAATTATGTTGCACGAAGCACAATTTCACATCATTCTGGGTCCATTTGTGTGAAAACAAGGTCCAATCAGGCTGAAACGTTACAAGAAGGTAGAATCTATTGAGTTGTAAGTGATCTGAATGTTTCATGGTGATAGCAATTTCCTAAGGGGGTCAAACCATGTCCCAAAGGTCACAGGATCTGGTGTCAATTTAAAGAAGTAGTCCAGTTACACATTTGTGGGCTTATATGCTTGGCTTCTGAATGTCCTAGAGAGATCAGGTTTGTTTTAGTGTACTCCAATCAACAGCCCCTACAACCACAAAGAGGAATGGAGTCATTAGCACTTATGGTTTGTAAATGGCACCCAGAATTATGTTGCACGAAGCACAATTTCACATCATTCTGGGTCCATTTGTGTGAAAACAAGGTCCAATCAGGCTGAAACGTTACAGGAAGGTAGAATCTATTGAGTTGTAAGTGATCTGAACGTTTCATGATGATCACACATTCCTATAGGGGGTCAAACCATGTCCCAAAGGTCACCGGGCCTGGTGTCACTTTAAAGAAGTAGTCCAGTTACACCTTTGTGGGCTTATAACTTGGCTTCTGAATATCCTAGAGAGGTCAGGTTTGTTTTAGAGTACTCCAATTAACAGCCCCACAACCACAAAAAGGAATGGAGTCATTAGCACTTATGGCTTTTAAATGGCACCCAGAATTATGTTGCACGAAGCACAATTTCACATCATTCTGGGTTCATTTGTGTGAAAACAAGGTCCAATCAGGCTGAAACGTTACAGGAAGGTAGAATCTATTGAGTTGTAAGTGATCTGAACGTTTCATGATGATCGCTCATTCCTATAGGGGGTCAAACCATGTCCCAAAGGTCACCAGATCTCGTGTCAATTTAAAGAAGTAGTCCAGTTACACATTTGTGGGCTTATAACTTGGCTTCTGAATGTCCTAGAGAGGTCAGGTTTGTTTTAGTGTACTCCAATCAACAGCCCCTACATCCACAAAAAGGAATGGAGTCATTAGCACTTATGGTTTGTAAATGGCACCCAGAATTATGTTGCACGAAGCACAATTTCACATCATTCTGGGTCCATTTGTGTGAAAACAAGGTCCAATCAGGCTGAAACGTTACAAGAAGGTAGAATCTATTGAGTTGTAAGTGATCTGAACGTTTCATGATGATTGCACATTCCTATAGGGGGTAAAACCATGTCCCAAAGGTCACCGGATATGGTGTCAATTTAAAGAAGTAGTCCAGTTAAACCTTTGTGGACTTATAACTTGGCTTCTGAATGTCCTAGAGAGATCAGGTTTGTTTTAGTGTACTCCAATCAACAGCCCCTACAACCACAAAGAGGAATGGAGTCATTAGCACTTATGGTTTGTAAATGGCACCCAGAATTATGTTGCACGAAGCACAATTTCACATCATTCTGGGTCCATTTGTGTGAAAACAAGGTCCAATCAGGCTGAAACGTTACAGGAAGGTAGAATCTATTGAGTTGTAAGTGATCTGAACGTTTCATGATGATCACACATTCCTATAGGGGGTCAAACCATGTCCCAAAGGTCACCGGGCCTGGTGTCACTTTAAAGAAGTAGTCCAGTTACACCTTTGTGGGCTTATAACTTGGCTTCTGAATATCCTAGAGAGGTCAGGTTTGTTTTAGAGTACTCCAATTAACAGCCCCACAACCACAAAAAGGAATGGAGTCATTAGCACTTATGGCTTTTAAATGGCACCCAGAATTATGTTGCACGAAGCACAATTTCACATCATTCTGGGTTCATTTGTGTGAAAACAAGGTCCAATCAGGCTGAAACGTTACAGGAAGGTAGAATCTATTGAGTTGTAAGTGATCTGAACGTTTCATGATGATCGCTCATTCCTATAGGGGGTCAAACCATGTCCCAAAGGTCACCAGATCTCGTGTCAATTTAAAGAAGTAGTCCAGTTACACATTTGTGGGCTTATAACTTGGCTTCTGAATGTCCTAGAGAGGTCAGGTTTGTTTTAGTGTACTCCAATCAACAGCCCCTACATCCACAAAAAGGAATGGAGTCATTAGCACTTATGGTTTGTAAATGGCACCCAGAATTATGTTGCACGAAGCACAATTTCACATCATTCTGGGTCCATTTGTGTGAAAACAAGGTCCAATCAGGCTGAAACGTTACAAGAAGGTAGAATCTATTGAGTTGTAAGTGATCTGAACGTTTCATGATGATTGCACATTCCTATAGGGGGTAAAACCATGTCCCAAAGGTCACCGGATATGGTGTCAATTTAAAGAAGTAGTCCAGTTAAACCTTTGTGGACTTATAACTTGGCTTCTGAATATCCTCGAGAGGTCAGGTTTGTTTTAGAGTACTCCAATTAACAGCCCCCATTACCCCAAAAAGGAATGGAGTCATTAGCACTTACGGTTTTTAAATGGCACCCAGAATTATGTTGCACGAAGCACAATTTCACATCATTATGGGTTCATTTGTGTGAAAACAAGGTCCAATCAGGCAGAAACGTTACAAGAAGGTAGAATCTATTGAGTTGTAAATGATCTGAACGTTTCATGATGATCGCAAATTCCTATAGGGGGTCAAACCATGTCCCAAAGGTCACCGGGCCTGGTGTCACTTTAAAGAAGTAGTCCAGTTACACCTTTGTGGGCTTATAACTTGGCTTCTGAATGTCCTAGAGAGATCAGGTTTGTTTTAATGTACTCCAATCAACAGCCCCTACAACCACAAAAAGGAATGGAGTCATTAGCACTTATGGTTTGTAAATGGCACCCAGAATTATGTTGCACGAAGCACAATTTCACATCATTCTGGGTCCATTTGTGTGAAAACAAGGTCCAATCAGGCTGAAACATTACAAGAATGTAGAATCTATTGAATTGTAAGTGATCTGAACGTTGCATGATGATCGCACATTCCTATAGGGGGTCAAACCATGTCCCAAAGGTCACCAGGCCTGGTGTCACTTTAAAGAAGTAGTCCAGTTACACATTTGTGGGCTTATAACTTGGCTTCTGAATGTCCTAGAGAGATCAGGTTTGTTTTAGTGTACTCCAATCAACAGCCCCTACAACCACAAAAAGGAATGGAGTAATCAGCACTTATGGTTTGTAAATGGCACCCAGAATTATGTTGCACGAAGCACAATTTCACATCATTCTGGGTCCATTTGTGTGAAAACAAGGTCCAATCAGGCTGAAACGTTACAAGAAGGTAGAATCTATTGAGTTGTAAGTGATCTGAATGTTTCATGGTGATAGCAATATCCTAAGGGGGTCAAACCATGTCCCAAAGGTCACAGGATCTGGTGTCAATCTAAAGAAGTAGTCCAGTTACACATTTGTGGGCTTATAACTTGGCTTCTGAATGTCCTAGAGAGATCAGGTTTGTTTTAGTGTACTCCAATCAACAGCCCCTACAACCACAAAAAGGAATGGAGTCATTAGCACTTATGGTTTGTAAATGGCACCCAGAATTATGTTGCACGAAGCACAATTTCACATCATTCTGGGTTCATTTGTGTGAAAACAAGGTCCAATCAGGCTGAAACGTTACAGGAAGGTAGAATCTATTGAGTTGTAAGTGATCTGAACGTTTCATGATGATAGCACTTTCCTAAGGGGGTCAAACCATGTCCCAAACGTCACCGGATCTGGTGTCAATTTAAAGAAGTAGTCCAGTTACACATTTGTGGGCTTATAACTTGGCTTCTGAATGTCCTAGAGAGATCAGGTTTGTTTTAGTGTACTCCAATCAACAGCCCCTACAACCACAAAAAGGAATGGAGTCATAAGCACTTATGGTTTGTAAATGGCACCCAGAATTATGTTGCACGAAGCACAATTTCACATCATTCTGGGTTCATTTGTGTGAAAACAAGGTCCAATCCGGCTGAAACGTTACAAGAAGGTAGAATCTATTGAGTTGTAAGTGATCTGAACGTTTCATGATGATTGCACATTCCTATAGGGGGTAAAACCATGTCCCAAAGGTCACCGGATATGGTGTCAATTTAAAGAAGTAGTCCAGTTAAACCTTTGTGGACTTATAACTTGGCTTCTGAATGTCCTAGAGAGATCAGGTTTGTTTTAGTGTACTCCAATCAACAGCCCCTACAACCACAAAGAGGAATGGAGTCATTAGCACTTATGGTTTGTAAATGGCACCCAGAATTATGTTGCACGAAGCACAATTTCACATCATTCTGGGTCCATTTGTGTGAAAACAAGGTCCAATCAGGCTGAAACGTTACAGGAAGGTAGAATCTATTGAGTTGTAAGTGATCTGAACGTTTCATGATGATCACACATTCCTATAGGGGGTCAAACCATGTCCCAAAGGTCACCGGGCCTGGTGTCACTTTAAAGAAGTAGTCCAGTTACACCTTTGTGGGCTTATAACTTGGCTTCTGAATATCCTAGAGAGGTCAGGTTTGTTTTAGAGTACTCCAATTAACAGCCCCACAACCACAAAAAGGAATGGAGTCATTAGCACTTATGGCTTTTAAATGGCACCCAGAATTATGTTGCACGAAGCACAATTTCACATCATTCTGGGTTCATTTGTGTGAAAACAAGGTCCAATCAGGCTGAAACGTTACAGGAAGGTAGAATCTATTGAGTTGTAAGTGATCTGAACGTTTCATGATGATCGCTCATTCCTATAGGGGGTCAAACCATGTCCCAAAGGTCACCAGATCTCGTGTCAATTTAAAGAAGTAGTCCAGTTACACATTTGTGGGCTTATAACTTGGCTTCTGAATGTCCTAGAGAGGTCAGGTTTGTTTTAGTGTACTCCAATCAACAGCCCCTACATCCACAAAAAGGAATGGAGTCATTAGCACTTATGGTTTGTAAATGGCACCCAGAATTATGTTGCACGAAGCACAATTTCACATCATTCTGGGTCCATTTGTGTGAAAACAAGGTCCAATCAGGCTGAAACGTTACAAGAAGGTAGAATCTATTGAGTTGTAAGTGATCTGAACGTTTCATGATGATTGCACATTCCTATAGGGGGTAAAACCATGTCCCAAAGGTCACCGGATATGGTGTCAATTTAAAGAAGTAGTCCAGTTAAACCTTTGTGGACTTATAACTTGGCTTCTGAATATCCTAGAGAGGTCAGGTTTGTTTTAGAGTACTCCAATTAACAGCCCCCATTACCCCAAAAAGGAATGGAGTCATTAGCACTTACGGTTTTTAAATGGCACCCAGAATTATGTTGCACGAAGCACAATTTCACATCATTATGGGTTCATTTGTGTGAAAACAAGGTCCAATCAGGCAGAAACGTTACAAGAAGGTAGAATCTATTGAGTTGTAAATGATCTGAACGTTTCATGATGATCGCAAATTCCTATAGGGGGTCAAACCATGTCCCAAAGGTCACCGGGCCTGGTGTCACTTTAAAGAAGTAGTCCAGTTACACCTTTGTGGGCTTATAACTTGGCTTCTGAATGTCCTAGAGAGATCAGGTTTGTTTTAATGTACTCCAATCAACAGCCCCTACAACCACAAAAAGGAATGGAGTCATTAGCACTTATGGTTTGTAAATGGCACCCAGAATTATGTTGCACGAAGCACAATTTCACATCATTCTGGGTCCATTTGTGTGAAAACAAGGTCCAATCAGGCTGAAACATTACAAGAATGTAGAATCTATTGAATTGTAAGTGATCTGAACGTTGCATGATGATCGCACATTCCTATAGGGGGTCAAACCATGTCCCAAAGGTCACCAGGCCTGGTGTCACTTTAAAGAAGTAGTCCAGTTACACATTTGTGGGCTTATAACTTGGCTTCTGAATGTCCTAGAGAGATCAGGTTTGTTTTAGTGTACTCCAATCAACAGCCCCTACAACCACAAAAAGGAATGGAGTAATCAGCACTTATGGTTTGTAAATGGCACCCAGAATTATGTTGCACGAAGCACAATTTCACATCATTCTGGGTCCATTTGTGTGAAAACAAGGTCCAATCAGGCTGAAACGTTACAAGAAGGTAGAATCTATTGAGTTGTAAGTGATCTGAAAGTTTCATGGTGATAGCAATATCCTAAGGGGGTCAAACCATGTCCCAAAGGTCACAGGATCTGGTGTCAATCTAAAGAAGTAGTCCAGTTACACATTTGTGGGCTTATAACTTGGCTTCTGAATGTCCTAGAGAGATCAGGTTTGTTTTAGTGTACTCCAATCAACAGCCCCTACAACCACAAAAAGGAATGGAGTCATTAGCACTTATGGTTTGTAAATGGCACCCAGAATTATGTTGCACGAAGCACAATTTCACATCATTCTGGGTTCATTTGTGTGAAAACAAGGTCCAATCAGGCTGAAACGTTACAGGAAGGTAGAATCTATTGAGTTGTAAGTGATCTGAACGTTTCATGATGATAGCACTTTCCTAAGGGGGTCAAACCATGTCCCAAACGTCACCGGATCTGGTGTCAATTTAAAGAAGTAGTCCAGTTACACATTTGTGGGCTTATAACTTGGCTTCTGAATGTCCTAGAGAGATCAGGTTTGTTTTAGTGTACTCCAATCAACAGCCCCTACAACCACAAAAAGGAATGGAGTCATAAGCACTTATGGTTTGTAAATGGCACCCAGAATTATGTTGCACGAAGCACAATTTCACATCATTCTGGGTTCATTTGTGTGAAAACAAGGTCCAATCCGGCTGAAACGTTACAGGAAGGTAGAATCTATTGAGTTGTAAGTGATCTGAACGTTTCATGATGATAGCACTTTCCTATAGGGGGTCAAACCATGTCCCAAACGTCACCGGATCTGGTGTCAATTTAAAGAAGTAGTCCAGTTACACATTTGTGGGCTTATAACTTGGCTTCTGAATGTCCTAGAGAGATCAGGTTTGTTTTAGTGTACTCCAATCAACAGCCCCTACACCCACAAAAAGGAATGGAGTCATAAGCACTTATGGTTTGTAAATGGCACCCAGAATTATGTTGCACGAAGCACAATTTCACATCATTCTGGGTTCATTTGTGTGAAAACAAGGTCCAATCAGGCAGAAACGTTACAGGAAGGTAGAATTTATTGAGCTGTAAGTGATCTGAATGTTTCATGATGATTGCACATTCCCATAGGGGGTCAAACCATGTCCCAAAGGTCACCGGGCCTGGTGTCACTTTAAAGAAGTAGTCCAGTTACACATTTGTGGGCTTATAACTTGGCTTCTGAATGTCCTAGAGAGGTCAGGTTTGTTTTAGTGTACTCCAATCAACAGCCCCTACATCCACAAAAAGGAATGGAGTCATTAGCACTTATGGTTTGTAAATGGCACCCAGAATTATGTTGCACGATGCACAATTTCACATCCTTCTGGGTTCATTTGTGTGAAAACAAGGTCCAATCAGGCTGAAACGTTACAAGAAGGTAGAATCTATTGAGTTGTAAGTGATCTGAATGTTTCATGATGATCGCACATTCTTATAGGGGGTAAAACCATGTCCCAAAGGTCACCAGGCCTGGTGTCACTTTAAAGAAGTAGTCCAGTTACACATTTGTGGGCTTATAACTTGGCTTCTTAATGTCCTAGAGAGATCAGGTTTGTTTTAGTGTACTCCAATCAAGAGCCCCTACAACCACAAAAAGGAATGGAGTCATTAGCACTTATGGTTTGTAAATGGCACCCAGAATTATGTTGCACGAAGCATAATTTCACATCATTCTGGGTCCATTGTGTGAAAACAAGGTCCAATCAGGCTGAAACGTTACAAGAAGGTAGAATCTATTGAGTTGTAAGTGATCTGAATGTTTCATGATGATCGCACATTTCTATAAGGGGTCAAACCATGTCCCAAAGGTCAACGGATCTGGTGTCAATTTAAAGAAGTAGTCCAGTTACACATTTGTGGGCTTATAACTTGGCTTCTGAATGTCCTAGAGAGATCAGGTTTGTTTTAGTGTACTCCAATCAACAGCCCCTACAACCACAAAAAGGAATGGAGTCATTAGCACTTATGGTTTTTAAATGGCACGCAGAATTATGTTGCAAGAAGCACAATTTCACATCATTCTGGGTTCATTTGTGTGAAAACAAAGGTCCAATCAGGCTGAAACGTTACAGGAAGGTAGAATCTATTGAGTTATAAGTGATCTGAACGTTTCTTGATGATAACACTTTCCTAAGGGGGTCAAACCATGTCCCAAAGGTAACCAGATCTGGTGTCAATTTAAAGAAGTATCCAGTTACACCTTTGTGGGCTTATAACTTGGCTTCTGAATATCCTAGAGAGGTCAGGTTTGTTTTAGAGTACTCCAATTAACAGCCCCCATTACCACAAAAAGGAATGGAGTCATTAGCACTTATGGTTTTTAAATGACACCCAGAATTATGTTGCACGAAACACAATTTCACATCATTCTGGGTTCATTTGTGTGAAAACAAGGTCCAATCAGGCTGAAACGTTACAAGAAGGTAGAATCTATTGAGTTGTAAGTTATCTGAACGTTTCATGATGATCGCTCATTCCTATAGGGGGTCAAACCATGTCCCAAAGGTCACCGGGCCTGGTGTCACTTTAAGGAAGTAGTCAAGTTACACCTTTGTGGGCTTATAACTTGGCTTCTGAATGTCCTAGAGAGATCAGGTTTGTTTTAATGTACTCCAATCAACAGCCCCTACAACCACAAAAAGGAATGGAGTAATTAGCACTTATGGTTTGTAAATGGCACCCAGGATTATGTTGCACGAAGCGCAATTTCACATCATTCTGGGTCCATTTGTGTGAAAACAAGGTCCAATCAGGTTGAAACATTACAAGAAGGTAGAATCTATTGAGCTGTAAGTGATCTGAACGTTTCATGATGATCGCACATTCCTATAGGGGGTCAAACCATGTCCCAAAGGTCACCAGGCCTGGTGTCACTTTAAAGAAGTAGTCCAGTTACACATTTGTGGGCTTATAACTTGGCTTCTGAATGTCCTAGAGAGATCAGGTTTGTTTTAGTGTACTCCAATCAACAGCCCCTACAACCACAAAAATGAATGGAGTCATTAGCACTTATGGTTTGTAAATGGCACCCAGAATTATGTTTCACGAAGCACAATTTCACATCATTCTGGGTCCATTTGTGTGAAAACAAGGTCCAATCAGGCTGAAACATTACAAGAAGGTAGAATCTATTGAGTTGTAAGTGATCTGAACGTTTCATGATGATCGCACATTCCTATAGGGGGTCAAACCATGTCCCAAAGGTCAGCAGGCATGGTGTCAATTTAAAGAAGTAGTCCAGTTACACATTTGTGGGCTTATAACTTGGCTTCTGAATGTCCTGGAGAGATCAGGTTTGTTTTAGTGTACTCCAATCAACAGCCCCTACAACCACTAAAAGGAATGGAGTCATTAGCACTTATGGTTTGTAAATGGCACCCAGGAATATGTTGCACGAAGCACAATTTCACATCATTCTGGGTCCATTTGTGTGAAAACAAGGTCCAATCAGGCTGAAACATTACAAGAAGGTAGAATCTATTGAGTTGTAAGTGATCTGAACGTTTCATGATGATAGCAATTTCCTAAGGGGGTCAAACCATGTCCCAAAGGTCACCGGATCTGGTGTCAATTTAAAGAAGTAGTCCAGTTACACATTTGTGGGCTTATAACTTGGCTTCTGTATGTCCTAGAGAGATCAGGTTTGTTTTAGTGTACTCCAATCAACAGCCCCTACAACCACAAAAAGAAATGGAGTCATTAGCACTTATGGTTTGTAAATGGCACCCAGAATTATGTTGCACGAAGCACAATTTCACATCATTCTGGGTTCATTTGTGTGAAAACAAGGTCCAATCAGGCAGAAACGTTACAGGAAGGTAGAATCTATTGAGTTGTAAGTGATCTGAACGTTTCATGATGATCACACATTCCTATAGGGGGTCAAACCATGTCCCAAAGGTCACGGGTCCTGGTGTCACTTTAAAGAAGTATTCCATTTACACCTTTGTGGGCTCATAACTTGGCTTCTGAATATCCTAGAGAGGTCAGGTTTGTTTTAGAGTACTCCAATTAACAGCCCCCATTACCACAAAAAGGAATGGAGTCATTAGCGCTTATGGTTTTTAAATGGCACCCAGAATTATGTTGCACGAAGCACAATTTCACATCATTCTGGGTTCATTTGTGTGAAAACAAGGTCCAATCATGCTGAAACGTTCCAAGAAGGTAGAATCTATTGAGTTGTAAGTGATCTGAACGTTTCATGATGATCGCACATTCCTATAGGGGGTCAAACCATGTCCCAAAGGTCACCGGGCCTGGTGTCACTTTAAAGAAGTAGTCCAGTTACACCTTTGTGGGCTTATAACTTGGCTTCTGAATGTTCTAGAGAGATCAGGTTTGTTTTAGTGTACTCCAATCAACAGCCCCCATTACCACAAAAAGGAATGGAGTCATTAGCACTTATGGTTTGTAAATGGCACCCAGAATTATGTTGCACGAAGCACAATTTCACATCATTCTGGGTCCATTTGTGTGAAAACAAGGTCCAATCAGGTTGAAACATTACAAGAAGGTAGAATCTATTGAGCTGTAAGTGATCTGAACGTTTCATGATGATCGCACATTCCTATAGGGGGTCAAACCATGTCCCAAAGGTCACCAGGCCTGGTGTCACTTTAAAGAAGTAGTCCAGTTACACATTTGTGGGCTTATAACTTGGCTTCTGAATGTCCTAGAGAGATCAGGTTTGTTTTAATGTACTCCAATCAACAGCCCATACAACCACAAAAATGAATGGAGTCATTAGCACTTATGGTTTGTAAATGGCACCCAGAATTATGTTTCACGAAGCACAATTTCACATCATTCTGGGTCCATTTGTGTGAAAACAAGGTCCAATCAGGCTGAAACGTTACAAGAAGGTAGAATCTATTGAGTTGTAAGTGATCTGAACGTTTCATGATGATAGCAATTTCCTAAGGGGGTCAAACCATGTCCCAAAGGTCACCGGATCTGGTGTCAATTTAAAGAAGTAGTCCAGTTACACATTTGTGGGCTTATAACTTGGCTTCTGAATGCCCTAGAGAGATCAGGTTTGTTTTAGTGTACTCCAATCAACAGCCCCTACAACCACAAAAAGGAATGGAGTCATTAGCACTTATGGTTTGTAAATAGCACCCAGAATTATGTTGCACGAAGCACAATTTCACATCATTCTGGGTCCATTTGTGTGAAAACAAGGTCCAATCAGGCTGAAACATTACAAGAAGGTAGAATCTATTGAGTTGTAAGTGATCTGAACGTTTCATGATGATCGCACATTCCTATAGGGGGTCAAACCATGTCCCAAAGGTCACCAGGCCTGGTGTCAATTTAAAGAAGTAGTCCAGTTACACATTTGTGGGCTTATAACTTGGCTTCTGAATGTTCTAGAGAGATCAGGTTTGTTTTAGTGTACTCCAATCAACAGCCCCCATTACCACAAAAAGGAATGGAGTCATTAGCACTTATGGTTTGTAAATGGCACCCAGAATTATGTTGCACGAAGCACAATTTCACATCATTCTGGGTCCATTTGTGTGAAAACAAGGTCCAATCAGGCTGAAACGTTACAAGAAGGTAAAATCTATTGAGTTGTAAGTGATCTGAATGTTTCATGATGATCGCACATTCCTATAAGGGGTCAAACTATGTCCCAAAGGTCACTGGATCTGGTGTCAATTTAAAGAAGTAGTCCAGTTACACATTTGTGGGCTTATAACTTGGCTTCTGAATGTCCTAGAGAGATCAGGTTTGTTTTAGAGTACTCCAATTAACAGCCCCCATTATCCCAAAAAGGAATGGAGTCATTAGCACTTATGGTTTTTAAATGGCACCCAGAATTATGTTGCACGAAGCACAATTTCACATCATTCTGGGTTCATTTGTGTGAAAACAAGGTCCAATCAGGCAGAAACGTTACAGGAAGGTAGAATCTATTGAGTTGTAAGTGATCTGAACGTTTCATGATGATAGCAATTTCCTAAGGGGGTCAAACCATGTCCCAAAGGTCACCGGATCTGGTGTCAATTTAAAGAAGTAGTCCAGTTACACATTTGTGGGCTTATAACTTGGCTTCTGAATGCCCTAGAGAGATCAGGTTTGTTTTAGTGTACTCCAATCAACAGCCCCTACAACCACAAAAAGGAATGGAGTCATTAGCACTTATGGTTTGTAAATAGCACCCAGAATTATGTTGCACGAAGCACAATTTCACATCATTCTGGGTCCATTTGTGTGAAAACAAGGTCCAATCAGGCTGAAACATTACAAGAAGGTAGAATCTATTGAGTTGTAAGTGATCTGAACGTTTCATGATGATCGCACATTCCTATAGGGGGTCAAACCATGTCCCAAAGGTCACCAGGCCTGGTGTCAATTTAAAGAAGTAGTCCAGTTACACATTTGTGGGCTTATAACTTGGCTTCTGAATGTTCTAGAGAGATCAGGTTTGTTTTAGTGTACTCCAATCAACAGCCCCCATTACCACAAAAAGGAATGGAGTCATTAGCACTTATGGTTTGTAAATGGCACCCAGAATTATGTTGCACGAAGCACAATTTCACATCATTCTGGGTCCATTTGTGTGAAAACAAGGTCCAATCAGGCTGAAACGTTACAAGAAGGTAAAATCTATTGAGTTGTAAGTGATCTGAATGTTTCATGATGATCGCACATTCCTATAAGGGGTCAAACTATGTCCCAAAGGTCACTGGATCTGGTGTCAATTTAAAGAAGTAGTCCAGTTACACATTTGTGGGCTTATAACTTGGCTTCTGAATGTCCTAGAGAGATCAGGTTTGTTTTAGAGTACTCCAATTAACAGCCCCCATTATCCCAAAAAGGAATGGAGTCATTAGCACTTATGGTTTTTAAATGGCACCCAGAATTATGTTGCACGAAGCACAATTTCACATCATTCTGGGTTCATTTGTGTGAAAACAAGGTCCAATCAGGCAGAAACGTTACAGGAAGGTAGAATCTATTGAGTTGTAATTGATCTGAACGTTTCATAATGATAGCACTTTCCTAAGGGGGTCAAACCATGTCCCAAAGGTCACCGGATCTGGTGTCAATTTAAAGAAGTAGTCCAGTTACACATTTGTGGGCTTATAACTTGGCTTCTGAATTTCCTAGAGAGATCAGGTTTGTTTTAGTGTACTCCAATCAACAGCCCCTACAACCACAAAAAGGAATGGAGTCATTAGCGCTTATGGTTTTTAAATGGCACCCAGAATTATGTTGCACGAAGCACAATTTCACATCATTCTGTGTTCATTTGTGTGAAAACAAGGTCCAATCAGGCTGAAACGTTACAAGAAGGTAGAATCTATTGAGTTGTAAGTGATCTGAATGTTTCATGATGATCGCACATTCCTATAAGGGGTCAAACCATGTCCCATAGGTCACCAGGCCTGGTGTCACTTTAAAGAAGTAGTCCAGTTACACATTTGTGGGCTTATAACTTGGCTTCTGAATGTCCTAGAGAGATCAGGTTTGTTTTAATGTACTCCAATCAACAGCCCCTAAAACCCCAAAAACGAATGGAGTCATTAGCACTTATGGTTTGTAAATGGCACCCAGAATTATGTTGCACGAAGCACAATTTCACATCATTCTGGGTCCATTTGTGTGAAAACAAGGTCAAATCAGGCTGAAACGTTACAAGAAGGTAGAATCTATTGAGTTGTAAGTGATCTGAATGTTTCATGATGATTGCACATTCCTATAGGGGGTCAAACCATGTCCCAAAGGTCACCGGGCCTGGTGTCACTTTAAAGAAGTAGTCCAATTACACCTTTGTGGGCTTATAACTTGGCTTCTGAATATCCTAGAGAGGTCAGGTTTGTTTTAGAGGACTCCAATTAACAGCCCCCAGTACCACAAAAAGGAATGGAGTCATTAGCACTTATGGTTTTTAAATGGCACCCAGAATTATGTTGCACGAAGCACAATTTCACATCAATCTGGGTTAATTTGTGTGAAAACAAGGTCCAATCAGGCTGAAACGTTACAGGAAGGTAGAATCTATTGAGTTGTAAGTGATCTGAACGTTTCATGATGATCGCACATTCCTATAGGGGGTCAAACCATGTCCCAAAGGTCACCGGGCCTGGTGTCACTTTAAGGAAGTAGTCAAGTTACACCTTTGTGGGCTTATAACTTGGCTTCTGAATGTCCTAGAGAGATCAGGTTTGTTTTAATGTACTCCAATCAACAGCCCCTACAACCACAAAAAGGAATGGAGTAATTAGCACTTATGGTTTGTAAATGGCACCCAGGATTATGTTGCACGAAGCACAATTTCACATCATTCTGGGTCCATTTGTGTGAAAACAAGGTCCAATCAGGATGAAACATTACAAGAAGGTAGAATCTATTGAGCTGTAAGTGATCTGAACGTTTCATGATGATCACACATTCCTATAGGGGGTCAAACCATGTCCCAAAGGTCACCAGGCCTGGTGTCACTTTAAAGAAGTAGTCCAGTTACACATTTGTGGGCTTATAACTTGGCTTCTGAATGTCCTAGAGAGATCAGGTTTGTTTTAATGTACTCCAATCAACAGCCCATACAACCACAAAAATGAATGGAGTCATTAGCACTTATGGTTTGTAAATGGCACCCAGAATTATGTTTCACGAAGCACAATTTCACATCATTCTGGGTCCATTTGTGTGAAAACAAGGTCCAATCAGGCTGAAACGTTACAAGAAGGTAGAATCTATTGAGTTGTAAGTGATCTGAACGTTTCATGATGATAGCAATTTCCTAAGGGGGTCAAACCATGTCCCAAAGGTCACCGGATCTGGTGTCAATTTAAAGAAGTAGTCCAGTTACACATTTGTGGGCTTATAACTTGGCTTCTGAATGCCCTAGAGAGATCAGGTTTGTTTTAGTGTACTCCAATCAACAGCCCCTACAACCACAAAAAGGAATGGAGTCATTAGCACTTATGGTTTGTAAATAGCACCCAGAATTATGTTGCACGAAGCACAATTTCACATCATTCTGGGTCCATTTGTGTGAAAACAAGGTCCAATCAGGCTGAAACATTACAAGAAGGTAGAATCTATTGAGTTGTAAGTGATCTGAACGTTTCATGATGATCGCACATTCCTATAGGGGGTCAAACCATGTCCCAAAGGTCACCAGGCCTGGTGTCAATTTAAAGAAGTAGTCCAGTTACACATTTGTGGGCTTATAACTTGGCTTCTGAATGTCCTAGAGAGATCAGGTTTGTTTTAGTGTACTCCAATCAACAGCCCCTACAACCACAAAAAGGAATGGAGTCATTAGCACTTATGGATTGTAAATGGCACCCAGAATTATGTTGCACGAAGCACAATTTCACATCATTCTGGGTTCATTTGTGTGAAAACAAGGTCCAATCAGGCAGAAACGTTACAGGAAGGTAGAATCTATTGAGTTGTAAGTGATCTGAACGTTTCATGATGATCACACATTCCTATAGGGGGTCAAACCATGTCCCAAAGGTCACCGGTCCTGGTGTCACTTTAAAGAAGTAGTCCATTTACACCTTTGTGGGCTTATAACTTGGCTTCTGAATATCCTAGAGAGGTCAGGTTTTTTTTAGAGTACTCCAATTAACAGCCCCCATTACCACAAAAAGGTATGGAGTCATTAGCGCTTATGGTTTTTAAATGGCACCCAGAATTATGTTGCACGAAGCACAATTTCACATCATTCTGGGTTCATTTGTGTGAAAACAAGGTCCAATCATGCTGAAATGTTCCAAGAAGGTAGAATCTATTGAGTTGTAAGTGATCTGAACGTTTCATGATGATCGCACATTCCTATAGGGGGTCAAACCATGTCCCAAAGGTCACCGGGCCTGGTGTCACTTTAAAGAAGTAGTCCAGTTACACATTTGTGGGCTTATAACTTGGGTTCTGAATGTCCTAGAGAGATCAGGTTTGTTTTAGTGTACTCCAATCAACAGCCCCTACAACCACAAAAAGGAATGGAGTCATTAGCACTTATGGTTTGTAAATGGCACCCAGGAATATGTTGCACGAAGCACAATTTCACATCATTCTGGGTCCATTTGTGTGAAAACAAGGTCCAATCAGGCTGAAACATTACAAGAAGGTAGAATCTATTGAGTTGTAAGTGATCTGAACGTTTCATGATGATAGCAATTTCCTAAGGGGGTCAAACCATGTCCCAAAGGTCCCCGGATCTGGTGTGAATTTAAAGAAGTAGTCCAGTTACACATTTGTGGGCTTATAACTTGGCTTCTGTATGTCCTAGAGAGATCAGGTTTGTTTTAGTGTACTCCAATCAACAGCCCCTACAACCACAAAAAGGAATGGAGTCATTAGCACTTATGGATTGTAAATGGCACCCAGAATTATATTGCACGAAGCACAATTTCACATCATTCTGGGTTCATTTGTGTGAAAACAAGGTCCAATCAGGCAGAAACGTTACAGGAAGGTAGAATCTATTGAGTTGTAAGTGATCTGAACATTTCATGATGATCACACATTCCTATAGGGGGTCAAACCATGTCCCAAAGGTCACCGGTCCTGGTGTCACTTTAAAGAAGTAGTCCATTTACACCTTTGTGGGCTTATAACTTGGCTTCTGAATATCCTAGAGAGGTCAGGTTTGTTTTAGAGTACTCCAATTAACAGCCCCCATTACCACAAAAAGGAATGGAGTCATTAGCACTTATGGTTTTTAAATGGCACCCAGAATTATGTTGCACGAAGCACAATTTCACATCATTCTGGGTTCATTTGTGTGAAAACAAGGTCCAATCATGCTGAAACGTTCCAAGAAGGTAGAATCTATTGAGTTGTAAGTGATCTGAACGTTTCATGATGATCGCACATTCCTATAGGGGGTCAAACCATGTCCCAAAGGTCACCGGGCCTGGTGTCACTTTAAAGAAGTAGTCCAGTTACACCTTTGTGGGCTTATAACTTGGCTTCTGAATGTTCTAGAGAGATCAGGTTTGTTTTAATGTACTCCAATCAACAGCCCCTACTACCACAAAAAGGAATGGAGTCATTAGCACTTATGGTTTGTAAATGGCACCCAGAATTATGTTGCACGAAGCACAATTTCACATCATTCTGGGTCCATTTGTGTGAAAACAAGGTCCAATCAGGCTGAAACGTTACAAGAAGGTAGAATCTATTGAGTTGTAAGTGATCTGAATGTTTCATGATTATCACTCATTCCTACAGGGGGTCAAACCATGTCCCAAAGGTCACCGGGCTTGGTGTCACTTTAAAGAAGTAGTCCAGTTACACCTTTGTGGGCTTATAACTTGGCTTCTGAATATCCTAGGGAGGTCAGGTTTGTTTTAGAGTACTCCAATTAACAGCCCCTACAACCACAAAAAGGAATGGAGCCATTAGCACTTATGGTTTTTAAATGGCACACAGAATTATGTTGCACGAAGCACAATTTCACATCATTCTGGGTTCATTTGTGTGAAAACAAGGTCCAATAAGGCTAAAAAGTTACAGGAAGGTAGAATCTATTGAGTTGTAAGTGATCTGAACGTTTCATGATGATCGCACATTCCTATAGGGGGTCAAACCATGTCCCAAAGGTCACCGGGCCTGGTGTCACTTTAAAGAAGTAGTCCAGTTACACATTTGTGGCCTTATAACTTGGCTTCTGAATGTCCTAGAGAGGTCAGGTTTGTATTAGTGTACTCCAATTAACAGCCCCTACATCCACAAAAAGGAATGGAGTCATTAGCACTTATGGTTTGTAAATGGCACCCAGAATTATGTTGCACGAAGCACAATTTCACATCATTCTGGGTCCATTTGTGTGAAAACAAGGTCCAATCAGGATGAAACGTTACAAGAAGGTAGAATCTATTGAGTTGTAAGTGATCTGAACTTTCATGATGATGGCACATTCCTATAGGTGGTCAAACCATGTCCCAAAGGTCACCGGGCCTGGTGTCACTTTAAAGAAGTAGTCCAGTTACACATTTGTGGGCTTATACCTTGGCTTCTGAATATCCTAGAGAGGTCAGGTTTGTTTTAGAGTACTCCAATTAACAGCCCCCATTACCCCAAAAAGGAATGGAGTCATTAGCACTTATGGTTTGTAAATGGCACCCAGAATTATGTTGCACAAAGCACAATTTCACATCATTCTGGGTTCATTTGTGTGAAAACAAGGTCCAATCAGGCTGAAACGTTACAAGAAGGTAGAATCTATTGAGTTGTAAGTGATCTGAACGTTTCATGATTATCACACATTCCTATAGGGGGTCAAACCATGTCCCATAGGTCACCGGGCCTGGTGTCACTTTAAAGAAGTAGTCCAGTTACACCTTTGTTGGCTTATAACTTGGCTTCTGAATGTCCTAGAGAGATCAGGTTTGTTTTAATGTACTCCAATCAACAGCCCCTACAACCACAAAAAGGAATGGAGTCATTAGCACTTATGGTTTGTAAATGGCACCCAGAATTATGTTGCACGAAGCACAATTTCACATCATTCTGGGTTCATTTGTGTGAAAACAAGGTCCAATACGGCTGAAACGTTACAGGAAGGTAGAATCTATTGAGTTGTAAGTGATCTGAACGTTTCATGATGATCACACATTCCTATAGGGGGTCAAACCATGTCCCAAAGGTCACCGGGCCTGGTGTCACTTTAAAGAAGTAGTCCAGTTACACCTTTGTGGGCTTATAACTTGGCTTCTGAATATCCTAGAGAGGTCAGGTTTGTTTTAGAGTACTCCAATTAACAGCCCCACAACCACAAAAAGGAATGGAGTCATTAGCACTTATGGCTTTTAAATGGCACCCAGAATTATGTTGCACGAAGCACAATTTCACATCATTCTGGGTTCATTTGTGTGAAAACAAGGTCCAATCAGGCTGAAACGTTACAAGAAGGTAGAATCTATTGAGTTGTAAGTGATCTGAACGTTTCATGATTATCGCACATTCCTATAGGGGGTCAAACCATGTCCCATAGGTCACCGGGCCTGGTGTCACTTTAAAGAAGTAGTCCAGTTACACCTTTGTTGGCTTATAACTTGGCTTCTGAATGTCCTAGAGAGATCAGGTTTGTTTTAATGTACTCCAATCAACAGCCCCTACAACCACAAAAAGGAATGGAGTCATTAGCACTTATGGTTTGTAAATGGCACCCAGAATTATGTTGCACGAAGCACAATTTCACATCATTCTGGGTTCATTTGTGTGAAAACAAGGTCCAATCAGGCTGAAACGTTACAGGAAGGTAGAATCTATTGAGTTGTAAGTGATCTGAACGTTTCATGATGATCGCTCATTCCTATAGGGGGTCAAACCATGTCCCAAAGGTCACCGGATCTGGTGTCAATTTAAAGAAGTAGTCCAGTTAAACCTTTGTGGACTTATAACTTGGCTTCTGAATATCCTAGAGAGGTCAGGTTTGTTTTAGAGTACTCCAATTAACAGCCCCCATTACCCCAAAAAGGAATGGAGTCATTAGCACTTATGGTTTTTAAATGGCACCCAGAATTATGTTGCACGAAGCACAATTTCACATCATTATGGGTTCATTTGTGTGAAAACAAGGTCCAATCAGGCAGAAACGTTACAAGAAGGTAGAATCTATTGAGTTGTAAATGATCTGAACGTTTCATGATGATCTCAAATTCCTATAGGGGGTCAAACCATGTCCCAAAGGTCACCGGGCCTGGTGTCACTTTAAATAAGTAGTCCAGTTACACCTTTGTGGGCTTATAACTTGGCTTCTGAATGTCTTAGAGAGATCAGGTTTGTTTTAATGTACTCCAATCAACAGCCCCTACAACCACAAAAAGGAATGGAGTCATTAGCACTTATGGTTTGTAAATGGCACCCAGAATTATGTTGCACGAAGCACAATTTCACATCATTCTGGGTCCATTTGTGTGAAAACAAGGTCCAATCAGGCTGAAACATTACAAGAAGGTAGAATCTATTGAATTGTAAGTGATCTGAACGTTGCATGATGATCGCACATTCCTATAGGGGGTCAAACCATGTCCCAAAGGTCACCAGGCCTGGTGTCACTTTAAAGAAGTAGTCCAGTTACACATTTGTGGGCTTATAACTTGGCTTCTGAATGTCCTAGAGAGATCAGGTTTGTTTTAGTGTACTCCAATCAACAGCCCCTACAACCACAAAAAGGAATGGAGTAATTAGCACTTATGGTTTGTAAATGGCACCCAGAATTATGTTGCACGAAGCACAATTTCACATCATTCTGGGTCCATTTGTGTGAAAACAAGGTCCAATCAGGCTGAAACGTTACAAGAAGGTAGAATCTATTGAGTTGTAAGTGATCTGAATGTTTCATGGTGATAGCAATTTCCTAAGGGGGTCAAACCATGTCCCAAAGGTCACAGGATCTGGTGTCAATTTAAAGAAGTAGTCCAGTTACACATTTGTGGGCTTATAACTTGGCTTCTGAATGTCCTAGAGAGATCAGGTTTGTTTTAATGTACTCCAATCAACAGCCCCTACAACCACAAAAAGGAATGGAGTCATTAGCACTTATGGTTTGTAAATGGCACCCAGAATTATGTTGCACGAAGCACAATTTCACATCATTCTGGGTCCATTTGTGTGAAAACAAGGTCAAATCAGGCTGAAACGTTACAGGAAGGTAGAATCTATTGAGTTGTAAGTGATCTGAACGTTTCATGATGATCACACATTCCTATAGGGGGTCAAACCATGTCCCAAAGGTCACCGGGCCTGGTGTCACTTTAAAGAAGTAGTCCAGTTACACCTTTGTGGGCTTATAACTTGGCTTCTGAATATCCTAGAGAGGTCAGGTTTGTTTTAGAGTACTCCAATTAACAGCCCCACAACCACAAAAAGGAATGGAGTCATTAGCACTTATGGCTTTTAAATGGCACCCAGAATTATGTTGCACGAAGCACAATTTCACATCATTCTGGGTTCATTTGTGTGAAAACAAGGTCCAATCAGGCTGAAACGTTACAGGAAGGTAGAATCTATTGAGTTGTAAGTGATCTGAACGTTTCATGATGATCGCTCATTCCTATAGGGTGTCAAACCATGTCCCAAAGGTCACCGGATCTCGTGTCAATTTAAAGAAGTAGTCCAGTTACACATTTGTGGGCTTATAACTTGGCTTCTGAATATCCTAGAGAGGTCAGGTTTGTTTTAGAGTACTCCAATTAACAGCCCCCATTACCCCAAAAAGGAATGGAGTCATTAGCACTTATGGTTTTTAAATGGCACCCAGAATTATGTTGCACGAAGCACAATTTCACATCATTATGGGTTCATTTGTGTGAAAACAAGGTCCAATCAGGCAGAAACGTTACAAGAAGGTAGAATCTATTGAGTTGTATATGATCTGATTGTTTCATGATGATCGCAAATTCCTATAGGGGGTCAAACCATGTCCCAAAGGTCACCGGGCCTGGTGTCACTTTAAAGAAGTAGTCCAGTTACACCTTTGTGGGCTTATAACTTGGCTTCTGAATGTCCTAGAGAGATCAGGTTTGTTTTAATGTACTCCAATCAACAGCCCCTACAACCACAAAAAGGAATGGAGTCATTAGCACTTATGGTTTGTAAATGGCACACAGAATTATGTTGCACGAAGCACAATTTCACATCATTCTGGGTCCATTTGTGTGAAAACAAGGTCCAATCAGGCTGAAACATTACAAGAAGGTAGAATCTATTGAATTGTAAGTGATCTGAACGTTGCATGATGATCGCACATTCCTATAGGGGGTCAAACCATGTCCCAAAGGTCACCAGGCCTGGTGTCACTTTAAAGAAGTAGTCCAGTTACACATTTGTGGGCTTATAACTTGGCTTCTGAATGTCCTAGAGAGATCAGGTTTGTTTTAGTGTACTCCAATCAACAGCCCCTACAACCACAAAAAGGAATGGAGTAATCAGCACTTATGGTTTGTAAATGGCACACAGAATTATGTTGCACGAAGCACAATTTCACATCATTCTGGGTCCATTTGTGTGAAAACAAGGTCCAATCAGGCTGAAACGTTACAAGAAGGTAGAATCTATTGAGTTGTAAGTGATCTGAATGTTTCATGGTGATAGCAATATCCTAAGGGGGTCAAACCATGTCCCAAAGGTCACAGGATCTGGTGTCAATCTAAAGAAGTAGTCCAGTTACACATTTGTGGGCTTATAACTTGGCTTCTGAATGTCCTAGAGAGATCAGGTTTGTTTTAGTGTACTCCAATCAACAGCCCCTACAACCACAAAAAGGAATGGAGTCATTAGCACTTATGGTTTGTAAATGGCACCCAGAATTATGTTGCACGAAGCACAATTTCACATCATTCTGGGTTCATTTGTGTGAAAACAAGGTCCAATCAGGCTGAAACGTTACAGGAAGGTAGAATATATTGAGTTGTAAGTGATCTGAACGTTTCATCATGATAGCACTTTCCTAAGGGGGTCAAACCATGTCCCAAACGTCACCGGATCTGGTGTCACTTTAAAGAAGTAGTCCAGTTACACATTTGTGGGCTTATAACTTGGCTTCTGAATGTCCTAGAGAGATCAGGTTTGTTTTAGTGTACTCCAATCAACAGCCCCTACAACCACAAGAAGGAATGGAGTCATAAGCACTTATGGTTTGTAAATGGCACCCAGAATTATGTTGCACGAAGCACAATTTCACATCATTCTGGGTTCATTTGTGTGAAAACAAGGTCCAATCCGGCTGAAACGTTACAGGAAGGTAGAATCTATTGAGTTGTAAGTGATCTGAACGTTTCATGATGATAGCACTTTCCTAAGGGGGTCAAACCATGTCCCAAACGTCACCGGATCTGGTGTCAATTTAAAGAAGTAGTCCAGTTACACATTTGTGGGCTTATAACTTGGCTTCTGAATGTCCTAGAGAGGTCAGGTTTGTTTTAGTGTACTCCAATCAACAGCCCCTACATCCACAAAAAGGAATGGAGTCATTAGCACTTATGGTTTGTAAATGGCACCCAGAATTATGTTGCACGATGCACAATTTCACATCATTCTGGGTTCATTTGTGTGAAAACAAGGTCCAATCAGGCTGAAACGTTACAAGAAGGTAGAATCTATTGAGTTGTAAGTGATCTGAATGTTTCATGATGATCGCACATTTCTATAAGGGGTCAAACCATGTCCCAAAGGTCAACGGATCTGGTGTCAATTTAAAGAAGTAGTCCAGTTACACATTTGTGGGCTTATAACTTGGCTTCTGAATGTCCTAGAGAGATCAGGTTTGTTTTAGTGTACTCCAATCAACAGCCCCTACAACCACAAAAAGGAATGGAGTCATTAGCACTTATGGTTTTTAAATGGCACGCAGAATTATGTTGCAAGAAGCACAATTTCACATCATTCTGGGTTCATTTGTGTGAAAACAAAGGTCCAATCAGGCTGAAACGTTACAGGAAGGTAGAATCTATTGAGTTATAAGTGATCTGAACGTTTCTTGATGATAGCACTTTCCTAAGGGGGTCAAACCATGTCCCAAAGGTAACCGGATCTGGTGTCAATTTAAAGAAGTAGTCCAGTTACACCTTTGTGGGCTTATAACTTGGCTTCTGAATATCCTAGAGAGGTCAGGTTTGTTTTAGAGTACTCCAATTAACAACCCCCATTACCACAAAAAGGAATGGAGTCATTAGCACTTATGGTTTTTAAATGACACCCAGAATTATGTTGCACGAAGCACAATTTCACATCATTCTGGGTTCATTTGTGTGAAAACAAGGTCCAATCAGGCTGAAACGTTACAAGAAGGTAGAATCTATTGAGTTGTAAGTTATCTGAACGTTTCATGATGATCGCTCATTCCTATAGGGGGTCAAACCATGTCCCAAAGGTCACCGGGCCTGGTGTCACTTTAAGGAAGTAGTCAAGTTACACCTTTGTGGGCTTATAACTTGGCTTCTGAATGTCCTAGAGAGATCAGGTTTGTTTTAATGTACTCCAATCAACAGCCCCTACAACCACAAAAACGAATGGAGTCATTAGCACTTATGGTTTGTAAATGGCACCCAGAATTATGTTGCACGAAGCACAATTTCACATCATTCTGGGTCCATTTGTGTGAAAACAAGGTCAAATCAGGCTGAAACGTTACAAGAAGGTAGAATCTATTGAGTTGTAAGTGATCTGAATGTTTCATGATGATCGCACATTCCTATAGGGGGTCAAACCATGTCCCAAAGGTCACCGGGCCTGGTGTCACTTTAAAGAAGTAGTCCAGTTACACCTTTGTGGGCTTATAACTTGGCTTCTGAATATCCTAGAGAGGTCAGGTTTGTTTTAGAGGACTCCAATTAACAGCCCCCATTACCACAAAAAGGAATGGAGTCCTTAGCACTTATGGTTTTTAAATGGCACCCAGAATTATGTTGCACGAAGCACAATTTCACATCAATCTGGGTTCATTTGTGTGAAAACAAGGTCCAATCAGGCTGAAACGTTACAGGAAGGTAGAATCTATTGAGTTGTAAGTGATGTGAACGTTTCATGATGATCACACATTCCTATAGGGGGTCAAACCATGTCCCAAAGGTCACCGGGCCTGGTGTCACTTTAAGGAAGTAGTCAAGTTACACCTTTGTGGGCTTATAACTTGGCTTCTGAATGTCCTAGAGAGATCAGGTTTGTTTTAGTGTACTCCAATCAACAGCCCCTACAACCACAAAAAGGAATGGAGTCATTAGCACTTATGGATTGTAAATGGCACCCAGAATTATGTTGCACGAAGCACAATTTCACATCATTCTGGGTTCATTTGTGTGAAAACAAGGTCCAATCAGGCAGAAACGTTACAGGAAGGTAGAATCTATTGAGTTGTAAGTGATCTGAACGTTTCATGATGATCACACATTCCTATAGGGGGTCAAACCATGTCCCAAAGGTCACCGGTCCTGGTGTCACTTTAAAGAAGTAGTCCATTTACACCTTTGTGGGCTTATAACTTGGCTTCTGAATATCCTAGAGAGGTCAGGTTTGTTTTAGAGTACTCCAATTAACAGCCCCCATTACCACAAAAAGGAATGGAGTCATTAGCGCTTATGGTTTTTAAATGGCACCCAGAATTATGTTGCACGAAGCACAATTTCACATCATTCTGGGTTCATTTGTGTGAAAACAAGGTCCAATCATGCTGAAATGTTCCAAGAAGGTAGAATCTATTGAGTTGTAAGTGATCTGAACGTTTCATGATGATCGCACATTCCTATAGGGGGTCAAACCATGTCCCAAAGGTCACCGGGCCTGGTGTCACTTTAAAGAAGTAGTCCAGTTACACATTTGTGGGCTTATAACTTGGGTTCTGAATGTCCTAGAGAGATCGGGTTTGTTTTAGTGTACTCCAATCAACAGCCCCTACAACCACAAAAAGGAATGGAGTCATTAGCACTTATGGATTGTAAATGGCACCCAGAATTATGTTGCACGAAGCACAATTTCACATCATTCTGGGTTCATTTGTGTGAAAACAAGGTCCAATCAGGCAGAAACGTTACAGGAAGGTAGAATCTATTGAGTTGTAAGTGATCTGAACGTTTCATGATGATCACACATTCCTATAGGGGGTCAAACCATGTCCCAAAGGTCACCGGTCCTGGTGTCACTTTAAAGAAGTAGTCCATTTACACCTTTGTGGGCTTATAACTTGGCTTCTGAATATCCTAGAGAGGTCAGGTTGGTTTTAGAGTACTCCAATTAACAGCCCCCATTACCACAAGAAGGAATGGAGTCATTAGCGCTTATGGTTTTTAAATGGCACCCAGAATTATGTTGCACGAATCACAATTTCACATCATTCTGGGTTCATTTGTGTGAAAACAAGGTCCAATCATGCTGAAACGTTACAAGAAGGTAGAATCTATTGAGTTGTAAGTGATCTGAACGTTTCATGATGATCGCACATTCCTATAGGGGGTCAAACCATGTCCCAAAGGTCACCGGGCATGGTGTCACTTTAAAGAAGTAGTCCAGTTACACCTTTGTGGGCTTATAACTTGGCTTCTGAATGTTCTAGAGAGATCAGGTTTGTTTTAATGTACTCCAATCAACAGCCCCTACTACCACAAAAAGGAATGGAGTCATTAGCACTTATGGTTTGTAAATGGCACCCAGAATTATGTTGCACGAAGCACAATTTCACATCATTCTGGGTCCATTTGTGTAAAAACAAGGTCCAATCAGGCTGAAACGTTACAAGAAGGTAGAATCTATTGAGTTGTAAGTGATCTGAATGTTTCATGATGATCGCACATTCCTATAGGGGGTCAAACCATGTCCCAAAGGTCACAGGGCCTGGTGTCACTTTAAAGAAGTAGTCCAGTTACACCTTTGTGGGCTTATAACTTGGCTTCTGAATATTCTAGAGAGGTCAGGTTTGTTTTAGAGTACTCCAATTAACAGCCCCCATTATCCCAAAAAGGAATGGAGTCATTAGCACTTATGGTTTTTAAATGGCACCCAGAATTATGTTGCACGAAGCACAATTTCACATCATTCTGGGTTCATTTGTGTGAAAACAAGGTCCAATCAGGCAGAAACGTTACAGGAAGGTAGAATCTATTGAGTTGTAATTGATCTGAACGTTTCCTAATGATAGCACTTTCCTAAGGGGGTCAAACCATGTCCCAAAGGTCACCGGATCTGGTGTCAATTTAAAGAAGTAGTCCAGTTACACATTTGTGGGCTTATAACTTGGCTTCAGAATTTCCTAGAGAGATCAGGTTTGTTTTAGTGTACTCCAATCAACAGCCCCTACAACCACAAAAAGGAATGGAGTCATTAGCGCTTATGGTTTTTAAATGGCACCCAGAATTATGTTGCACGAAGCACAATTTCACATCATTCTGTGTTCATTTGTGTGAAAACAAGGTCCAATCAGGCTGAAACGTTACAAGAAGGTAGAATCTATTGAGTTGTAAGTGATCTGAATGTTTCATGATGATCGCACATTCCTATAGGGGGTCAAACCATGTCCCATAGGTCACCGGGCCTGGTGTCACTTTAAAGAAGTAGTCCAGTTACACATTTGTGGGCTTATAACTTGGCTTCTGAATGTCCTAGAGAGATCAGGTTTGTTTTAATGTACTCCAATCAACAGCCCCTAAAACCCCAAAAACGAATGGAGTCATTAGCACTTATGGTTTGTAAATGGCACCCAGAATTATGTTGCACGAAGCACAATTTCACATCATTCTGGGTCCATTTGTGTGAAAACAAGGTCAAATCAGGCTGAAACGTTACAAGAAGGTAGAATCTATTGAGTTGTAAGTGATCTGAATATTTCATGATGATCGCACATTCCTATAGGGGGTCAAACCATGTCCCAAAGGTCACCGGGCCTGGTGTCACTTTAAAGAAGTAGTCCAGTTACACCTTTGTGGGCTTATAACTTGGCTTCTGAATATCCTAGAGAGGTCAAGTTTGTTTTAGAGGACTCCAATTAACAGCCCCCATTACCACAAAAAGGAATGGAGTCATTAGCACTTATGGTTTTTAAATGGCACCCAGAATTATGTTGCACGAAGCACAATTTCACATCAATCTGGGTTCATTTGTGTGAAAACAAGGTCCAATCAGGCTGAAACGTTGCAGGAAGGTAGAATCTATTGAGTTGTAAGTGATCTGAACGTTTCATGATGATCGCACATTCCTATAGGGGGTCAAACCATGTCCCAAAGGTCACCGGGCCTGGTGTCACTTTAAGGGAGTAGTCAAGTTACACCTTTGTGGGCTTATAACTTGGCTTCTGAATGTCCTAGAGAGATCAGGTTTGTTTTAATGTACTCCAATCAACAGCCCCTACAACCACAAAAAGGAATGGAGTAATTAGCACTTATGGTTTGTAAATGGCACCCAGGATTATGTTGCACGAAGCACAATTTCACATCATTCTGGGTCCATTTGTGTGAAAACAAGGTCCAATCAGGTTGAAACATTACAAGAAGGTAGAATCTATTGAGCTGTAAGTGATCTGAACGTTTCATGATGATCGCACATTCCTATAGGGGGTCAAACCATGTCCCAAAGGTCACCAGGCCTGGTGTCACTTTAAAGAAGTAGTCCAGTTACACATTTGTGGGCTTATAACTTGGCTTCTGAATGTCCTAGAGAGATCAGGTTTGTTTTAGTGTACTCCAATCAAAAGCCCCTACAACCACAAAAATGAATGGAGTCATTAGCACTTATGGTTTGTAAATGGCACCCAGAATTATGTTTCACGAAGCACAATTTCACATCATTCTGGGTCCATTTGTGTGAAAACAAGGTCCAATCAGGCTGAAACGTTACAAGAAGGTAGAATCTATTGAGTTGTAAGTGATCTGAACGTTTCATGATGATAGCAATTTCCTAAGGGGGTCAAACCATGTCCCAAAGGTCACCGGATCTGGTGTCAATTTAAAGAAGTAGTCCAGTTACACATTTGTGGGCTTATAACTTGGCTTCTGAATTACCTAGAGAGGTCAGGTTTGTTTTAGAGTACTCCAATTAACAGCCCCCATTACCACAAAAAGGAATGGAGTCATTAGCACTTATGGTTTGTAAATGGCACCCAGGAATATGTTGCACAAAGCACAATTTCACATCATTCTGGGTCAATTTGTGTGAAAACAAGGTCCAATCAGGCTGAAACATTACAAGAAGGTAGAATCTATTGAGTTGTAAGTGATCTGAACGTTTCATGATGATTGCACATTCCTATAGGGGGTCAAACCATGTCCCAAAGGTCACCAGGCCTGGTGTCAATTTAAAGAAGTAGTCCAGTTACACATTTGTGGGCTTATAACTTGGCTTCTGTATGTCCTAGAGAGATCAGGTTTGTTTTAGTGTACTCCAATCAACAGCCCCTACAACCACAAAAAGGAATGGAGTCATTAGCACTTATGGATTGTAAATGGCACCCAGAATTATGTTGCACGAAGCACAATTTCACATCATTCTGGGTTCATTTGTGTGAAAACAAGGTCCAATCAGGCAGAAACGTTACAGGAAGGTAGAATCTATTGAGTTGTAAGTGATCTGAACGTTTCATGATGATCACACATTCCTATAGGGGGTCAAACCATGTCCCAAAGGTCACCGGTCCTGGTGTCACTTTAAAGAAGTAGTCCATTTACACCTTTGTGGGCTTATAACTTGGCTTCTGAATATCCTAGAGAGGTCAGGTTTGTTTTAGAGTACTCCAATTAACAGCCCCCATTACCACAAAAAGGAATGGAGTCATTAGCGCTTATGGTTTTTAAATGGCACCCAGAATTATGTTGCACGAAGCACAATTTCACATCATTCTGGGTTCATTTGTGTGAAAACAAGGTCCAATCATGCTGAAACGTTCCAAGAAGGTAGAATCTATTGAGTTGTAAGTGATCTGAACGTTTCATGATGATCGCACATTCCTATAGGAGGTCAAACCATGTCCCAAAGGTCACCGGGCCTGGTGTCACTTTAAAGATGTAGTCCAGTTACACCTTTGTGGGCTTATAACTTGGCTTCTGAATGTTCTAGAGAGATCAGGTTTGTTTTAATGTACTCCAATCAACAGCCCCTACTACCACAAAAAGGAATGGAGTCATTAGCACTTATGGTTTGTAAATGGCACCCAGAATTATGTTGCACGAAGCACAATTTCACATCATTCTGGGTCCATTTGTGTGAAAACAAGGTCCAATCAGGCTGAAACGTTACAAGAAGGTAGAATCTATTGAGTTGTAAGTGATCTGAATGTTTCATGATGATCGCACATTCCTATAGGGGGTCAAACCATGTCCCAATGGTCACAGGGCCTGGTGTCACTTTAAAGAAGTAGTCCAGTTACACATTTGTGGGCTTATAACTTGGCTTCTGAATATTCTAGAGAGGTCAGGTTTGTTTTAGAGTACTCCAATTAACAGCCCCCATTACCCCAAAAAGGAATGGAGTCATTAGCACTTATGGTTTTTAAATGGCACCCAGAATTATGTTGCACGAAGCACAATTTCACATCATTCTGGGTTCATTTGTGTGAAAACAAGGTCCAATCAGGCAGAAACGTTACAGGAAGGTAGAATCTATTGAGTTGTAATTGATCTGAACGTTTCATAATGATAGCACTTTCCTAAGGGGGTCAAACCATGTCCCAAAGGTCACCGGATCTGGTGTCAATTTAAAGAAGTAGTCCAGTTACACATTTGTGGGCTTATAACTTGGCTTCTGAATTTCCTAGAGAGATCAGGTTTGTTTTAGTGTACTCCAATCAACAGCCCCTACAACCACAAAAAGGAATGGAGTCATTAGCGCTTATGGTTTTTAAATGGCACCCAGAATTATGTTGCACGAAGCACAATTTCACATCATTCTGTGTTCATTTGTGTGAAAACAAGGTCCAATCAGGCTGAAACGTTACAAGAAGGTAGAATCTATTGAGTTGTAAGTGATCTGAATGTTTCATGATGATCGCACATTCCTATAGGGGGTCAAACCATGTCCCATAGGTCACCGGGCCTGGTGTCACTTTAACGAACTAGTCCAGTTACACATTTGTGGGCTTATAACTTGGCTTCTGAATTTCCTAGAGAGATCAGGTTTGTTTTAATGTACTCCAATCAACAGCCCCTAAAACCCCAAAAACGAATGGAGTCATTAGCACTTATAGTTTGTAAATGTCACCCAGAATTATGTTGCACGAAGCACAATTTCACATCATTCTGGGTCCATTTGTGTGAAAACAAGGTCCAATCAGGCAGAAACGTTACAGGAAGTTAGAATCTATTAAGTTGTAAGTGATCTGAACGTTTCATGATGATAGCACTTTCCTAAGGGGGTCAAACCATGTCCCAAAGGTCACCGGATCTGGTGTCAATTTAAAGAAGTAGTCCAGTTACACCTTTGTGGGCTTATAACTTGGCTTCTGAATATCCTGGAGAGTTCAGGTTTGTTTTAGAGTACTCCAATTAACAGCCCCCATTACCACAAAAAGGAATGGAGTCATTAGCACTTATGGTTTTTAAATGGCACCCAGAATTATGTTGCACGAAGCACAATTTCACATCATTCTGGGTTCATTTGTGTGAAAACAAGGTCCAACCAGGCTGAAACGTTACAAGAAGGTAGAATCTATTGAGTTGTAAGTGATCTGAACGTTTCATGATGATCGCACATTCCTATAGGGGGTCAAACCATGTCCCAAAGGTCACCGGGCCTGGTGTCACTTTAAGGGAGTAGTCAAGTTACACCTTTGTGGGCTTATAACTTGGCTTCTGAATGTCCTAGAGAGATCAGGTTTGTTTTAATGTACTCCAATCAACAGCCCCTACAACCACAAAAAGGAATGGAGTAATTAGCACTTATGGTTTGTAAATGGCACCCAGGATTATGTTGCACGAAGCACAATTTCACATCATTCTGGGTCCATTTGTGTGAAAACAAGGTCCAATCAGGTTGAAACATTACAAGAAGGTAGAATCTATTGAGCTGTAAGTGATCTGAACGTTTCATGATGATCGCACATTCCTATAGGGGGTCAAACCATGTCCCAAAGGTCACCAGGCCTGGTGTCACTTTAAAGAAGTAGTCCAGTTACACATTTGTGGGCTTATAACTTGGCTTCTGAATGTCCTAGAGAGATCAGGTTTGTTTTAGTGTACTCCAATCAACAGCCCCTACAACCACAAAAATGAATGGAGTCATTAGCACTTATGGTTTGTAAATGGCACCCAGAATTATGTTTCACGAAGCACAATTTCACATCTTTCTGGGTCCATTTGTGTGAAAACAAGGTCCAATCAGGCTGAAACGTTACAAGAAGGTAGAATCTATTGAGTTGTAAGTGATCTGAACGTTTCATGATGATAGCAATTTCCTAAGGGGGTCAAACCATGTCCCAAAGGTCACCGGATCTGGTGTCAATTTAAAGAAGTAGTCCAGTTACACATTTGTGGGCTTATAACTTGGCTTCTGAATTACCTAGAGAGGTCAGGTTTGTTTTAGAGTACTCCAATTAACAGCCCCCATTACCACAAAAAGGAATGGAGTCATTAGCACTTATGGTTTGTAAATGGCACCCAGGAATATGTTGCACAAAGCACAATTTCACATCATTCTGGGTCAATTTGTGTGAAAACAAGGTCCAATCGGGCTGAAACATTACAAGAAGGTAGAATCTATTGAGTTGTAAGTGATCTGAACGTTTCATGATGATTGCACATTCCTATGGGGGGTCAAACCATGTCCCAAAGGTCACCAGGCCTGGTGTCAATTTAAAGAAGTAGTCCAGTTACACATTTGTGGGCTTATAACTTGGCTTCTGTATGTCCTAGAGAGATCAGGTTTGTTTTAGTGTACTCCAATCAACAGCCCCTACAACCACAAAAAGGAATGGAGTCATTAGCACTTATGGATTGTAAATGGCACCCAGAATTATGTTGCACGAAGCACAATTTCACATCATTCTGGGTTCATTTGTGTGAAAACAAGGTCCAATCAGGCTGAAACGTTACAGGAAGGTAGAATCTATTGAGTTGTAAGTGATCTGAACGTTTCATGATGATCACACATTCCTATAGGGGGTCAAACCATGTCCCAAAGGTCACCGGTCCTGGTGTCACTTTAAAGAAGTAGTCCATTTACACCTTTGTGGGCTTATAACTTGGCTTCTGAATATCCTAGAGAGGTCAGGTTTGTTTTAGAGTACTCCAATTAACAGCCCCCATTACCACAAAAAGGAATGGAGTCATTAGCGCTTATGGTTTTTAAATGGCACCCAGAATTATGTTGCACGAAGCACAATTTCACATCATTCTGGGTTCATTTGTGTGAAAACAAGGTCCAATCATGCTGAAACGTTCCAAGAAGGTAGAATCTATTGAGTTGTAAGTGATCTGAACGTTTCATGATGATCGCACATTCCTATAGGGGGTCAAACCATGTCCCAAAGGTCACCGGGCCTGGTGTCACTTTAAAGAAGTAGTCCAGTTACACCTTTGTGGGCTTATAACTTGGCTTCTGAATGTTCTAGAGAGATCAGGTTTGTTTTAATGTACTCCAATCAACAGCCCCTACTACCACAAAAAGGAATGGAGTCATTAGCACTTATGGTTTGTAAATGGCACCCAGAATTATGTTGCACGAAGCACAATTTCACATCATTCTGGGTCCATTTGTGTGAAAACAAGGTCCAATCAGGCTGAAACGTTACAAGAAGGTAGAATCTATTGAGTTGTAATTGATCTGAACGTTTCATAATGATAGCACTTTCCTAAGGGGGTCAAACCATGTCCCAAAGGTCACCGGATCTGGTGTCAATTTAAAGAAGTAGTCCAGTTACACATTTGTGGGCTTATAACTTGGCTTCTGAATTTCCTAGAGAGATCAGGTTTGTTTTAGTGTACTCCAATCAACAGCCCCTACAACCACAAAAAGGGATGGAGTCATTAGTGCTTATGGTTTTTAAATGGCACCCAGAATTATGTTGCACGAAGCACAATTTCACATCATTCTGTGTTCATTTGTGTGAAAACAAGGTCCAATCAGGCTGAAACGTTACAAGAAGGTAGAATCTATTGAGTTGTAAGTGATCTGAATGTTTCATGATGATCGCACATTCCTATAGGGGGTCAAACCATGTCCCATAGGTCACCGGGCCTGGTGTCACTTTAAAGAAGTAGTCCAGTTACACATTTGTGGGCTTATAACTTGGCTTCTGAATGTCCTAGAGAGATCAGGTTTGTTTTAATGTACTCCAATCAACAGCCCCTAAAACCCCAAAAACGAATGGAGTCATTAGCACTTATGGTTTGTAAATGGCACCCAGAATTATGTTGCACGAAGCACAATTTCACATCATTCTGGGTCCATTTGTGTGAAAACAAGGTCAAATCAGGCTGAAACGTTACAAGAAGGTAGAATCTATTGAGTTGTAAGTGATCTGAATGTTTCATGATGATCGCACATTCCTATAGGGGGTCAAACCATGTCCCAAAGGTCACCGGGCCTGGTGTCACTTTAAAGAAGTAGTCCAGTTACACCTTTGTGGGCTTATAACTTGGCTTCTGAATATCCTAGAGAGGTCAAGTTTGTTTTAGAGGACTCCAATTAACAGCCCCCATTACCACAAAAAGGAATGGAGTCATTAGCACTTATGGTTTTTAAATGGCACCCAGAATTATGTTGCACGAAGCACAATTTCACATCAATCTGGGTTCATTTGTGTGAAAACAAGGTCCAATCAGGCTGAAACGTTACAGGAAGGTAGAATCTATTGAGTTGTAAGTGATCTGAACGTTTCATGATGATCGCACATTCCTATAGGGGGTCAAACCATGTCCCAAAGGTCACCGGGCCTGGTGTCACTTTAAGGGAGTAGTCAAGTTACACCTTTGTGGGCTTATAACTTGGCTTCTGAATGTCCTAGAGAGATCAGGTTTGTTTTAATGTACTCCAATCAACAGCCCCTACAACCACAAAAAGGAATGGAGTAATTAGCACTTATGGTTTGTAAATGGCACCCAGGATTATGTTGCACGAAGCACAATTTCACATCATTCTGGGTCCATTTGTGTGAAAACAAGGTCCAATCAGGTTGAAACATTACAAGAAGGTAGAATCTATTGAGCTGTAAGTGATCTGAACGTTTCATGATGATCGCACATTCCTATAGGGGGTCAAACCATGTCCCAAAGGTCACCAGGCCTGGTGTCACTTTAAAGAAGTAGTCCAGTTACACATTTGTGGGCTTATAACTTGGCTTCTGAATGTCCTAGAGAGATCAGGTTTGTTTTAGTGTACTCCAATCAACAGCCCCTACAACCACAAAAATGAATGGAGTCATTAGCACTTATGGTTTGTAAATGGCACCCAGAATTATGTTTCACGAAGCACAATTTCACATCATTCTGGGTCCATTTGTGTGAAAACAAGGTCCAATCAGGCTGAAACGTTACAAGAAGGTAGAATCTATTGAGTTGTAAGTGATCTGAACGTTTCATGATGATAGCAATTTCCTAAGGGGGTCAAACCATGTCCCAAAGGTCACCGGATCTGGTGTCAATTTAAAGAAGTAGTCCAGTTACACATTTGTGGGCTTATAACTTGGCTTCTGAATTACCTAGAGAGGTCAGGTTTGTTTTAGAGTACTCCAATTAACAGCCCCCATTACCACAAAAAGGAATGGAGTCATTAGCACTTATGGTTTGTAAATGGCACCCAGGAATATGTTGCACAAAGCACAATTTCACATCATTCTGGGTCAATTTGTGTGAAAACAAGGTCCAATCAGGCTGAAACATTACAAGAAGGTAGAATCTATTGAGTTGTAAGTGATCTGAACGTTTCATGATGATTGCACATTCCTATAGGGGGTCAAACCATGTCCCAAAGGTCACCAGGCCTGGTGTCAATTTAAAGAAGTAGTCCAGTTACACATTTGTGGGCTTATAACTTGGCTTCTGTATGTCCTAGAGAGATCAGGTTTGTTTTAGTGTACTCCAATCAACAGCCCCTACAACCACAAAAAGGAATGGAGTCATTAGCACTTATGGATTGTACATGGCACCCAGAATTATGTTGCACGAAGCACAATTTCACATCATTCTGGGTTCATTTGTGTGAAAACAAGGTCCAATCAGGCAGAAACGTTACAGGAAGGTAGAATCTATTGAGTTGTAAGTGATCTGAACGTTTCATGATGATCACACATTCCTATAGGGGGTCAAACCATGTCCCAAAGGTCACCGGTCCTGGTGTCACTTTAAAGAAGTAGTCCATTTACACCTTTGTGGGCTTATAACTTGGCTTCTGAATATCCTAGAGAGGTCAGGTTTGTTTTAGAGTACTCCAATTAACAGCCCCCATTACCACAAAAAGGAATGGAGTCATTAGCGCTTATGGTTTTTAAATGGCACCCAGAATTATGTTGCACGAAGCACAATTTCACATCATTCTGGGTTCATTTGTGTGAAAACAAGGTCCAATCATGCTGAAACGTTCCAAGAAGGTAGAATCTATTGAGTTGTAAGTGATCTGAACGTTTCATGATGATCGCACATTCCTATAGGGGGTCAAACCATGTCCCAAAGGTCACCGGGCCTGGTGTCACTTTAAAGATGTAGTCCAGTTACACCTTTGTGGGCTTATAACTTGGCTTCTGAATGTTCTAGAGAGATCAGGTTTGTTTTAATGTACTCCAATCAACAGCCCCTACTACCACAAAAAGGAATGGAGTCATTAGCACTTATGGTTTGTAAATGGCACCCAGAATTATGTTGCACGAAGCACAATTTCACATCATTCTGGGTCCATTTGTGTGAAAGCAAGGTCCAATCAGGCTGAAACGTTACAAGAAGGTAGAATCTATTGAGTTGTAAGTGATCTGAATGTTTCATGATGATCGCACATTCCTATAGGGGGTCAAACCATGTCCCAAAGGTCACAGGGCCTGGTGTCACTTTAAAGAAGTAGTCCAGTTACACATTTGTGGGCTTATAACTTGGCTTCTGAATATTCTAGAGAGGTCAGGTTTGTTTTAGAGTACTCCAATTAACAGCCCCCATTACCCCAAAAAGGAATGGAGTCATTAGCACTTATGGTTTTTAAATGGCACCCAGAATTATGTTGCACGAAGCACAATTTCACATCATTCTGGGTTCATTTGTGTGAAAACAAGGTCCAATCAGGCAGAAACGTTACAGGAAGTTAGAATCTATTGAGTTGTAATTGATCTGAACGTTTCATAATGATAGCACTTTCCTAAGGGGGTCAAACCATGTCCCAAAGGTCACCGGATCTGGTGTCAATTTAAAGAAGTAGTCCAGTTACACATTTGTGGGCTTATAACTTGGCTTCTGAATTTCCTAGAGAGATCAGGTTTGTTTTAGTGTACTCCAATCAACAGCCCCTACAACCACAAAAAGGAATGGAGTCATTAGCGCTTATGGTTTTTAAATGGCACCCAGAATTATGTTGCACGAAGCACAATTTCACATCATTCTGTGTTCATTTGTGTGAAAACAAGGTCCAATCAGGCAGAAACGTTACAAGAAGGTAGAATCTATTGAGTTGTAAGTGATCTGAATGTTTCATGATGATCGCACATTCCTATAGGGGGTCAAACCATGTCCCATAGGTCACCGGGCCTGGTGTCACTTTAACGAACTAGTCCAGTTACACATTTGTGGGCTTATAACTTGGCTTCTGAATTTCCTAGAGAGATCAGGTTTGTTTTAATGTACTCCAATCAACAGCCCCTAAAACCCCAAAAACGAATGGAGTCAATAGCACTTATGGTTTGTAAATGTCACCCAGAATTATGTTGCACGAAGCACAATTTCACATCATTCTGGGTCCATTTGTGTGAAAACAAGGTCCAATCAGGCAGAAACGTTACAGGAAGTTAGAATCTATTAAGTTGTAAGTGATCTGAACGTTTCATGATGATAGCACTTTCCTAAGGGGGTCAAACCATGTCCCAAAGGTCACCGGATCTGGTGTCAATTTAAAGAAGTAGTCCAGTTACACCTTTGTGGGCTTATAACTTGGCTTCTGAATATCCTGGAGAGTTCAGGTTTGTTTTAGAGTACTCCAATTAACAGCCCCATTACCACAAAAAGGAATGGAGTCATTAGCACTTATGGTTTTTAAATGGCACCCAGAATTATGTTGCACGAAGCACAATTTCACATCATTCTGGGTTCATTTGTGTGAAAACAAGGTCCAACCAGGCTGAAACGTTACAAGAAGGTAGAATCTATTGAGTTGTAAGTGATCTGAACGTTTCATGATGATCGCACATTCCTATAGGGGGTCAAACCATGTCCCAAAGGTCACCGGGCCTGGTGTCACTTTAAGGGAGTAGTCAAGTTACACCTTTGTGGGCTTATAACTTGGCTTCTGAATGTCCTAGAGAGATCAGGTTTGTTTTAATGTACTCCAATCAACAGCCCCTACAACCACAAAAAGGAATGGAGTAATTAGCACTTATGGTTTGTAAATGGCACCCAGGATTATGTTGCACGAAGCACAATTTCACATCATTCTGGGTCCATTTGTGTGAAAACAAGGTCCAATCAGGTTGAAACATTACAAGAAGGTAGAATCTATTGAGCTGTAAGTGATCTGAACGTTTCATGATGATCGCACATTCCTATAGGGGTCAAACCATGTCCCAAAGGTCACCAGGCCTGGTGTCACTTTAAAGAAGTAGTCCAGTTACACATTTGTGGGCTTATAACTTGGCTTCTGAATGTCCTAGAGAGATCAGGTTTGTTTTAGTGTACTCCAATCAACAGCCCCTACAACCACAAAATTGAATGGAGTCATTAGCACTTATGGTTTGTAAATGGCACCCAGAATTATGTTTCACGAAGCACAATTTCACATCTTTCTGGGTCCATTTGTGTGAAAACAAGGTCCAATCAGGCTGAAACGTTACAAGAAGGTAGAATCTATTGAGTTGTAAGTGATCTGAACGTTTCATGATGATAGCAATTTCCTAAGGGGGTCAAACCATGTCCCAAAGGTCACCGGATCTGGTGTCAATTTAAAGAAGTAGTCCAGTTACACATTTGTGGGCTTATAACTTGGCTTCTGAATTACCTAGAGAGGTCAGGTTTGTTTTAGAGTACTCCAATTAACAGCCCCCATTACCACAAAAAGGAATGGAGTCATTAGCACTTATGGTTTGTAAATGGCACCCAGGAATATGTTGCACAAAGCACAATTTCACATCATTCTGGGTCAATTTGTGTGAAAAAAAGGTCCAATCAGGCTGAAACATTACAAGAAGGTAGAATCTATTGAGTTGTAAGTGATCTGAACGTTTCATGATGATTGTACATTCCTATGGGGGGTCAAACCATGTCCCAAAGGTCACCAGGCCTGGTGTCAATTTAAAGAAGTAGTCCAGTTACACATTTGTGGGCTTATAACTTGGCTTCTGTATGTCCTAGAGAGATCAGGTTTGTTTTAGTGTACTCCAATCAACAGCCCCTACAACCACAAAAAGGAATGGAGTCATTAGCACTTATGGATTGTAAATGGCACCCAGAATTATGTTGCACGAAGCACAATTTCACATCATTCTGGGTTCATTTGTGTGAAAACAAGGTCCAATCAGGCAGAAACGTTACAGGAAGGTAGAATCTATTGAGTTGTAAGTGATCTGAACGTTTCATGATGATCACACATTCCTATAGGGGGTCAAACCATGTCTCAAAGGTCACCGGTCCTGGTGTCACTTTAAAGTAGTAGTCCATTTACACCTTTGTGGGCTTATAACTTGGCTTCTGAATATCCTAGAGAGGTCAGGTTTGTTTTAGAGTACTCCAATTAACAGCCCCCATTATCCCAAAAAGGAATGGAGTCATTAGCACTTATGGTTTTTAAATGGCACCCAGAATTATGTTGCACGAAGCACAATTTCACATCATTCTGGGTTCATTTGTGTGAAAACAAGGTCCAATCAGGCAGAAACGTTACAGGAAGGTAGAATCTATTGAGTTGTAATTGATCTGAACGTTTCATAATGATAGCACTTTCCTAAGGGGGTCAAACCATGTCCCAAAGGTCACCGGATCTGGTGTCAATTTAAAGAAGTAGTCCAGTTACACATTTGTGGGCTTATAACTTGGCTTCTGAATTTCCTAGAGAGATCAGGTTTGTTTTAGTGTACTCCAATCAACAGCCCCTACAACCACAAAAAGGAATGGAGTCATTAGCGCTTATGGTTTTTAAATGGCACCCAGAATTATGTTGCACGAAGCACAATTTCACATCATTCTGTGTTCATTTGTGTGAAAACAAGGTCCAATCAGGCTGAAACGTTACAGGATGGTAGAATCTATTGAGTTGTAAGTGATCTGAACGTTTCATGATGATCGCACATTCCTATAGGGGGTCAAACCATGTCCCAAAGGTCACCGGGCCTGGTGTCACTTTAAGGGAGTAGTCAAGTTACACCTTTGTGGGCTTATAACTTGGCTTCTGAATGTCCTAGAGAGATCAGGTTTGTTTTAATGTACTCCAATCAACAGCCCCTACAACCACAAAAAGGAATGGAGTAATTAGCACTTATGGTTTGTAAATGGCACCCAGGATTATGTTGCACGAAGCACAACTTCACATCATTCTGGGTCCATTTGTGTGAAAACAAGGTCCAATCAGGCTGAAACGTTACAAGAAGGTAGAATCTATTGAGTTGTAAGTGATCTGAACGTTTCATGATGATAGCAATTTCCTAAGGGGGTCAAACCATGTCCCAAAGGTCACCGGATCTGGTGTCAATTTAAAGAAGTAGTCCAGTTACACATTTGTGGGCTTATAACTTGGCTTCTGAATTACCTAGAGAGGTCAGGTTTGTTTTAGAGTACTCCAATTAACAGCCCCCATTACCACAAAAAGGAATGGAGTCATTAGCACTTATGGTTTGTAAATGGCACCCAGGAATATGTTGCACAAAGCACAATTTCACATCATTCTGGGTCAATTTGTGTGAAAACAAGGTCCAATCAGGCTGAAACATTACAAGAAGGTAGAATCTATTGAGTTGTAAGTGATCTGAACGTTTCATGATGATTGCACATTCCTATAGGGGGTCAAACCATGTCCCAAAGGTCACCAGGCCTGGTGTCAATTTAAAGAAGTAGTCCAGTTACACATTTGTGGGCTTATAACTTGGCTTCTGTATGTCCTAGAGAGATCAGGTTTGTTTTAGTGTACTCCAATCAACAGCCCCTACAACCACAAAAAGGAATGGAGTCATTAGCACTTATGGATTGTAAATGGCACCCAGAATTATGTTGCACGAAGCACAATTTCACATCATTCTGGGTTCATTTGTGTGAAAACAAGGTCCAATCAGGCAGAAACGTTACAGGAAGGTAGAATCTATTGAGTTGTAAGTGATCTGAACGTTTCATGATGATCACACATTCCTATAGGGGGTCAAACCATGTCCCAAAGGTCACTGGTCCTGGTGTCACTTTAAAGAAGTAGTCCATTTACACCTTTGTGGGCTTATAACTTGGCTTCTGAATATCCTAGAGAGGTCAGGTTTGTTTTAGAGTACTCCAATTAACAGCCCCATTACCACAAAAAGGAATGGAGTCATTAGCGCTTATGGTTTTTAAATGGCACCCAGAATTATGTTGCACGAAGCACAATTTCACATCATTCTGGGTTCATTTGTGTGAAAACAAGGTCCAATCATGCTGAAACGTTCCAAGAAGGTAGAATCTATTGAGTTGTAAGTGATCTGAACGTTTCATGATGATCGCACATTCCTATAGGGGGTCAAACCATGTCCCAAAGGTCACCGGGCCTGGTGTCACTTTAAAGATGTAGTCCAGTTACACCTTTGTGGGCTTATAACTTGGCTTCTGAATGTTCTAGAGAGATCAGGTTTGTTTTAATGTACTCCAATCAACAGCCCCTACTACCACAAAAAGGAATGGAGTCATTAGCACTTATGGTTTGTAAATGGCACCCAGAATTATGTTGCACGAAGCACAATTTCACATCATTCTGGGTCCATTTGTGTGAAAACAAGGTCCAATCAGGCTGAAACGTTACAAGAAGGTAGAATCTATTGAGTTGTAAGTGATCTGAATGTTTCATGATGATCGCACATTCCTATAGGGGGTCAAACCATGTCCCAATGGTCACAGGGCCTGGTGTCACTTTAAAGAAGTAGTCCAGTTACACATTTGTGGGCTTATAACTTGGCTTCTGAATATTCTAGAGAGGTCAGGTTTGTTTTAGAGTACTCCAATTAACAGCCCCCATTACCCCAAAAAGGAATGGAGTCATTAGCACTTATGGTTTTTAAATGGCACCCAGAATTATGTTGCACGAAGCACAATTTCACATCATTCTGGGTTCATTTGTGTGAAAACAAGGTCCAATCAGGCAGAAACGTTACAGGAAGGTAGAATCTATTGAGTTGTAATTGATCTGAACGTTTCATAATGATAGCACTTTCCTAAGGGGGTCAAACCATGTCCCAAAGGTCACCGGATCTGGTGTCAATTTAAAGAAGTAGTCCAGTTACACATTTGTGGGCTTATAACTTGGCTTCTGAATTTCCTAGAGAGATCAGGTTTGTTTTAGTGTACTCCAATCAACAGCCCCTACAACCACAAAAAGGAATGGAGTCATTAGCGCTTATGGTTTTTAAATGGCACCCAGAATTATGTTGCACGAAGCACAATTTCACATCATTCTGTGTTCATTTGTGTGAAAACAAGGTCCAATCAGGCTGAAACGTTACAAGAAGGTAGAATCTATTGAGTTGTAAGTGATCTGAATGTTTCATGATGATCGCACATTCCTATAGGGGGTCAAACCATGTCCCATAGGTCACCGGGCCTGGTGTCACTTTAACGAACTAGTCCAGTTACACATTTGTGGGCTTATAACTTGGCTTCTGAATTTCCTAGAGAGATCAGGTTTGTTTTAATGTACTCCAATCAACAGCCCCTAAAACCCCAAAAACGAATGGAGTCATTAGCACTTATGGTTTGTAAATGTCACCCAGAATTATGTTGCACGAAGCACAATTTCACATCATTCTGGGTCCATTTGTGTGAAAACAAGGTCCAATCAGGCAGAAACGTTACAGGAAGTTAGAATCTATTAAGTTGTAAGTGATCTGAACGTTTCATGATGATAGCACTTTCCTAAGGGGGTCAAACCATGTCCCAAAGGTCACCGGATCTGGTGTCAATTTAAAGAAGTAGTCCAGTTACACCTTTGTTGGCTTATAACTTGGCTTCTGAATATCCTGGAGAGTTCAGGTTTGTTTTAGAGTACTCCAATTAACAGCCCCCATTACCACAAAAAGGAATGGAGTCATTAGCACTTATGGTTTTTAAATGGCACCCAGAATTATGTTGCACGAAGCACAATTTCACATCATTCTGGGTTCATTTGTGTGAAAACAAGGTCCAACCAGGCTGAAACGTTACAAGAAGGTAGAATCTATTGAGTTGTAAGTGATCTGAACGTTTCATGATGATCGCACATTCCTATAGGGGGTCAAACCATGTCCCAAAGGTCACCGGATCTGGTGTCAATTTAAAGAAGTAGTCCAGTTACACATTTGTGGGCTTATAACTTGGCTTCTGAATTACCTAGAGAGGTCAGGTTTGTTTTAGAGTACTCCAATTAACAGCCCCCATTACCACAAAAAGGAATGGAGTCATTAGCACTTATGGTTTGTAAATGGCACCCAGGAATATGTTGCACAAAGCACAATTTCACATCATTCTGGGTCAATTTGTGTGAAAACAAGGTCCAATCAGGCTGAAACATTACAAGAAGGTAGAATCTATTGAGTTGTAAGTGATCTGAACGTTTCATGATGATTGCACATTCCTATGGGGGGTCAAACCATGTCCCAAAGGTCACCAGGCCTGGTGTCAATTTAAAGAAGTAGTCCAGTTACACATTTGTGGGCTTATAACTTGGCTTCTGTATGTCCTAGAGAGATCAGGTTTGTTTTAGTGTACTCCAATCAACAGCCCCTACAACCACAAAAAGGAATGGAGTCATTAGGTCTTATGGATTGTAAATGGCACCCAGAATTATGTTGCACGAAGCACAATTTTACATCATTCTGGGTTCATTTGTGTGAAAACAAGGTCCAATCAGGCAGAAACGTTACAGGAAGGTAGAATCTATTGAGTTGTAAGTGATCTGAACGTTTCATGATGATCACACATTCCTATAGGGGGTCAAACCATGTCCCAAAGGTCACCGGTCCTGGTGTCACTTTAAAGAAGTAGTCCATTTACACCTTTGTGGGCTTATAACTTGGCTTCTGAATATCCTAGAGAGGTCAGGTTTGTTTTAGAGTACTCCAATTAACAGCCCCCATTACCACAAAAAGGAATGGAGTCATTAGCGCTTATGGTTTTTAAATGGCACCCAGAATTATGTTGCACGAAGCACAATTTCACATCATTCTGGGTTCATTTGTGTGAAAACAAGGTCCAATCATGCTGAAACGTTCCAAGAAGGTAGAATCTATTGAGTTGTAAGTGATCTGAACGTTTCATGATGATCACACATTCCTATAGGGGGTCAAACCATGTCCCAAAGGTCACCGGGCCTGGTGTCACTTTAAAGAAGTAGTCCAGTTACACCTTTGTGGGCTTATAACTTGGCTTCTGAATGTTCTAGAGAGATCAGGTTTGTTTTAATGTACTCCAATCAACAGCCCCTACTACCACAAAAAGGAATGGAGTCATTAGCACTTATGGTTTGTAAATGGCACCCAGAATTATGTTGCACGAAGCACAATTTCACATCATTCTGGGTCCATTTGTGTGAAAACAAGGTCCAATCAGGCTGAAACGTTACAAGAAGGTAGAATCTATTGAGTTGTAATTGATCTGAACGTTTCATAATGATAGCACTTTCCTAAGGGGGTCAAACCATGTCCCAAAGGTCACCGGATCTGGTGTCACTTTAAAGAAGTAGTCCAGTTACACATTTGTGGGCTTATAACTTGGCTTCTGAATGTCCTAGAGAGATCAGGTTTGTTTTAATGTACTCCAATCAACAGCCCCTAAAACCCCAAAAACGAATGGAGTCATTAGCACTTATGGTTTGTAAATGGCACCCAGAATTATGTTGCACGAAGCACAATTTCACATCATTCTGGGTCCATTTGTGTGAAAACAAGGTCAAATCAGGCTGAAACGTTACAAGAAGGTAGAATCTATTGAGTTGTAAGTGATCTGAATGTTTCATGATGATCGCACATTCCTATAGGGGGTCAAACCATGTCCCAAAGGTCACCGGTCCTGGTGTCACTTTAAAGAAGTAGTCCAGTTACACCTTTGTGGGCTTATACCTTGGCTTCTGAATATCCTAGAGAGGTCAAGTTTGTTTTAGAGGACTCAAATTAACAGCCCCCATTACCACAAAAAGGAATGGAGTCATTAGCACTTATGGTTTTTAAATGGCACCCAGAATTATGTTGCACGAAGCACAATTTCACATCAATCTGGGTTCATTTGTGTGAAAACAAGGTCCAATCAGGCTGAAACGTTACAGGAAGGTAGAATCTATTGAGTTGTAAGTGATCTGAACGTTTCATGATGATCGCACATTCCTATAGGGGGTCAAACCATGTCCCAAAGGTCACCGGGCCTGGTGTCACTTTAAGGGAGTAGTCAAGTTACACCTTTGTGGGCTTATAACTTGGCTTCTGAATGTCCTAGAGAGATCAGGTTTGTTTTAATGTACTCCAATCAACAGCCCCTACAACCACAAAAAGGAATGGAGTAATTAGCACTTATGGTTTGTAAATGGCACCCAGGATTATGTTGCACGAAGCACAATTTCACATCATTCTGGGTCCATTTGTGTGAAAACAAGGTCCAATCAGGTTGAAACATTACAAGAAGGTAGAATCTATTGAGCTGTAAGTGATCTGAACGTTTCAAGATGATCGCACATTCCTATAGGGGGTCAAACCATGTCCCAAAGGTCACCAGGCCTGGTGTCACTTTAAAGAAGTAGTCCAGTTACACATTTGTGGGCTTATAACTTGATTTCTGAATGTCCTAGAGAGATCAGGTTTGTTTTAGTGTACTCCAATCAACAGCCCCTACAACCACAAAAATGAATGGAGTCATTAGCACTTATGGTTTGTAAATGGCACCCAGAATTATGTTTCACGAAGCACAATTTCACATCATTCTGGGTCCATTTGTGTGAAAACAAGGTCCAATCAGGCTGAAACGTTACAAGAAGGTAGAATCTATTGAGTTGTAAGTGATCTGAACGTTTCATGATGATAGCAATTTCCTAAGGGGGTCAAACCATGTCCCAAAGGTCACCGGATCTGGTGTCAATTTAAAGAAGTAGTCCAGTTACACATTTGTGGGCTTATAACTTGGCTTCTGAATTACCTAGAGAGGTCAGGTTTGTTTTAGAGTACTCCAATTAACAGCCCCCATTACCACAAAAAGGAATGGAGTCATTAGCACTTATGGTTTGTAAATGGCACCCAGGAATATGTTGCACAAAGCACAATTTCACATCATTCTGGGTCAATTTGTGTGAAAACAAGGTCCAATCAGGCTGAAACATTACAAGAAGGTAGAATCTATTGAGTTGTAAGTGATCTGAACGTTAGATGATGATTGCACATTCCTATAGGGGGTCAAACCATGTCCCAAAGGTCACCAGGCCTGGTGTCAATTTAAAGAAGTAGTCCAGTTACACATTTGTGGGCTTATAACTTGGCTTCTGTATGTCCTAGAGAGATCAGGTTTGTTTTAGTGTACTCCAATCAACAGCCCCTACAACCACAAAAAGGAATGGAGTCATTAGCACTTATGGATTGTACATGGCACCCAGAATTATGTTGCACGAAGCACAATTTCACATCATTCTGGGTTCATTTGTGTGAAAACAAGGTCCAATCAGGCAGAAACGTTACAGGAAGGTAGAATCTATTGAGTTGTAAGTGATCTGAACGTTTCATGATGATCACACATTCCTATAGGGGGTCAAACCATGTCCCAAAGGTCACCGGTCCTGGTGTCACTTTAAAGAAGTAGTCCATTTACACCTTTGTGGGCTTATAACTTGGCTTCTGAATATCCTAGAGAGGTCAGGTTTGTTTTAGAGTACTCCAATTAACAGCCCCCATTACCACAAAAAGGAATGGAGTCATTAGCGCTTATGGTTTTTAAATGGCACCCAGAATTATGTTGCACGAAGCACAATTTCACATCATTCTGGGTTCATTTGTGTGAAAACAAGGTCCAATCATGCTGAAACGTTCCAAGAAGGTAGAATCTATTGAGTTGTAAGTGATCTGAACGTTTCATGATGATCGCACATTCCTATAGGGGGTCAAACCATGTCCCAAAGGTCACCGGGCCTGGTGTCACTTTAAAGATGTAGTCCAGTTACACCTTTGTGGGCTTATAACTTGGCTTCTGAATGTTCTAGAGAGATCAGGTTTGTTTTAATGTACTCCAATCAACAGCCCCTACTACCACAAAAAGGAATGGAGTCATTAGCACTTATGGTTTGTAAATGGCACCCAGAATTATGTTGCACGAAGCACAATTTCACATCATTCTGGGTCCATTTGTGTGAAAACAAGGTCCAATCAGGCTGAAACGTTACAAGAAGGTAGAATCTATTGAGTTGTAAGTGATCTGAACGTTTCATAAAGATAGCACTTTCCTAAGGGGGTCAAACCATGTCCCAAAGGTCACCGGATCTGGTGTCAATTTAAAGAAGTAGTCCAGTTACACATTTGTGGGCTTATAACTTGGCTTCTGAATTTCCTAGAGAGATCAGGTTTGTTTTAGTGTACTCCAATCAACAGCCCCTACAACCACAAAAAGGAATGGAGTCATTAGCGCTTATGGTTTTTAAATGGCACCCAGAATTATGTTGCACGAAGCACAATTTCACATCATTCTGTGTTCATTTGTGTGAAAACAAGGTCCAATCAGGCAGAAACGTTACAAGAAGGTAGAATCTATTGAGTTGTAAGTGATCTGAATGTTTCATGATGATCGCACATTCCTATAGGGGGTCAAACCATGTCCCATAGGTCACCGGGCCTGGTGTCACTTTAACGAACTAGTCCAGTTACACATTTGTGGGCTTATAACTTGGCTTCTGAATTTCCTAGAGAGATCAGGTTTGTTTTAATGTACTCCAATCAACAGCCCCTAAAACCCCAAAAACGAATGGAGTCAATAGCACTTATGGTTTGTAAATGTCACCCAGAATTATGTTGCACGAAGCACAATTTCACATCATTCTGGGTCCATTTGTGTGAAAACAAGGTCCAATCAGGCAGAAACGTTACAGGAAGTTAGAATCTATTAAGTTGTAAGTGATCTGAACGTTTCATGATGATAGCACTTTCCTAAGGGGGTCAAACCATGTCCCAAAGGTCACCGGATCTGGTGTCAATTTAAAGAAGTAGTCCAGTTACACCTTTGTGGGCTTATAACTTGGCTTCTGAATATCCTAGAGAGGTCAGGTTTGTTTTAGAGTACTCCAATTAACAGCCCCCATTACCACAAAAAGGAATGGAGTCATTAGCACTTATGGTTTGTAAATGGCACCCAGGAATATGTTGCACAAAGCACAATTTCACATCATTCTGGGTCAATTTGTGTGAAAACAAGGTCCAATCAGGCTGAAACATTACAAGAAGGTAGAATCTATTGAGTTGTAAGTGATCTGAACGTTTCATGATGATTGCACATTCCTATGGGGGGTCAAACCATGTCCCAAAGGTCACCAGGCCTGGTGTCAATTTAAAGAAGTAGTCCAGTTACACATTTGTGGGCTTATAACTTGGCTTCTGTATGTCCTAGAGAGATCAGGTTTGTTTTAGTGTACTCCAATCAACAGCCCCTACAACCACAAAAAGGAATGGAGTCATTAGCACTTATGGATTGTAAATGGCACCCAGAATTATGTTGCACGAAGCACAATTTCACATCATTCTGGGTTCATTTGTGTGAAAACAAGGTCCAATCAGGCAGAAACGTTACAGGAAGGTAGAATCTATTGAGTTGTAAGTGATCTGAACGTTTCATGATGATCACACATTCCTATAGGGGGTCAAACCATGTCCCAAAGGTCACCGGTCCTGGTGTCACTTTAAAGAAGTAGTCCATTTACACCTTTGTGGGCTTATAACTTGGCTTCTGAATATCCTAGAGAGGTCAGGTTTGTTTTAGAGTACTCCAATTAACAGCCCCCATTACCACAAAAAGGAATGGAGTCATTAGCGCTTATGGTTTTTAAATGGCACCCAGAATTATGTTGCACGAAGCACAATTTCACATCATTCTGGGTTCATTTGTGTGAAAACAAGGTCCAATCATGCTGAAACGTTCCAAGAAGGTAGAATCTATTGAGTTGTAAGTGATCTGAACGTTTCATGATGATCGCACATTCCTATAGGGGGTCAAACCATGTCCCAAAGGTCACCGGGCCTGGTGTCACTTTAAAGAAGTAGTCCAGTTACACCTTTGTGGGCTTATAACTTGGCTTCTGAATGTTCTAGAGAGATCAGGTTTGTTTTAATGTACTCCAATCAACAGCCCCTACTACCAAAAAAAGGAATGGAGTCATTAGCACTTATGGTTTGTAAATGGCACCCAGAATTATGATGTAACGAAGCACAATTTCACATCATTCTGGGTCCATTTGTGTGAAAACAAGGTCCAATCAGGCTGAAACGTTACAAGAAGGTAGAATCTATTGAGTTGTAAGTGATCTGAATGTTTCATGATGATCGCACATTCCTATAGGGGGTCAAACCATGTCCCATAGGTCACCGGGCCTGGTGTCACTTTAAAGAAGTAGTCCAGTTACACATTTGTGGGCTTATAACTTGGCTTCTGAATGTCCTAGAGAGATCAGGTTTGTTTTAATGTACTCCAATCAACAGCCCCTAAAACCCCAAAAACGAATGGAGTCATTAGCACTTATGGTTTGTAAATGGCACCCAGAATTATGTTGCACGAAGCACAATTTCACATCATTCTGGGTCCATTTGTGTGAAAACAAGGTCAAATCAGGCTGAAACGTTACAAGAAGGTAGAATCTATTGAGTTGTAAGTGATCTGAATGTTTCATGATGATCGCACATTCCTATAGGGGGTCAAACCATGTCCCAAAGGTCACCGGGCCTGGTGTCACTTTAAAGAAGTAGTCCAGTTACACATTTGTGGGCTTATAACTTGGCTTCTGAATGTCCTAGAGAGATCAGGTTTGTTTTAATGTACTCCAATCAACAGCCCCTAAAACCCCAAAAACGAATGGAGTCATTAGCACTTATGGTTTGTAAATGGCACCCAGAATTATGTTGCACGAAGCACAATTTCACATCATTCTGGGTCCATTTGTGTGAAAACAAGGTCAAATCAGGCTGAAACGTTACAAGAAGGTAGAATCTATTGAGTTGTAAGTGATCTGAATGTTTCATGATGATCGCACATTCCTATAGGGGGTCAAACCATGTCCCAAAGGTCACCGGGCCTGGTGTCACTTTAAAGAAGTAGTCCAGTTACACCTTTGTGGGCTTATAACTTGGCTTCTGAATATCCTAGAGAGGTCAAGTTTGTTTTAGAGGACTCCAATTAACAGCCCCCATTACCACAAAAAGGAATGGAGTCATTAGCACTTATGGTTTTTAAATGGCACCCAGAATTATGTTGCACGAAGCACAATTTCACATCAATCTGGGTTCATTTGTGTGAAAACAAGGTCCAATCAGGCTGAAACGTTACAGGAAGGTAGAATCTATTGAGTTGTAAGTGATCTGAACGTTTCATGATGATCGCACATTCCTATAGGGGGTCAAACCATGTCCCAAAGGTCACCGGGCCTGGTGTCACTTTAAGGGAGTAGTCAAGTTACACCTTTGTGGGCTTATAACTTGGCTTCTGAATGTCCTAGAGAGATCAGGTTTGTTTTAATGTACTCCAATCAACAACCCCTACAACCACAAAAAGGAATGGAGTAATTAGCACTTATGGTTTGTAAATGGCACCCAGGATTATGTTGCACGAAGCACAATTTCACATCATTCTGGGTCCATTTGTGTGAAAACAAGGTCCAATCAGGTTGAAACATTACAAGAAGGTAGAATCTATTGAGCTGTAAGTGATCTGAACGTTTCATGATGATCGCACATTCCTATAGGGGGTCAAACCATGTCCCAAAGGTCACCAGGCCTGGTGTCACTTTAAAGAAGTAGTCCAGTTACACATTTGTGGGCTTATAACTTGGCTTCTGAATGTCCTAGAGAGATCAGGTTTGTTTTAGTGTACTCCAATCAACAGCCCCTACAACCACAAAAATGAATGGAGTCATTAGCACTTATGGTTTGTAAATGGCACCCAGAATTATGTTTCACGAAGCACAATTTCACATCATTCTGGGTCCATTTGTGTGAAAACAAGGTCCAATCAGGCTGAAACGTTACAAGAAGGTAGAATCTATTGAGTTGTAAGTGATCTGAACGTTTCATGATGATAGCAATTTCCTAAGGGGGTCAAACCATGTCCCAAAGGTCACCGGATCTGGTGTCAATTTAAAGAAGTAGTCCAGTTACACATTTGTGGGCTTATAACTTGGCTTCTGAATTACCTAGAGAGGTCAGGTTTGTTTTAGAGTACTCCAATTAACAGCCCCCATTACCACAAAAAGGAATGGAGTCATTAGCACTTATGGTTTGTAAATGGCACCCAGGAATATGTTGCACAAAGCACAATTTCACATCATTCTGGGTCAATTTGTGTGAAAACAAGGTCCAATCAGGCTGAAACATTACAAGAAGGTAGAATCTATTGAGTTGTAAGTGATCTGAACGTTTCATGATGATTGCACATTCCTATAGGGGGTCAAACCATGTCCCAAAGGTCACCAGGCCTGGTGTCAATTTAAAGAAGTAGTCCAGTTACACATTTGTGGGCTTATAACTTGGCTTCTGTATGTCCTAGAGAGATCAGGTTTGTTTTAGTGTACTCCAATCAACAGCCCCTACAACCACAAAAAGGAATGGAGTCATTAGCACTTATGGATTGTAAATGGCACCCAGAATTAGGTTGCACGAAGCACAATTTCACATCATTCTGGGTTCATTTGTGTGAAAACAAGGTCCAATCAGGCAGAAACGTTACAGGAAGGTAGAATCTATTGAGTTGTAAGTGATCTGAACGTTTCATGATGATCACACATTCCTATAGGGGGTCAAACCATGTCCCAAAGGTCACCGGTCCTGGTGTCACTTTAAAGAAGTAGTCCATTTACACCTTTGTGGGCTTATAACTTGGCTTCTGAATATCCTAGAGAGGTCAGGTTTGTTTTAGAGTACTCCAATTAACAGCCCCCATTACCACAAAAAGGAATGGAGTCATTAGCGCTTATGGTTTTTAAATGGCACCCAGAATTATGTTGCACGAAGCACAATTTCACATCATTCTGGGTTCATTTGTGTGAAAACAAGGTCCAATCATGCTGAAACGTTCCAAGAAGGTAGAATCTATTGAGTTGTAAGTGATCTGAACGTTTCATGATGATCGCACATTCCTATAGGGGGTCAAACCATGTCCCAAAGGTCACCGGGCCTGGTGTCACTTTAAAGATGTAGTCCAGTTACACCTTTGTGGGCTTATATCTTGGCTTCTGAATGTTCTAGAGAGATCAGGTTTGTTTTAATGTACTCCAATCAACAGCCCCTACTACCACAAAAAGGAATGGAGTCATTAGCACTTATGGTTTGTAAATGGCACCCAGAATTATGTTGCACGAAGCACAATTTCACATCATTCTGGGTCCATTTGTGTGAAAACAAGGTCCAATCAGGCTGAAACGTTACAAGAAGGTAGAATCTATTGAGTTGTAAGTGATCTGAATGTTTCATGATGATCGCACATTCCTATAGGGGGTCAAACCATGTCCCAAAGGTCACAGGGCCTGGTGTCACTTTAAAGAAGTAGTCCAGTTACACATTTGTGGGCTTATAACTTGGCTTCTGAATATTCTAGAGAGGTCAGGTTTGTTTTAGAGTACTCCAATTAACAGCCCCCATTACCCCAAAAAGGAATGGAGTCATTAGCACTTATGGTTTTTAAATGGCACCCAGAATTATGTTGCACGAAGCACAATTTCACATCATTCTGGGTTCATTTGTGTGAAAACAAGGTCCAATCAGGCAGAAACGTTACAGGAAGGTAGAATCTATTGAGTTGTAATTGATCTGAACGTTTCATAATGATAGCACTTTCCTAAGGGGGTCAAACCATGTCCCAAAGGTCACCGGATCTGGTGTCAATTTAAAGAAGTAGTCCAGTTACACATTTGTGGGCTTATAACTTGGCTTCTGAATTTCCTAGAGAGATCAGGTTTGTTTTAGTGTACTCCAATCAACAGCCCCTACAACCACAAAAAGGAATGGAGTCATTAGCGCTTATGGTTTTTAAATGGCACCCAGAATTATGTTGCACGAAGCACAATTTCACATCATTCTGTGTTCATTTGTGTGAAAACAAGGTCCAATCAGGCAGAAAAGTTACAAGAAGGTAGAATCTATTGAGTTGTAAGTGATCTGAATGTTTCATGATGATCGCACATTCCTATAGGGGGTCAAACCATGTCCCATAGGTCACCGGGCCTGGTGTCACTTTAACGAACTAGTCCAGTTACACATTTGTGGGCTTATAACTTGGCTTCTGAATTTCCTAGAGAGATCAGGTTTGTTTTAATGTACTCCAATCAACAGCCCCTAAAACCCCAAAAACGAATGGAGTCATTAGCACTTATGGTTTGTAAATGTCACCCAGAATTATGTTGCACGAAGCACAATTTCACATCATTCTGGGTCCATTTGTGTGAAAACAAGGTCCAATCAGGCAGAAACGTTACAGGAAGTTAGAATCTATTAAGTTGTAAGTGATCTGAACGTTTCATGATGATAGCACTTTCCTAAGGGGGTCAAACCATGTCCCAAAGGTCACCGGATCTGGTGTCAATTTAAAGAAGTAGTCCAGTTACACCTTTGTGGGCTTATAACTTGGCTTCTGAATATCCTGGAGAGTTCAGGTTTGTTTTAGAGTACTCCAATTAACAGCCCCATTACCACAAAAAGGAATGGAGTCATTAGCACTTATGGTTTTTAAATGGCACCCAGAATTATGTTGCACGAAGCACAATTTCACATCATTCTGGGTTCATTTGTGTGAAAACAAGGTCCAACCAGGCTGAAACGTTACAAGAAGGTAGAATCTATTGAGTTGTAAGTGATCTGAACGTTTCATGATGATCGCACATTCCTATAGGGGGTCAAACCATGTCCCAAAGGTCACCGGGCCTGGTGTCACTTTAAGGGAGTAGTCAAGTTACACCTTTGTGGGCTTATAACTTGGCTTCTGAATGTCCTAGAGAGATCAAGTTTGTTTTAATGTACTCCAATCAACAGCCCCTACAACCACAAAAAGGAATGGAGTAATTAGCACTTATGGTTTGTAAATGGCACCCAGGATTATGTTGCACGAAGCACAATTTCACATCATTCTGGGTCCATTTGTGTGAAAACAAGGTCCAATCAGGTTGAAACATTACAAGAAGGTAGAATCTATTGAGCTGTAAGTGATCTGAACGTTTCATGATGATCGCACATTCCTATAGGGGGTCAAACCATGTCCCAAAGGTCACCAGGCCTGGTGTCACTTTAAAGAAGTAGTCCAGTTACACATTTGTAGGCTTATAACTTGGCTTCTGAATGTCCTAGAGAGATCAGGTTTGTTTTAGTGTACTCCAATCAACAGCCCCTACAACCACAAAAATGAATGGAGTCATTAGCACTTATGGTTTGTAAATGGCACCCAGAATTATGTTTCACGAAGCACAATTTCACATCTTTCTGGGTCCATTTGTGTGAAAACAAGGTCCAATCAGGCTGAAACGTTACAAGAAGGTAGAATCTATTGAGTTGTAAGTGATCTGAACGTTTCATGATGATAGCAATTTCCTAAGGGGGTCAAACCATGTCCCAAAGGTCACCGGATCTGGTGTCAATTTAAAGAAGTAGTCCAGTTACACATTTGTGGGCTTATAACTTGGCTTCTGAATTACCTAGAGAGGTCAGGTTTGTTTTAGAGTACTCCAATTAACAGCCCCCATTACCACAAAAAGGAATGGAGTCATTAGCACTTATGGTTTGTAAATGGCACCCAGGAATATGTTGCACAAAGCACAATTTCACATCATTCTGGGTCAATTTGTGTGAAAACAAGGTCCAATCAGGCTGAAACATTACAAGAAGGTAGAATCTATTGAGTTGTAAGTGATCTGAACGTTTCATGATGATTGCACATTCCTATGGGGGGTCAAACCATGTCCCAAAGGTCACCAGGCCTGGTGTCAATTTAAAGAAGTAGTCCAGTTACACATTTGTGGGCTTATAACTTGGCTTCTGTATGTCCTAGAGAGATCAGGTTTGTTTTAGTGTACTCCAATCAACAGCCCCTACAACCACAAAAAGGAATGGAGTCATTAGCACTTATGGATTGTAACTGGCACCCAGAATTATGTTGCACGAAGCACAATTTCACATCATTCTGGGTTCATTTGTGTGAAAACAAGGTCCAATCAGGCAGAAACGTTACAGGAAGGTAGAATCTATTGAGTTGTAAGTGATCTGAACGTTTCATGATGATCACACATTCCTATAGGGGGTCAAACCATGTCCCAAAGGTCACCGGTCCTGGTGTCACTTTAAAGAAGTAGTCCATTTACACCTTTGTGGGCTTATAACTTGGCTTCTGAATATCCTAGAGAGGTCAGGTTTGTTTTAGAGTACTCCAATTAACAGCCCCCATTACCACAAAAAGGAATGGAGTCATTAGCGCTTATGGTTTTTAAATGGCACCCAGAATTATGTTGCACGAAGCACAATTTCACATCATTCTGGGTTCATTTGTGTGAAAACAAGGTCCAATCATGCTGAAACGTTCCAAGAAGGTAGAATCTATTGAGTTGTAAGTGATCTGAACGTTTCATGATGATCGCACATTCCTATAGGGGGTCAAACCATGTCCCAAAGGTCACCGGGCCTGGTGTCACTTTAAAGAACTAGTCCAGTTACACCTTTGTGGGCTTATAACTTGGCTTCTGAATGTTCTAGAGAGATCAGGTTTGTTTTAGTGTACTCCAATCAACAGCCCCTACAACCACAAAAAGGAATGGAGTCATTAGCGCTTATGGTTTTTAAATGGCACCCAGAATTATGTTGCACGAAGCACATTTTCACATCATTCTGTGTTCATTTGTGTGAAAACAAGGTCCAATCAGGCAGAAAAGTTACAAGAAGGTAGAATCTATTGAGTTGTAAGTGATCTGAATGTTTCATGATGATCGCACATTCCTATAGGGGGTCAAACCATGTCCCATAGGTCACCGGGCCTGGTGTCACTTTAACGAACTAGTCCAGTTACACATTTGTGGGCTTATAACTTGGCTTCTGAATTTCCTAGAGAGATCAGGTTTGTTTTAATGTACTCCAATCAACAGCCCCTAAAACCCCAAAAACGAATGGAAACATTAGCACTTATGGTTTGTAAATGTCACCCAGAATTATGTTGCACGAAGCACAATTTCACATCATTCTGGGTCCATTTGTGTGAAAACAAGGTCCAATCAGGCAGAAACGTTACAGGAAGTTAGAATCTATTAAGTTGTAAGTGATCTGAACGTTTCATGATGATAGCACTTTCCTAAGGGGGTCAAACCATGTCCCAAAGGTCACCGGATCTGGTGTCAATTTAAAGAAGTAGTCCAGTTACACCTTTGTGGGCTTATAACTTGGCTTCTGTATGTCCTAGAGAGATCAGGTTTGTTTTAGTGTACTCCAATCAACAGCCCCTACAACCACAAAAAGGAATGGAGTCATTAGCACTTATGGATTGTAAATGGCACCCAGAATTATGTTGCACGAAGCACAATTTCACATCATTCTGGGTTCATTTGTGTGAAAACAAGGTCCAATCAGGCAGAAACGTTACAGGAAGGTAGAATCTATTGAGTTGTAAGTGATCTGAACGTTTCATGATGATAGCACTTTCCTAAGGGGGTCAAACCATGTCCCAAAGGTCACCAGGCCTGGTGTCACTTTAAAGAAGTAGTCCAGTTACACATTTGTGGGCTTATAACTTGGCTTCTGAATGTCCTAGAGAGATCAGGTTTGTTTTAGTGTACTCCAATCAACAGCCCCTACAACCACAAAAAGGAATGGAGTAATTAGCACTTATGGTTTGTAAATGGCACCCAGAATTATGTTGCACGAAGCACAATTTCACATCATTCTGGGTCCATTTGTGTGAAAACAAGGTCCAATCAGGCTGAAACGTTACAAGAAGGTAGAATCTATTGAGTTGTAAGTGATCTGAATGTTTCATGGTGATAGCAATTTCCTAAGGGGGTCAAACCATGTCCCAAAGGTCACAGGATCTGGTGTCAATTTAAAGAAGTAGTCCAGTTACACATTTGTGGGCTTATAACTTGGCTTCTGAATGTCCTAGAGAGATCAGGTTTGTTTTAGTGTACTCCAATCAACAGCCCCTACAACCACAAAGAGGAATGGAGTCATTAGCACTTATGGTTTGTAAATGGCACCCAGAATTATGTTGCACGAAGCACAATTTCACATCATTCTGGGTCCATTTGTGTGAAAACAAGGTCCAATCAGGCTGAAACGTTACAGGAAGGTAGAATCTATTGAGTTGTAAGTGATCTGAACGTTTCATGATGATCACACATTCCTATAGGGGGTCAAACCATGTCCCAAAGGTCACCGGGCCTGGTGTCACTTTAAAGAAGTAGTCCAGTTACACCTTTGTGGGCTTATAACTTGGCTTCTGAATATCCTAGAGAGGTCAGGTTTGTTTTAGAGTACTCCAATTAACAGCCCCACAACCACAAAAAGGAATGGAGTCATTAGCACTGATGGCTTTTAAATGGCACCCAGAATTATGTTGCACGAAGCACAATTTCACATCATTCTGGGTTCATTTGTGTGAAAACAAGGTCCAATCAGGCTGAAACGTTACAGGAAGGTAGAATCTATTGAGTTGTAAGTGATCTGAACGTTTCATGATGATCGCTCATTCCTATAGGGGGTCAAACCATGTCCCAAAGGTCACCGGATCTCGTGTCAATTTAAAGAAGTAGTCCAGTTACACATTTGTGGGCTTATAACTTGGCTTCTGAATGTCCTAGAGAGGTCAGGTTTGTTTTAGTGTACTCCAATCAACAGCCCCTACATCCACAAAAAGGAATGGAGTCATTAGCACTTATGGTTTGTAAATGGCACCCAGAATTATGTTGCACGAAGCACAATTTCACATCATTCTGGGTCCATTTGTGTGAAAACAAGGTCCAATCAGGCTGAAACGTTACAAGAAGGTAGAATCTATTGAGTTGTAAGTGATCTGAACGTTTCATGATGATCGCACATTCCTATAGGGGGTAAAACCATGTCCCAAAGGTCACCGGATATGGTGTCAATTTAAAGAAGTAGTCCAGTTAAACCTTTGTGGACTTATAACTTGGCTTCTGAATATCCTAGAGAGGTCAGGTTTGTTTTAGAGTACTCCAATTAACAGCCCCCATTACCCCAAAAAGGAATGGAGTCATTAGCACTTATGGTTTTTAAATGGCACCCAGAATTATGTTGCACGAAGCACAATTTCACATCATTATGGGTTCATTTGTGTGAAAACAAGGTCCAATCAGGCAGAAACGTTACAAGAAGGTAGAATCTATTGAGTTGTAAATGATCTGAACGTTTCATGATGATCGCAAATTCCTATAGGGGGTCAAACCATGTCCCAAAGGTCACCGGGCCTGGTGTCACTTTAAAGAAGTAGTCCAGTTACACCTTTGTGGGCTTATAACTTGGCTTCTGAATGTCCTAGAGAGATCAGGTTTGTTTAAATGTACTCCAATCAACAGCCCCTACAACCCCAAAAAGGAATGGAGTCATTAGCACTTATGGTTTGTAAATGGCACCCAGAATTATGTTGCACGAAGCACAATTTCACATCATTCTGGGTCCATTTGTGTGAAAACAAGGTCCAATCAGGCTGAAACATTACAAGAAGGTAGAATCTATTGAATTGTAAGTGATCTGAACGTTGCATGATGATCGCACATTCCTATAGGGGGTCAAACCATGTCCCAAAGGTCACCAGGCCTGGTGTCACTTTAAAGAAGTAGTCCAGTTACACATTTGTGAGCTTATAACTTGGCTTCTGAATGTCCTAGAGAGATCAGGTTTGTTTTAGTGTACTCCAATCAACAGCCCCTACAACCACAAAAAGGAATGGAGTAATTAGCACTTATGGTTTGTAAATGGCACCCAGAATTATGTTGCACGAAGCACAATTTCACATCATTCTGGGTCCATTTGTGTGAAAACAAGGTCCAATCAGGCTGAAACGTTACAAGAAGGTAGAATCTATTGAGTTGTAAGTGATCTGAATGTTTCATGGTGATAGCAATTTCCTAAGGGGGTCAAACCATGTCCCAAAGGTCACAGGATCTGGTGTCAATCTAAAGAAGTAGTCCAGTTACATATTGTGGGCTTATAACTTGGCTTCTGAATGTCCTAGAGAGATCAGGTTTGTTTTAGTGTACTCCAATCAACAGCCCCTACAACCACAAAAAGGAATGGAGTCATTAGCACTTATGGTTTGTAAATGGCACCCAGAATTATGTTGCACGAAGAACAATTTCACATCATTCTGGGTTCATTTGTGTGAAAACAAGGTCCAATCAGGCTGAAACTTTACAGGAAGGTAGAATCTATTGAGTTGTAAGTGATCTGAACGTTTCATGATGATAGCACTTTCCTAAGGGGGTCAAACCATGTCCCAAACGTCACCGGATCTGGTGTCAATTTAAAGAAGTAGTCCAGTTACACATTTGTGGGCTTATAACTTGGCTTCTGAATGTCCTAGAGAGATCAGGTTTGTTTTAGTGTACTCCAATCAACAGCCCCTACAACCACAAAAAGGAATGGAGTCATAAGCACTTATGGTTTGTAAATGGCACCCAGAATTATGTTGCACGAAGCACAATTTCACATCATTCTGGGTTCATTTGTGTGAAAACAAGGTCCAATCTGGCTGAAACGTTACAGGAAGGTAGAATCTATTGAGTTGTAATTGATCTGAACGTTTCATGATGATAGCACTTTCCTAAGGGGGTCAAACCATGTCCCAAACGTCACCGGATCTGGTGTCAATTTAAAGAAGTAGTCCAGTTACACATTTGTGGGCTTATAACTTGGCTTCTGAATGTCCTAGAGAGATCAGGTTTGTTTTAGTGTACTCCAATCAACAGCCCCTACAACCACAAAAAGGAATGGAGTCATAAGCACTTATGGTTTGTAAATGGCACCCAGAATTATGTTGCACGAAGCACAATTTCACATCATTCTGGGTTCATTTGTGTGAAAACAAGGTCCAATCAGGCAGAAACGTTACAGGAAGGTAGAATCTATTGAGTTGTAAGTGATCTGAATGTTTCATGATGATCGCACATTCCCATAGGGGGTCAAACCATGTCCCAAAGGTCACCGGGCCTGGTGTCACTTTAAAGAAGTAGTCCAGTTACACATTTGTGGGCTTATAACTTGGCTTCTGAATGTCCTAGAGAGGTCAGGTTTGTTTTAGTGTACTCCAATCAACAGCCCCTACATCCACAAAAAGGAATGGAGTCATTAGCACTTATGGTTTGTAAATGGCACCCAGAATTATGTTGCACGATGCACAATTTCACATCATTCTGGGTTCATTTGTGTGAAAACAAGGTCCAATCAGGCTGAAACGTTACAAGAAGGTAGAATCTATTGAGTTGTAAGTGATCTGAACGTTTCATGATGATCGCACATTCTTATAGGGGGTAAAACCATGTCCCAAAGGTCACCAGGCCTGGTGTCACTTTAAAGAAGTAGTCCAGTTACACATTTGTGGGCTTATAACTTGGCTTCTGAATGTCCTAGAGAGATCAGGTTTGTTTTAGTGTACTCCAATCAACAGCCCCTACAACCACAAAAAGGAATGGAGTCATTAGCACTTATGGTTTGTAAATGGCACCCAGAATTATGTTGCACGAAGCATAATTTCACATCATTCTGGGTCCATTTGTGTGAAAACAAGGTCCAATCAGGCTGAAACGTTACAAGAAGGTAGAATCTATTGAGTTGTAAGTGATCTGAATGTTTCATGATGATCGCACATTTCTATAAGGGGTCAAACCATGTCCCAAAGGTCACCGGATCTGGTGTCATTTTAAAGAAGTAGTCCAGTTACACATTTGTGGGCTTATAACTTGGCTTCTGAATGTCCTAGAGAGATCAGGTTTGTTTTAGTGTACTCCAATCAACAGCCCCTACAACCACAAAAAGGAATGGAGTCATTAGCACTTATGGTTTTTAAATGGCACGCAGAATTATGTTGCAAGAAGCACAATTTCACATCATTCTGGGTTCATTTGTGTGAAAACAAAGGTCCAATCAGGCTGAAACGTTACAGGAAGGTAGAATCTATTGAGTTATAAGTGATCTGAACGTTTCTTGATGATAGCACTTTCCTAAGGGGGTCAAACCATGTCCCAAAGGTCACCGGATCTGGTGTCAATTTAAAGAAGTAGTCCAGTTACACCTTTGTGGGCTTATAACTTGGCTTCTGAATATCCTAGAGAGGTCAGGTTTGTTTTAGAGTACTCCAATTAACAGCCCCCATTACCACAAAAAGGAATGGAGTCATTAGCACTTATGGTTTTTAAATGACACCCAGAATTATGTTGCACGAAGCACAATTTCACATCATTCTGGGTTCATTTGTGTGAAAACAAGGTCCAATCAGGCTGAAACGTTACAAGAAGGTAGAATCTATTGAGTTGTAAGTTATCTGAACGTTTCATGATGATCGCTCATTCCTATAGGGGGTCAAACCATGTCCCAAAGGTCACCGGGCCTGGTGTCACTTTAAGGAAGTAGTCAAGTTACACCTTTGTGGGCTTATAACTTGGCTTCTGAATGTCCTAGAGAGATCAGGTTTGTTTTAATGTACTCCAATCAACAGCCCCTACAACCACAAAAAGGAATGGAGTAATTAGCACTTACGGTTTGTAAATGGCACCCAGGATTATGTTGCACGAAGCACAATTTCACATCATTCTGGGTCCATTTGTGTGAAAACAAGGTCCAATCAGGTTGAAACATTACAAGAAGTTAGAATCTATTGAGCTGTAAGTCATCTGAACGTTTCATGATGATCGCACATTCCTATAGGGGGTCAAACCATGTCCCAAAGGTCACCAGGCCTGGTGTCACTTTAAAGAAGTAGTCCAGTTACACATTTGTGGGCTTATAACTTGGCTTCTGAATGTCCTAGAGAGATCAGGTTTGTTTTAGTGTACTCCAATCAACAGCCCCTACAACCACAAAAATGAATGGAGTCATTAGCACTTATGGTTTGTAAATGGCACCCAGAATTAGGTTTCACGAAGCACAATTTCACATCATTCTGGGTCCATTTGTGTGAAAACAAGGTCCAATCAGGCTGAAACGTTACAAGAAGGTAGAATCTATTGAGTTGTAAGTGATCTGAACGTTTCATGATTATAGCAATTTCCTAAGGGGGTCAAACCATGTCCCAAAGGTCACCGGATCTGGTGTCAATTTAAAGAAGTAGTCCAGTTACACCTTTGTGGTCTTATAACTTGGCTTCTGAATTACCTAGAGAGGTCAGGTTTGTTTTAGAGTACTCCAATTAACAGCCCCCATTACCACAAAAAGGAATGGAGTCATTAGCACTTATGGTTTGTAAATGGCACCCAGGAATATGTTGCACAAAGCACAATTTCACATCATTCTGGATCAATTTGTGTGAAAACAAGGTCCAATCAGGCTGAAACATTACAAGAAGGTAGAATCTATTGAGTTGTAAGTGATCTGAACGTTTCATGATGATCGCACATTCCTATAGGGGGTCAAACCATGTCCCAAAGGTCACCAGACCTGGTGTCAATTTAAAGAAGTAGTCCAGTTACACATTTGTGGGCTTATAACTTGGCTTCTGAATGTCCTAGAGAGATCAGGTTTGTTTTAGTGTACTCCAATCAACAGCCCCTACAACCACAAAAAGGAATGGAGTCATTAGCACTTATGGTTTGTAAATGGCACCCAGGAATATGTTGCACGAAGCACAATTTCACATCATTCTGGGTCCATTTGTGTGAAAACAAGGTCCAATCAGGCTGAAACATTACAAGAAGGTAGAATCTATTGAGTTGTAAGTGATCTGAACGTTTCATGATGATAGCAATTTCCTAAGGGGGTCAAACCATGTCCCAAAGGTCACCGGATCTGGTGTCAATTTAAAGAAGTAGTCCAGTTACACATTTGTGGGCTTATAACTTGGCTTCTGTATGTCCTAGAGAGATCAGGTTTGTTTTAGTGTACTCCAATCAACAGCCCCTACAACCACAAAAAGGAATGGAGTCATTAGCACTTATGGATTGTAAATGGCACCCAGAATTATGTTGCACGAAGCACAATTTCACATCATTCTGGGTTCATTTGTGTGAAAACAAGGTCCAATCAGGCAGAAACGTTACAGGAAGGTAGAATCTATTGAGTTGTAAGTGATCTGAACGTTTCATGATGATCACACATTCCTATAGGGGGTCAAACCATGTCCCAAAGGTCACCGGTCCTGGTGTCACTTTAAAGAAGTAGTCCATTTACACCTTTGTGGGCTTATAACTTGGCTTCTGAATATCCTAGAGAGGTCAGGTTTGTTTTAGAGTACTCCAATTAACAGCCCCCATTACCACAAAAAGGAATGGAGTCATTAGCGCTTTTTGTTTTTAAATGGCACCCAGAATTATGTTGCACGAAGCACAATTTCACATCATTCTGGGTTCATTTGTGTGAAAACAAGGTCCAATCAGGCTGAAACGTTACAAGAAGGTAGAATCTATTGAGTTGTAAGTGATCTGAACGTTTCATGATGATCGCACTTTCCTATAGGGGGTCAAACCATGTCCCAAAGGTCACAGGGCCTGGTGTCACTTTAAAGAAGTAGTGCAGTTACACATTTGTGGGCTTATAACTTGGCTTCTGAATATTCTAGAGAGGTCAGGTTTGTTTTAGAGTACTCCAATTAACAGCCCCCATTACCCCAAAAAGGAATGGAGTCATTAGCACTTATGGTTTTTAAATGGCACCCAGAATTATGTTGCACGAAGCACAATTTCACATCATTCTGGGTTCATTTGTGTGAAAACAAGGTCCAATCAGGCAGAAACGTTACAGGAAGGTAGAATCTATTGAGTTGTAATTGATCTGAACGTTTCATAATGATAGCACTTTCCTAAGGGGGTCAAACCATGTCCCAAAGGTCACCGGATCTGGTGTCAATTTAAAGAAGTAGTCCAGTTACACATTTGTGGGCTTATAACTTGGCTTCTGAATTTCCTAGAGAGATCAGGTTTGTTTTAGTGTACTCCAATCAACAGCCCCTACAACCACAAAAAGGAATGGAGTCATTAGCGCTTATGGTTTTTAAATGGCACCCAGAATTATGTTGCACGAAGCACAATTTCACATCATTCTGTGTTCATTTGTGTGAAAACAAGGTCCAATCAGGCTGAAACGTTACAAGAAGGTAGAATCTATTGAGTTGTAAGTGATCTGAATGTTTCATGATGATCGCACATTCCTATAGGGGGTCAAACCATGTCCCATAGGTCACCGGGCCTGGTGTCACTTTAAAGAAGTAGTCCAGTTACACATTTGTGGGCTTATAACTTGGCTTCTGAATGTCCTAGAGAGATCAGGTTTGTTTTAATGTACTCCAATCAACAACCCCTAAAACCCCAAAAACGAATGGAGTCATTAGCACTTATGGTTTGTAAATGGCACCCAGAATTATGTTGCACGAAGCACAATTTCACATCATTCTGGGTCCATTTGTGTGAAAACAAGGTCAAATCAGGCTGAAACGTTACAAGAAGGTAGAATCTATTGAGTTGTAAGTGATCTGAATGTTTCATGATGATCGCACATTCCTATAGGGGGTCAAACCATGTCCCAAAGGTCACCGGGCCTGGTGTCACTTTAAAGAAGTAGTCCAGTTACACCTTTGTGGGCTTATAACTTGGCTTCTGAATATCCTAGAGAGTTCAGGTTTGTTTTAGAGTACTCCAATTAACAGCCCCCATTACCACAAAAAGGAATGGAGTCATTAGCACTTATGGTTTTTAAATGGCACCCAGAATTATGTTGCACGAAGCATTTCACATCATTCTGGGTTCATTTGTGTGAAAACAAGGTCCAACCAGGCTGAAACGTTACAAGAAGGTAGAATCTATTGAGTTGTAAGTGATCTGAATGTTTCATGCTTATCGCACATTCCTATAGGGGGTCAAACCATGTCCCAAAGGTCACCGGGCCTGGTGTCACTTTAAAGAAGTAGTCCAGTTACACATTTGTGGGCTTATAACTTGGCTTCTGAATGCCCTAGAGAGATCAGGTTATTTTTAGTGTACTCCAATCAACAGCCCCTACAACCACAAAAAGGAATGGAGTCATTAGCACTTATGGTTTGTAAATGGCACCCAGAATTATGTTGCACAAAGCATTTCACATCATTTTGGGTTCATTTGTGTGAAAACAAGGTCAAATCAGGCTGAAACGTTACAAGAAGGTAGAATCTATTGAGTTGTAAGTGATCTGAATGTTTCATGATGATCGCACATTCCCATAAGGGGTCAAACCATGTCCCAAAGGTCACCGGATCTGGTGTCATTTTAAAGAAGTAGTCCAGTTACTTATTTGTGGGCTTATAACTTGGCTTCTGAATGTCCTAGAGAGATCAGGTTTGTTTTAGTGTACTCCAATCAACAGCCCCTACAACCACAAAAAGGAATGGAGTCATTAGCGCTTATGGTTTTTAAATGGCACCCAGAATTATGTTGCACGAAGCACAATTTCACATCATTCTGGGTCCATTTGTGTGAAAACAAGGTCATGTAGCGTTATGGATTTATGCTCTTTTATGAAAGAGAAACCATGCTACGTATTAATTCGGAATATTAATTTTAATAAATCAATAACCAAATTTTATATTGTTCAGAAGACTCAAAGGTTGTTTTCATCCATAAACTGCCGATAATATCTGAGTGTCTGTGTTTCAGTTCAATGAGGAAACCAGTTTGACGTTTAAAAGTTTTAATTCTTCAAATTAAACTAATGATTTTGAAATTGACAAACAGGAAATACAATCAACATTAGTAACTTTGTGGGACAATCTCTTTAACAGTTGATATGCTGTTCTGGCTCAAATAGACCTTCTGATGAATTTATGAAGATTGAGAATGTTGTGATGGTGAGAGTGATATGAGGTGGGATGGGTGCGTGAGTGCCAAGTGTAGTGAGAATTGAACATGAGATGAGATGAATTCATGTGTGCATCTGATGTTGCTTCAGGAAGAAACAGGTGTCTGAGTGAAGTGATGGTTTGAATAAACTTAGGTTTAGTGGAAAAGATGCATCAAAACGCTATCTGTCGTGTTTTGCCTCACCGAAAATCGGACCCTCTGTTGGACCCGGGACGTCACCTTAGGATGTTTCATCCAGGTCACCTTGGCTGGCAAAGAAGACAAAGATGCGCTGCGACCCGGTCCAGAGTTGCCCCTCGGTACACGTTGATGGTAAAGCGTTTTGTCGACGCGCTTTCTTAAGTTAATTCACTCAGAAATCAAAAGACTCGGTAATGAGTCTGCGTTAGAAGTTGCGGTTCAGCTATTCTGCCTGGCGTGGCAGAAACAGCGTGAGAGAAGGGGGGAAGAACGAGCCAACAGGCTCTGCCCCCCCTTTGGTTTTCAGGTCTGTTCTCTCTCGTTGTCCAACACGAACTGCCTCATAAGACTGAAAACTTACCAAAAACCTTTCTCTTCTCAAAGCAAACGTGCGTCATCAAATGTGTCTGGAGTTTACTGTGAGCAGGTGTGTGTGGATGTGTGTGAATGTTTGTGCTTGAGTGTGTGTGAAGGTCAGTAACAAACATTCTCAACATTATTTAAGAATGGATTCATTAAACCATTATAATTACCCCAAAGCTAAATAGTCATTCATTTGATTAATCACATTTATAATGAGCAAAATGATAATGGTTACTTTAACATTAAAATCAAGAAAAAGAAGTTTAAACTTTATGTTTTGACTTGGTCTGGGTACAACTCATGTAAACACATCTTCTGGTAGACTGCAGGTGGCAGATGTTATGGTTTCCTCCCAGACTCGCTGGCGTTCAGGTCTTAATCTGTGGGTGAAAGTTCTCAGCGACCCAGCTTTGACACAGCTGAGTCCAACACCACCTTTGTGATAGAAAACCCATATTTCCTCACGTTACATACCCCCCCTTTTTGTGACGACATGGTGGTCAAGCACAGGCCACCTGCCATTACAAACACAATAACGTGATGTACTCGTGAAGGTAGACATCCCAGATGAAGGCAGGAACGATGAAGCGTCACCACAGGTCTCGTGTAGAAGGGAGTCTATCCTGATCAGATGATTAAGGCCAAAACTGTTGCAATCATTGTAAAGTAATCCACTTAGGAAATCTTGAAAGCAGAGCTATTTCAATAGCAGTTAATTTTCATCAGCAATAATGCAAAGGTATTCAAAGGATAAGCAGCTCGTGTGTCACACGGAGCTGGGCAGGTGATGTATTCCCCAGGCGTAGTCCAGGCGAAGTCCGGCGCAGACCTCGACCCATCTCGAACCACGACCGAAGCCCCATGCGACAGGAAACCAGTTGAAGGATGGTGAAGACGACCCCTCTGATGGAATGTAGTCCATACGAGCTCGGAGAAGGAGACAAAGTGAGACAGCCCACACGATAGATAGCATTTGATGCAAAACAAAGAAATCAATCAAAACCTATCTATGGGTGCCTCTGGGAAAATGTGGGTGCCTTTTGTGAATTATCTAAAGAAGAAATGTACTGCACCCTGTTCTACGTGTCATGTAAAAACGTGATGCAGGGAAAACACAAATAAAAGAAAGTAAATCCTAACTGATATGTGAAACTCAGCAGGCTGCATTAATTAAAGGCATATATATAAAGGAAATAATCATGAAAATGAAGGGCAAATTGGCTTGTGGCCCTTTAAGGGAAATAGTAACAAAATAAAATTAACTTTGTAATCAAATATAATCATGCTACACAAAGCACTAATAAAAAGATAGAGATGTAAATCAGTTCTAAAAATGTAAATCAGTAGGTTAGTAATCCCTAAAGATGTGAGTTAGTAACAGGACCCTGGCTGGAGGCAGGTAACCTGAAAAAAAAAACCCAAAGGATATCACATTTGTTAAAAATTCATCCCACAAACGAGAGAATTTGTAATGGTCCACCAGTCAGTGGAAAAGAATCCGGTCAGAATAGTCGGTCAGAATAGAGTTTTGAATCTGGTATTGCGGACCCACAGAGACACGAGTTTGGACGTATCAGTGGGAACAGGCTCATAAGCGATTTGGTTATCAAACTGTTTGTATCTTGTGTTACGAACCCACAGGGAAACTTGTTTGAATTTACCTGAGGGTCCCGTTTGGAACTGGAGCGAAGCTGATGGTTTAGCTGTTAGATCAGAACCTGATTTTACCTGCTCAAAGTTGTGTTGCAGCTTTACGGAGGCGACTTTGGTGTGATCAGAAATAGTAGTGAACTGGAAATGCGAAACCGATGCTCGCAAAGCGGGAGGAGGCTCCCCACCCCCCTTTTTTTTCTCAAACTTATGCCGTGTCTGTGAGACAGGAGAAGCATAACAAAGAACAGTTCTTAAGCTCTTAAAAGCCCTAATACCAAGAAGATGCACATTGTCACCTGAATCGTGCTGAAAGAGTAGGTGTTCAGATGTCCAAAGACCTGGAGGTGTTGGACTTGGAGGTTCTGAAAAGGAGTGATCCAAGGATGGTTGTGTCACGGGTGTCAAAGCAAACCTAGCCATGTTTAGAATCAGATACAGACATGTCGCTAGCTTTAGGAACATGGTCTGTCCTGAAAACTGAAACCAAGAATACTTTATTCCCAAGAATGATGGAGGTTCCCACACAGAATCAGAAAAACCCGGTTTAACCAGAGTATTTACAGACTGACTAGAACTCCGCCCCGTAGAAGGTGCAGCACCTAACTCCGGGTCGGAGGTCAATGTTGTCAGCTGAATTGGTGGAAGGTCAGTGTCGATTTCTGCAATGACCCGCCCGCTCGGAGGAGGCGTTCCCCCGAACCGGTTGAAGTCTGCAACGGAAAACTCAGAGCCACTCAGCACCCCCCCTTTGTCAGGAGGGGCCCCGAGCAGAGCATCACTGCACGCACCTACACCTCCCGGGCCGGGTTGCCTTCCCGAGCCCGTGAGAGAGGTGTGCGCAGCAACCACCGAGCCACCTTTAATATCGCCACTGACCACAGGACTGCTGGAAACCGCAGGGTTTTCTGCGTCGTCGTGGTCACCTGTAAGAGAAATCACAGGAAAGAGGGCACAGAGGCCCGAGACTAAGTCACACCCCTGTGAAAGGAGAAAGGAATTGGCCACCGTATTAGCAGAGGTCACAAACTGAAAAGTGACAAGGTCATTCACATAAAGGTCAAGATGTCCGGGCACAAACCCCTTAAATGGCATGGTAGCTCCGTCCGGAGACCACAAGTGTTTCACGGCGGCTGACGTTTCCATCACGCCCCGATAAAGAAGCTGGTTTGTGCATGAGGCGGACTGACGAGTAAAACAGACCTCTGGCTGAAGCGGTGGGTCACAGCCTGAAGATTTCACACCCATGCTGGAGAGATGTTCAGCCTTTAACATGGATGACAGAGGAGAAGCATCAGGAACCAAAGGGTTAAGCACAACCTGTTTGTCAGAGAGGTTAACCATAGGTTCAAGAGATTTATTCAGCTTAAAAGCAGCAGAGAAAGTGTTGTTTATTTCAAACCTTGGTGTTGATGGTGGGTTTTTGACCCCCTGGAAGAAACAAAGGTAAAGAAAAAGCGTTATGACTGTAAACAGCATGCTGCTCGAATTCACGACATGAAGTGCAGACCAGAACCACCTCCGACCCAGTGCAGCTGGCACCGAACCGCAGCCACTAGTCCCCACTGTTCCCGACCGGCGGCACCCGCCTAAAACGGGCCCGTTCGGGCGGGCGGAGGGACCAGCGATGCTCGGCCGGTGAATTTCCTGCGTCTTGGCATGTTCTGGAAGCAGAACGTCAGAGAACCTTACATCAGGTGTAACAGTGCAAGAAAGATTTTGTCGTGTCTCGTCCATCTCCCATTAAGTTCAGAGCAACTCGCGTTTCTACCTTCTGAGCCGACGTAAAACTCCGGGCAGATTCCTTAATATGTCTCACACAACAAGGACTGTCCGTAGCCTACTTAACTTTATGACACAGGGTAAAACAAGGAATTGTTGATAGAGAAATGAATACACACTACTTCACAAGATGGAAGAAAAAGGCATGGAACCGAGCAACGGAGGCTGTGAAAGCCGACCCGTTCACCGGTCCAAAATAAAAATAATAAAAAAAATAACAAACCCTACGCTGCCGTGTTGGTATCAGACGGACAAACGTAGCAAAATGTAGATTCTACACACTGTAGCGATTTACAAGAATCACCGCCAATGCGGGTTTTGTGAGGACACAGACTGACTGTGCCAGAAATGATGACAATTTAACGGGACGCGTGCCCTATTTGTCTAACTGTGGCGCTAGCTTAGCTCTCCGGCTAGTTCTAGCGTTCTTTGTCTGTAGCGACCAGACTTAAATTTTCCCGATTAACAAGTAGGCATCTCGCTCCACTTTTAATACGGACTTTAAAAAAAACGTACGCAATCTGAATGCAGTAACGCGTAACGGCTGTGCCTCGCTTTACGACGTTTACCGAGCAGTCAAGCTCCGGCAGGTGTCACCGAGCATTCAGTTTAAAAAGCGCACGCAATCTGAATGCAGTAGAAACTTCTTTCACAATAGCTCGCCCACAGTGTCAACACACTGAGACGAAAGATGTCCGAGAATTCAGTCTCGGTTCTGAGGTTCGGAGAATATAGTGATAATTTTAGGAACTGAGGATAAGCTGCACGGTAGCTCACCCAGCGATGATCAGAGCGGAAACGGAGCGTTCCGACCTGAGGTTAGATTGGAGACGCGGCGGCGCGTCAAAACGGACAGAACCCAGTCAAAAGCACAACTCACACGTTCGCTCCGAAGGCGAAGATGGGACAAATCAAAGTTAGGTCTGCAACCTGCGGTCAATCCGAGATCGGAGATCTTCCCGGCCAAGTCCCCACCAGGACGACGCCTCGCGGAAGAGTGACTTCAACGGAACAATTTCCGGTTAATTTCAAAATAAGACATCAAAGTGAAACACAGAGAAAAGCGTTGTTTGCAGCTTTTAGATGTAAGAAATCAGATAAATCACAGATATAGAAGACTGGATACGCTCGCCATTAAATGTAGCGTTATGGATTTATGCTCTTTTATGAAAGAGAAACCATGCTACGTATTAATTCGGAATATTAATTTTAATAAATCAATAACCAAATTTTATATTGTTCAGAAGACTCAAAGGTTGTTTTCATCCATAAACTGCCGATAATATCTGAGTGTCTGTGTTTCAGTTCAATGAGGAAACCAGTTTGACGTTTAAAAGTTTTAATTCTTCAAATTAAACTAATGATTTTGAAATTGACAAACAGGAAATACAATCAACATTAGTAACTTTGTGGGACAATCTCTTTAACAGTTGATATGCTGTTCTGGCTCAAATAGACCTTCTGATGAATTTATGAAGATTGAGAATGTTGTGATGGTGAGAGTGATATGAGCTGGGATGGGTGCGTGAGTGCCAAGTGTAGTGAGAATTGAACATGAGATGAGATGAATTCATGTGTGCATCTGATGTTGCTTCAGGAAGAAACAGGTGTCTGAGTGAAGTGATGGTTTGAATAAACTTAGGTTTAGTGGAAAAGATGCATCAAAACGCTATCTGTCGTGTTTTGCCTCACCGAAAATCGGACCCTCTGTTGGACCCGGGACGTCACCTTAGGATGTTTCATCCAGGTCACCTTGGCTGGCAAAGAAGACAAAGATGCGCTGCGACCCGGTCCAGAGTTGCCCCTCGGTACACGTTGATGGTAAAGCGTTTTGTCGACGCGCTTTCTTAAGTTAATTCACTCAGAAATCAAAAGACTCGGTAATGAGTCTGCGTTAGAAGTTGCGGTTCAGCTATTCTGCCTGGCGTGGCAGAAACAGCGTGAGAGATGGGGGGAAGAACGAGCCAACAGGCTCTGCCCCCCCTTTGGTTTTCAGGTCTGTTCTCTCTCGTTGTCCAACACGAACTGCCTCATAAGACTGAAAACTTACCAAAAACCTTTCTCTTCTCAAAGCAAACGTGCGTCATCAAATGTGTCTGGAGTTTACTGTGAGCAGGTGTGTGTGGATGTGTGTGAATGTTTGTGCTTGAGTGTGTGTGAAGGTCAGTAACAAACATTCTCAACATTATTTAAGAATGGATTCATTAAACCATTATAATTACCCCAAAGCTAAATAGTCATTCATTTGATTAATCACATTTATAATGAGCAAAATGATAATGGTTACTTTAACATTAAAATCAAGAAAAAGAAGTTTAAACTTTATGTTTTGACTTGGTCTGGGTACAACTCATGTAAACACATCTTCTGGTAGACTGCAGGTGGCAGATGTTATGGTTTCCTCCCAGACTCGCTGGCGTTCAGGTCTTAATCTGTGGGTGAAAGTTCTCAGCGACCCAGCTTTGACACAGCTGAGTCCAACACCACCTTTGTGATAGAAAACCCATATTTCCTCACGTTACAGTCAAATCAGGATGAAACGTTACAAGAAGGTAGAATCTATTGAGTTGTAAGTGATCTGAATGTTTCATGATGATCGCACATTCCTATAGGGGGTCAAACCATGTCCCAAAGGTCACCGGGCCTGGTGTCACTTTAAAGAAGTAGTCCAGTTACATCTTTGTGGGCTTATAACTTGGCTTCTGAATATCCTAGAGAGGTCAGGTTTGTTTTAGAGTACTCCAATTAACAGCCCCCATTACCACAAAAAGGAATGGAGTCATTAGCACTTATGGTTTTTAAATGGCACCCAGAATTATGGTGCACGAAGCACAATTTCACATCATTCTGGGTTCATTTGTGTGAAAACAAGGTCCAATCAGGCAGAAACGTTACAGGAAGGTAGAATCTATTGAGTTGTAAGTGATCTGAACGTTTCATGATGATCGCAGATTCCTAAAGGGGGTCAAACCATGTCCCAAAGGTCACCGGGCCTGGTGTCACTTTAAAGAAGTAGTCCAGTTACACATTTGTGGGCTTATAACTTGGCTTCTGAATGCCCTAGAGAGATCAGGTTTGTTTTAGTGTACTCCAATCAACAGCCCCTACAACCACAAAAAGGAATGGAGTCATTAGCACTTATGGTTTGTAAATGGCACCCAGAATTATGGTGCACGAAGCACATTTTCACATCATTCTGGGTTCATTTGTGTGAAAACAAGGTCCAATCAGGCAGAAACGTTACAGGAATTTAGAATCTATTAAGTTGTAAGTAATCTGAACGTTTCATGATGATAACACTTTCCTAAGGGGGTCAAACCATGTCCCAAAGGTCACCGGATCTGGTGTCAATTTAAAGAAGTAGTCCAGTTACACCTTTGTGGGCTTATAACTTGGCTTCTGAATATCCTAGAGAGTTCAGGTTTGTTTTAGAGTACTCCAATTAACAGCCCCCATTACCACAAAAAGGAATGGAGTCATTAGCACTTATGGTTTTTAAATGGCACCCAGAAATATGTTGCACGAAGCACAATTTCACATCATTCTGGGTTCATTTGTGTGAAAACAAGGTCCAACCAGGCTGAAACGTTACAAGAAGGTAGAATCTATTGAGTTGTAAGTGATCTGAATGTTTCATGCTGATCGCACATTCCTATAGGGGGTCAAACCATGTCCCAAAGGTCACCAGGCCTGGTGTCACTTTAAAGAAGTAGTCCAGTTACACATTTGTGGGCTTATAACTTGGCTTCTGAATGCCCTAGAGAGATCAGGTTTGTTTTAGTGTACTCCAATCAACAGCCCCTACAACCACAAAAAGGAATGGAGTCATTAGCACTTATGGTTTTTAAATGGCACCCAGAAATATGTTGCACAAAGCACAATTTCACATCATTCTGGGTTCATTTGTGTGAAAAAAAGGTCTAATCAGGCTGAAACAATACAGGAAGGTAGAATCTATTGAGTTGTAAGTGATCTGAATGTTTCATGATGATCGCACATTCCTATAGGGTGTCAAACCATGTCCCAAAGGTCACCGGGCCTGGTGTCACTTTAAAGAAGTAGTCCAGTTACACATTTGTGGGCTTATAACTTGGCTTCTGAATGCCCTAGAGAGATCAGGTTTGTTTTAGTGTACTCCAATCAACAGCCCCTACAACCACAAAAAGGAATGGAGTCATTAGCACTTATGGTTTGTAAATGGCACCCAGAATTATGTTGCACGAAGCATTTCACATCATTTTGGGTTCATTTGTGTGAAAACAAGGTCAAATCAGGCTGAAACGTTACAAGAAGGTAGAATCTATTGAGTTGTAAGTGATCTGAATGTTTCATGATGATCGCACATTCCCATAAGGGGTCAAACCATGTCCCAAAGGTCACCGGATCTGGTGTCAATTTAAAGAAGTAGTCCAGTTACTTATTCGTGGGCTTATAACTTGGCTTCTGAATGTCCTAGAGAGATCAGGTTTGTTTTAGTGTACGCCAATCAACAGCCCCTACAACCACAAAAAGGAATGGAGTCATTAGCACTTATGGTTTTTAAATGGCACCCATAATTATGTTGCACGAAGCACAATTTCACATCTTTCTGGGTTCATTTGTGTGAAAACAAGGTCCAATCAGGCTGAAACAATACAGGAAGGTAGAATCTATTGAGTTGTAAGTGATCTGAACGTTTCATGATGATAGCACTTTCCTAAGGGGGTCAAACCATGTCCCAAAGGTCACCGGATATGGTGTCAATTTAAAGAAGTAGTCTAGTTACACCTTTGTGTGTCATGCCACCGCTCCAGCCAGGCCCGGTTTCCCCAGCAACCACAACCAGCTCATCATCTACCTGATTCAAACCACCTGTCTCACATTAACTCATCAGCTCCACCTGCAACCACCTCTATATAACATCAGGAAAAACACCAAGCCAGTGCCAGATTTTTGAAAGCATTTGTTAGTAGATTATCCAGCATTCTAAAACCCTGCCTAAACCTCAAGTTCCTGACCTTGCTTCTGAACCTCGACCTTGCCACCTGCCTGCTCCCTGACTGGATTATCTCACAGTTTCTGATCTTCTGGACTCCTGACCTTGGATTTGTTACATGGACTCTGCCTCTGGATTTCCCCTCCTGACCAAGCCTTCTGCTACTGCCCTTCCTACAGACTGGTAACACTCCCCTGTGTGTTCTCAAATAAAAACTTTAAAGCGTCTTACTGTGTCTGGTGCTTTCACGGGTCCTCCAGCCCTGGTTGTTACAGAAAAATCTGGCCACCATGGACCCAGCACCGACACAGGAATGGCAGCTCGGTGTGGAACGCTCCATTTCTGGTCTGGAAGACAAAGTAAACGAACTCCTGGATCTGCTCCGAACCGGTGACTCATCTCGTCATGTGACCGACGTCCCGATGGCTTCCGCATCCCCGGTCCAGTTCCGGGTCTCCCCTGTCCACGAACCTCGTCTTGTTCCACCGGAAGTTTTTAAAGGTGAGCCCAAACAATGCCGCCCCTTCCTCACCCAATGCGAGATTCATTTTGAACTACAGCCTTCATCATTTCCAACCGAACGCTCCCGCGTGGCTTATGTGATCTCGTTATTGTCGGACCAAGCCAAGGTTTGGGGCACCGCTGAATGGGCTAAGGACTCTCCCATCTGTTTTAATTACCGTGCTTTCTCGAATGAACTCATTCGGATTTTTAACCCTGTTTTACCAAGTAGGGAGGCCACCCGAGGATTATTGACTTTGGTACAAGGAACCCGGAGGGTTAACGACTATATCATCGACTTCCATGCTGTGGCTGCAGGGAGCAACTGGAATGAGGCAGCCCTCATGGACATGTTCTATCAGGGTCTCTCGGACCGGATCAAGGATGAATTGGCAACTCGAGAGTTTCCTAGAAGCCTGGAGGACCTCGAGAATCTCGCCACCAGCATCGACCTCCGACTGGTGGAGAAGTGGAGAGACAGGTCCAGGAGACCCATGCCACCTGTCAGTCCCCGCTCTGTGCCCATAGGTCCGGCAACTTCACCTGGAAACGCAACTGTGAGTAACTACAACACACCACAATCCTCCCATGAGGAACCCATGCAAATCGGGAAGACCAAGCTCACAGAAAAAGAGAGATCTAGACGTTGGTTACTCAACCTGTGTTTTTATTGTGGGGGCTCAGATCACAGCGTACGTAACTGCACATTAAAAGGGCATGCTCAATAGAGAAGGGGAGGGCTCTATTGGGTCGTTTGGTTCCAAAACCCCCCGTACGACCTTTTGCCTCTGCTACGTTTTTTTATGCCAAACAGGAGCACAGCTGTCCTGTGTTTATTGACTCTGGAGCTGACACAAACTTTATGGACATTTCTTTTGCTGAGTCTATTGGCCTGCCCCTGCACCCCATCGCCCGGACTCAAGAAGTGCAGGCTATTGATGGACACATCATTTACCAAGCCACCCATGAAACTGACCCAATCACCATGAGGCTTGGAGGGAACCATGTCGAAACCCTAAGTTTCCTGGCCATCCCCTCTCCTAACATCTCTGTCATCTTGGGGATCACCTGGTTGCGCACTCACAATCCACAGCTGGATTGGCTTAAGGGGGAGATTTTGGGATGGTCTGACCAGTGTATGTCCCAGTGTTTGACTAATGCCTCTCCTAGTCTCCTACGTACACCTGACTCATCGGAAACCTACCCGGACCTCTCAAAAGTCCCTATTGAGTACCATAACCTCAAGGAGGCTTTTAACAAGCATCGTGCTACCAGGTTAACTCCTCATCGCCTCTATGATTGTGCCATTGATTTATTGCCTGGGACTTCACCCCCTAGAGGGCGTCTGTTTTCCCTTTCTATAACAGAGCAAGAAGCCATGAGGAAATACATCCACGAGTCCCTACAATCAGGAATCATCCGCCCCTCCTCTTCTCCGGCTGGTGCTGGATTTTTCTTCGTAGGGAAGAAGGATGGTTCTTTACGACCCTGTATCGACTACAGAGGACTTAAAAACATTACGGTAAGGAACCGCTATCCTCTCCCTCTTATCAACTCTGCTTTCGACTCCCTTCGGGGTTCCCAGGTTTTTACCAAGCTTGATTTGCGCAACGCTTACCATCTGGTGCGCATTCGAGAAGGGGATGAGTGGAAGACCGCTTTTAAAACCGCAAATGGACATTATGAATACCTGGTCATGCCCTTTGGCCTCAACAACGCCCCTGCTGTTTTCCAGGCCCTCGTCAATGATGTTTTACGTGATATGGTGGGGAGATTTGTGTTTGTTTACCTAGATGATGTCCTTGTGTTCTCTCCCGATCTGGACACCCACAGAAGACACGTCAGAGCAGTCATTCTCAGGTTGCTGCAAAACAACCTCTTTATAAAAGCAGAAAAATGTGAGTTTCACAAGGCTTCCATGTCCTTCCTGGGATTCATACTCTCCCCCAATCAGATCTCCATGGACCCCACCAAGGTGACCGCTGTGGTTGACTGGCCCCCTCCGACAGACAGAAAGCAGCTCCAACGCTTCCTGGGGTTTGCTAATTTCTACCGGCGGTTCATCAAAGGTTACAGCAGGATCGCTGCACCTCTCCATGCCCTCACCTCTAACAAGGTCAGTTATGTGTGGACTGATTATGCTAACCAGGCATTTCTCAAACTCAAAGAAGTGTTTACAACCGCTCCAGTTCTCCACTCCCCGGATCCTGCACGTCAGTTCATTGTAGAGGTGGATGCCTCAGCTGTTGGTGTAGGCGCCGTTTTGAGCCAGCGCAGCTCTGATAACAAGGTTCACCCATGTGCTTTCTTTTCTAAGACCCTATCTCCAGCTGAACGAAACTACGACGTGGGCAACCGGGAACTGTTGGCGGTTAAGCTCGCCCTGGAGGAGTGGAGGCATTGGCTTGAGGGGGCTATCACACCTTTTCTGGTTTGGACTGACCATAAAAACCTGGAGTATCTACAGACAGCCAAGCGTCTCAACCCCCGTCAAGCCAGGTGGGCCTTGTTTTTTAGCCGTTTCAACTTCCACTTGTCTTACAGACCTGGCACCAAGAATACCAAGCCCGATGCTCTATCTCGGATCATGGAACACCAGGCACCTGAACCCAACGCCTCCACGGACTCTACAGTCCTTCCCAAGGGGGTCCTGCTGGGTGTCTCCTGCCTAGCTCTGGAGAACAAACTCAAGGAGACAGAACATCTCTACCCAGCACCTCCTCAGTTCCCACCTGGTCGGATCTACGTTCCTGACCACCTACGAACAGAGGTATTGTTATTCTGTTACAGTTCTCGCCTTTTTTGTCACCCAGGCATTACCAGGACTATAAACGTGGTCAGAAGCAGATTCTGGTGGCCGGCGTTGGCCAAGGACTCCCGGGAGTTTGTCAGGGCCTGCCCCGACTGTGCCAAAGCAAAGGCCTCTCGTAGTCCCCCTGCCGGTCTTCTACGACCTTTGCCCGTCCCACACCGGCCCTGGTCTCATCTGAGCATGGATTTCGTCACAGGCTTACCTCCATCTAACTCCTTTAGAGTTATCCTCACAGTCGTGGACCCTTTTTCCAAGATGGTCCATCTGGTCCCCCTCAAGAAACTCCCCACCGCATCTGACATGGCCGATATCTTGGCACGTGAGGTCTTCCGCCTCCACGGTCTTCCACAAGACATTGTCTCGGACAGAGGACCCCAGTTCGTGTCCAGGTTCTGGAAAGCTTTTTTGTGCCCGGTTGGGGAATCAGATGAGCCTCTCCTCTGGGTTTCATCCACAGACCGACGGACAAACGGAGAGACACAACCAAGAAATGGAAACCAAGCTACGCCTCTTGTGCCAGGACGACGCCACAACCTGGTCCCAGAACCTGCCTTGGGTGGAACACGCTATGAACTCTCTACCCACAACTGCGACAGGTGTGTCTCCCTTTTTCACTGTTTTTGGTTATCAACCCCCTGTGTTTTCCATTCAAGAGACCCTGGCCCACGCCCCCTCTGCCTTTGCCGCCGCCCTCAGATGTCGCCGTGCCTGGTGGTCCGCTAGGCGCCGTCTCCTCCAAGCCTCTGCAGTATATGCCCGCTCGGCCTACAGGCGGCGCATTCCGGCTCCCGCGTATAGGGCAGGTCAGAAGGCCTGGCTGTCGACGGCCGACATCCCGCTCAGGGTGGACTGCAGGAAGTTGGCTCCCCGTTTCATTGGTCCCTTCCCCATTTCCAAGGACATCAACCCTGCTGCTGTTCGCCTCCGCCTTCCCAGGGCCCTGAGGGACCACCCCTCTTTCCATGTGTCAAAGGTGAAACCTGTGGTGTCCTCGTCTCTCGTGCCCTCCTCCAGGCCCCCTCCACCCGCCCGGCTCCTTCCTGGTGGTCCGGTCTGGGCTGTGCGGCGGGTCCTCCGTTCCCAGTGCCGGGGCTGTGGGCTTCAATACCTGGTGGACTGGGATGGTTTTGGTCCTGAGGAGCGGTCCTGGGTCCCCACTCGCCACTTCGTCGACCTCTCTCTCCTCCGGGACTCCCGCCGCTCCCGTCCTGGCCGGCCGGGTGGGCCGTCCGGTGCCGGCCCTTGTGGGGGGATTCTGTCATGCCACCGCTCCAGCCAGGCCCGATTTCCCCAGCAACCACAACCAGCTCATCATCTACCTGATTCAAACCACCTGTCTCACATTAACTCATCAGCTCCACCTGCAACCACCTCAATATAACATCAGGAAAAACACCAAGCCAGTGCCAGATTTTTGAAAGCATTTGTTAGTAGATTATCCAGCATTCTAAAACCCTGCCTAAACCTCAAGTTCCTGACCTTGCTTCTGAACCTCGACCTTGCCACCTGCCTGCTCCCTGACTGGATTATCTCACAGTTTCTGATCTTCTGGATTCCTGACCTTGGATTTGTTACATGGACTCTGCCTCTGGATTTCCCCTCCTGACCAAGCCTTCTGCTACTGCCCTTCCTACAGACTGATAACACTCCCCTCTGTGTTCTCAAATAAAAACTTTAAAGCGTCTTACTGTGTCTGGTGCTTTCACGGGTCCTCCAGCCCTGGTTGTTACATTGTGGGCTTATAACTTGGCTTCTGAATATCCTAGAGAGTTCAGGTTTGTTTTAGAGTACTCCAATTAACAGCCCCCATTACCACAAAAAGGAATGGAGTCATTAGCACTTATGGTTTTTTAATGGCACCCAGAATTATGTTGCAAGAAGCACAATTTCACATCATTCTGGGTTCATTTGTGTGAAAACAAGGTCCAGTCAGGCTGAAACGTTACAAGAAGGTAGAATCTATTGAGTTGTACGTGATCTGAACGTTTCATGATGATCGCACATTCCTATAGGGGGTCAAACCATGTCCCAAAGGCCACCGGGCCTGGTGTCACTTTAAATAAGTAGTCCAGTTACACATTTGTGGGCTTATAACTTGGCTTCTGAATGTCCTAGAGATATCAGGATTTTTTTACTGTACTCCAATCAACAGCCCCTACAACCACAAAAAGGAATGGAGTCATTAGCACTTATGTTTTTTAAATGGCACCCAGAATTATGTTGCACGAAGCACAATTTCACATCATTCTGGGTTCATTTGTGTGAAAACAAGGTCCATTCAGGCTGAAACGTTACAGAAAGGTAGAATCTATTGAGTTGTAAGTGATCTGAACATTTCATGATGATCGCACATTCCTAAAAGGGGTCAAACCATGTCCCAAAGGTCACCGGATCTGGTGTCAATTTAAAGAAGTAGTCCAGTTACACCTTTGTGGGCTTATAACTTGGCTTCTGAATATCCTAGAGAGGTCAGGTTTGTTTTAGAGTACTCCAATTAACAGCCCCCATTACCACAAAAATGAATGGAGTCATTAGCACTTATGGTTTTTAAATGGCACCCAGAATTATGTTGCACGAAGCACAATTTCACATCATTCTGGGTTCATTTGTGTGAAAACAAGGTCCAATCAGGCTGAAACGTTACAAGAAGGTAGAATCTATTGAGTTGTAAGTGATCTGAACGTTTCATGATGATTGCACATTCCTATAGGGGGTCAAACCATGTCCCAAAGGTCACCGGGCCTGGTGTCACTTTAAAGAAGTAGTCCAGTTACACCTTTGTGGGCTTATAACTTGGCCTCTGAATGTCCTAGAGAGATCAGGTTTGTTTTAATGTACTCCAATCAAAAGCTCCTACAACCACAAAAAGGAATGGAGTCATTAGCACTTATGGTTTGTAAATGGCACCCAGAATTATGTTGCACAAAGCACAATTTCACATCATTCTGGGTTCATTTGTGTGAAAACAAGGTCCAATCAGGCTGAAACGTTACAAGAAGGTAGAATCTATTGAGTTGTAAGTGATCTGAACGTTTCATGATGATCGCACATTCCTATAGGGGGTCAAACCATGTCCCAAAGGTCACCGGGCCTGGTGTCACTTTAAAGAAGTAGTCCAGTTACACATTTGTGGGCTTATAACTTGGCTTCTGAATGTCCTAGAGAGATCAGGTTTGTTTTAATGTTCTCCAATCAACAGCCCCTACAACCACAAAAAGGAATGGAGTCATTAGCACTTATGGTTTTTAAATGGCACCCAGAATTATGTTTCACGAAGCATAATTTCACATCATTCTGGGTTCATTTGTGTGAAAACAAGGTCCAATCAGGCAGAAACGTTACAGGAAGGTAGAATCTATTGAGTTGTAAGTGATCTGAACGTTTCATGATGATAGCACTTTCCTAAGGGGGTCAAACCATGCCCCAAAGGTCACCGGATCTGGTGTCAATTTAAAGAAGTAGTCCAGTTACACATTTGTGGGCTTATAACTTGGCTTCTGAATGTCCTAGTGAGATCAGGTTTGTTTTAGTGTCCTCCAATCAACAGCCCCTACAACCACAAAAAGGAATGGAGTCATTAGCACTTATGGTTTTTAAATGGCACCCAGAATTATGTTGCACGAAGCACAATTTCACATCATTCTGGTTTCATTTGCGTGAAAACAAGGTCCAATCAGGCTGAAACGTTACAAGAAGGTAGAATCTATTGAGTTGTAAGTGATCTGAACGTTTCATGATGATCGCACATTCCTATAGGGGGTCAAACCATGTCCCAAAGTTCACCGGGCCTGGTGTCACTTTAAAGAAGTAGTCGAGTTACACATTTGTGGGCTTATAACTTGGCTTCTGAATGTCCTAGAGAGATCAGGTTTGTTTTAGTGTACTCCAATCAACAGCCCCTACAACCACAAAAAGGAATGGAGTAATTAGCACTTATGGTTTGTAAATGGCACCCAGAATTATGTTGCACGAAGCACAATTTCACATCATTCTGGGTCCATTTGTGTGAAAACAAGGTCCAATAAGGCTGAAACGTTACAAGAAGGTAGAATCTATTGAGTTGTAAGTGATCTGAATGTTTCATGATGATAGCAATTTCCTAAGGGGGTCAAACCATGTCCCAAAGGTCACAGGATCTGGTGTCAATCTAAAGAAGTAGTCCAGTTACACATTTGTGGGCTTATAACTTGGCTTCTGAATGTCCTAGAGAGATCAGGTTTGTTTTAGTGTACTCCAATCAACAGCCCCTACAACCACAAAAAGGAATGGAGTCATAAGCACTTATGGTTTGTAAATGGCACCCAGAATTATGTTGCACTAAGCACAATTTCACATCATTCTGTGTTCATTTGTGTGAAAACAAGGTCCAATCAGGCTGAAACGTTACAGGAAGGTAGAATCTATTGAGTTGTAAGTGATCTGAACGTTTCATGATGATAGCACTTTCCTAAGGGGGTCAAACAATGTCCCAAACGTCACCGGATCTGGTGTCAATTTAAAGAAGTAGTCCAGTTACACATTTGTGGGCTTATAACTTGGCTTCTGAATGTCCTAGAGAGATCAGGTTTGTTTTAGTGTACTCCAATTAACAGCCCCTACAACCACAAAAAGGAATGGAGTCATAAGCACTTATGGTTTGTAAATGGCACCCAGAATTATGTTGCACGAAGCATAATTTCACATCATTCTGTGTCCATTTGTGTGAAAACAAGGTCCAATCTTGCTGAAATGTTACAAGAAGGTAGAATCTATTGAGTTGTAAGTGATCTGAATGTTTCATGATGATCGCACATTCCTATAAGGGGTCAAACCATGTCCCAAAGGTCACCGGATCTGGTGTCAATTTAAAGAAGTAGTCCAGTTACACATTTGTGGGCTTATAACTTGGCTTCTGAATGTCCTAGAGAGATCAGGTTTGTTTTACTGTACTCCAATCAACAGCCCCTACAACCACAAAAAGGAATGGAGTCATTAGCACTTATGGTTTTTAAATCGCACGCAGAATTATGTTGCAAGAAGCACAATTTCACATCATTCTGGGTTCATTTGTGTGAAAACAAAGGTCCAATCAGGCTGAAACGTTACAGGAAGGTAGAATCTATTGAGTTATAAGTGATCTGAACGTTTCTTGATGATAGCACTTTCCTAAGGGGGTCAAACCATGTCCCAAAGGTCACCGGATCTGGTGTCAATTTAAAGAAGTAGTCCAGTTACACCTTTGTGGGCTTATAACTTGGCTTCTGAATATCCTAGAGAGGTCAGGTTTGTTTTAGAGTACTCCAATTAACAGCCCCCATTACCACAAAAACGAATGGAGTCATTAGCACTTATGGTTTTTAAATGGCACCCAGAATTATGTTGCACGAAGCACAATTTCACATCATTCTGGGTTCATTTGTGTGAAAACAAGGTCCAATCAGGCTGAAACGTTACAAGAAGGTAGAATCTATTGAGTTGTTAGTTATCTGAACGTTTCATGATGATCGCACATTCCTATAGGGGGTCAAACCATGTCCCAAAGGTCACCGGGCCTGGTGTCACTTTAAGGAAGTAGTCAAGTTACACCTTTGTGGGCTTATAACTTGGCTTCTGAATGTCCTAGAGAGATCAGGTTTGTTTTAATGTACTCCAATCAACAGCCCCTACAACCACAAAAAGGAATGGAGTAATTAGCACTTATGGTTTGTAAATGGCACCCAGGATTAAGTTTGCACGAAGCACAATTTCACATCATTCTGGGTCCATTTGTGTGAAAACAAGGTCCAATCAGGCAGAAACGTTACAGGAAGGTAGAATCTATTGAGTTGTAATTGATCTGAACGTTTCATGATGATAGCACTTTCCTAACGGGGTCAAACCATGTCCCAAAGGTCACCGGATCTGGTGTCAATTTAAAGAAGTAGTCCAGTTACACATTTGTGGGCTTATAACTTGGCTTCTGAATTTCCTAGAGAGATCAGGTTTGTTTTAGTGTACTCCAATCAACAGCCCCTACAACCACAAAAAGGAATGGAGTAATTCGCGCTTATGGTTTTTAAATGGCACCCAGAATTATGTTGCACGAAGCACAATTTCACATCATTCTGGGTTCATTTGTGTGAAAACAAGGTCCAATCAGGCTGAAACGTTACAAGAAGGTAGAATCTATTGAGTTGTAAGTGATCTGAACGTTTCATGATGATCGCACATTCCTATAGGGGGTCAAACCATGTCCCATAGGTCACCGGGCCTGGTGTCACTTTAAAGAAGTAGTCCAGTTACACATTTGTGGGCTTATAACTTGGCTACTGAATGTCCTAGAGAGATCAGGTTTGTTTTAATGTACTCCAATCAACAGCCCCTAAAACCACAAAAAGCAATGGCGTCATTAGCACTTATGGTTTGTAAATGGCACCCAGAATTATGTTGCACGAAGCATAATTTCACATCATTCTGGGTCCATTTGTGTGAAAACAAGGTCAAATCAGGCTGAAACGTGACAAGAAGGTAGAATATAATGAGTTGTAAGTGATCTGAATGTTTCATGATGATCGCACATTCCTATAGGGGGTCAAACCATGTCCCAAAGGTCACCGGGCCTGGTGTCACTTTAAAGAAGTAGTCCAGTTACACATTTGTGGGCTTATAACTTGGCTTCTGAATGTCCTAGAGAGATCAGGTTTGTTTTGGTGTACTCCAATCAACAGCCCCTACAACCAAAAAAAGGAATGGAGTCATTAGCACTTATGGTTTTTAAATGGCACCCAGATTATGTTGCACGAAGCACAATTTCACATCATTCTGGGTTCATGTGTGTGAAAACAAGGTCCAATCAGGCAGAAACGTTACAGGAAGGTAGAATCTATTGAGTTGTAAGTGATCTGAACGTTTCATGATGATAGCACTTTCCTAAGGGGGTCAAACGATGTCCCAAAGGTCACCGGATCTGGTGTCAATTTAAAGAAGTAGTCCAGTTACACCTTTGTGGGCTTATAACTTGGCTTCTGAATATTCTAGAGAGTTCAGGTTTGTTTTAGAGTACTCCAATTAACAGCCCCCATTACCACAAAAAGGAATGGAGTCATTAGCACTTATGGTTTTTAAATGGCACCCAGAATTATGTTGCATGAAGCACAATTTCACATCATTCTGGGTTCATTTGTGTGAAAACAAGGTCCAACCAGGCTGAAACGTTACAAGAAGGTAGAATCTATTGAGTTGTAAGTGATCTGAATTTTTCATGCTGATCGCACATTCCTATAGGGGGTCAAACCATGTCCCAAAGGTCACCGGGCCTGGTGTCACTTTAAAGAAGTAGTCCAGTTACACATTTGTGAGCTTATAACTTGGCTTCTGAATGTCCAAGAGAGATCAGGTTTGTTTTAGTGTACTCCAATCAACAGCCCCTACAACCACAAAAAGGAATGGAGTCATTAGCACTTATGGTTTGTAAATGGCACCCAGAATTATGTTGCACGAAGCATTTCACATCATTTTGGGTTCATTTGTGTGAAAACAAGGTCAAATCAGGCTGAAACGTTACAAGAGGGTAGAATCTATTGAGTTGTAAGTGATCTGAATGTTTCATGATGATCGCACATTCCTATAAGGGGTCAAACCATGTCCCAAAGGTCACCGGATCTGGTGTCAATTTAAAGAAGTAGTCCAGTTACTTATTTGTGGGCTTATAACTTGGCTTCTGAATGTCCTAGAGAGATCAGGTTTGTTTTAGTGTACTCCAATCAACAGCCCCTACAACCACAAAAAGGAATGGTCATTAGCACTTATGGTTTTTAAATGGCACCCAGAATTATGTTGCACGAAGCACAATTTCACATCATTCTGGGTTCATTTGTGTGAAAACAAGGTCCAATCAGGCTGAAACAATACAGGAAGGTAGAATCTATTGAGTTGTAAGTGATCTGAACGTTTCATGATGATAGCACTTTCCTAAGGGGGTCAAACCATGTCCCAAAGGTCACCGGATCTGGTGTCAATTTAAAGAAGTAGTCCAGTTACACCTTTGTGTGTCATGCCACCACTCCAGCCAGGCCCGGTTTCCCCAGCAACCACAACCAGCTCATCATCTACCTGATTCAAATCACCTGTCTCACATTAACTCATCAGCTCCACCTGCAACCACCTCTATATAACATCAGGAAAAACACCAAGCCAGTGCCAGATTTTTGAAAGCATTTGTTAGTAGATTATCCAGCATTCTAAAACCCTGCCTAAACCTCAAGTTCCTGACCTTGCTTCTGAACCTCGACCTTGCCACCTGCCTGCTCCCTGACTTGATTATCTCACAGTTTCTGATCTTCTGGACTCCTGACCTTGGATTTGTTACATGGACTCTGCCTCTGGATTTCCCCTCCTGACCAAGCCTTCTGCTACTGCCCTTCCTACAGACTGGTAACACTCCCCTGTGTGTTCTCAAATAAAAACTTTAAAGCGTCTTACTGTGTCTGGTGCTTTCACGGGTCCTCCAGCCCTGGTTGTTACAGAAAAATCTGGCCACCATGGACCCAGCACCGACACAGGAATGGCAGCTCGGTGTGGAATGCTCCAATTCTGGTCTGGAAGACAAAGTAAACGAACTCCTGGATCTGCTCCGAACCGGTGACTCATCTCGTCATGTGACCGACGTCCCGATGGCTTCCGCATCCCCGGTCCAGTTCCGGGTCTCCCCTGTCCACGAACCTCGTCTTGTTCCACCGGAAGTTTTTAAAGGTGAGCCCAAACAATGCCGCCCCTTCGTCACCAAATGCGAGATTCACTTTGAACTACAGCCTTCATCATTTCCAACCGAACGCTCCCGCGTGGCTTATGTGATCTCGTTATTGTCGGACCAAGCCAAGGTTTGGGGCACCGCTGAATGGGCTAAGGACTCTCCCATCTGTTTTAATTACCGTGCTTTCTCAAATGAACTCATTCGGGTTTTTAACCTTGTTATACCAAGTAGGGAGGCCACCCGAGGATTATTGACTTTGGAACAAGGAACCCGGAGGGTTAACGACTATATCATCGACTTCCATGCTGTGGCTGCAGGGAGCAACTGGAATGAGGCAGCCCTCATGGACATGTTCTATCAGGGTCTCTCGGACCGGATCAAGGATGAATTGGCAACTCGAGAGTTTCCTAGAAGCCTGGAGGGCCTCAAGAATCTCGCCACCAGCATCGACCTCCGACTGTTGGAGAAGTGGAGAGACAGGTCCAGGAGACCCATGCCACCTGTCAGTCCCCGCTCTGCGCCCATAGGTCCGGCAACTTCACCTGGAAACACAACTGTGAGTAACTACAACACACCACAATCCTCCCATGAGGAACACATGCAAATCGGGAAGACCAAGCTCACAGAAAAAGAGAGAGCTAGACGTTGGTTACTCAACCTGTGTTTTTATTGTGGGGGCTCAGATCACAGCGTACGTAACTGCACGTTAAAAGGGCATGCTCAATAGAGAAGGGGAGGGCTCTATTGGGTCGTTTGGTTCCAAAACCCCCCGTAAGACCTTTTGCCTCTGCTACGTTTTTTTATGCCAAACAGGAGCACAGCTGTCCTGTGTTTATTGACTCTGGAGCTGACACAAACTTTATGGGCATTTCTTTTGCTGAGTCTATTGGCCTGCCCCTGCACCCCATCGCCCGGACTCAAGAAGTGCAGGCTATTGATGGACACATCATTTACCAAGCCACCCATGAAACTGACCCAATCACCATGAGGCTTGGAGGGAACCATGTCGAAACCCTAAAATTCCTGGCCATCCCCTCTCCTAACATCTCTGTCATCTTGGGGATCACCTGGTTGCGCACTCACAATCCACAGCTGGATTGGCTTAAGGGGGAGATTTTGGGATGGTCTGACCAGTGTATGTCCCAGTGTTTGACTAATGCCTCTCCTAGTCTCCTACGTACACCTGGCTCATCGGAAACCTACCCGGACCACTCAAAAGTCCCTATTGAGTACCATAACCTCAAGGAGGCTTTTAACAAGCATCGTGCTACCAGGTTAACTCCTCATCGCCTCTATGATTGTGCCATTGATTTATTGCCTGGGACTTCACCCCCTAGAGGGCGTCTGTTTTCCCTTTCTCTTACAGAGCAAGAAGCCATGAGGAAATACATCCACGAGTCCCTACAATCAGGAATCATCCGCCCCTCCTCTTCTCCGGCTCTTGCTGGATTTTTCTTCCTAGGGAAGAAGGATGGTTCTTTACGACCCTGTATCGACTACAGAGGACTTAAAAACATTACGGTAAAGAACCGCTATCCTCTCCCTCTTATCAACTCTGCTTTCGACTCCCTTCGAGGTTCCCAGGTTTTTACCAAGCTTGATTTGCGCAACGCTTACCATCTGGTGCGCATTCGAGAAGGGGATGAGTGGAAGACCGCTTTTAAAACCGCAAATGGACATTATGAATACCTGGTCATGCCCTTTGGCCTCACCAACGCCCCTGCTGTTTTCCAGGCACTCGTCAATGATGTTTTACGTGATATGGTGGGGAGATTTGTGTTTGTTTACCTAGATGATGTCCTTGTGTTCTCTCCCGATCTGGACACCCACAGAAGACACGTCAGAGCAGTCATTCTCAGGTTGCTGCAAAACAACCTCTTTATAAAAGCAGAAAAATGTGAGTTTCACAAGGCCTCCATGTCCTTCCTGGGATTCATACTCTCCCCCAATCAGATCTCCATGGACCCCACCAAGGTGACCGCAGTGGTTGACTGGCCCCCTCCGACAGACAGAAAGCAGCTCCAACGCTTCCTGGGGTTTGCTAATTTCTACCAGCGGTTCATCAAAGGTTACAGCAGGATCGCTGCACCTCTCCATGCCCTCACCTCTAACAAGGTCAGTTATGTGTGGACTGATTATGCTAACCAGGCATTTCTCAAACTCAAAGAAGTGTTTACAACCGCTCCAGTTCTCCACTCCCCGGATCCTGCACGTCAGTTCATTGTAGAGGTGGATGCCTCAGCTGTTGGTGTAGGCGCCGTTTTGAGCCAGCGCAGCTCTGATAACAAGGTTCACCCATGTGCTTTCTTTTCTAAGACCCTATCTCCAGCTGAACGAAACTACGACATGGGCAACCGGGAACTGTTGGCGGTTAAGCTCGCCCTGGAGGAGTGGAGGCATTGGCTTGAGGGGGCTATCACACCTTTTCTGGTTTGGACTGACCATAAAAACCTGGAGTATCTACAGACAGCCAAGCGTCTCAACCCCCGTCAAGCCAGGTGGGCCTTGTTTTTTAGCCGTTTCAACTTCCACTTGTCTTACAGACCTGGCACCAAGAATACCAAGCCCGATGCTCTATCTCGGATCATGGAACACCAGGTACCTGAACCCAACGCCTCCACGGACTCTACAGTCCTTCCCAAGGTGGTCCTGCTGGGTGTCTCCCGCCTAGCTCTGGAGAACAAACTCAAGGAGACAGAACATCTCTACCCAGCACCTCCTCAGTGGCCGCCTGGTCGGATCTATGTTCCTGACCACCTACGAACAGAGGTATTGTTATTCTGTCACAGTTCTCGCCTTTTTTGTCACCCAGGCATTACCAGGACTATAAACGTGGTCAGAAGCAGATTCTGGTGGCCGGCGTTGGCCAAGGACTCCCGGGAGTTTGTCAGGGCCTGCCCCGACTGTGCCAAAGCAAAGGCCTCTCGTAGACCCCCTGCCGGTCTTCTACGACCTTTGCCCGTCCCACACCGGCCCTGGTCTCATCTGAGCATGGATTTTGTCGCAGGCTTACCTCCATCTAACTCCTTTAGAGTTATCCTCACAGTCGTGGACCCTTTTTCCAAGATGGTCCATCTGGTCCCCCTCAAGAAACTCCCCACCGCATCTGACATGGCCGATATCTTGGCACGTGAGGTCTTCCGCCTCCACGGTCTTCCACAAGACATTGTCTCGGACAGAGGACCCCAGTTCGTGTCCAGGTTCTGGAAAGCTTTTTTGTGCCCGGTTGGGGATTCAGATGAGCCTCTCCTCTGGGTTTCATCCACAGACCGACGGACAAACGGAGAGACACAACCAAGAAATGGAAACCAAGCTACGCCTCTTGTGCCAGGACGACGCCACAACCTGGTCCCAGAACCTGCCTTGGGTGGAACACGCTAAGAACTCTCTACCCACGACTGCGACAGGTGTGTCTCCCTTTTTCACTGTTTTTGGTTATCAACCCCCTGTGTTTTCCATTCAAGAGACCCTGGCCCACGCCCCCTCTGCCTATGCCGCCGCCCTCAGATGTCGCGGTGCCTGGTGGTCCGCTAGGCGCCGTCTCCTCCAAGCCTCTGCAGTATATGCCCGCTTGGCCTACAGTGGCCACAATTTCACTCAATAGATTCTACCTTCTTGTAATGTTTCAACCTGATTGGACCTTGTTTTCACACATATGGACCCAGAATGATGTGAAATTGTGCTTCGTGCAACATAATCCTGGGTGCCATTTACAAACCATAAGTGCTAATTACTCCATTCCTTTTTGTGGTTGTAGGGGCTGTTGATTGGAGTACATTAAAACAAACCTGATCTCTCTAGGACATTCAGAAGCCAAGTTATAAGCCCACAAAGGTGTAACTTGACTACTTCCTTAAAGTGACACCAGGCCCGGTGACCTTTGGGACATGGTTTGACCCCCTATAGGAATGTGCGATCATCATGAAACGTTCAGATAACTTACAACTCAATAGATTCTACCTTCTTGTAACGTTTCAGCCTGATTGGACCTTGTTTTAAAACAAATGAACCCAGAATGATGTGAAATTGTGCTTCGTGCAACATAATTCTGGGTGCCATTTAAAAACCATAAGTGCTAATGACTCCATTCCTTTTTGTGGTAATGGGGGCTGTTAATTGGAGTACTCTAAAACAAACCTGACCTCTCTAAGATATTCAGAAGCCAAGTTATAAGCCCACAAATGTGTAACTGGACTACTTCTTTAAATTGACACCAGATCCGGTGACATTTGGGACATGGTTTGACCCCCTTAAGAAAGTGCTATCATCATGAAACGTTCAGATCACTTACAACTCAATAGATTCTACCTTCCAGTAACGTTTCAGCCTGATTGGACCTTGTTTTCACACAAATGAACCCAGAATGATGTCAAATTGTGCTTCGTGCATCATAATTCTGGGTGCCATTTAAAAACCATAAGTGCTAATGACTCCATTCCTTTTTGTGGTTGTAGGGGCTGTTGATATGAGTACACTAAAACAAACCTGATCTCTCTAGAACATTCCGAAGCCAAGTTATAAGCCCACAAATGTGTAACTGGACTACTTCTTTAAATTGACACCAGATCCGGTGACCTTTGGGACATGGTTTGACCCCTTATAGGAATGTGCGATCATCATGAAACATTCAGATCACTTACAACTCAATAGATTCTACCTTCTTGTAACGTTTCAGCCTGATTGGACCTTGTTTTCACACAAATGGACCCAGAATGATGTGAAATTATGCTTCGTGCAACATAATTCTGGGTGCCATTTACAAACCATAAGTGCTAATGACTCCATTCCTTTTTGTGGTTGTAGGGGCTGTTGATTGGAGTACACTAAAACAAACCTGATCTCTCTAGGACATTCAGAAGCCAAGTTATAAGCCCACAAATGTGTAACTGGACTACTTCTTTAAAGTGACACTAGGCCTGATGATCTTTGGGACATGGTTTTACCCCCTATAGGAATGTGCGATCATCATGAAACGTTCAGATCACTTACAACTCAATAGATTCTACCTTCTTGTAACGTTTCAGCCTCATTGGACCTTGTTTTCACACAAATGGACCCAGAATGATGTGAAATTGTGCATCGTGCAACATAATTCTGGGTGCCATTTACAAACCATAAGTGCTAATGACTCCATTCCTTTTTGTGGATGTAGGGGCTGTTGATTGGAGTACACTAAAACAAACCTGACCTCTCTAGGACATTCAGAAGCCAAGTTATAAGCCCACAAATGTGTAACTGGACTACTTCTTTAAAGTGACACCAGGCCCGGTGACCTTTGGGACATGGTTTGACCCCCTATGGGAATGTGCGATCATCATGAAACATTCAGATCACTTACAACTCAATAGATTCTACCTTCCTGTAACGTTTCAGCCTGATTGGACCTTGTTTTCACACAAATGAACCCAGAATGATGTGAAATTGTGCTTCGTGCAACATAATTCTGGGTGCCATTTACAAACCATAAGTGCTTATGACTCCATTCCTTTTTGTGGTTGTAGGGGCTGTTGATTGGAGTACACTAAAACAAACCTGATCTCTCTAGGACATTCAGAAGCCAAGTTATAAGCCCACAAATGTGTAACTGGACTACTTCTTTAAATTGACACCAGATCCGGTGACGTTTGGGACATGGTTTGACCCCCTTAGGAAAGTGCTATCATCATGAAACGTTCAGATCACTTACAACTCAATAGATTCTACCTTCCTGTAACGTTTCAGCTTGATTGGACCTTGTTTTCACACAAATGAACCCAGAATGATGTGAAATTGTGCTTCGTGCAACATAATTCTGGGTGCCATTTACAAACCATAAGTGCTTATGACTCCATTCCTTTTTGTGGATGTAGGGGCTGTTGATTGGAGTACACTAAAACAAACCTGATCTCTCTAGGACATTCAGAAGCCAAGTTATAAGCCCACAAATGTGTAACTGGACTACTTCTTTAATTTGACACCAGATCCGGTGACGTTTGGGACATGGTTTGACCCCCTTAGGAAAGTGCAATCATCATGAAACGTTCAGATCACTTACAACTCAATAGATTCTACCTTCCTTTAACGTTTCAGCCTGATTGGACCTTGTTTTCACACAAATGAACCCAGAATGATGTGAAATTGTGCTTCGTGCAACATAATTCTGGGTGCCGTTTACAAACCATAAGTGCTAATGACTCCATTCCTTTTTGTGGTTGTAGGGGCTGTTGATTGGAGTACACTAAAACAAACCTGATCTCTCTAGGACATTCAGAAGCCAAGTTATAAGCCCACAAATGTGTAACTGGACTACTTCTTTAGACTGACACCAGATCCTGTACCTTTGGGACATGGTTTGACCCCCTTAGGAAATTGCTATCATCATGAAACATTCAGATCACTTACAACTCAATAGATTCTACCTTCTTGTAACGTTTCAGCCTTATTGGACCTTGTTTTCACACAAATGGACCCAGAATGATGTGAAATTGTGCTTCGTGCAACATAATTCTGGGTGCCATATACAAACCATAAGTGCTAATGACTCCATTCCTTTTTGTGGTTGTAGGGGCTGTTGATTGGAGTACACTAAAACAAACCTGATCCCTCTAGGACATTCAGAAGCCAAGTTATAAGCCCACAAATGTGTAACTGGACTACTTCTTTAAAGTGACACTAGGCCTGGTGACCTTTGGGACATGGTTTTACCCCCTATAGGAATGTGCGATCATCACGAAACGTTCAGATCACTTACAACTCAATAGATTCTACCTTCTTGTAACGTTTCAGCCTCATTGGACCTTGTTTTCACACAAATGGACCCAGAATGATGTGAAATTGTGCATCGTGCAACATAATTCTGGGTGCCATTTACAAACCATAAGTGCTAATGACTCCATTCCTTTTTGTGGATGTAGGGGCTGTTGATTGGAGTACACTAAAACAAACCTGACCTCTCTAGGACATTCAGAAGCCAAGTTATAAGCCCACAAATGTGTAACTGGACTACTTCTTTAAAGTGACACCAGGCCCGGTGACCTTTGGGACATGGTTTGACCCCCTATGGGAATGTGCGATCATCATGAAACGTTCAGATCACTTACAACTCAATAGATTCTACCTTCCTGTAACGTTTCAGCTTGATTGGACCTTGTTTTCACAAAAATGAACCCATAATGATGAGAAATTGTGCTTCGTGCAACATAATTCTGGGTGCCATTTACAAACCATAAGTGCTTATGACTCCATTCCTTTTTGTGGATGTAGGGGCTGTTGATTGGAGTACACTAAAACAAACCTGATCTCTCTAGGACATTCAGAAGCCAAGTTAAAAGCCCACAAAGGTGTAACTGGACTACTTCTTTAAAGTGACACCAGGCCCGGTGACCTTTGGGACATGGTTTGACCCCCTATAGGAATGTGCGATCATCATGAAACGTTCAGATCACTCACAACTCAATAGATTCTACCTTCTTGTAACGTTTCAGCCTGATTGGACCTTGTTTTCACACAAATGAACCCATAATGATGTGAAATTGTGTTTTGTGCAACATAATTCTGGGTGCCATTTAAAAACCATAAGTGCTAATGACTCCATTCCTTTTTGTGGTTGTAGGGGCTGTTGATTGGAGGACACTAAAACAAACCTTATCTCACTAGGACATTCAGAAGCCAAGTTATAAGCCCACAAATGTGTAACTGGACTACTTCTTTAAATTGACACCAGATCCGGTGACCTTTGGGACATGGTTTGACCCCCTTAGGAAAGTGCTATCATCATGATACGTTCAGATCACTTACAACTCAATAGATTCTACCTTCCTGTAATGTTTCTGCCTGATTGAACCTTGTTTTCACACAAATGAACCCAGAATGATGTGAAATTATGCTTCGTGCAACATAATTCTGGGTGCCATTTAAAAACCATAAGTGCTAATGACTCCATTCCTTTTTGTGGTTGTAGGGGCTGTTGATTGGAGTACACTAAAACAAACCTGATCTCTCTAGGACATTCAGAAGCCAAGTTATAAGCCCACAAATGTGTAACTGGACTACTTCTTTAGACTGACACCAGATCCTGTACCTTTGGGACATGGTTTGACCCCCTTAGGAAATTGCTATCATCATGAAACATTCAGATCACTTACAACTCAATAGATTCTACCTTCTTGTAACGTTTCAGCCTTATTGGACCTTGTTTTCACACAAATGGACCCAGAATGATGTGAAATTGTGCTTCGTGCAACATAATTCTGGGTGCCATATACAAACCATAAGTGCTAATGACTCCATTCCTTTTTGTGGTTGTAGGGGCTGTTGATTGGAGTACACTAAAACAAACCTGATCCCTCTAGGACATTCAGAAGCCAAGTTATAAGCCCACAAATGTGTAACTGGACTACTTCTTTAAAGTGACACTAGGCCTGGTGACCTTTGGGACATGGTTTTACCCCCTATAGGAATGTGCGATCATCACGAAACGTTCAGATCACTTACAACTCAATAGATTCTACCTTCTTGTAACGTTTCAGCCTCATTGGACCTTGTTTTCACACAAATGGACCCAGAATGATGTGAAATTGTGCATCGTGCAACATAATTCTGGGTGCCATTTACAAACCATAAGTGCTAATGACTCCATTCCTTTTTGTGGATGTAGGGGCTGTTGATTGGAGTACACTAAAACAAACCTGACCTCTCTAGGACATTCAGAAGCCAAGTTATAAGCCCACAAATGTGTAACTGGACTACTTCTTTAAAGTGACACCAGGCCCGGTGACCTTTGGGACATGGTTTGACCCCCTATGGGAATGTGCGATCATCATGAAACATTCAGATCACTTACAACTCAATAGATTCTACCTTCCTGTAACGTTTCAGCCTGATTGGACCTTGTTTTCACACAAATGAACCCAGAATGATGTGAAATTGTGCTTCGTGCAACATAATTCTGGGTGCCATTTACAAACCATAAGTGCTTATGACTCCATTCCTTTTTGTGGTTGTAGGGGCTGTTGATTGGAGTACACTAAAACAAACCTGATCTCTCTAGGACATTCAGAAGCCAAGTTATAAGCCCACAAATGTGTAACTGGACTACTTCTTTAAATTGACACCAGATCCGGTGACGTTTGGGACATGGTTTGACCCCCTTAGGAAAGTGCTATCATCATGAAACGTTCAGATCACTTACAACTCAATAGATTCTACCTTCCTGTAACGTTTCAGCTTGATTGGACCTTGTTTTCACAAAAATGAACCCATAATGATGAGAAATTGTGCTTCGTGCAACATAATTCTGGGTGCCATTTACAAACCATAAGTGCTTATGACTCCATTCCTTTTTGTGGATGTAGGGGCTGTTGATTGGAGTACACTAAAACAAACCTGATCTCTCTAGGACATTCAGAAGCCAAGTTATAAGCCCACAAAGGTGTAACTGGACTACTTCTTTAAAGTGACACCAGGCCCGGTGACCTTTGGGACATGGTTTGACCCCTTATAGGAATGTGCGATCATCATGAAACGTTCAGATCACTCACAACTCAATAGATTCTACCTTCTTGTAACGTTTCAGCCTGATTGGACCTTGTTTTCACACAAATGAACCCATAATGATGTGAAATTGTGTTTTGTGCAACATAATTCTGGGTGCCATTTAAAAACCATAAGTGCTAATGACTCCATTCCTTTTTGTGGTTGTAGGGGCTGTTGATTGGAGGACACTAAAACAAACCTTATCTCACTAGGACATTCAGAAGCCAAGTTATAAGCCCACAAATGTGTAACTGGACTACTTCTTTAAATTGACACCAGATCCGGTGACCCTTTGGGACATGGTTTGACCCCCTTAGGAAAGTGCTATCATCATGAAACGTTCAGATCACTTACAACTCAATAGATTCTACCTTCCTGTAATGTTTCTGCCTGATTGGACCTTGTTTTCACACAAATGAACCCAGAATGATGTGAAATTATGCTTCGTGCAACATAATTCTGGGTGCCATTTAAAAACCATGAGTGCTAATGACTCCATTCCTTTTTGGGGTAATGGGGGCTGTTAATTGGAGTACACTAAAACAAACCTGATCTCTCTAGGACATTCAGAAGCCAAGTTATAAGCCCACAAATGTGTAACTGGACTACTTCTTTAATGTGACACCAGGCCTGGTGACCTTTGGGACATGGTTTTACCCCCTATAGGAATGTGCGATCATCATGAAACGTTCAGATCACTTACAACTCAATAGATTCTACCTTCTTGTAACGTTTCAGCCTGATTGGACCTTGTTTTCACACAAATGGACCCAGAATGATGTGAAATTGTGCTTTGTGCAACATAATTCTGGGTGCCATTTACAAACCATAAGTGCTAATGACTCCATTCCTTTTTGTGGTTGTAGGGGCTGTTGATTGAAGTACATTAAAACAAACCTGATCTCTCTAGGACATTCAGAAGCCAAGTTATAAGCCCACAAAGGTGTAACTGGACTACTTCTTTAAAGTGACACCAGGCCCGGTGACCTTTGGGACATGGTTTGACCCCCTATAGGAATGTGCGATCATCATGAAACGTTCAGATCACTTACAACTCAATAGATTCTACCTTCTTGTAACGTTTCAGCCTGATTGGACCTTGTTTTCACACAAATGAACCCAGAATGATGTGAAATTGTGCTTTGTGCAACATAATTCTGGGTGCCATTTACAAACCATAAGTGCTAATGACTCCATTCCTTTTTGTGGTTGTATGGGCTGTTGTTTGGAGTACATTAAAACAAACCTGATCGCTCTAGGACATTCAGAGGCCAAGTTATAAGCCCACAAAGGTGTAACTGGACTACTTCTTTAAAGTGACACCAGGCCCGGTGACCTTTGGGACATGGTTTGACCCCCTATAGGAATGTGCGATCATCATGAAACGTTCAGATCACTTACAACTCAATAGATTCTACCTTCTTGTAACGTTTCAGCCTGATTGGACCTTGTTTTCACACAAATGAACCCAGAATGATGTGAAATTCTGCTTCGTGCAACATAATTCTGGGTGCCATTTAAAAACCATAAGTGCTAATGACTCCATTCATTTTTGTGGTAATGGGGGCTGTTAATTGGAGTACTCTAAAACAAAACTGACCTCTCTAGGATATTCAGAAACCAAGTTATAAGCCCACAAAGGTGTAACTGGACTACTTCTTTAAATTGACACCAGATCCGGTGACATTTGGGACATGGTTTGACCCCCTTAGGAAAGGGCTATCATCATGAAACGTTCAGATCACTTACAACTCAATAGATTCTACCTTTCTGTAACGTTTCAGCCTGATTGGACCTTGTTTTCACACAAATGAACCCAGAATGATGTGAAATTGTGCTTCGTGCAACATAATTCTGGGTGCCATTTAAAAACCATAAGTGCTAATGACTCCATTCCTTTTTGTGGTTGTAGGGGCTGTTGATTGGAGTACAGTAAAACAATCCTGATCTCTCTAGGACATTCAGAAGCCAAGTTATAAGCCCACAAATGTGTAACTGGACTACTTCTTTAAAGTGACACCAGGCCCGGTGACCTTTGGGACATGGTTTGACCCCCTATAGGAATGTGCAATCATCATGAAACGTTCAGATCACTTAAAACTCAATAGATTCTACCTTCTTGTAACGTTTCAGCCTGACTGGACCTTGTTTTCACACAAATGAACCCAGAATGATGTGAAACTGTGCTTCGTGCAACATAATTCTGGGTGCCATTGAAAAACCATAAGTGCTAATGACTCCATTCCTTTTTGTGGTAATGGGGGCTGTTTATTGGAGTACTCTAAAACAAACCTGAACTCTCTAGGATATTCAGAAGCCAAGTTATAAGCCCACAATGTAACAACCAGGGCTGGAGGACCCGTGAAAGCACCAGACACAGTAAGACGCTTTAAAGTTTTTATTTGAGAACACACAGGGGAGTGTTACCAGTCTGTAGGAAGGGCAGTAGCAGAAGGCTTGGTCAGGAGGGGAAATCCAGAGGCAGAGTCCATGTAACAAATCCAAGGTCAGGAATCCAGAAGATCAGAAACTGTGAGATAATCCAGTCAGGGAGCAGGCAGGTGGCAAGGTCGAGGTTCAGAAGCAAGGTCAGGAACTTGAGGTTTAGGCAGGGTTTTAGAATGCTGGATAATCTACTAACAAATGCTTTCAAAAATCTGGCACTGGCTTGGTGTTTTTCCTGATGTTATATAGAGGTGGTTGCAGGTGGAGCTGATGAGTTAATGTGAGACAGGTGGTTTGAATCAGGTAGATGATGAGCTGGTTGTGGTTGCTGGGGAAATCGGGCCTGGCTGGAGCGGTGGCATGACAGAATCCCCCCCACAAGGGCTGGCACCGGACGGCCCACCCGGCCGGCCAGGACGGGAGCGGCGGGAGTCCCGGAGGAGAGAGAGGTCGACGAAGTGGCGAGCGGGGACCCAGGACCGCTCCTCAGGACCAAAACCATCCCAGTCTACCAGGTATTGAAGCCCACGGCCCCGGCGCCAGGAACGGAGGACCCGCCGCACAGCCCAGACCGGACCACCAGGAAGGAGCCGGGCGGGCGGAGGGGGCCCGTAGGAGGGCACGAGAGACAAGGACACCACAGGTTTCACCTTTGACACATGGAAAGAGGGGTGGACCCTCAGGGCCCTGGGAAGGTGGAGGCGAACAGCAGCAGGGTTGATGACCTTGGAAATGGGGAAGGGACCAATGAAACGGGGAGCCAACTTCCTGCAGTCCACCCTGAGCGGGATGTCGGCCGTCGACAGCCAGACCTTCTGACCTGCCCTATACGCGGGAGCCGGAATGCGCCGCCTGTAGGCCGAGCGGGCATATACTGCAGAGGCTTGGAGGAGACGGCGCCTAGCGGACCACCAGGCACGGCGACATCTGAGGGCGGCGGCATAGGCAGAGGGGGCGTGGGCCAGGTTCTCTTGAATGGAAAACACAGGGGCTTGATAACCAAAAACAGTGAAAAAGGGAGACACACCTGTCGCAGTCGTGGGTAGAGAGTTCATAGCGTGTTCCACCCAAGGCAGGTTCTGGGACCAGGTTGTGGCGTCGTCCTGGCACAAGAGGCGTAGCTTGGTTTCCATTTCTTGGTTGTGTCTCTCCGTTTGTCCGTCGGTCTGTGGATGAAACCCAGAGGAGAGGCTCATCTGAAACCCCAACCGGGCACAAAAAAGCTTTCCAGAACCTGGACACGAACTGGGGTCCTCTGTCCGAGACAATGTCTTGTGGAAGACCGTGGAGGCGGAAGACCTCACGTGCCAAGATATCGGCCATGTCAGATGCGGTGGGGAGTTTCTTGAGGGGGACCAGATGGACCATCTTGGAAAAAGGGTCCACGACTGTGAGGATAACTCTAAAGGAGTTAGATGGAGGTAAGCCTGTGACGAAATCCATGCTCAGATGAGACCAGGGCCGGTGTGGGACGGGCAAAGGTCGTAGAAGACCGGCAGGGGGTCTACGAGAGGCCTTTGCTTTGGCACAGTCGGGGCAGGCCCTTACAAACTCCCGGGAGACCTTGGCCAACGCCGGCCACCAGAATCTGCTTCTGACCACGTTTATAGTCCTGGTAATGCCTGGGTGACAAAAAAGGCGAGAACTGTGACAGAATAACAATACCTCTGTTCGTAGGTGGTCAGGAACGTAGATCCGACCAGGCGGGCACTGAGGAGGTGCTGGGTAGAGATGTTCTGTCTCCTTGAGTTTGTTCTCCAGAGCTAGGCGGGAGACACCCAGCAGGACCCCCTTGGGAAGGACTGTAGAGTCCGTGGAGGCGTTGGGTTCAGGTACCTGGTGTTCCATGATCCGAGATAGAGCATCGGGCTTGGTATTCTTGGTGCCAGGTCTGTAAGACAAGTGGAAGTTGAAACGGCTAAAAAACAAGGCCCACCTGGCTTGACGGGGGTTGAGACGCTTGGCTGTCTGTAGATACTCCAGGTTTTTATGGTCAGTCCAAACCAGAAAAGGTGTGATAGCCCCCTCAAGCCAATGCCTCCACTCCTCCAGGGCGAGCTTAACCGCCAACAGTTCCCGGTTGCCCACGTCGTAGTTTCGTTCAGCTGGAGATAGGGTCTTAGAAAAGAAAGCACATGGGTGAACCTTGTTATCAGAGCTGCGCTGGCTCAAAACGGCGCCTACACCAACAGCTGAGGCATCCACCTCTACAATGAACTGACGTGCAGGATCCGGGGAGTGGAGAACTGGAGCGGTTGTAAACACTTCTTTGAGTTTGAGAAATGCCTGGTTAGCATAATCAGTCCACACATAACTGACCTTGTTAGAGGTGAGGGCATGGAGAGGTGCAGCGATCCTGCTGTAACCTTTGATGAACCGCCGGTAGAAAGTAGCAAACCCCAGGAAGCGTTGGAGCTGCTTTCTGTCTGTCGGAGGGGGCCAGTCAACCACTGCGGTCACCTTGGTGGGGTCCATGGAGATCTGATTGGGGGAGAGTATGAATCCCAGGAAGGACATGGAGGCCTTGTGAAACTCACATTTTTCTGCTTTTATAAAGAGGTTGTTTTGCAGCAACCTGAGAATGACTGCTCTGACGTGTCTTCTGTGGGTGTCCAGATCGGGAGAGAACACAAGGACATCATCTAGGTAAACAAACACAAATCTCCCCACCATATCACGTAAAACATCATTGACGAGGGCCTGGAAAACAGCAGGGGCGTTGTTGAGGCCAAAGGGCATGACCAGGTATTCATAATGTCCATTTGCGGTTTTAAAAGCGGTCTTCCACTCATCCCCTTCTCGAATGCGCACCAGATGGTAAGCGTTGCGCAAATCAAGCTTGGTAAAAACCTGGGAACCTCGAAGGGAGTCGAAAGCAGAGTTGATAAGAGGGAGAGGATAGCGGTTCTTTACCGTAATGTTTTTAAGTCCTCTGTAGTCGATACAGGGTCGTAAAGAACCATCCTTCTTCCCTACGAAGAAAAATCCAGCACCAGCCGGAGAAGAGGAGGGGCAGATGATTCCTGATTGTAGGGACTCGTGGATGTATTTCCTCATGGCTTCTTGCTCTGTAAGAGAAAGGGAAAACAGACGCCCTCTAGGGGGTGAAGTCCCAGGCAATAAATCAATGGCACAATCATAGAGGTGATGAGGAGTTAACCTGGTAGCACGATGCTTGTTAAAAGCCTCCTTGAGGTTATGGTACTCAATAGGGACTTTTGAGTGGTCCGGGTAGGTTTCCGATGAGTCAGGTGTACGTAGGAGACTAGGAGAGGCATTAGTCAAACACTGGGACATACACTGGTCAGACCATGCCAAAATCTCCCCCTTAAGCCAATCCAGCTGTGGATTGTGAGTGCGCAACCAGGTGATCCCCAAGATGACAGAGATGTTAGGAGAGGGGATGGCCAGGAATTTTAGGGTTTCGACATGGTTCCCTCCAAGCCTCATGGTGATTGGGTCAGTTTCATGGGTGGCTTGGTAAATGATGTGTCCATCAATAGCCTGCACTTCTTGAGTCCGGGCGATGGGGTGCAGGGGCAGGCCAATAGACTCAGCAAAAGAAATGTCCATAAAGTTTGTGTCAGCTCCAGAGTCAATAAACACAGGACAGCTGTGCTCCTGTTTGGCATAAAAAAAACGTAGCAGAGGCAAAAGGTCGTACGGGGGGTTTTCGAACCAAACGACCCAATAGAGCCCTCCCCTTCTCTATTGAGCATGCCCTTTTAACGTGCAGTTACGTACGCTGTGATCTGAGCCCCCACAATAAAAACACAGGTTGAGTAACCGACGTCTAAATCTCTCTTTTTCTGTGAGCTTGGTCTTCCCGATTTGCATGGGTTCCTCATGGGAGGATTGTGGTGTGTTGTAGTTACTCACAGTTGCGTTTCCAGGTGAAGTTGCCGGACCTATGGGCGCAGAGCGGGGACTGACAGGTGGCATGGGTCTCCTGGACCTGTCTCTCCACTTCTCCAACAGTCGGAGGTCGATGCTGGTGGCGAGATTCTCGAGGTCCTCCAGGCTTCTAGGAAACTCTCGAGTTGCCAATTCATCCTTGATCCGGTCCGAGAGACCCTGATAGAACATGTCCATGAGGGCTGCCTCATTCCAGTTGCTCCCTGCAGCCACAGCATGGAAGTCGATGATATAGTCGTTAACCCTCCGGGTTTCTTGTTCCAAAGACAATAATCCTCGGGTGGCCTCCCTACTTGGTAAAACAGGGTTAAAAATCCGAATGAGTTCATTCGAGAAAGCACGGTAATTAAAACAGATGGGAGAGTCCTTAGCCCATTCAGCGGTGCCCCAAACCTTGGCTTGGTCCGACAATAACGAGATCACATAAGCCACGCGGGAGCGTTCAGTTGGAAATGATGAAGGCTGTAGTTCAAAGTGAATCTCGCATTGGGTGAGGAAGGGGCGGCATTGTTTGGGCTCACCTTTAAAAACATCCGGTGGAACAAGACGAGGTTCGTGGACAGGGGAGACCCGGAACTGGACCGGGGATGCGGAAGCCATCGGGACATCGGTCACATGAGGAGATGAGTCACCGGTTCGGAGCAGATCCAGGAGTTCGTTTACTTTGTCTTCCAGACCAGAAATGGAGCATTCCACACCGAGCTGCCATTCCTGTGTCGGTGCTGGGTCCATGGTGGCCAGATTTTTCTGTAACAACCAGGGCTGGAGGACCCGTGAAAGCACCAGACACAGTAAGACGCTTTAAAGTTTTTATTTGAGAACACACAGGGGAGTGTTACCAGTCTGTAGGAAGGGCAGTAGCAGAAGGCTTGGTCAGGAGGGGAAATCCAGAGGCAGAGTCCATGTAACAAATCCAAGGTCAGGAGTCCAGAAGATCAGAAACTGTGAGATAATCCAGTCAGGGAGCAGGCAGGTGGCAAGGTCGAGGTTCAGAAGCAAGGTCAGGAACTTGAGGTTTAGGCAGGGTTTTAGAATGCTGGATAATCTACTAACAAATGCTTTCAAAAATCTGGCACTGGCTTGGTGTTTTTCCTGATGTTATATAGAGGTGGTTGCAGGTGGAGCTGATGAGTTAATGTGAGACAGGTGGTTTGAATCAAGTAGATGATGAGCTGGTTGTGGTTGCTGGGGAAACCGGGCCTGGCTGGAGCGGTGGCATGACACACAAAGGTGTAACTGGACTACTTCTTTAAATTGACACCAGATCCGGTGACCTTTGGGACATGGTTTGACCCCCTTAGGAAAGTGCTATCATCATGAAACGTTCAGATCACTTACAACTCAATAGATTCTACCTTCCTGTATTGTTTCAGCCTGATTGGACCTTGTTTTCACACAAATGAACCCAGAATGATGTGAAATTGTGCTTCGTGCAACATAATTCTGGGTGCCATTTAAAAACCATAAGTGCTAATGACTCCATTCCTTTTTGTGGTTTTAGGGGCTGTTGATTGGAGTACACTAAAACAAACCTGATCTCTCTAGGACATTCAGAAGCCAAGTTATAAGCCCACAAATAAGTAACTGGACTACTTCTTTAAATTGACACCAGATCCGGTGACCTTTGGGACATGGTTTGACCCCTTATAGGAATGTGCAATCATCACGAAACATTCAGATCACTTACAACTCAATAGATTCTACCTAGTTGTAACGTTTCAGCCTGATTTGACCTTGTTTTCACACAAATGAACCCAAAATGATGTGAAATGCTTCGTGCAACATAATTCTGGGTGCCATTTACAAACCATAAGTGCTAATGACTCCATTCCTTTTTGTGGTTGTAGGGGCTGTTGATTGGAGTACACTAAAACAAACCTGATCTCTCTAGGACATTCAGAAGCCAAGTTATAAGCCCACAAATGTGTAACTGGACTACTTCTTTAAAGTGACACCAGGCCCGGTGACCTTTGGGACATGGTTTGACCCCCTATAGGAATGTGCGATCAGCATGAAACATTCAGATCACTTACAACTCAGTAGATTCTACCTTCTTGTAACTTTTCAGCCTGGTTGGACCTTGTTTTCACACAAATGAACCCAGAATGATGTGAAATTGTGCTTCGTGCAACATAATTCTGGGTGCCATTTAAAAACCATAAGTGCTAATGACTCCATTCCTTTTTGTGGTAATGGGGGCTGTTAATTGGAGTACTCTAAAACAAACCTGAACTCTCTAGGATATTCAGAAGCCAAGTTATAAGCCCACAAAGGTGTAACTGGACTACTTCTTTAAATTGACACCAGATCCGTTGACCTTTGGGACATGGTTTGACCCCCTTAGGAAAGTGCTATCATCATGAAAAGTTCAGATCACTTACAACTCAATAGATTCTACCTTCCTGTAACGTTTCTGCCTCATTTGACCTTGTTTTCACACAAATGAACCCAGAATGATGTGAAATTGTGCTTCGTGCAACATAATTCTGGGTGCCATTTAAAAACCATAAGTGCTAATGACTCCATTCCTTTTTGTGGTTTTAGGGGCTGTTGATTGGAGTACATTAAAACAAACCTGATCTCTCTAGGACATTCAGAAGCCAAGTTATAAGCCCACAAATGTGTAACTGGACTACTTCTTTAAAGTGACACCAGGCCCGGTGACCTATGGGACATGGTTTGACCCCCTATAGGAATGTGCGATCATCATGAAACATTCAGATCACTTACAACTCAATAGATTCTACCTTCTTGTAACGTTTCAGCCTGATTGGACCTTGTTTTCACACAAATGAACCCAGAATGATGTGAAATTGTGCTTCGTGCAACATAATTCTGGGTGCCATTTAAAAACCATAAGTGCTAATGACTCCATTCCTTTTTGTGGTAATGGGGGCTGTTAATTGGAGTACTCTAAAACAAACCTGACCTCTCTAGAATATTCTGAAGCCAAGTTATAAGCCCACAAATGTGTAACTGGACTACTTCTTTAAAGTGACACCAGGCCCTGTGACCTTTGGGACATGGTTTGACCCCCTATTGGAATGTGCGATCATCATGAAACGTTCAGATCACTTACAACTCAATAGATTCTACCTTCTTGTAACGTTTCAGCCTGATTGGACCTTGTTTTCACACAAATGGACCCAGAATGATGTGAAATTGTGCTTCGTGCAACATAATTCTGGGTGCCATTTACAAACCATAAGTGCTAATGACTCCATTCCTTTTTGTGTTGTTAGGGGCTGTTGATTGGAGTACATTAAAACAAACCTGATCTCTCTAGGACATTCAGAAGCCAAGTTATAAGCCCACAAAGGTGTAACTGGACTACTTCTTTAAAGTGACACCAGGCCCGGTGACCTTTGGGACATGGTTTGACCCCCTATAGGAATGTGCGATCATCATGAAACATTCAGATCACTTACAACTCAATAGATTCTACCTTCTTGGAACGTTTCAGCATGATTGGACCTTGTTTTCACACAAATGAATCCAGAATGATGTGAAATTGTGCATCGTGCAACATAATTCTGGGTGCCATTTAAAAACCATAAGCGCTAATGACTCCATTACTTTTTGTGGTAATGAGGGCTGTTAATTGGAGTACTCTAAAACAAACCTGACCTTTCTAGGATATTCAGAAGCCAAGTTATAAGCCCACAAAGGTGTAACTGGACTACTTCTTTAAAGTGACACCAGGACCGGTGACCTTTGGGACATGGTTTGACCCCCTATAGGAATGTGTGATCATCATGAAACGTTCAGATCACTTACAACTCAATAGATTCTACCTTCCTGTAACGTTTCAGCCTGATTGGACCTTGTTTTCACACAAATGAACCCAGAATGATGTGAAATTGTGCTTCGTGCAACATAATTCTGGGTGCCATTTACAATCCATTAGTGCTAATGACTCCATTCCTTTTTGTGGTTGTAGGGGCTGTTGATTGGAGTACACTAAAACAAACCTGATCTCTCTAGGACATTCAGAAGCCAAGTTATAAGCCCACAAATGTGTAACTGGACTACTTCTTTAAATTGACACCAGATCTGGTGACCTTTGGGACATGGTTTGACCCCCTTAGGAAATTGCTATCATCATGAAACGTTCAGATCACTTACATCTCAATAGATTCTACCTTCTTGTAATGTTTCAGCCTGATTGGACCTTGTTTTCACACAAATGGACCCAGAATGATGTGAAATTGTGCTTCATGCAACATATTCCTGGGTGCCATTTACAAACCATAAGTGCTAATGACTCCATTCCTTTTTGTGGTAATGGGGGCTGTTAATTGGAGTACTCTAAAACAAACCTGACCTCTCTAGGATATTCAGAAGCCAAGTTATAAGCCCACAAAGGTGTAACTGGACTACTTCTTTAAATTGACACCAGATCCGGTGACCTTTGGGACATGGTTTGACCCCCTTAGGAAATTGCTATCATCATGAAACGTTCAGATCACTTACAACTCAATAGATTCTACCTTCTTGTAACGTTTCAGCCTGATTGGACCTTGTTTTCACACAAATGGACCCAGAATGATGTGAAATTGTGCTTCGTGCAACATAATTCTGGGTGCCATTTACAAACCATAAGTGCTAATGACTCCATTCATTTTTGTGGTTGTAGGGGCTGTTGATTGGAGTACACTAAAACAAACCTGATCTCTCTAGGACATTCAGAAGCCAAGTTATAAGCCCACAAATGTGTAACTGGACTACTTCTTTAAAGTGACACCAGGCCTGGTGACCTTTGGGACATGGTTTGACCCCCTATAGGAATGTGCGATCATCATGAAACGTTCAGATCACTTACAACTCAATAGATTCTACCTTCTTGTAACGTTTCAGCCTGATTGGACCTTGTTTTCACACAAATGGACCCAGAATGATGTGAAATTGTGCTTCGTGCAACATAATCCTGGGTGCCATTTACAAACCATAAGTGCTAATTACTCCATTCCTTTTTGTGGTTGTAGGGGCTGTTTATTGGAGTACATTAAAACAAACCTGATCTCTCTAGGACATTCAGAAGCCAAGTTATAAGCCCACAAAAGTGTAACTTGACTACTTCCTTAAAGTGACACCAGGCCCGGTGACCTTTGGGACATGGTTTGACCCCCTATAGGAATGTGCGATCATCATGAAACGTTCAGATAACTTACAACTCAATAGATTCTACCTTCTTGTAACGTTTCAGCCTGATTGGACCTTGTTTTCACACAAATGACCCCAGAATGATGTGAAATTGTGCTTCGTGCAACATAATTCTGGGTGCCATTTAAAAACCATAAGTGCTAATGACTCCATTCCTTTTTGTGGTAATGGGGGCTGTTAATTGGAGTACTCTAAAACAAATCTGACCTCTCTAGGACATTCAGAAGCCATGTTATAAGCCCACAAAGGTGTAACTGGATTACTTTAAATTTACACCAGATCCGGTGACCTTTGGGACATGGTTTGACCCCCTTAGGAAAGTGCTATCATCATGAAACGTTCAGATCACTTACAACTCAATAGATTCTACCTTCCAGTAACGTTTCTGCCTGATTGGACCTTGTTTTCACACAAATGAACCCAGAATGATGTGAAATTGTGCTTCGTGCAACATAATTCTGGGTGCCATTTAAAAACCATAAGTGCTAATGACTCCATTCCTTTTTGTGGTTGTAGGGGCTGTTGATTGGAGTACACTAAAACAAACCTTATCTCTCTAGGACATTCAGAAGCCAAGTTATAAGCCCACAAAGGTGTAACTGGATTACTTTAAATTTACACCAGATCCGGTGACCTTTGGGACATGGTTTGACCCCCTTAGGAAAGTGCTATCATCATGAAACGTTCAGATCACTTACAACTCAATAGATTCTACCTTCCAGTAACGTTTCTGCCTGATTGGACCTTGTTTTCACACAAATGAACCCAGAATGATGTGAAATTGTGCTTCTTGCAACATAATTCTGCGTGCCATTTAAAAACCATAAGTGCTAATGACTCCATTCCTTTTTGTGGTTGTAGGGGCTGTTGATTGGAGTACACTAAAACAAACCTGATCTCTCTAGGACATTCAGAAGCCAAGTTATAAGCCCACAAATGTGTAACTGGACTACTTCTTTAAATTGACACCAGATCCGGTGACCTTTGGGACATGGTTTGACCCCTTATAGGAATGGGCGATCATCATGAAACATTCAGATCACTTACAACTCAATAGATTCTACCTTCTTGTAACGTTTCAGCCTGATTGGACCTTGTTTTCACACAAATGGACCCAGAATGATCTGAAATTATGCTTCGTGCAACATCATTCTGGGTGCCATTTACAAACCATAAGTGCTAATGACTCCATTCATTTTTGTGGTTGTAGGGGCTGTTGATTGGAGTACACTAAAACAAACCTGATCTCTCTAGGACATTCAGAAGCCAAGTTATAAGCCCACAAATGTGTAACTGGACTACTTCTTTAAATTGACACCAGATCTGGTGACCTTTGGGACATGGTTTGACCCCCTTAGGAAATTGCTATCATCATGAAACGTTCAGATCACTTACATCTCAATAGATTCTACCTTCTTGTAATGTTTCAGCCTGATTGGACCTTGTTTTCACACAAATGGACCCAGAATGATGTGAAATTGTGCATCGTGCAACATAATTCTGGGTGCCATTTACAAACCATAAGTGCTAATGACTCCATTCCTTTTTGTGGATGTAGGGGCTGTTGATTGGAGTACACTAAAACAAACCTGACCTCTCTAGGACATTCAGAAGCCAAGTTATAAGCCCACAAATGTGTAACTGGACTACTTCTTTAAATTGACACCAGATCCGGTGATGTTTGGGACATGGTTTGACCCCCTTAGGAAAGTGCTATCATCATGAAATGTTCAGATCACTTACAACTCAATACATTCTACCTTCCTGTAACGTTTCAGCCTGATTGGACCTTGTTTTCACACAAATGAACCCAGAATGATGTGAACTTGTGCTTCGTGCAACATAATTCTGGGTGCCATTTACAAATCATAAGTGCTAATGACTCCATTCCTTTTTGTGGTTGTAGGGGCTGTTGATTGGAGTACACTAAAACAAACCTGATCTCTCTAGGACATTCAGAAGCCAAGTTATAAGCCCACAAATGTGTAACTGGACTACTTCTTTAAATTGACACCAGATCCGGTGACCTTTGGGACATGGTTTGACCCCTTATAGGAATGTGCGATCATCACGAAACATTCAGATCACTTACAACTCAATAGATTCTACCTAGTTGTAACGTTTCAGCCTGATTTGACCTTGTTTTCACACAAATGAACCCAAAATGATGTGAAATGCTTCGTGCAACATAATTCTGGGTGCCATTTACAAACCATAAGTGCTAATGACTCCATTCCTTTTTGTGGTTGTAGGGGCTGTTGATTGGAGTACACTAAAACAAACCTGATCTCTCTAGGACATTCAGAAGCCAAGTTATAAGCCCACAAATGTGTAACTGGACTACTTCTTTAAAGTGACACCAGGCCCGGTGACCTTTGGGACATGGTTTGACCCCCTATAGGAATGTGCGATCAGCAGGAAACATTCAGATCACTTACAACTCAGTAGATTCTACCTTCTTGTAACGTTTCAGCCTGGTTGGACCTTGTTTTCACACAAATGAACCCAGAATGATGTGAAATTGTGCTTCGTGCAACATAATTCTGGGTGCCATTTAAAAACCATAAGTGCTAATGACTCCATTCCTTTTTGTGGTAATGGGGGCTGTTAATTGGAGTACTCTAAAACAAACCTGAACTCTCTAGGATATTCAGAAGCCAAGTTATAAGCCCACAAATGTGTAACTGGACTACTTCTTTAAATTGACACCAGATCCGTTGACCTTTGGGACATGGTTTGACCCCCTTAGGAAAGTGCTATCATCATGAAAAGTTCAGATCACTTACAACTCAATAGATTCTACCTTCCTGTAACGTTTCTGCCTCATTTGACCTTGTTTTCACACAAATGAACCCAGAATGATGTGAAATTGTGCTTCCTGCAACATAATTCTGGGTGCCATTTAAAAACCATAAGTGCTAATGACTCCATTCCTTTTTGTGGTTTTAGGGGCTGTTGATTGGAGTACATTAAAACAAACCTGATCTCTCTAGGACATTCAGAAGCCAAGTTATAAGCCCACAAATGTGTAACTGGACTACTTCTTTAAAGTGACACCAGGCCCGGTGACCTATGGGACATGGTTTGACCCCCTATAGGAATGTGCGATCATCATGAAACATTCAGATCACTTACAACTCAATAGATTCTACCTTCTTGTAACGTTTCAGCCTGATTGGACCTTGTTTTCACACAAATGAACCCAGAATGATGTGAAATTGTGCTTCGTGCAACATAATTCTGGGTGCCATTTAAAAACCATAAGTGCTAATGACTCCATTCCTTTTTGGGGTAATGGGGGCTGTTAATTGGAGTACTCTAAAACAAACCTGACCTCTCTAGAATATTCTGAAGCCAAGTTATAAGCCCACAAATGTGTAACTGGACTACTTCTTTAAAGTGACACCAGGCCCTGTGACCTTTGGGACATGGTTTGACCCCCTATTGGAATGTGCGATCATCATGAAACGTTCAGATCACTTACAACTCAATAGATTCTACCTTCTTGTAACGTTTCAGCCTGATTGGACCTTGTTTTCACACAAATGGACCCAGAATGATGTGAAATTGTGCTTCGTGCAACATAATTCTGGGTGCCATTTACAAACCATAAGTGCTAATGACTCCATTCCTTTTTGTGTTGTTAGGGGCTGTTGATTGGAGTACATTAAAACAAACCTGATCTCTCTAGGACATTCAGAAGCCAAGTTATAAGCCCACAAAGGTGTAACTGGACTACTTCTTTAAAGTGACACCAGGCCCGGTGACCTTTGGGACATGGTTTGACCCCCTATAGGAATGTGCGATCATCATGAAACATTCAGATCACTTACAACTCAATAGATTCTACCTTCTTGGAACGTTTCAGCATGATTGGACCTTGTTTTCACACAAATGAATCCAGAATGATGTGAAATTGTGCATTGTGCAACATAATTCTGGGTGCCATTTAAAAACCATAAGCGCTAATGACTCCATTCCTTTTTGTGGTAATGAGGGCTGTTAATTGGAGTACTCTAAAACAAACCTGACCTTTCTAGGATATTCAGAAGCCAAGTTATAAGCCCACAAAGGTGTAACTGGACTACTTCTTTAAAGTGACACCAGGACCGGTGACCTTTGGGACATGGTTTGACCCCCTATAGGAATGTGTGATCATCATGAAACGTTCAGATCACTTACAACTCAATAGATTCTACCTTCCTGTAACGTTTCAGCCTGATTGGACCTTGTTTTCACACAAATGAACCCAGAATGATGTGAAATTGTGCTTCGTGCAACATAATTCTGGGTGCCATTTCCAATCCATTAGTGCTAATGACTCCATTCCTTTTTGTGGTTGTAGGGGCTTTTGATTGGAGTACACTAAAACAAACCTGATCTCTCTAGGACATTCAGAAGCCAAGTTATAAGCCCACAAATGTGTAACTGGACTACTTCTTTAAAGTGACACCAGGCCTGGTGACCTTTGGGACATGGTTTGACCCCCTATAGGAATGTGCGATCATCATGAAACGTTCAGATCACTTACAACTCAATAGATTCTACCTTCTTGTAATGTTTCAGCCTGATTGGACCTTGTTTTCACACAAATGGACCCAGAATGATGTGAAATTGTGCTTCATGCAACATATTCCTGGGTGCCATTTACAAACCATAAGTGCTAATGACTCCATTCCTTTTTGTGGTAATGGGGGCTGTTAATTGGAGTACTCTAAAACAAACCTGACCTCTCTAGGATATTCAGAAGCCAAGTTATAAGCCCACAAAGGTGTAACTGGACTACTTCTTTAAATTGACACCAGATCCGGTGACCTTTGGGACATGGTTTGACCCCCTTAGGAAATTGCTATCATCATGAAACGTTCAGATCACTTACAACTCAATAGATTCTACCTTCTTGTAACGTTTCAGCCTGATTGGACCTTGTTTTCACACAAATGGACCCAGAATGATGTGAAATTGTGCTTCGTGCAACATAATTCTGGGTGCCATTTACAAACCATAAGTGCTAATGACTCCATTCATTTTTGTGGTTGTAGGGGCTGTTGATTGGAGTACACTAAAACAAACCTGATCTCTCTAGGACATTCAGAAGCCAAGTTATAAGCCCACAAATGTGTAACTGGACTACTTCTTTAAAGTGACACCAGGCCTGGTGACCTTTGGGACATGGTTTGACCCCCTATAGGAATGTGCGATCATCATGAAACGTTCAGATCACTTACAACTCAATAGATTCTACCTTCTTGTAACGTTTCAGCCTGATTGGACCTTGTTTTCACACAAATGGACCCAGAATGATGTGAAATTGTGCTTCGTGCAACATAATCCTGGGTGCCATTTACAAACCATAAGTGCTAATTACTCCATTCCTTTTTGTGGTTGTAGGGGCTGTTTATTGGAGTACATTAAAACAAACCTGATCTCTCTAGGACATTCAGAAGCCAAGTTATAAGCCCACAAAAGTGTAACTTGACTACTTCCTTAAAGTGACACCAGGCCCGGTGACCTTTGGGACATGGTTTGACCCCCTATAGGAATGTGCGATCATCATGAAACGTTCAGATAACTTACAACTCAATAGATTCTACCTTCTTGTAACGTTTCAGCCTGATTGGACCTTGTTTTCACACAAATGACCCCAGAATGATGTGAAATTGTGCTTCGTGCAACATAATTCTGGGTGCCATTTAAAAACCATAAGTGCTAATGACTCCATTCCTTTTTGTGGTAATGGGGGCTGTTAATTGGAGTACTCTAAAACAAATCTGACCTCTCTAGGACATTCAGAAGCCATGTTATAAGCCCACAAAGGTGTAACTGGACTACTTCTTTAAATTTACACCAGATCCAGTGACCTTTGGGACATGGTTTGACCCCCTTAGGAAAGTGCTATCATCATGAAACGTTCAGATCACTTACAACTCAATAGATTCTACCTTCCAGTAACGTTTCTGCCTGATTGGACCTTGTTTTCACACAAATGAACCCAGAATGATGTGAAATTGTGCTTCGTGCAACATAATTCTGGGTGCCATTTAAAAACCATAAGTGCTAATGACTCCATTCCTTTTTGTGGTTGTAGGGGCTGTTGATTGGAGTACACTAAAACAAACCTTATCTCTCTAGGACATTCAGAAGCCAAGTTATAAGCCCACAAATGTGTAACTGGACTACTTCTTTAAATTGACACCAGATCCGGTGACCTTTGGGACATGGTTTGACCCCCTTAGGAAAGTGCTATCATCAAGAAACGTTCAGATCACTTATAACTCAATAGATTCTACCTTCCTGTAACGTTTCAGCCTGATTGGACCTTTGTTTTCACACAAATGAACCCAGAATGATGTGAAATTGTGCTTCTTGCAACATAATTCTGCGTGCCATTTAAAAACCATAAGTGCTAATGACTCCATTCCTTTTTGTGGTTGTAGGGGCTGTTGATTGGAGTACACTAAAACAAACCTGATCTCTCTAGGACATTCAGAAGCCAAGTTATAAGCCCACAAATGTGTAACTGGACTACTTCTTTAAATTGACACCAGATCCGGTGACCTTTGGGACATGATTTGACCCCTTATAGGAATGTGCGATCATCATGAAACATTCAGATCACTTACAACTCAATAGATTCTACCTTCTTGTAACGTTTCAGCCTGATTGGACCTTGTTTTCACACAAATGGACCCAGAATGATGTGAAATTATGCTTCGTGCAACATCATTCTGGGTGCCATTTACAAACCATAAGTGCTAATGACTCCATTCATTTTTGTGGTTGTAGGGGCTGTTGATTGGAGTACACTAAAACAAACCTGATCTCTCTAGGACATTCAGAAGCCAAGTTATAAGCCCACAAATGTGTAACTGGACTACTTCTTTAAAGTGACACCAGGCCTGGTGACCTTCTGGACATGGTTTTACCCCCTATAGGAATCTGCGATCATCATGAAACGTTCAGATCACTTACAACTCAATAGATTCTACCTTCTTGTAACGTTTCAGCCTGATTGGACTTTGTTTTCACACAAATGGACCCAGAATGATGTGAAATTGTGCATCGTGCAACATAATTCTGGGTGCCATTTACAAACCATAAGTGCTAATGACTCCATTCCTTTTTGTGGATGTAGGGGCTGTTGATTGGAGTACACTAAAACAAACCTGACCTCTCTAGGACATTCAGAAGCCAAGTTATAAGCCCACAAATGTGTAACTGGACTACTTCTTTAAATTGACACCAGATCCGGTGATGTTTGGGACATGGTTTGACCCCCTTAGGAAAGTGCTATCATCATGAAACGTTCAGATCACTTACAACTCAATACATTCTACCTTCCTGTAACGTTTCAGCCTGATTGGACCTTGTTTTCACACAAATGAACCCAGAATGATGTGAACTTGTGCTTCGTGCAACATAATTCTGGGTGCCATTTACAAATCATAAAAGCTAATGACTCCATTCCTTTTTGTGGTTGTAGGGGCTGTTGATTGGAGTACACTAAAACAAACCTGATCTCTCTAGGACATTCAGAAGCCAAGTTATAAGCCCACAAATGTGTAACTGGACTACTTCTTTAAAGTGACACCAGGCCTGGTGACCTTTGGGACATGGTTTTACCCCCTATAGGAATGTGCGATCATCATGAAACGTTCAGATCACTTACAACTCAATAGATTCTACCTTCTTGTAACGTTTCAGCCTGATTGGACCTTGTTTTCACACAAATGTACTCAGAATGATGTGAAATTGTGCTTCGTGCAACATAATTCTGGGTGCCATTTACAAACCATAAGTGCTAATGACTCCATTCCTTTTTGTGGATGTAGGGGCTGTTGATTGGAGTACATTAAAACAAACCTGACCTCTCTAGGACATTCAGAAGCCAAGTTATAAGCCCACAAATGTGTAACTGGACTACTTCTTTAAATTGACACCAGATCCGGTGACCTTTGGGACATGGTTTGACCCCTTAGGAAAGTGCTATCATCATGAAACATTCAGATCACTTACAACTCAATAGATTCTACATTCTTGCAACGTTTCAGCCTGGTTGGACCTTGTTTTCACACAAATGAACCCAGAATGATGTGAAATTGTGCTTCGTGCAACATAATTCTGGGTGCCATTTAAAAACCATTAGTGCTAATGACTCCATTCCTTTTTGTGGTAATGGGGGCTGTTAATTGGAGTACTCTAAAACAAACCTGAACTCTCTAGGATATTCAGAAGCCAAGTTATAAGCCCACAAAGGTGTAACTGGACTACTTCTTTAAATTGACACCAGATCCGTTGACCTTTGGGACATGGTTTGACCCCCTTAGGAAAGTGCTATCATCATGAAACGTTCAGATCACTTACAACTCAATAGAATCTACCTTCCTGTAACGTTTCTGCCTGATTGGACCTTGTTTTCACACAAATGAACCCAGAATGATGTGAAATTGTGCTTCGTGCAACATAATTCTGGGTGCCATTTAAAAACCATAAGTGCTAATGACTCCATTCCTTTTTGTGGTTTTACGGGCTGTTGATTGGAGTACACTAAAACAAACCTGATCTCTCTAGGACATTCAGAAGCCAAATTATAAGCCCACAAATGTGTAACTGGACTACTTCTTTAAAGTGACACCAGGCCTGGTGACCTTTGGGACATGGTTTTACCCCCTATAGGAATGTGCGATCATCATGAAACGTTCAGATCACTTACAACTCAATAGATTCTACCTTCTTGTAACGTTTCAGCCTGATTGGACCTTGTTTTCACACAAATGGACCCAGAATGATGTGAAAATGTGCTTCGTGCAACATAATCCTGGGTGCCATTTACAAACCATAAGTGCTATTTACTCCATTCCTTTTTGTGGTTGTAGGGGCTGTTGATTGGAGTACACTAAAACAAACCTTATCTCTCTAGGACATTCAGAAGCCAAGTTATAAGCCCACAAATGTGTAACTGGACTACTTCTTTAAATTGACACCAGATCCGGTGACCTTTGGGACATGGTTTGACCCCCTTAGGAAAGTGCTATCATCAAGAAACGTTCAGATCACTTATAACTCAATAGATTCTACCTTCATGTAACGTTTCAGCCTGATTGGACCTTTGTTTTCACACAAATGAACCCAGAATGATGTGAAATTGTGCTTCTTGCAACATAATTCTGCGTGCCATTTAAAAACCATAAGTGCTAATGACTCCATTCCTTTTTGTGGTTGTAGGGGCTGTTGATTGGAGTACACTAAAACAAACTGATCTCTCTAGGACATTCAGAAGCCAAGTTATAAGCCCACAAATGTGTAACTGGACTACTTCTTTAAATTGACACCAGATCCGGTGACCTTTGGGACATGGTTTGACCCCTTATAGGAATGTGCGATCATCATGAAACATTCAGATCACTTACAACTCAATAGATTCTACCTTCTTGTAACGTTTCAGCCTGATTGGACCTTGTTTTCACACAAATGGACCCAGAATGATGTGAAATTATGCTTCGTGCAACATAATTCTGGGTGCCATTTACAAACCATAAGTGCTAATGACTCCATTCCTTTTTGTGGTTGTAGGGGCTGTTGATTGGAGTACACTAAAACAAACATGATCTCTCTAGGACATTCAGAAGCCAAGTTATAAGACCACAAATGTGTAACTGGACTACTTCTTTAAAGTGACACCAGGCCTGGTGACCTTTGGGACATGGTTTGACCCCCTATAGGAATGTGCGATCATCATGAAACGTTCAGATCACTTACAACTCAATAGATTCTACCTTCTTGTAATGTTTCAGCCTGATTGGACCTTGTTTTCACACAAATGGACCCAGAATGATGTGAAATTGTGCTTCATGCAACATATTCCTGGGTGCCATTTACAAACCATAAGTGCTAATGACTCCATTCCTTTTTGTGGTAATGGGGGCTGTTAATTGGAGTACTCTAAAACAAACCTGACCTCTCTAGGATATTCAGAAGCCAAGTTATAAGCCCACAAAGGTGTAACTGGACTACTTCTTTAAATTGACACCAGATCCGGTGACCTTTGGGACATGGTTTGACCCCCTTAGGAAATTGCTATCATCATGAAACGTTCAGATCACTTACAACTCAATAGATTCTACCTTCTTGTAACGTTTCAGCCTGATTGGACCTTGTTTTCACACAAATGGACCCAGAATGATGTGAAATTGTGCTTCGTGCAACATAATTCTGGGTGCCATTTACAAACCATAAGTGCTAATGACTCCATTCATTTTTGTGGTTGTAGGGGCTGTTGATTGGAGTACACTAAAACAAACCTGATCTCTCTAGGACATTCAGAAGCCAAGTTATAAGCCCACAAATGTGTAACTGGACTACTTCTTTAAAATGACACCAGGCCTGGTGACCTTTGGGACATGGTTTGACCCCCTATAGGAATGTGCGATCATCATGAAACGTTCAGATCACTTACAACTCAATAGATTCTACCTTCTTGTAACGTTTCAGCCTGATTGGACCTTGTTTTCACACAAATGGACCCAGAATGATGTGAAATTGTGCTTCGTGCAACATAATCCTGGGTGCCATTTACAAACCATAAGTGCTAATTACTCCATTCCTTTTTGTGGTTGTAGGGGCTGTTGATTGGAGTACATTAAAACAAACCTGATCTCTCTAGGACATTCAGAAGCCAAGTTATAAGCCCACAAAAGTGTAACTTGACTACTTCCTTAAAGTGACACCAGGCCCGGTGACCTTTGGGACATGGTTTGACCCCCTATAGGAATGTGCGATCATCATGAAACGTTCAGATAACTTACAACTCAATAGATTCTACCTTCTTGTAACGTTTCAGCCTGATTGGACCTTGTTTTCACACAAATGACCCCAGAATGATGTTGTATTGTGCTTCGTGCAACATAATTCTGGGTGCCATTTAAAAACCATAAGTGCTAATGACTCCATTCCTTTTTGTGGTAATGGGGGCTGTTAATTGGAGTACTCTAAAACAAACCTGACCTCTCTAGGATATTCAGAAGCCATGTTATAAGCCCACAAAGGTGTAACTGGACTACTTCTTTAAATTTACACCAGATCCGGTGACCTTTGGGACATGGTTTGACCCCCTTAGGAAAGTGCTATCATCATGAAACGTTCAGATCACTTACAACTCAATAGATTCTACCTTCCAGTAACGTTTCTGCCTGATTGGACCTTGTTTTCACACAAATGAACCCAGAATGATGTGAAATTGTGCTTCGTGCAACATAATTCTGGGTGCCATTTAAAAACCATAAGTGCTAATGACTCCATTCCTTTTTGTGGTTGTAGGGGCTGTTGATTGGAGTACAAAAAAACAAACCTTATCTCTCTAGGACATTCAGAAGCCAAGTTATAAGCCCACAAATGTGTAACTGGACTACTTCTTTAAATTGACACCAGATCCGGTGACCTTTGGGACATGGTTTGACCCCCTTAGGAAAGTGCTATCATCAAGAAACGTTCAGATCACTTATAACTCAATAGATTCTACCTTCCTGTAACGTTTCAGCCTGATTGGACCTTTGTTTTCACACAAATGAACCCAGAATGATGTGAAATTGTGCTTCTTGCAACATAATTCTGCGTGCCATTTAAAAACCATAAGTGCTAATGACTCCATTCCTTTTTGTGGTTGTAGGGGCTGTTGATTGGAGTACACTAAAACAAACCTGATCTCTCTAGGACATTCAGAAGCCAAGTTATAAGCCCACAAATGTGTAACTGGACTACTTCTTTAAATTGACACCAGATCCGGTGACCTTTGGGACATGGTTTGACCCCTTATAGGAATGTGCGATCATCATGAAACATTCAGATCACTTACAACTCAATAGATTCTACCTTCTTGTAACGTTTCAGCCTGATTGGACCTTGTTTTCACACAAATGGACCCAGAATGATGTGAAATTATGCTTCGTGCAACATAATTCTGGGTGCCATTTACAAACCATAAGTGCTAATGACTCCATTCATTTTTGTGGTTGTAGGGGCTGTTGATTGGAGTACACTAAAACAAACCTGATCTCTCTAGGACATTCAGAAGCCAAGTTATAAGCCCACAAATGTATAACTGGACTACTTCTTTAAAGTGACACCAGGCCTGGTGACCTTCTGGACATGGTTTTACCCCCTATAGGAATGTGCGATCATCATGAAACGTTCAGATCACTTACAACTCAATAGATTCTACCTTCTTGTAACGTTTCAGCCTGATTGGACCTTGTTTTCACACAAATGGACCCAGAATGATGTGAAATTGTGCATCGTGCAACATAATTCTGGGTGCCATTTACAAACCATAAGTGCTAATGACTCCATTCCTTTTTGTGGATGTAGGGGCTGTTGATTGGAGTACACTAAAACAAACCTGACCTCTCTAGGACATTCAGAAGCCAAGTTATAAGCCCACAAATGTGTAACTGGACTACTTCTTTAAATTGACACCAGATCCGGTGATGTTTGGGACATGGTTTGACCCCCTTAGGAAAGTGCTATCATCATGAAACGTTCAGATCACTTACAACTCAATAGATTCTACCTTCTTGTAACGTTTCAGCCTGATTGGACCTTGTTTTCACACAAATGAACCCAGAATGATGTGAACTTGTGCTTCGTGCAACATAATTCTGGGTGCCATTTACAAACCATAAGTGCTAATGACTCCATTCCTTTTTTTGGTTGTAGGGGCTGTTGATTGGAGTACACTAAAACAAACCTGATCTCTCTAGGACATTCAGAAGCCAAGTTATAAGCCCACAAATGTGTAACTGGACTACTTCTTTAAAGTGACACCAGGCCTGGTGACCTTTGGGACATGGTTTTACCCCCTATAGGAATGTGCGATTATCATGAAACGTTCAGATCACTTACAACTCAATAGATTCTACCTTCTTGTAACGTTTCAGCCTGATTGGACCTTGTTTTCACACAAATGGACCCAGAATGATGTGAAATTGTGCTTCGTGCAACATAATTCTGGGTGCCATTTACAAACCATAAGTGCTAATGACTCCATTCCTTTTTGTGGATGTAGGGGCTGTTGATTGGAGTACACTAAAACAAACCTGACCTCTCTAGGACATTCAGAAGCCAAGTTATAAGCCCACAAATGTGTAACTGGACTACTTCTTTAAATTGACACCAGATCCGGTGACCTTTGGGACATGGTTTGACCCCTTAGGAAAGTGCTATCATCATGAAACATTCAGATCACTTACAACTCAATAGATTCTACATTCTTGCAACGTTTCAGCCTGGTTGGACCTTGTTTTCACACAAATGAACCCAGAATGATGTGAAATTGTGCTTCGTGCAACATAATTCTGGGTGCCATTTAAAAACCATAAGTGCTAATGACTCCATTCCTTTTTGTGGTAATGGGGGCTGTTAATTGGAGTACTCTAAAACAAACCTGAACTCTCTAGGATATTCAGAAGCCAAGTTATAAGCCCACAAAGGTGTAACTGGACTACTTCTTTAAATTGACACCAGATCCGTTGACCTTTGGGACATGGTTTGACCCCCTTAGGAAAGTGCTATCATCATGAAACGTTCAGATCACTTACAACTCAATAGATTCTACCTTCCTGTAACGTTTCTGCCTGATTGGACCTTGTTTTCACACAAATGAACCCAGAATGATGTGAAATTGTGCTTCGTGCAACATAATTCTGGGTGCCATTTAAAAACCATAAGTGCTAATGACTCCATTCCTTTTTGTGGTTTTAGGGGCTGTTGATTGGAGTACATTAAAACAAACCTGATCTCTCTAGAACATTCAGAAGCCAAGTTATAAGCCCACAAATGTGTAACTGGACTACTTCTTTAAAGTGACACCAGGCCCGGTGACCTATGGGACATGGTTTGACCCCCTATAGGAATGTGCGATCATCATGAAACATTCAGATCACTTACAACTCAATAGATTCTACCTTCTTGTAACGTTTCAGCCTGATTGGACCTTGTTTTCACACAAATGAACCCAGAATGATGTGAAATTGTGCTTCGTGCAACATAATTCTGGGTGCCATTTAAAAACCATAAGTGCTAATGACTCCATTCCTTTTTGGGGTAATGGGGGCTGTTAATTGGAGTACTCTAAAACAAACCTGACCTCTCTAGAATATTCAGAAGCCAAGTTATAAGCCCACAAATGTGTAACTGGACTACTTCTTTAAAGTGACACCAGGCCCTGTGACCTTTGGGACATGGTTTGACCCCCTATAGGAATGTGCGATCATCATGAAACGTTCAGATCACTTACAACTCAATAGATTCTACCTTCTTGTAACGTTTCAGCCTGATTGGACCTTGTTTTCACACAAATGGACCCAGAATGATGTGAAATTGTGCTTCGTGCAACATAATTCAGGGTGCCATTTACAAACCATAAGTGCTAATGACTCCATTCCTTTTTGTGTTGTTAGGGGCTGTTGATTGGAGTACATTAAAACAAACCTGATCTCTCTAGGACATTCAGAAGCCAAGTTATAAGCCCACAAAGGTGTAACTGGACTACTTCTTTAAAGTGACACCAGGCCCGGTGACCTTTGGGACATGGTTTGACCCCCTATAGGAATGTGCGATCATCATGAAACATTCAGATCACTTACAACTCAATAGATTCTACCTTCTTGGAACGTTTCAGCATGATTGGACCTTGTTTTCACACAAATGAATTCAGAATGATGTGAAATTGTGCTTTGTGCAACATAATTCTGGGTGCCATTTAAAAACCATAAGCGCTAATGACTCCATTCCTTTTTGTGGTAATGAGGGCTGTTAATTGGAGTACTCTAAAACAAACCTGACCTTTCTAGGATATTCAGAAGCCAAGTTATAAGCCCACAAAGGTGTAACTGGACCACTTCTTTAAAGTGACACCAGGACCGGTGACCTTTGGGACATGGTTTGACCCCTATAGGAATGTGTGATCATCATGAAACGTTCAGATCACTTACAACTCAATAGATTCTACCTTCCTGTAACGTTTCTGCCTGATTGGACCTTGTTTTCACACAAATGAACCCAGAATGATGTGAAATTATGCTTCGTGCAACATAATTCTGGGTGCCATTTACAATCCATTAGAGCTAATGACTCCATTCCTTTTTGTGGTTGTAGGGGCTGTTGATTGGAGTACACTAAAACAAACCTGATCTCTCTAGGACATTCAGAAGCCAAGTTATAAGCCCACAAATGTGTAACTGGACTACTTCTTTAAATTGACACCAGATCCGGTGACCTTTGGGACATTGTTTGACCCCCTTAGGAAATTGTTATCATCATGAAACGTTCAGATCACTTACAACTCAATAGATTCTACCTTCTTGTAATGTTTCAGCCTGATTGGACCTTGTTTTCACACAAATGGACCCAGAATGATGTGAAATTGTGCTTCGTGCAACATAATTCTGGGTGCCATTTACAAACCATAAGTGCTAATGACTCCATTCCTTTTTGTGGTTGTAGGGGCTGTTGATTGGAGTACACTAAAACAAACCTGATCTCTCTAGGACATTCAGAAGCCAAGTTATAAGACCACAAATGTGTAACTGGACTACTTTTTTAAAGTGACAACAGGCCTGGTGACCTTTGGGACATGGTTTGACCCCCTATAGGAATGTGCGATCATCATCAAACGTTCAGATCACTTACAACTCAATAGATTCTACCTTCTTGTAATGTTTCAGCCTGATTGGACCTTGTTTTCACACAAATGGACCCAGAATGATGTGAAATTGTGCTTCGTGCAACATATTCCTGGGTGCCATTTACAAACCATAAGTGCTAATGACTCCATTCCTTTTTGTGGTAATGGGGGCTGTTAATTGGAGTACTCTAAAACAAACCTGCCCTCTCTAGGATATGCAGAAGCCAAGGTATAAGCCCACAAAGGTGTAACTGGACTACTTCTTTAAATTGACACCAGATCCGGTGACCTTTGGGACATGGTTTGACCCCCTTAGGAAATTGCTATCATCATGAAACGTTCAGATCACTTACAACTCAATAGATTCTACCTTCTTGTAACGTTTCAGCCTGATTGGACCTTGTTTTCACACAAATGGACCGAGAATGATGTGAAATTGTGCTTCGTGCAACATAATTCTGGGTGCCATTTACAAACCATAAGTGCTAATGACTCCATTCATTTTTGTGGTTGTAGGGGCTGTTGATTGGAGTACACTAAAACAAACCTGATCTCTCTAGGACATTCAGAAGCCAAGTTATAAGCCCACAAATGTGTAACTGGACTACTTCTTTAAAGTTACACCATGCCTGGTGACCTTTGGGACATGGTTTGACCCCCTATAGGAATGTGCGATCATCATGAAACGTTCAGATCACTTACAACTCAATAGATTCTACCTTCTTGTAATGTTTCAACCTGATTGGACCTTGTTTTCACACAAATGGACCCAGAATGATGTGAAATTGTGCTTCGTGCAACATAATCCTGGGTGCCATTTACAAACCATAAGTGCTAATTACTCCATTCCTTTTTGTGGTTGTAGGGGCTGTTGATTGGAGTACATTAAAACAAACCTGATCTCTCTAGGACATTCAGAAGCCAAGTTATAAGCCCACAAAAGTGTAACTTGACTACTTCCTTAAAGTGACACCAGGCCCGGTGACCTTTGGGACATGGTTTGACCCCCTATAGGAATGTGTGATGATCATGAAACGTTCAGATAACTTACAACTCAATAGATTCTACCTTCTTGTAACGTTTCAGCCTGATTGGACCTTGTTTTCACACAAATGACCCCAGAATGATGTGAAATTGTGCTTCGTGCAACATAATTCTGGGTGCCATTTAAAAACCATAAGTGCTAATGACTCCATTCCTTATTGTGGTAATGGGGGCTGTTAATTGGAGTACTCTAAAACAAACCTGACCTCTCTAGGATATTCAGAAGCCATGTTATAAGCCCACACAGGTGTAACTGGACTACTTCTTTAAATTTACACCAGATCCGGTGACCTTTGGGACATGGTTTGACCCCCTTAGGAAAGTGCTATCATCATGAAACGTTCAGATCACTTACAACTCAATAGATTCTACCTTCCAGTAACGTTTCTGCCTGATTGGACCTTGTTTTCACACAAATGAACCCAGAATGATGTGAACTTGTGCTTCGTGCAACATAATTCTGGGTGCCATTTACAAACCATAAGTGCTAATGACTCCATTCCTTTTTGTGGTTGTAGGGGCTGTTGATTGGAGTACACTAAAACAAACCTGATCTCTCTAGGACATTCAGAAGCCAAGTTATAAGCCCACAAATGTGTAACTGGACTACTTCTTTAAAGTGACACCAGGCCTGGTGACCTTTGGGACATGGTTTTACCCCCTATAGGAATGTGCGATCATCATGAAACGTTCAGATCACTTACAACTCGATAGATTCTACCTTCTTGTAACGTTTCAGCCTGATTGGACCTTGTTTTCACACAAATGGACCCAGAATGATGTGAAATTGTGCTTCGTGCAACATAATTCTGGGTGCCATTTACAAACCATAAGTGCTAATGACTCCATTCCTTTTTGTGGATGTAGGGGCTGTTGATTGGAGTACACTAAAACAAACCTGACCTCTCTAGGACATTCAGAAGCCAAGTTATAAGCCCACAAATGTGTAACTGGACTACTTCTTTAAATTGACACCAGATCCGGTGACCTTTGGGACATGGTTTGACCCCTTAGGAAAGTGCTATCATCATGAAACATTCAGATCACTTACAACTCAATAGATTCTACATTCTTGCAACGTTTCAGCCTGGTTGGACCTTGTTTTCACACAAATGAACCCAGAATGATGTGAAATTGTGCTTCGTGCAACATAATTCTGGGTGCCATTTAAAAACCATAAGTGCTAATGACTCCATTCCTTTTTGTGGTAATGGGGGCTGTTAATTGGAGTACTCTAAAACAAACCTGAACTCTCTAGGGTATTCAGAAGCCAAGTTATAAGCCCACAAAGGTGTAACTGGACTACTTCTTTAAATTGACACCAGATCCGTTGACCTTTGGGACATGGTTTGACCCCCTTAGGAAAGTGCTATCATCATGAAACGTTCAGATCACTTACAACTCAATAGATTCTACCTTCCTGTAACGTTTCTGCCTGATTGGACCTTGTTTTCACACAAATGAACCCAGAATGATGTGAAATTGTGCTTCGTGCAACATAATTCTGGGTGCCATTTAAAAACCATAAGTGCTAATGACTCCATTCCTTTTTGTGGTTTTAGGGGCTGTTGATTGGAGTACATTAAAACAAACCTGATCTCTCTAGGACATTCAGAAGCCAAGTTATAAGCCCACAAATGTGTAACTGGACTACTTCTTTAAAGTGACACCAGGCCCGGTGACCTATGGGACATGGTTTGACCCCCTATAGGAATGTGCGATCATCATGAAACATTCAGATCACTTACAACTCAATAGATTCTACCTTCTTGTAACGTTTCAGCCTGATTGGACCTTGTTTTCACACAAATGAACCCAGAATGATGTGAAATTGTGCTTCGTGCAACATAATTCTGGGTGCCATTTAAAAACCATAAGTGCTAATGACTCCATTCCTTTTTGGGGTAATGGGGGCTGTTAATTGGAGTACTCTAAAACAAACCTGACCTCTCTAGAATATTCAGAAGCCAAGTTATAAGCCCACAAATGTGTAACTGGACTACTTCTTTAAAGTGACACCAGGCCCTGTGACCTTTGGGACATGGTTTGACCCCCTATAGGAATGTGCGATCATCATGAAACGTTCAGATCACTTACAACTCAATAGATTCTACCTTCTTGTAACGTTTCAGCCTGATTGGACCTTGTTTTCACACAAATGGACCCAGAATGATGTGAAATTGTGCTTCGTGCAACATATTTCAGGGTGCCATTTACAAACCATAAGTGCTAATGACTCCATTCCTTTTTGTGTTGTTAGGGGCTGTTGATTGGAGTACATTAAAACAAACCTGATCTCTCTAGGACATTCAGAAGCCAAGTTATAATCCCACAAAGGTGTATCTGGACTACTTCTTTAAAGTGACACCAGGCCCGGTGACCTTTGGGACATGGTTTGACCCCCTATAGGAATGTGCGATCATCATGAAACATTCAGATCACTTACAACTCAATAGATTCTACCTTCTTGGAACGTTTCAGCATGATTGGACCTTGTTTTCACACAAATGAATCCAGAATGATGTGAAATTGTGCTTCGTGCAACATAATTCTGGGTGCCATTTAAAAACCATAAGCGCTAATGACTCCATTCCTTTTTGTGGTAATGAGGGCTGTTAATTGGAGTACTCTAAAACAAACCTGACCTTTCTAGGATATTCAGAAGCCAAGTTATAAGCCCACAAAGGTGTAACTGGACCACTTCTTTAAAGTGAATCCAGGACCGGTGACCTTTGGGACTTGGTTTTACCCCCTATAGGAATGTGTGATCATCATGAAACGTTCAGATCACTTACAACTCAATAGATTCTACCTTCCTGTAACGTTTCTGCCTGATTGGACCTTGTTTTCACACAAATGAACCCAGAATGATGTGAAATTGTGCTTCGTGCAACATAATTCTGGGTGCCATTTACAATCCATTAGAGCTAATGACTCCATTCCTTTTTGTGGTTGTAGGGGCTGTTGATTGGAGTACACTAAAACAAACCTGATCTCTCTAGGACATTCAGAAGCCAAGTTATAAGCCCACAAATGTGTAACTGGACTACTTCTTTAAAGTGACACCAGGCCTGGTGACCTTTGGGACATGGTTTTACCCCCTATAGGAATGTGCGATTATCATGAAACGTTCAGATCACTTACAACTCAATAGATTCTACCTTCTTGTAACGTTTCAGCCTGATTGGACCTTGTTTTCACACAAATGGACCCAGAATGATGTGAAATTGTGCTTCGTGCAACATAATTCTGGGTGCCATTTACAAACCATAAGTGCTAATGACTCCATTCCTTTTTGTGGATGTAGGGGCTGTTGATTGGAGTACACTAAAACAAACCTGACCTCTCTAGGACATTCAGAAGCCAAGTTATAAGCCCACAAATGTGTAACTGGACTACTTCTTTAAATTGACACCAGATCCGGTGACCTTTGGGACATGGTTTGACCCCTTAGGAAAGTGCTATCATCATGAAACATTCAGATCACTTACAACTCAATAGATTCTACATTCTTGCAACGTTTCAGCCTGGTTGGACCTTGTTTTCACACAAATGAACCCAGAATGATGTGAAATTGTGCTTCGTGCAACATAATTCTGGGTGCCATTTAAAAACCATAAGTGCTAATGACTCCATTCCTTTTTGTGGTAATGGGGGCTGTTAATTGGAGTACTCTAAAACAAACCTGAACTCTCTAGGATATTCAGAAGCCAAGTTATAAGCCCACAAAGGTGTAACTGGACTACTTCTTTAAATTGACACCAGATCCGTTGACCTTTGGGACATGGTTTGACCCCCTTAGGAAAGTGCTATCATCATGAAACGTTCAGATCACTTACAACTCAATAGATTCTACCTTCCTGTAACGTTTCTGCCTGATTGGACCTTGTTTTCACACAAATGAACCCAGAATGATGTGAAATTGTGCTTCGTGCAACATAATTCTGGGTGCCATTTAAAAACCATAAGTGCTAATGACTCCATTCCTTTTTGTGGTTTTAGGGGCTGTTGATTGGAGTACATTAAAACAAACCTGATCTCTCTAGAACATTCAGAAGCCAAGTTATAAGCCCACAAATGTGTAACTGGACTACTTCTTTAAAGTGACACCAGGCCCGGTGACCTATGGGACATGGTTTGACCCCCTATAGGAATGTGCGATCATCATGAAACATTCAGATCACTTACAACTCAATAGATTCTACCTTCTTGTAACGTTTCAGCCTGATTGGACCTTGTTTTCACACAAATGAACCCAGAATGATGTGAAATTGTGCTTCGTGCAACATAATTCTGGGTGCCATTTAAAAACCATAAGTGCTAATGACTCCATTCCTTTTTGGGGTAATGGGGGCTGTTAATTGGAGTACTCTAAAACAAACCTGACCTCTCTAGAATATTCAGAAGCCAAGTTATAAGCCCACAAATGTGTAACTGGACTACTTCTTTAAAGTGACACCAGGCCCTGTGACCTTTGGGACATGGTTTGACCCCCTATAGGAATGTGCGATCATCATGAAACGTTCAGATCACTTACAACTCAATAGATTCTACCTTCTTGTAACGTTTCAGCCTGATTGGACCTTGTTTTCACACAAATGGACCCAGAATGATGTGAAATTGTGCTTCGTGCAACATAATTCAGGGTGCCATTTACAAACCATAAGTGCTAATGACTCCATTCCTTTTTGTGTTGTTAGGGGCTGTTGATTGGAGTACATTAAAACAAACCTGATCTCTCTAGGACATTCAGAAGCCAAGTTATAAGCCCACAAAGGTGTAACTGGACTACTTCTTTAAAGTGACACCAGGCCCGGTGACCATTGGGACATGGTTTGACCCCCTATAGGAATGTGCGATCATCATGAAACATTCAGATCACTTACAACTCAATAGATTCTACCTTCTTGGAACATTTCAGCATGATTGGACCTTGTTTTCACACAAATGAATCCAGAATGATGTGAAATTGTGCTTTGTGCAACATAATTCTGGGTGCCATTTAAAAACCATAAGCGCTAATGACTCCATTCCTTTTTGTGGTAATGAGGGCTGTTAATTGGAGTACTCTAAAACAAACCTGACCTTTCTAGGATATTCAGAAGCCAAGTTATAAGCCCACAAAGGTGTAACTGGACCACTTCTTTAAAGTGACACCAGGACCGGTGACCTTTGGGACATGGTTTGACCCCTATAGGAATGTGTGATCATCATGAAACGTTCAGATCACTTACAACTCAATAGATTCTACCTTCCTGTAACGTTTCTGCCTGATTGGACCTTGTTTTCACACAAATGAACCCAGAATGATGTGAAATTATGCTTCGTGCAACATAATTCTGGGTGCCATTTACAATCCATTAGAGCTAATGACTCCATTCCTTTTTGTGGTTGTAGGGGCTGTTGATTGGAGTACACTAAAACAAACCTGATCTCTCTAGGACATTCAGAAGCCAAGTTATAAGCCCACAAATGTGTAACTGGACTACTTCTTTAAATTGACACCAGATCCGGTGACCTTTGGGACATTGTTTGACCCCCTTAGGAAATTGTTATCATCATGAAACGTTCAGATCACTTACAACTCAATAGATTCTACCTTCTTGTAATGTTTCAGCCTGATTGGACCTTGTTTTCACACAAATGGACCCAGAATGATGTGAAATTGTGCTTCGTGCAACATAATTCTGGGTGCCATTTACAAACCATAAGTGCTAATGACTCCATTCCTTTTTGTGGTTGTAGGGGCTGTTGATTGGAGTACACTAAAACAAACCTGATCTCTCTAGGACATTCAGAAGCCAAGTTATAAGACCACAAATGTGTAACTGGACTACTTTTTTAAAGTGACAACAGGCCTGGTGACCTTTGGGACATGGTTTGACCCCCTATAGGAATGTGCGATCATCATCAAACGTTCAGATCACTTACAACTCAATAGATTCTACCTTCTTGTAATGTTTCAGCCTGATTGGACCTTGTTTTCACACAAATGGACCCAGAATGATGTGAAATTGTGCTTCGTGCAACATATTCCTGGGTGCCATTTACAAACCATAAGTGCTAATGACTCCATTCCTTTTTGTGGTAATGGGGGCTGTTAATTGGAGTACTCTAAAACAAACCTGACCTCTCTAGGATATGCAGAAGCCAAGGTATAAGCCCACAAAGGTGTAACTGGACTACTTCTTTAAATTGACACCAGATCCGGTGACCTTTGGGACATGGTTTGACCCCCTTAGGAAATTGCTATCATCATGAAACGTTCAGATCACTTACAACTCAATAGATTCTACCTTCTTGTAACGTTTCAGCCTGATTGGACCTTGTTTTCACACAAATGGACCGAGAATGATGTGAAATTGTGCTTCGTGCAACATAATTCTGGGTGCCATTTACAAACCATAAGTGCTAATGACTCCATTCATTTTTGTGGTTGTAGGGGCTGTTGATTGGAGTACACTAAAACAAACCTGATCTCTCTAGGACATTCAGAAGCCAAGTTATAAGCCCACAAATGTGTAACTGGACTACTTCTTTAAAGTTACACCATGCCTGGTGACCTTTGGGACATGGTTTGACCCCCTATAGGAATGTGCGATCATCATGAAACGTTCAGATCACTTACAACTCAATAGATTCTACCTTCTTGTAATGTTTCAACCTGATTGGACCTTGTTTTCACACAAATGGACCCAGAATGATGTGAAATTGTGCTTCGTGCAACATAATCCTGGGTGCCATTTACAAACCATAAGTGCTAATTACTCCATTCCTTTTTGTGGTTGTAGGGGCTGTTGATTGGAGTACATTAAAACAAACCTGATCTCTCTAGGACATTCAGAAGCCAAGTTATAAGCCCACAAAAGTGTAACTTGACTACTTCCTTAAAGTGACACCAGGCCCGGTGACCTTTGGGACATGGTTTGACCCCCTATAGGAATGTGTGATGATCATGAAACGTTCAGATAACTTACAACTCAATAGATTCTACCTTCTTGTAACGTTTCAGCCTGATTGGACCTTGTTTTCACACAAATGACCCCAGAATGATGTGAAATTGTGCTTCGTGCAACATAATTCTGGGTGCCATTTAAAAACCATAAGTGCTAATGACTCCATTCCTTATTGTGGTAATGGGGGCTGTTAATTGGAGTACTCTAAAACAAACCTGACCTCTCTAGGATATTCAGAAGCCATGTTATAAGCCCACACAGGTGTAACTGGACTACTTCTTTAAATTTACACCAGATCCGGTGACCTTTGGGACATGGTTTGACCCCCTTAGGAAAGTGCTATCATCATGAAACGTTCAGATCACTTACAACTCAATAGATTCTACCTTCCAGTAACGTTTCTGCCTGATTGGACCTTGTTTTCACACAAATGAACCCAGAATGATGTGAACTTGTGCTTCGTGCAACATAATTCTGGGTGCCATTTACAAACCATAAGTGCTAATGACTCCATTCCTTTTTGTGGTTGTAGGGGCTGTTGATTGGAGTACACTAAAACAAACCTGATCTCTCTAGGACATTCAGAAGCCAAGTTATAAGCCCACAAATGTGTAACTGGACTACTTCTTTAAAGTGACACCAGGCCTGGTGACCTTTGGGACATGGTTTTACCCCCTATAGGAATGTGCGATCATCATGAAACGTTCAGATCACTTACAACTCGATAGATTCTACCTTCTTGTAACGTTTCAGCCTGATTGGACCTTGTTTTCACACAAATGGACCCAGAATGATGTGAAATTGTGCTTCGTGCAACATAATTCTGGGTGCCATTTACAAACCATAAGTGCTAATGACTCCATTCCTTTTTGTGGATGTAGGGGCTGTTGATTGGAGTACACTAAAACAAACCTGACCTCTCTAGGACATTCAGAAGCCAAGTTATAAGCCCACAAATGTGTAACTGGACTACTTCTTTAAATTGACACCAGATCCGGTGACCTTTGGGACATGGTTTGACCCCTTAGGAAAGTGCTATCATCATGAAACATTCAGATCACTTACAACTCAATAGATTCTACATTCTTGCAACGTTTCAGCCTGGTTGGACCTTGTTTTCACACAAATGAACCCAGAATGATGTGAAATTGTGCTTCGTGCAACATAATTCTGGGTGCCATTTAAAAACCATAAGTGCTAATGACTCCATTCCTTTTTGTGGTAATGGGGGCTGTTAATTGGAGTACTCTAAAACAAACCTGAACTCTCTAGGGTATTCAGAAGCCAAGTTATAAGCCCACAAAGGTGTAACTGGACTACTTCTTTAAATTGACACCAGATCCGTTGACCTTTGGGACATGGTTTGACCCCCTTAGGAAAGTGCTATCATCATGAAACGTTCAGATCACTTACAACTCAATAGATTCTACCTTCCTGTAACGTTTCTGCCTGATTGGACCTTGTTTTCACACAAATGAACCCAGAATGATGTGAAATTGTGCTTCGTGCAACATAATTCTGGGTGCCATTTAAAAACCATAAGTGCTAATGACTCCATTCCTTTTTGTGGTTTTAGGGGCTGTTGATTGGAGTACATTAAAACAAACCTGATCTCTCTAGGACATTCAGAAGCCAAGTTATAAGCCCACAAATGTGTAACTGGACTACTTCTTTAAAGTGACACCAGGCCCGGTGACCTATGGGACATGGTTTGACCCCCTATAGGAATGTGCGATCATCATGAAACATTCAGATCACTTACAACTCAATAGATTCTACCTTCTTGTAACGTTTCAGCCTGATTGGACCTTGTTTTCACACAAATGAACCCAGAATGATGTGAAATTGTGCTTCGTGCAACATAATTCTGGGTGCCATTTAAAAACCATAAGTGCTAATGACTCCATTCCTTTTTGGGGTAATGGGGGCTGTTAATTGGAGTACTCTAAAACAAACCTGACCTCTCTAGAATATTCAGAAGCCAAGTTATAAGCCCACAAATGTGTAACTGGACTACTTCTTTAAAGTGACACCAGGCCCTGTGACCTTTGGGACATGGTTTGACCCCCTATAGGAATGTGCGATCATCATGAAACGTTCAGATCACTTACAACTCAATAGATTCTACCTTCTTGTAACGTTTCAGCCTGATTGGACCTTGTTTTCACACAAATGGACCCAGAATGATGTGAAATTGTGCTTCGTGCAACATATTTCAGGGTGCCATTTACAAACCATAAGTGCTAATGACTCCATTCCTTTTTGTGTTGTTAGGGGCTGTTGATTGGAGTACATTAAAACAAACCTGATCTCTCTAGGACATTCAGAAGCCAAGTTATAATCCCACAAAGGTGTATCTGGACTACTTCTTTAAAGTGACACCAGGCCCGGTGACCTTTGGGACATGGTTTGACCCCCTATAGGAATGTGCGATCATCATGAAACATTCAGATCACTTACAACTCAATAGATTCTACCTTCTTGGAACGTTTCAGCATGATTGGACCTTGTTTTCACACAAATGAATCCAGAATGATGTGAAATTGTGCTTCGTGCAACATAATTCTGGGTGCCATTTAAAAACCATAAGCGCTAATGACTCCATTCCTTTTTGTGGTAATGAGGGCTGTTAATTGGAGTACTCTAAAACAAACCTGACCTTTCTAGGATATTCAGAAGCCAAGTTATAAGCCCACAAAGGTGTAACTGGACCACTTCTTTAAAGTGAATCCAGGACCGGTGACCTTTGGGACTTGGTTTTACCCCCTATAGGAATGTGTGATCATCATGAAACGTTCAGATCACTTACAACTCAATAGATTCTACCTTCCTGTAACGTTTCTGCCTGATTGGACCTTGTTTTCACACAAATGAACCCAGAATGATGTGAAATTGTGCTTCGTGCAACATAATTCTGGGTGCCATTTACAATCCATTAGAGCTAATGACTCCATTCCTTTTTGTGGTTGTAGGGGCTGTTGATTGGAGTACACTAAAACAAACCTGATCTCTCTAGGACATTCAGAAGCCAAGTTATAAGCCCACAAATGTGTAACTGGACTACTTCTTTAAATTGACACCAGATCCGGTGACCTTTGGGACATGGTTTGACCCCCTTAGGAAATTGCTATCATCATGAAACGTTCAGATCACTTACAACTCAATAGATTCTACCTTCTTGTAATGTTTCAGCCTGATTGGACCTTGTTTTCACACAAATGGACCCAGAATGATGTGAAATTGTGCTTCGTGCAACATAATTCTGGGTGCCATTTACAAACCATAAGTGCTAATGACTCCATTCCTTTTTGTGGTTGTAGGGGCTGTTGATTGGAGTACACTAAAACAAACCTGATCTCTCTAGGACATTCAGAAGCCAAGTTATAAGACCACAAATGTGTAATTGGACTACTTTTTTAAAGTGACACCAGGCCTGGTGACCTTTGGGACATGGTTTGACCCCCTATAGGAATGTGCGATCATCATCAAACGTTCAGATCACTTACAACTCAATAGATTCTACCTTCTTGTAATGTTTCAGCCTGATTGGACATTGTTTTCACACAAATGGACCCAGAATGATGTGAAATTGTGCTTCGTGCAACATATTCCTGGGTGCCATTTACAAACCATAAGTGCTAATGACTCCATTCCTTTTTGTGGTAATGGGGGCTGTTAATTGGAGTACTCTAAAACAAACCTGACCTCTCTAGGATATTCAGAAGCCAAGGTATAAGCCCACAAAGGTGTAACTGGACTACTTCTTTAAATTGACACCAGATCCGGTGACCTTTGGGACATGGTTTGACCCCCTTAGGAAATTGCTATCATCATGAAACGTTCAGATCACTTACAACTCAATAGATTCTACCTTCTTGTAACGTTTCAGCCTGATTGGACCTTGTTTTCACACAAATGGACCCAGAATGATGTGAAATTGTGCTTCGTGCAACATAATTCTGGGTGCCATTTACAAACCATAAGTGCTAATGACTCCATTCATTTTTGTGGTTGTAGGGGCTGTTGATTGGAGTACACTAAAACAAACCTGATCTCTCTAGGACATTCAGAAGCCAAGTTATAAGCCCACAAATGTGTAACTGGACTTCTTCTTTAAAGTTACACCAGGCCTGGTGACCTTTGGGACATGGTTTGACCCCCTATAGGAATGTGCGATCATCATGAAACGTTCAGATCACTTACAACTCAATAGATTCTACCTTCTTGTAATGTTTCAACCTGATTGGACCTTGTTTTCACACAAATGGACCCAGAATGATGTGAAATTGTGCTTCGTGCAACATAATCCTGGGTGCCATTTACAAACCATAAGTGCTAATTACTCCATTCCTTTTTGTGGTTGTAGGGGCTGTTGATTGGAGTACATTAAAACAAACCTGATCTCTCTAGGACATTCAGAAGCCAAGTTATAAGCCCACAAAAGTGTAACTTGACTACTTCCTTAAAGTGACACCAGGCCCGGTGACCTTTGGGACATGGTTTGACCCCCTATAGGAATGTGCGATCATCATGAAACGTTCAGATAACTTACAACTCAATAGATTCTACCTTCTTGTAACGTTTCAGCCTGATTGGACCTTGTTTTCACACAAATGACCCCAGAATGATGTGAAATTGTGCTTCGTGCAACATAATTCTGGGTGCCATTTAAAAACCATAAGTGCTAATGACTCCATTCCTTATTGTGGTAATGGGGGCTGTTAATTGGAGTACTCTAAAACAAACCTGACCTCTCTAGGATATTCAGAAGCCATGTTATAAGCCCACAAAGGTGTAACTGGACTACTTCTTTAAATTTACACCAGATCCGGTGACTTTTGGGACATGGTTTGACCCCCTTAGGAAAGTGCTATCATCATGAAACGTTCAGATCACTTACAACTCAATAGATTCTACCTTCCAGTAACGTTTCTGCCTGATTGGACCTTGTTTTCACACAAATGAACCCAGAATGATGTGAAATTGTGCTTCGTGCAACATAATTCTGGGTGCCATTTAAAAACCATAAGTGCTAATGACTCCATTCCTTTTTGTGGTTGTAGGGGCTGTTGATTGGAGTACACTAAAACAAACCTTATCTCTCTAGGACATTCAGAAGCCAAGTTATAAGCCCACAAATGTGTAACTGGACTACTTCTTTAAATTGACACCAGATCCGGTGACCTTTGGGACATGGTTTGACCCCCTTAGGAAAGTGCTATCATCAAGAAACGTTCAGATCACTTATAACTCAATAGATTCTACCTTCCTGTAACGTTTCAGCCTGATTGGACCTTTGTTTTCACACAAATGAACCCAGAATGATGTGAAATTGTGCTTCTTGCAACATAATTCTGCGTGCCATTTAAAAACCATAAGTGCTAATTACTCCATTCCTTTTTGTGGTTGTAGGGGCTGTTGATTGGAGTACAATAAAACAAACCTGATCTCTCTGGGACATTCAGAAGCCAAGTTATAAGCCCACAAATGTGTAACTGGACTACTTCTTTAAATTGACACCAGATCCGGTGACCTTTGGGACATGGTTTGACCCCCTATAGGAATGTGCGATCATCATGAAACGTTCAGATCACTTACAACTCAATAGATTCTACCTTCTTGTAACGTTTCAGCCTGATTGGACCTTGTTTTCACACAAATGGACCCAGAATGATGTGAAATTGTGCATCGTGCAACATAATTCTGGGTGCCATTTACAAACCATAAGTGCGAATGACTACATTCCTTTTTGTGGATGTAGGGGCTGTTGATTGGAGTACACTAAAACAAACCTGACCTCTCTAGGACATTCAGAAGCCAAGTTATAAGCCCACAAATGTGTAACTGGACTACTTCTTTAAATTGACACCAGATCCGGTGATGTTTGGGACATGGTTTGACCCCCTTAGGAAAGTGCTATCATCATGAAACATTCAGATCACTTACAACTCAATAGATTCTACCTTCCTGTAACGTTTCAGCCTGATTGGACCTTGTTTTCACACAAATGAACCCAGAATGATGTGAACTTGTGCTTCGTGCAACATAATTCTGGGTGCCATTTACAAACCATAAGTGCTAATGACTCCATTCCTTTTTGTGGTTGTAGGGGCTGTTGATTGGAGTACATTAAAACAAACCTGATCTCTCTAGGACATTCAGAAGCCAAGTTATAAGCCAACAAAGGTGTAACTGGACTAGTTCTTTAAATTGACACCAGATCCGGTGACGTTTGGGACATGGTTTGACCCCCTTAGGAAAGTGCTATCATCATGAAACGTTCAGATCACTTACAACTGAATAGATTCTACCTTCTTGTAACGTTTCTGCCTGATTGGACCTTGTTTTCACACAAATGAACCCAGAATGATGTGAAATTGTGCTTCGTGCAACATAATTCTGGGTGCCATTTAAAAACCATAAGTACTAATGACTCCATTCCTTTATGGGATAATGGGGGCTGTTAATTGGAGTACTCTAAAACAAACCTGAACTCTCTAGGATATTCAGAAGCCAAGTTATAAGTCAACAAAGGTTTAACTGGACTACTTATTTAAATTGACACCAGATCCGGTGACCTTTGGGACATGGTTTTACCCCCTTAGGAAAGTGCTATCATCATAAAACGTTCAGATCACTTACAACTCAATAGATTCTACCTTCCTGTAACGTTTCTGCCTGATTGGACCTTATTTTCACACAAATGAAACCAGAATGATGTGAAATTGTGTTTCGTGCAACATAATTCTGGGTGCCATTTAAAAACCATAAGTGCTAATGACTCCATTCCTTTTTGTGGTTGTAGGAGCTGTTGATTGGAGTACACTAAAACAAACCTGATCTCTCTAGGACATTCAGAAGCCAAGTTATAAGCCCACAAATGTGTAACTGGACTACTTCTTTAAATTGACACCAGATCCGGTGACCTTTGGGACATGGTTTGACCCCCTATAGGAATGTGCGATCATCATGAAACGTTCAGATCACTTACAACTCAATAGATTCTACCTTCCTGTAACGTTTCAGCCTGATTGGACCTTGTTTTCACACAAATGAACCCAGAATGATGTGAAATTGTGCTTCGTGCAACATAATTCTGGGTGCCATTTAAAAGCCATAAGTGCTAATGACTCCATTCCTTTTTGTGGTTGTGGGGCTGTTAATTGGAGTACTCTAAAACAAACCTGACCTCTCTAGGATATTCAGAAGCCAAGTTATAAGCCCACAAAGGTGTAACTGGACTACTTCTTTAAAGTGACACCAGGCCCGATGACCTTTGGGACATGGTTTGACCCCTATAGGAATGTGTGATCATCATGAAACGTTCAGATCACTTACAACTCAATAGATTCTACCTTCCTGTAACGTTTCAGCCTGATTGGACCTTGTTTTCACACAAATGGACCCAGAATGATGTGAAATTGTGCTTCGTGCAACATAATTCTGGGTGCCATTTACAAACCATTAGTGCTAATGACTCCATTCCTTTTTGTGGTTGTAGGGGCTGTTGATTGGAGTACACTAAAACAAACCTGATCTCTCTAGGACATTCAGAAGCCAAGTTATAAGCCCACAACTGTGTAACTGGACTACTTCTTTAAATTGACACCAGATCCGGTGACGTTTGGGACATGGTTTGACCCCCTTAGGAAAGTGCTATCATCATGAAACGTTCAGATCACCTACAACTCAATAGATTCTACCTTCCTATAACGTTCCAGCCTGATTGGACCTTGTTTTCACACAAATGAACCCAGAATGATGTGAAATTGTGCTTCGTGCAACATAATTCTGGGTGCCATTTACAAACCATAAGTGCTAATGACTCCATTCCTTTTTGTGGTTGTAGGAGCTGTTGATTGGAGTACACTAAAACAAACCTGATCTCTCTAGGACATTCAGAAGCCAAGTTATAAGCCCACAAATGTGTAACTGGACTACTTCTTTAAATTGACACCAGATCCGGTGACCTTTGGGACATGGTTTGACCCCCTATAGGAATGTGCGATCATCATGAAACGTTCAGATCACTTACAACTCAATAGATTCTACCTTCCTGTAACGTTTCAGCCTGATTGGACCTTGTTTTCACACAAATGAACCCAGAATGATGTGAAATTGTGCTTCGTGCAACATAATTCTGGGTGCCATTTAAAAGCCATAAGTGCTAATGACTCCATTCCTTTTTGTGGTTGTGGGGCTGTTAATTGGAGTACTCTAAAACAAACCTGACCTCTCTAGGATATTCAGAAGCCAAGTTATAAGCCCACAAAGGTGTAACTGGACTACTTCTTTAAAGTGACACCAGGCCCGATGACCTTTGGGACATGGTTTGACCCCCTATAGGAATGTGTGATCATCATGAAACGTTCAGATCACTTACAACTCAATAGATTCTACCTTCCTGTAACGTTTCAGCCTGATTGGACCTTGTTTTCACACAAATGGACCCAGAATGATGTGAAATTGTGCTTCGTGCAACATAATTCTGGGTGCCATTTACAAACCATTAGTGCTAATGACTCCATTCCTTTTTGTGGTTGTAGGGGCTGTTGATTGGAGTACACTAAAACAAACCTGATCTCTCTAGGACATTCAGAAGCCAAGTTATAAGCCCACAACTGTGTAACTGGACTACTTCTTTAAATTGACACCAGATCCGGTGACGTTTGGGACATGGTTTGACCCCCTTAGGAAAGAGCTATCATCATGAAACGTTCAGATCACCTACAACTCAATAGATTCTACCTTCCTATAACGTTCCAGCCTGATTGGACCTTGTTTTCACACAAATGAACCCAGAATGATGTGAAATTGTGCTTCGTGCAACATAATTCTGGGTGCCATTTACAAATCATTAGTGCTAATGACTCCATTCCTTTTTGTGGTTGTAGGGGCTGTTGATTGGAGTACATTAAAACAAACCTGATCTCTCTAGGACATTCAGAAGCCAAGTTATAAGCCAACAAAGGTGTAACTGGACTACTTCTTTAAAGTGACACCAGGCCCGGTGACCTATGGGACATGGTTTGACTCCCTATAGGAATGTGCGATAATCATGAAACGTTCAGATCACTTACAACTCAATAGATTCTACCTTCTTGTAACGTTTCAGCCTGATTGGACCTTGTTTTCACACAAATGGACCCAGAATGATGTGAAATTGTGCTTTGTGCAACATAATTCTGGGTGCCATTTACAAACCATAAGTGCTAATGACTCCATTCCTTTTTGGGGTAATGGGGGCTGTTAATTGGAGTACTCTAAAACAAACCTGACCTCTCTAGGATATTCAGAAGCCAAGGTATAAGCCCACAAATGTGTAACTGGACTACTTCTTTAAATTGACACCAGATCCGGTGACCTTTGGGACAATGTTTGACCCACTTAGGAAAGTGCTATCATCATGAAATGTTCAGATCACTTACAACTCAATAGATTCTACCTTCCTGTAACGTATCAGCCTGATTGGACCTTGTTTTCACACAAATGAACCCAGAATGATGTGAAATTGTGCTTCTTGCAACATAATTCTGGGTGCCATTTACAAACCATAAGTGCTAATGACTCCATTCCTTTTTGTGGATGTAGGGGCTGTTGATTGGAGTACACTAAAACAAACCTGACCTCTCTAGGACATTCAGAAGCCAAGTTATAAGCCCACAAATGTGTAACTGGACTACTTCTTTAAATTGACAACAGATCCGGTGACCTTTGGGACATGGTTTGACCCCCTATAGGAATGTGCGATCATCATGAAACGTTCAGATCACTTACAACTCAATAGATTCTACCATCCTGTAACGTTTCAGCCTGATTGGACCTTGTTTTCACACAAATGGACCCAGAATGATGTGAAATTGTGCTTCGTGCAACATAATTCTGGGTGCCATTTAAAAGCCATAAGTGCTAATGAATCCATTCCTTTTTGTGGTTGTAGGGGCTGTTATTTGGAGTACTCTAAAACAAACCTGACCTCTCTAGGATATTCAGAAGCCAAGTTATAAGCCCACAAAGGTGTAACTGGACTACTTCTTTAAAGTGACACCAGGCCCGGTGACCTTTGGGACATGGTTTGACCCCCTATAGGAATGTGCGATCATCATGAAACGTTCAGATCACTTACAACTCAGTAGATTCTACCTTCTTGTAACGTTTCAGCCTGACTGGACCTTGTTTTCACACAAATGGACCCAGAATGATGTGAAATATTGCTTTGTGCAACATAATTCTGGGTGCCATTTACAAACCATAAGTGCTAATGACTCCATTCCTTTTTGTGGTTGTAGGGGCTGTTTATTGGAGTACACTAAATAAAACCTGATCTCTCTAGGGCATTCAGAAGCCAAGTTATAAGCCCACAAATGTGTAACTAGACTACTTCTTTAAATTGACACCAGATCCGGTGAGGTTTGGGACATGGTTTGACCCCCTTAGGAAAGTGCTATCATCATGAAACGTTCAGATCACTTACAACTCAATAGATTCTACCTTCCTATAACGTTTCAGCCTGATTGGACCTTGTTTTCACACAAATGAACCCAGAATGATGTGAAATTGTGCTTCGTGCAACATAATTCTGGGTGCCATTTACAAACCATAAGTGCTAATGACTCCATTCCTTTTTGTGTTTGTAGTGGCTGTTGATTGGAGTACACTAAAACAAACCTGATCTCTCTAGGACATTCAGAAGCCAAGTTATAAGCCCACAAAGGTGTAACTGGACTACTTCTTTAAAGTGATACCAGGCCCGGTGACCTTTGGGACATGGTTTTACCCCCTATAGGAATGTGCGATCATCATGAAACGTTCAGATCACTTACAACTCAGTAGATTCTACCTTCTTGTAACGTTTCAGCCTGATTGGACCTTGTTTTCACAAAAATGGACCCAGAATGATGTGAAATTGTGCTTCGTGCAACATAATTCTGGGTGCCATTTACAAACCATAAGTGCTAATGACTCCATTCCTTTTTGTGGTTGTAGGGGCTGTTGATTGGAGTACACTAAAACAAACCTGATCTCTCTAGGGCATTCAGAAGCCAAGTTATAAGCCCACAAATGTGTAACTGGACTACTTCCTTAAATTGACACCAGATCCGGTGACGTTTGGGACATGGTTTGACCCCCTTAGGAAAGTGCTATCATCATGAAACGTTCAGATCACTTACAAATCAATAGAGTCTACCTTCCTATAACGTTTCAGCCTGATTGGACCTTGTTTTCACACAAATGAACCCAGAATGATGTGAAATTGTGCTTCGTGCAACATAATTCTGGGTGCTATTTACAAACCATAAGTGCTTATGACTCCATTCCTTTTTGAGTTTGTAGGGGCTGTTGATTGGAGTACACTAAAACAAACCTGATCTCTCTAGGCCATTCAGAAGCCAAGTTATAAGCCCACAAAGGTGTAACTGGACTACTTCTTTAAAGTGACACCAAGCCCGGTGACCTTTGGGACATGGTTTGACCCCCTATAGGAATGTGTGATCATCATGAAACGTTCAGATCACTTACAACTCAATAGATTCTACCTTCTTGTAACGTTTCAGCCTGATTGGACCTTGTTTTCACACAAATGGACCCAGAATGATGTGAAATTGTGCTTCGTGCAACATAATTCTAGGTGCCATTTACAAACCATAAGTGCTAATGACTCCATTCCTTTTTGGGGTTGTAGGGGCTGTTGATTGGAGTACACTAAAACAAACCTGATCTCTCTTGGACATTCAGAAGCCAAGTTATAAGCCCACAAATGTGTAACTGGACTACTTCTTTAAATTGACACCAGATCCGGTGACCTTTGGGACATGGTTTGACCCCCTTAGGAAAGTGCTATCATCATGAAACGTTCAGATCACTTACAACTCAATAGATTCTACCTTCCTGTAACGTTTCAGCCTGATTGGACCTAGTTTTCACACAAATGGACCCAGAATGATGTGAAATTGTGCTTCGTGCAACATAATGCTGGGTGCCATTTAAAAACCATAAGTGCTAATGACTCCATTCCTTTTTGTGGTTGTAGGGGCTGTTGATTGGAGTACATTAAAATAAACCTGATCTCTCTAGGACATTCAGAAGCCAAGTTACAAGCCCACAAAGGTGTAACTGGACTACTTCTTTAAATTGACACGAGATCCTGTGACCTTTGGGACATGGTTTGACCCCTTATAGGAATGTGCGATCATCATGAAACATTCAGATCACTTACAACTCAATAGATTCTACCTTCTTGTAACGTTTCAGCCTGATTGGACCTTGTTTTCACACAAATGGACCCAGAATAATGTGAATTTGTGCTTCGTGCAACATAATTCTGGGTGCCATTTACAAACCATAAGTGCTAATGACTCCATTCCTTTTTGTGGTTGTAGGGGCTGTTGATTGGAGTACACTAAAACAAACCTGATCTCTCTAGGAAATTCAGAAGCCAAGTTATAAGCCCACAAATGTGTAACTGGACTACTTCTTTAAAGTGACACCAGGCCTGGTGACCTTTGGGACATGGTTTTACCCCCTATAGGAATGTGCGATCATCATGAAACGTTCAGATCACTTACAACTCAATAGATTCTACCTTCTTGTAACGTTTCAGCCTGATTGGGCCTTGTTTTCACACAAATGGACCCAGAATGATATGAAATTGTGCTTCGTGCAACATAATTCTGGGTGCCATTTACAAACCATAAGTGCTAATGACTCCATTCCTTTTTGTGGTTGTAGGGGCTGTTGATTGGAGTACACTAAAACAAACATGATCTCTCTAGGACATTCAGAAGCCAAGTTATAAGCCCACAAATGTGTAACTGGACTACTTCTTTTAGGTGACACCAGGCCCGGTGACCTTTGGGACATGGTTTGACCCCCTATAGGAATGTGCTATCATCATGAAACGTTCAGATCACTTACAACTCAATAGATTCTACCTTCCTGTAACGTTTCAGCCTGATTGGACCTTGTTTTCACACAAATGAACCCAGAATGATGTGAAATTGTGCTTCTTGCAACATAATTCTGGGTGCCATTTACAAACCATAAGTGCTAATGACTCCATTCCTTTTTGTGGTTGTAGGGGCTGTTGATTGGAGTACACTAAAACAAACCTGATCTCTCTAGGACATTCAGAAGCCAAGTTATAAGCCCACAAATGTGTAACTGGACTACTTCTTTAAATTGACACCAGATCCGGTGACCTTTGGGACATGGTTTGACCCCCTTAGGAAAGTGCTATCATCATGAAACGTTCAGATCACTTACAACTCAATAGATTCTACCTTCCTGTAACGTTTCAGCCTGATTGGACCTTGTTTTCACACAAATGAACCCAGAATGATGTGAAATTGTGCTTCGTGCAACATAATTCTGGGTGCCATTTAAAAACCATAAGTGCTAATGACTCCATTCCTTTTTGTGGTTGTAGGGGCTGTTGATTGGAGTACACTAAAACAAACCTGATCTCTCTAGGGCATTCAGAAGCCAAGTTATAAGCCCACAAATGTGTAACAGAACTATTTCTTTAAATTGACACCAGATCCGGTGACGTTTGGGACATGGTTTGACCCCCTTAGGAAAGTTCTATCATCATGAAACGTTCAGATCACTTACAAATCAATAGAGTCTACCTTCCTATAACGTTTCAGCCTGATTGGACCTTGTTTTCACACAAATGAACCCAGAATGATGTGAAATTGTGCTTCGTGCAACATAATTTTGGGTGCCATTTACAAACCATAAGTGCTAATGACTCCATTCCTTTTTGTGTTTGTAGGGGCTGTTGATTGGAGTACACTAAAACAAACCTGATCTCTCTAGGACATTCAGAAGCCAAGTTATAAGCCCACAAATGTGTAACTGGACTATTTCTTTAAATTGACACCAGATCCGACGACCTTTGGGACATGGTTTGACCCCTTATAGGAATGTGCGATCATCATGAAACATTCAAATCACTTACAACTCAATAGATTCTACCTTCTTGTAACGTTTCAGCCTGATTGGACCTTGTTTTCACACAAATGGACCCAGAATGATGTGAAATTGTGCTTCGTGCAACATAATTCTGGGTGCCATTTACAAACCATAAGTGCTAATGACTCCATTCCTTTTTGTGGTTGTAGGGGCTGTTGATTGGAGTACACTAAAACAAACCTGATCTCTCTAGGACATTCAGAAGCCAAGTTATAAGCCCACAAATGTGTAACTGGACTACTTCTTTAAATTGACACCAGGCCTGGTGACCTTTGGGACATGGTTTTACCCCCTATAGGAATGTGTGATCATCATGAAACATTCAGATCACTTACAACTCAATAGATTCTACCTTCTTGTAACGTTTCAGCCTGATTGGACCTTGTTTTCACACAAATGGACCCAGAATGATGTGAAATTGTGCTTCGTGCAACATAATTCTGGGTGCCATTTACAAACCATAAGTGCTAATGACTCCATTCATTTTTGTGGTTGTAGGGGCTGTTGAGTGGAGTACACTAAAACAAACCTGATCTCTCTAGGACATTCAGAAGCCAAGTTATAAGCCCACAAATGTGTAACTGGACTACTTCTTTAAATTGACACCAGATCCGGTGACCTTTGGGACATGGTTTGACCCCCTTAGGAAAGTGCTATCATCATGAAACGTTCAGATCACTTACAACTCAATAGATTCTACCTTTCTGTAACATTTCAGCCTGATTGGACCTTGTTTTCACACAAATGAACCCAGAATGATGTGAAATTGTGCTTCGTGCAACATAATTCTGGGTGCCATTTACAAACCATAAGTGCTAATGACTCCATTCCTTTTTGTGGTTGTAGGGGCTGTTGATTGGAGTACACTAAAACAAACCTGATCTCTCTAGGACATTCAGAAGCCAAGTTATAAGCCCACAAATGTGTAACTGGACTACTTCTTTAAATTGACACCAGGCCTGGTGACCTTTGGGACATGGTTTTACCCCCTATAGGAATGTGTGATCATCATGAAACATTCAGATCACTTACAACTCAATAGATTCTACCTTCTTGTAACGTTTCAGCCTGATTGGACCTTGTTTTCACACAAATGGACCCAGAATGATGTGAAATTGTGCTTCGTGCAACATAATTCTGGGTGCCATTTACAAACCATAAGTGCTAATGACTACATTCATTTTTGTGGTTGTAGGGGCTGTTGATTGGAGTACACTAAAACAAACCTGATCTCTCTAGGACATTCAGAAGCCAAGTTATAAGCCCACAAATGTGTAACTGGACTACTTCTTTAAATTGACACCAGATCCGGTGACCTTTGGGACATGGTTTGACCCCCTTAGGAAAGTGCTATCATCATGAAACGTTCAGATCACTTACAACTCAATAGATTCTACCTTCCTGTAACGTTTCAGCCTGATTGGACCTTGTTTTCACACAAATGAACCCAGAATGATGTGAAATTATGCTTCGTGCAACATAATTCTGGGTGCCATTTACAAACCATAAGTGCTAATGACTCCATTCCTTTTTGTGGTTGTAGGGGCTGTTGATTGGAGTACACTAAAACAAACCTGATCTCTCTAGGTCATTCAGAAGCCAAGTTATAACCACACAAATGTGTAACTGGACTACTTCTTTAAAGTGACACCAGGCCCGGTGACCTTTGGGACATGGTTTGACCCCCTATAGGAATGTGCGATCATCATGAAACGTTCAGATCACTTACAACTCAATAGAGTCTACCTTCCTGTAACGTTTCAGCCTGATTGGACCTTGTTTTCACACAAATGAACCCAGAATGATGTGAAATTGTGCTTTGTGCAACATAATTCTGGGTGCCATTTAAAAACCATAAGTTCTAATGACACCATTCCTTTTTATGGTTGTAGGGGCTGTTGATTGGAGTACATTAAAACAAACCTGATCTCTCTAGGATATTCAGAAGCCAAGTTATAAGCCCACAAAGGTGTAACTGGACTACTTCTTTAAAGTGACACGAGGCCCGGTGACCTATGGGACATGGTTTGACCCCCTATAGGAATGTGCGATCATCATGAAACGTTCAGATCACTTACAACTCAATAGATTCTATCTTCTTGTAACGTTTCAGCCTGATTGGACCTTGTTTTCACACAAATGAACCCAGAATGATGTGAAATTGTGCTTCGTGCAACATAATTATGGGTGCCATTTAAAAACCATAAGTGCTAATGACTCCATTCCTTTTTGTGATTGTAGGGGCTGTTGATTGGAGTACACTAAAACAAACCTGATCTCTAGGATATTCAGAAGCCAAGTTATAAGCCCACAAATGTGTAACTGGACTACTTCTTTAAATTGACACCAGAGCCGGTGACCTTTGGGACATGGGTTGACCCCCTTAGGAAAGTGCTATCATCATGAAACGTTCAGATCACTTACAATTTAATAGATTCTACCTTCCTGTAACTTTTCAGCCTGATTGGACCTTGTTTTCACACAAATGAACCCAGAATGATGTGAAATTGTGCTTCGTGCAACATAATTCTGGGTGCCATTTAAAAACCATAAGTGCTAATGACTCCATTCCTTTTTGTGGTTGTAGGGGCTGTTGATTGGAGTACACTAAAACAAACCTGATCTCTCTAGGACATTCAGAAGCCAAGTTATAAGCCCACAAATGTGTAACTGGACTACTTCTTTAAATTGACACCAGATCCGGTGACCTTTGGGACATAGTTTGACCCCTTATAGGAATGTGCGATCATCATGAAACATTCAGATCACTTACAACTCAATAGATTTTACCTTCATGTAACGTTTCAGCCTGATTGGACCTTGTTTTCACACAAATGGACCCAGAATGATGTGAAATTGTGCTTCGTGCAACATAATTCTGGGTGCCATTTACAAACCATAAGTGCTAATGACTCCATTCCTTTTTGTGGTTGTAGGGGCTGTTGATTGGAGTACACTAAAACAAACCTGATCTCTCTAGGACATTCAGAAGCCAAGTTATAAGCCCACAAATGTGTAACTGGACTACTTCTTTAAATTGACACCAGGCCTGGTGACCTTTGGGACATGGTTTTACCCCCTATAGGAATGTGTGATCATCATGAAACATTCAGATCACTTACAACTCAATAGATTCTACCTTCTTGTAACGTTTCAGCCTGATTGGACCTTGTTTTCACACAAATGGACCCAGAATGATGTGAAATTGTGCTTCGTGCAACATAATTCTGGGTGCCATTTACAAACCATAAGTGCTAATGACTACATTCATTTTTGTGGTTGTAGGGGCTGTTGATTGGAGTACACTAAAACAAACCTGATCTCTCTAGGACATTCAGAAGCCAAGTTATAAGCCCACAAATGTGTAACTGGACTACTTCTTTAAATTGACACCAGATCCGGTGACCTTTGGGACATGGTTTGACCCCCTTAGGAAAGTGCTATCATCATGAAACGTTCAGATCACTTACAACTCAATAGATTCTACCTTCCTGTAACGTTTCAGCCTGATTGGACCTTGTTTTCACACAAATGAACCCAGAATGATGTGAAATTATGCTTCGTGCAACATAATTCTGGGTGCCATTTACAAACCATAAGTGCTAATGACTCCATTCCTTTTTGTGGTTGTAGGGGCTGTTGATTGGAGTACACTAAAACAAACCTGATCTCTCTAGGTCATTCAGAAGCCAAGTTATAACCACACAAATGTGTAACTGGACTACTTCTTTAAAGTGACACCAGGCCCGGTGACCTTTGGGACATGGTTTGACCCCCTATAGGAATGTGCGATCATCATGAAACGTTCAGATCACTTACAACTCAATAGAGTCTACCTTCCTGTAACGTTTCAGCCTGATTGGACCTTGTTTTCACACAAATGAACCCAGAATGATGTGAAATTGTGCTTTGTGCAACATAATTCTGGGTGCCATTTAAAAACCATAAGTTCTAATGACACCATTCCTTTTTATGGTTGTAGGGGCTGTTGATTGGAGTACATTAAAACAAACCTGATCTCTCTAGGATATTCAGAAGCCAAGTTATAAGCCCACAAAGGTGTAACTGGACTACTTCTTTAAAGTGACACGAGGCCCGGTGACCTATGGGACATGGTTTGACCCCCTATAGGAATGTGCGATCATCATGAAACGTTCAGATCACTTACAACTCAATAGATTCTATCTTCTTGTAACGTTTCAGCCTGATTGGACCTTGTTTTCACACAAATGAACCCAGAATGATGTGAAATTGTGCTTCGTGCAACATAATTATGGGTGCCATTTAAAAACCATAAGTGCTAATGACTCCATTCCTTTTTGTGATTGTAGGGGCTGTTGATTGGAGTACACTAAAACAAACCTGATCTCTAGGATATTCAGAAGCCAAGTTATAAGCCCACAAATGTGTAACTGGACTACTTCTTTAAATTGACACCAGAGCCGGTGACCTTTGGGACATGGGTTGACCCCCTTAGGAAAGTGCTATCATCATGAAACGTTCAGATCACTTACAATTTAATAGATTCTACCTTCCTGTAACTTTTCAGCCTGATTGGACCTTGTTTTCACACAAATGAACCCAGAATGATGTGAAATTGTGCTTCGTGCAACATAATTCTGGGTGCCATTTAAAAACCATAAGTGCTAATGACTCCATTCCTTTTTGTGGTTGTAGGGGCTGTTGATTGGAGTACACTAAAACAAACCTGATCTCTCTAGGACATTCAGAAGCCAAGTTATAAGCCCACAAATGTGTAACTGGACTACTTCTTTAAATTGACACCAGATCCGGTGACCTTTGGGACATAGTTTGACCCCTTATAGGAATGTGCGATCATCATGAAACATTCAGATCACTTACAACTCAATAGATTTTACCTTCATGTAACGTTTCAGCCTGATTGGACCTTGTTTTCACACAAATGGACCCAGAATGATGTGAAATTGTGCTTCGTGCAACATAATTCTGGGTGCCATTTACAAACCATAAGTGCTAATGACTCCATTCCTTTTTGTGGTTGTAGGGGCTGTTGACTGGAGTACACTAAAACAAACCTGATCTCTCTAGGACATTCAGAAGCCAAGTTATAAGCCCACAAATGTGTAACTGGACAACTTCTTTAAAGTGACACCAGGCCTGGTGACCTTTGGGACATGGTTTTACCCCCTATAGGAATGTGCGATCATCATGAAACGTTCAGATCACTTACAACTCAATAGATTCTACCTTCTTGTAACGGTACAGCCTGATTGGACCTTGTTTTCACACAAATGAACCCAGAATGATGTGAAATTGTGCTTTGTGCAACATAATTTTGGGTGCCATTTAAAAACCATAAGTGCTAATGACTCCATTCCTTTTTGTGGTTGTAGGGGCTGTTGATTGGAGTACACTAAAACAAACCTGATCTCTCTAGGACATTCAGAAGCCAAGTTATAAGCCCACAAATGTGTAACTGGACTACTTCTTTAAATTGACACCAGATCCGGTGAACTTTGGGACATGGTTTGACCCCCTTAGGAAAGTGCTATCATCATGAAACGTTCAGATCACTTACAATTTAATAGATTCTACCTTCCTGTAACTTTTCAGCCTGATTGGACCTTGTTTTCACACAAATGAACCCAGAATGATGTGAAATTGTGCTTCGTGCAACATAATTCTGGGTGCCATTTAAAAACCATAAGTGCTAATGACTCCATTCCTTTTTGTGGTTGTAGGGGCTGTTGATTGGAGTACACTAAAACAAACCTGATCTCTCTAGGACATTCAGAAGCCAAGTTATAAGCCCACAAATGTGTAACTGGACAACTTCTTTAAAGTGACACCAGGCCTGGTGACCTTTGGGACATGGTTTGACCCCTTATAGGAATGTGCGATCATCATGAAACATTCAGATCACTTACAACTCAATAGATTCTACCTTCTTGTAACGTTTCAGCCTGATTGGACCTTGTTTTCACACAAATGGACCCAGAATGATGTGAAATTGTGCTTCGTGCAACATAATTCTGGGTGCCATTTACAAACCATATGTGCTAATGACTCCATTCCTTTTTGTTGTTGTAGGGGCTGTTGATTGGAGTACACTAAAACAAACCTGATCTCTCTAGGACATTCAGAAGCCAAGTTATAAGCCCACAAATGTGTAACTGGACTACTTCTTTAAAGTGACACCTGGCCTGGTGACCTTTGGGACATGGTTTTACCCCCTATAGGAATGTGCGATCATCATGAAACATTCAGATCACTTACAACTCAATAGATTCTACCTTCTTGTAACGTTTCAGCCTGATTGGACCTTGTTTTCACACAAATGGACCCAGAATGATGTGAAATTGTGCTTCGTGCAACATAATTCTGGGTGCCATTTACAAACCATAAGTGCTAATGACTCCATTCCTTTTTGTGGTTGTAGGGGCTGTTGATTGGAGTACACTAAAACAAACCTGATCTCTCTAGGACATTCAGAAGCCAAGTTATAAGCCCGCAAATGTGTAACTGGACTACTTCTTTAAATTGACACCAGATCCGGTGACCTTTGGCACATGGTTAGACCCCCTAAAGAAAGTGCTATCATCATGAAACGTTCAGATCACTTACAACTCAATAGATTCTACCTTCCTGTAACGTTTCAGCCTGATTGGACCTTGTTTTCACACAAATGAACCCAGAATGATGTGAAATTGTGCTTCGTGCAACATAATTCTGGGTGCCATTTACAAACCATAAGTGCTAATGACTCCATTCCTTTTTGTGGTTGTAGGGGCTGTTGATTGGAGTACACTAAAACAAACCTGATCTCTCTAGGACATTCAGAAGCCAAGTTATAAGCCCAGAAATGTGTAACTGGACTACCTCTTTAAATTGACACCAGATCCGGTGACCTTTGGGACATGGTTTGACCCCTTATAGGAATGTGCGATCATCATGAAACGTTCAGATCACTTACAACTCAATAGATTCTACCTTCTTGTAACGTTTCAGCCTGATTGGACCTTGTTTTCACACAAATGAACCCAGAATGATGTGAAATTGTGCTTCGTGCAACATAATTCTGGGTGCCATTTACAAACCATAAGCGCTAATGACTCCATTCCTTTTTTTGGTTGTAGGGGCTGTTGATTGGAGTACACTAAAACAAACCTGATCTCTCTAGGACATTCAGAAGCCAAGTTATAAGCCCACAAAGGTGTAACTGGACTACTTCTTTAAAGTGACACCAGGCCCGGTGACCTTTGGGACATGGTTTGACCCCCTATAGGAATGTGCGATCATCATGAAACGTTCAGATCACTCACAACTCACTAGATTCTACCTTCTTGTAACGTTTCAGCCTGATTGGACCTTGTTTTCACACAAATGAACCCAGAATGATGTGAAATTGTGTTTTGTGCAACATAATTCTGGGTGCCATTTAAAAACCATAAGTGCTAATGACTCCATTCCTTTTTGTGGTTGTAGGGGCTGTTGATTGGAGGACACTAAAACAAACCTGATCTCACTAGGACATTCAGAAGCCAAGTTATAAGCCCACAAATGTGTAACTGGACTACTTCTTTAAATTGACACCAGATCCGGTGACCTTTGGGACATGGTTTGACCCCCTTAGGAAAGTGCTATCATCATGAAACGTTCAGATCACTCACAATTTAATAGATTCTACGTTCCTGTAACTTTTCAGCCTGATTGGACCTTGTTTTCACACAAATGAACCCAGAATGATGTGAAATTGTGCTTCGTGCAACATAATTCTGGGTGCCATTTAAAAACCATAAGTGCTAATGACTCCATTCCTTTTTGTGGTTGTAGGGGCTGTTGATTGGAGTACACTAAAACAAACCTGATCTCTCTAGGACATTCAGAACCCAAGTTATAAGCCCACAAATGTGTAACTGGACTACTTCTTTAAATTGACACCACATCCGGTGACCTTTGGGACATAGTTTGACCCCTTATAGGAATGTGCGATCATCATGAAACATTCAGATCACTTACAACTCAATAGATTTTACCTTCTTGTAACGTTTCAGCCTGATTGGACCTTGTTTTCACACAAATGGACCCAGAATGATGTGAAATTGTGCTTCGTGCAACATAATTCTGGGTGCCATTTACAAACCATAAGTGCTAATGACTCCATTCCTTTTTGTGGTTGTAGGGGCTGTTGATTGGAGTACACTAAAACAAACCTGATCTCTCTAGGACATTCAGAAGCCAAGTTATAAGCCCACAAATGTGTAACTGGACAACTTCTTTAAAGTGACACCAGGCCTGGTGACCTTTGGGACATGGTTTTACCCCCTATAGGAATGTGCGATCATCATGAAACGTTCAGATCACTTACAACTCAATAGATTCTACCTTCTTGTAACGGTACAGCCTGATTGGACCTTGTTTTCACACAAATGAACCCAGAATGATGTGAAATTGTGCTTTGTGCAACATAATTTTGGGTGCCATTTAAAAACCATAAGTGCTAATGACTCCATTCCTTTTTGTGGTTGTAGGGGCTGTTGATTGGAGTACACTAAAACAAACCTGATCTCTCTAGGACATTCAGAAGCCAAGTTATAAGTCCACAAATGTGTAACTGGACTACTTCTTTAAATTGACACCAGATCCGGTGACCTTTGGGACATGGTTTGACCCCTTATAGGAATGTGCGATCATCATGAAACATTCAGATCACTTACAACTCAATAGATTCTACCTTCTTGTAACGTTTCAGCCTGATTGGACCTTGTTTTCACACAAATGGACCCAGAATGATGTGAAATTGTGCTTCGTGCAACATAATTCTGGGTGCCATTTACAAACCATATGAGCTAATGACTCCATTCCTTTTTGTTGTTGTAGGGGCTGTTGATTGGAGTACACTAAAACAAACCTGATCTCTCTAGGACATTCAGAAGCCAAGTTATAAGCCCACAAATGTGTAACTGGACTACTTCTTTAAAGTGACACCTGGCCTGGTGACCTTTGGGACATGGTTTTACCCCCTATAGGAATGTGCGATCATCATGAAACATTCAGATCACTTACAACTCAATAGATTCTACCTTCTTGTAACGTTTCAGCCTGATTGGACCTTGTTTTCACACAAATGGACCCAGAATGATGTGAAATTGTGCTTCGTGCAACATAATTCTGGGTGCCATTTACAAACCATAAGTGCTAATGACTCCATTCCTTTTTGTGGTTGTAGGGGCTGTTGATTGGAGTACACTAAAACAAACCTGATCTCTCTAGGACATTCAGAAGCCAAGTTATAAGCCCGCAAATGTGTAACTGGACTACTTCTTTAAATTGACACCAGATCCGGTGACATTTGGCACATGGTTAGACCCCCTAAAGAAAGTGCTATCATCATGAAACGTTCAGATCACTTACAACTCAATAGATTCTACCTTCCTGTAACGTTTCAGCCTGATTGGACCTTGTTTTCACACAAATGAACCCAGAATGATGTGAAATTGTGCTTCGTGCAACATAATTCTGGGTGCCATTTACAAACCATAAGTGCTAATGACTCCATTCCTTTTTGTGGTTGTAGGGGCTGTTGATTGGAGTACACTAAAACAAACCTGATCTCTCTAGGACATTCAGAAGCCAAGTTATAAGCCCACAAATGTGTAACTGGACTACCTCTTTAAATTGACACCAGATCCGGTGACCTTTGGGACATGGTTTGACCCCTTATAGGAATGTGCGATCATCATGAAACATTCAGATCACTTACAACTCAATAGATTCTACCTTCTTGTAAAGTTTCAGCCTGATTGGACCTTGTTTTCACACAAATGGACCCAGAATGATGTGAAATTGTGCTTTGTGCAACATAATTTTGGGTGCCATTTAAAAACCATAAGTGCTAATGACTCCATTCCTTTTTGTGGTTGTAGGGGCTGTTGATTGGAGTACACTAAAACAAACCTGATCTCTCTAGGACATTCAGAAGCCAAGTTATAAGCCCACAAAGGTGTAACTGGACTACTTCTTTAAAGTGACACCAGGCCCGGTGACCTTTGGGACATGGTTTGACCCCCTATAGGAATGTGCGATCATCATGAAACGTTCAGATCACTCACAACTCAATAGATTCTACCTTCTTGTAACGTTTCAGCCTGACTGGACCTTGTTTTCACACAAATGAACCCAGAATGATGTGAAATTGTGTTTTGTGCAACATAATTCTGGGTGCCATTTAAAAACCATAAGTGCTAATGACTCCATTCCTTTTTGTGGTTGTAGGGGCTGTTGATTGGAGGACACTAAAACAAACCTGATCTCACTAGGACATTCAGAAGCCAAGTTATAAGCCCACAAATGTGTAACTGGACTACTTCTTTAAATTGACACCAGATCCAGTGACCTTTGGGACATGGTTTGACCCCCTTGGGAAAGTGCTATCATCATGAAACGTTCAGATCACTTACAATTTAATAGATTCTACCTTCCTGTAACTTTTCAGCCTGATTGGACCTTGTTTTCACACAAATGAACCCAGAATGATGTGAAATTGTGCTTCGTGCAACATAATTCTGGGTGCCATTTAAAAACCATAAGTGCTAATGACTCCATTCCTTTTTGTGGTTGTAGGGGCTGTTGATTGGAGTACACTAAAACAAACCTGATCTCTCTAGGACATTCAGAAGCCAAGTTATAAGCCCACAAATGTGTAACTGGACTACTTCTTTAAATTGACACCAGATCCGGTGACCTTTGGGACATAGTTTGACCCCTTATAGGAATGTGCGATCATCATGAAACATTCAGATCACTTACAACTCAATAGATTTTACCTTCTTGTAACGTTTCAGCCTGATTGGACCTTGTTTTCACACAAATGGACCCAGAATGATGTGAAATTGTGCTTCGTGCAACATAATTCTGGGTGCCATTTACAAACCATAAGTGCTAATGACTCCATTCCTTTTTGTGGTTGTAGGGGCTGTTGATTGGAGTACACTAAAACAAACCTGATCTCTCTAGGACATTCAGAAGCCAAGTTATAAGCCCACAAATGTGTAACTGGACAACTTCTTTAAAGTGACACCAGGCCTGGTGAACTTTGGGACATGGTTTTACCCCCTATAGGAATGTGCGATCATCATGAAACGTTCAGATCACTTACAACTCAATAGATTCTACCTTCTTGTAACGGTACAGCCTGATTGGACCTTGTTTTCACACAAATGAACCCAGAATGATGTGAAATTGTGCTTTGTGCAACATAATTTTGGGTGCCATTTAAAAACCATAAGTGCTAATGACTCCATTCCTTTTTGTGGTTGTAGGGGCTGTTGATTGGAGTACACTAAAACAAACCTGATCTCTCTAGGACATTCAGAAGCCAAGTTATAAGTCCACAAATGTGTCACTGGACTACTTCTTTAAATTGACACCAGATCCGGTGACCTTTGGGACATGGTTTGACCCCTTATAGGAATGTGCGATCATCATGAAACATTCAGATCACTTACAACTCAATAGATTCTACCTTCTTGTAACGTTTCAGCCTGATTGGACCTTGTTTTCACACAAATGGACCCAGAATGATGTGAAATTGTGCTTCGTGCAACATAATTCTGGGTGCCATTTACAAACCATATGTGCTAATGACTCCATTCCTTTTTGTTGTTGTAGGGGCTGTTGATTGGAGTACACTAAAACAAACCTGATCTCTCTAGGACATTCAGAAGCCAAGTTATAAGCCCACAAATGTGTAACTGGACTACTTCTTTAAAGTGACACCTGGCCTGGTGACCTTTGGGACATGGTTTTACCCCCTATAGGAATGTGCGATCATCATGAAACATTCAGATCACTTACAACTCAATAGATTCTACCTTCTTGTAACGTTTCAGCCTGATTGGACCTTGTTTTCACACAAATGGACCCAGAATGATGTGAAATTGTGCTTCGTGCAACATAATTCTGGGTGCCATTTACAAACCATAAGTGCTAATGACTCCATTCCTTTTTGTGGTTGTAGGGGCTGTTGATTGGAGTACACTAAAACAAACCTGATCTCTCTAGGACATTCAGAAGCCAAGTTATAAGCCCACTAATGTGTAACTGGACTACTTCTTTAAATTGACACCAGATCCGGTGACCTTTGGCACATGGTTAGACCCCCTAAAGAAAGTGCTATCATCATGAAACGTTCAGATCACTTACAACTCAATAGATTCTACCTTCCTGTAACGTTTCAGCCTGATTGGACCTTGTTTTCACACAAATGAACCCAGAATGATGTGAAATTGTGCTTCGTGCGACATAATTCTCGGTGCCATTTACAAACCATAAGCGCTAATGACTCCATTCCTTTTTGTGGTTGTAGGGGCTGTTGATTGGAGTACACTAAAACAAACCTGATCTCTCTAGGACATTCAGAAGCCAAGTTATAAGCCCACAAATGTGTAACTGGACTACCTCTTTAAATTGACACCAGATCCGGTGACCTTTGGGACATGGTTTGACCCCTTATAGGAATGTGCGATCATCATGAAACATTCAGATCACTTACAACTCAATAGATTCTACCTTCTTGTAAAGTTTCAGCCTGATTGGACCTTGTTTTCACACAAATGGACCCAGAATGATGTGAAATTGTGCTTCGTGCAACATAATTCTGGGTGCCATTTACAAACCATAAGCGCTAATGACTCCATTCCTTTTTGTGGTTGTAGGGGCTGTTGATTGGAGTACACTAAAACAAACCTGATCTCTCTAGGACATTCAGAAGCCAAGTTATAAGCCCACAAATGTGTAACTGGACAACTTCTTTAAAGTGACACCAGGCCTGGTGACCTTTGGGACATGGTTTTACCCCCTATAGGAATGTGCGATCATCATGAAACGTTCAGATCACTTACAACTCAATAGATTCTACCTTCTTGTAACGGTACAGCCTGATTGGACCTTGTTTTCACACAAATGAACCCAGAATGATGTGAAATTGTGCTTTGTGCAACATAATTTTGGGTGCCATTTAAAAACCATAAGTGCTAATGACTCCATTCCTTTTTGTGGTTGTAGGGGCTGTTGATTGGAGTACACTAAAACAAACCTGATCTCTCTAGGACATTCAGAAGCCAAGTTATAAGCCCACAAATGTGTAACTGGACTACTTCTTTAAAGTGACACCTGGCCTGGTGACCTTTGGGACATGGTTTTACCCCCTATAGGAATGTGCGATCATCATGAAACATTCAGATCACTTACAACTCAATAGATTCTACCTTCTTGTAACGTTTCAGCCTGATTGGACCTTGTTTTTACACAAATTGACCCAGAATGATGTGAAATTGTGCTTCGTGCCATATAATTCTGGGTGCCATTTACAAACCATAAGTGCTAATGACTCCATTCCTTTTTGTGGTTGTAGGGGCTGTTGATTGGAGTACACTAAAACAAATTTGATCTCTCTAGGACATTCAGAAGCCAAGTTATAAGCCCGCAAATGTTTAACTGGACTACTTCTTTAAATTGACACCAGATCCGGTGACCTTTGGGACATGGTTAGACCCCCTAAAGAAAGTGCTATCATCATGAAACGTTCAGATCACTTACAACTCAATAGATTCTACCTTCCTGTAACGTTTCAGCCTGATTGGACCTTGTTTTCACACAAATGAACCCAGAATGATGTGAAATTGTGCTTCGTACAACATAATTCTGGGTGCCATTTACAAACCATAAGTGCTAATGACTCCATTCCTTTTTGTGGTTGTAGGGGCTGTTGATTGGAGTACACTAAAACAAACCTGATCTCTCTAGGACATTCAGAAGCCAAGTTATAAGCCCACAAATGTGTAACTGGACAACTTCTTTAAAGTGACACCAGGCCTGGTGACCTTTGGGACATGGTTTTACCCCCTATAGGAATGTGCGATCATCATGAAACGTTCAGATCACTTACAACTCAATAGATTCTACCTTCTTGTAACGGTACAGCCTGATTGGACCTTGTTTTCACACAAATGAACCCAGAATGATGTGAAATTGTGCTTTGTGCAACATAATTTTGGGTGCCATTTAAAAACCATAAGTGCTAATGACTCCATTCCTTTTTGTGGTTGTAGGGGCTGTTGATTGGAGTACACTAAAACAAACCAGATCTCTCTAGGTCATTCAGAAGCCAAGTTATAAGCCCACAAATGTGTAACTGGACTACTTCTTTAAAGTGACACCTGGCCTGGTGACCTTTGGGACATGGTTTTACCCCCTATAGGAATGTTCGATCATCATGAAACATTCAGATCAATTACAACTCAATAGATTCTACCTTCTTGTAACGTTTCAGCCTGATTGGACCTTGTTTTCACACAAATGGACCCAGAATGATGTGAAATTGTGCTTCGTGCAACATAATTCTGGGTGCCATTTACAAACCATAAGTGCTAATGACTCCATTCCTTTTTGTGGTTGTAGGGGCTGTTGATTGGAGTACACTAAAACAAACCTGATCTCTCTAGGACATTCAGAAGCCAAGTTATAAGCCCGCAAATGTGTAACTGGACTACTTCTTTAAATTGACACCAGATCCGGTGACCTTTGGGACATGGTTAGACCCCCTAAAGAAAGTGCTATCATCATGAAACGTTCAGATCACTTACAACTCAATAGATTCTACCTTCCTGTAACGTTTCAGCCTGATTGGACCTTGTTTTCACACAAATGAACCCAGAATGATGTGAAATTGTGCTTCGTGCAACATAATTCTGGGTGCAATTTACAAACCATAAGTGCTAATGACTCCATTCCTTTTTGTGGTTGTAGGGGCTGTTGATTGGAGTACACTAAAACAAACCTGATCTCTCTAGGACATTCAGAAGCCAAGTTATAAGCCCGCAAATGTGTAACTGGACCACTTCTTTAAATTGACACCAGATCCGGTGACCTTTGGGACATGGTTAGACCCCCTAAAGAAAGTGCTATCATCATGAAACGTTCAGATCACTTACAACTCAATAGATTCTACCTTCCTGTAACGTTTCAGCCTGATTGGACCTTGTTTTCACACAAATGAACCCAGAATGATGTGAAATTGTGCTTCGTGCAACATAATTCTGGGTGCCATTTACAAACCATAAGTGCTAATGACTCCATTCCTTTTTGTGGTTGTAGGGGCTGTTGATTGGAGTACACTAAAACAAACCTGATCTCTCTAGGACATTCAGAAGCCAAGTTATAAGCCCACAAATGTGTAACTGGACTACCTCTTTAAATTGACACCAGATCCGGTGACCTTTGGGACATGGTTTGACCCCTTATAGGAATGTGCGATCATCATGAAACATTCAGATCACTTACAACTCAATAGATTCTACCTTCTTGTAAAGTTTCAGCCTGATTGGACCTTGTTTTCACACAAATGGACCCAGAATGATGTGAAATTGTGCTTCGTGCAACATATTTCTGGGTGCCATTTACAAACCATAAGTGCTAATGACTCCATTCCTTTTTGTGGTTGTAGGGGCTGTTGATTGGAGTACACTAAAACAAACCTGATCTCTCTAGGTCATTCAGAAGCCAAGTTATAAGCCCACAAATGTGTAACTGGACTACTTCTTTAAAGTGACACCAGGCCCGGTGACCTTTGGGACATGGTTTGACCCCCTATAGGAATGTGCGATCATCATGAAACGTTCAGATCACTTAAAACTCAATAGATTCTACCTTCTTGTAACGTTTCAGCCTGATTGGACCTTGTTTTCACACAAATGAACCCAGAATGATGTGAAATTGTGCTTCGTGCAACATAATTATGGGTGCCATTTAAAAACCATAAGTGCTAATGACTCCATTCCTTTTTGTGGTTGTAGGGGCTGTTGATTGGAGTACACTAAAACAAACCTGATCTCTCTAGGACATTCAGAAGCCAAGTTATAAGCCCACAAATGTGTAACTGGACTACCTCTTTAAATTGACACCAGATCCGGTGACCTTTGGGACATGGTTTGACCCCTTATAGGAATGTGCGATCATCATGAAACATTCAGATCACTTACAACTCAATAGATTCTACCTTCTTGTAAAGTTTCAGCCTGATTGGACCTTGTTTTCACACAAATGGACCCAGAATGATGTGAAATTGTGCTTCGTGCAACATATTTCTGGGTGCCATTTACAAACCATAAGTGCTAATGACTCCATTCCTTTTTGTGGTTGTAGGGGCTGTTGATTGGAGTACACTAAAACAAACCTGATCTCTCTAGGTCATTCAGAAGCCAAGTTATAAGCCCACAAATGTGTAACTGGACTACTTCTTTAAAGTGACACCAGGCCCGGTGACCTTTGGGACATGGTTTGACCCCCTATAGGAATGTGCGATCATCATGAAACGTTCAGATCACTTAAAACTCAATAGATTCTACCTTCTTGTAACGTTTCAGCCTGATTGGACCTTGTTTTCACACAAATGAACCCAGAATGATGTGAAATTGTGCTTCGTGCAACATAATTATGGGTGCCATTTAAAAACCATAAGTGCTAATGACTCCATTTCTTTTTGTGATTGTAGGGGCTGTTGATTGGAGTACACTAAAACAAACCTGATCTCTCTAGGATATTCAGAAGCCAAGTTATAAGCCCACAAATGTGTAACTGGACTACTTCTTTAAATTGACACCAGATCCGGTGACCTTTGGGACATGGTTAGACCCCCTAAAGAAAGTGCTATCATCATGAAACGTTCAGATCACTTACAACTCAATAGATTCTACCTTCCTGTAACGTTTCAGCCTGATTGGACCTTGTTTTCACACAAATGAACCCAGAATGATGTGAAATTGTGCTTCGTGCAACATAATTCTGGGTGCCATTTACAAACCATAAGTGCTAATGACTCCATTCCTTTTTGTGGTTGTAGGGGCTGTTGATTGGAGTACACTAAAACAAACCTGATCTCTCTAGGACATTCAGAAGCCAAGTTATAAGCCCACAAATGTGTAACTGGACTACCTCTTTAAATTGACACCAGATCCGGTGACCTTTGGGACATGGTTTGACCCCTTATAGGAATGTGCGATCATCATGAAACATTCAGATCACTTACAACTCAATAGATTCTACCTTCTTGTAAAGTTTCAGCCTGATTGGACCTTGTTTTCACACAAATGGACCCAGAATGATGTGAAATTGTGCTTCGTGCAACATATTTCTGGGTGCCATTTACAAACCATAAGTGCTAATGACTCCATTCCTTTTTGTGGTTGTAGGGGCTGTTGATTGGAGTACACTAAAACAAACCTGATCTCTCTAGGTCATTCAGAAGCCAAGTTATAAGCCCACAAATGTGTAACTGGACTACTTCTTTAAAGTGACACCAGGCCCGGTGACCTTTGGGACATGGTTTGACCCCCTATAGGAATGTGCGATCATCATGAAACGTTCAGATCACTTAAAACTCAATAGATTCTACCTTCTTGTAACGTTTCAGCCTGATTGGACCTTGTTTTCACACAAATGAACCCAGAATGATGTGAAATTGTGCTTCGTGCAACATAATTATGGGTGCCATTTAAAAACCATAAGTGCTAATGACTCCATTCCTTTTTGTGGTTGTAGGGGCTGTTGATTGGAGTACACTAAAACAAACCTGATCTCTCTAGGACATTCAGAAGCCAAGTTATAAGCCCACAAATGTGTAACTGGACTACCTCTTTAAATTGACACCAGATCCGGTGACCTTTGGGACATGGTTTGACCCCTTATAGGAATGTGCGATCATCATGAAACATTCAGATCACTTACAACTCAATAGATTCTACCTTCTTGTAAAGTTTCAGCCTGATTGGACCTTGTTTTCACACAAATGGACCCAGAATGATGTGAAATTGTGCTTCGTGCAACATATTTCTGGGTGCCATTTACAAACCATAAGTGCTAATGACTCCATTCCTTTTTGTGGTTGTAGGGGCTGTTGATTGGAGTACACTAAAACAAACCTGATCTCTCTAGGTCATTCAGAAGCCAAGTTATAAGCCCACAAATGTGTAACTGGACTACTTCTTTAAAGTGACACCAGGCCCGGTGACCTTTGGGACATGGTTTGACCCCCTATAGGAATGTGCGATCATCATGAAACGTTCAGATCACTTAAAACTCAATAGATTCTACCTTCTTGTAACGTTTCAGCCTGATTGGACCTTGTTTTCACACAAATGAACCCAGAATGATGTGAAATTGTGCTTCGTGCAACATAATTATGGGTGCCATTTAAAAACCATAAGTGCTAATGACTCCATTTCTTTTTGTGATTGTAGGGGCTGTTGATTGGAGTACACTAAAACAAACCTGATCTCTCTAGGATATTCAGAAGCCAAGTTATAAGCCCACAAATGTGTAACTGGACTACTTCTTTAAATTGACACCAGATCCGGTGACCTTTGGGACATGGTTTGACCCCCTTAGGAAAGTGCTATCATCATGAAACGTTCAGATCACTTACAATTCAATAGATTCTACCTTCTTGTAACGTTTCAGCCTGATTGGACCTTGTTTTCACACAAATGAACCCAGAATGATGTGAAATTGTGCTTCGTGCCATATAATTCTGGGTGCCATTTACAAACCATAAGTGCTAATGACTCCATTCCTTTTTGTGGTTGTAGGGGCTGTTGATTGGAGTACACTAAAACAAATCTGATCTCTCTAGGACATTCAGAAGCCAAGTTATAAGCCCGCAAATGTTTAACTGGACTACTTCTTTAAATTGACACCAGATCCGGTGACCTTTGGGACATGGTTAGACCCCCTAAAGAAAGTGCTATCATCATGAAACGTTCAGATCACTTACAACTCAATAGATTCTACCTTCCTGTAACGTTTCAGCCTGATTGGACCTTGTTTTCACACAAATGAACCCAGAATGATGTGAAATTGTGCTTCGTACAACATAATTCTGGGTGCCATTTACAAACCATAAGTGCTAATGACTCCATTCCTTTTTGTGGTTGTAGGGGCTGTTGATTGGAGTACACTAAAACAAACCTGATCTCTCTAGGACATCCAGAAGCCAAGTTATAAGCCCACAAATGTGTAACTGGACAACTTCTTTAAAGTGACACCAGGCCTGGTGACCTTTGGGACATGGTTTTACCCCCTATAGGAATGTGCGATCATCATGAAACGTTCAGATCACTTACAACTCAATAGATTCTACCTTCTTGTAACGGTACAGCCTGATTGGACCTTGTTTTCACACAAATGAACCCAGAATGATGTGAAATTGTGCTTTGTGCAACATAATTTTGGGTGCCATTTAAAAACCATAAGTGCTAATGACTCCATTCCTTTTTGTGGTTGTAGGGGCTGTTGATTGGAGTACACTAAAACAAACCAGATCTCTCTAGGTCATTCAGAAGCCAAGTTATAAGCCCACAAATGTGTAACTGGACTACTTCTTTAAAGTGACACCTGGCCTGGTGACCTTTGGGACATGGTTTTACCCCCTATAGGAATGTTCGATCATCATGAAACATTCAGATCAATTACAACTCAATAGATTCTACCTTCTTGTAACGTTTCAGCCTGATTGGACCTTGTTTTCACACAAATGGACCCAGAATGATGTGAAATTGTGCTTCGTGCAACATAATTCTGGGTGCCATTTACAAACCATAAGTGCTAATGACTCCATTCCTTTTTGTGGTTGTAGGGGCTGTTGATTGGAGTACACTAAAACAAACCTGATCTCTCTAGGACATTCAGAAGCCAAGTTATAAGCCCGCAAATGTGTAACTGGACTACTTCTTTAAATTGACACCAGATCCGGTGACCTTTGGGACATGGTTAGACCCCCTAAAGAAAGTGCTATCATCATGAAACGTTCAGATCACTTACAACTCAATAGATTCTACCTTCCTGTAACGTTTCAGCCTGATTGGACCTTGTTTTCACACAAATGAACCCAGAATGATGTGAAATTGTGCTTCGTGCAACATAATTCTGGGTGCAATTTACAAACCATAAGTGCGAATGACTCCATTCCTTTTTGTGGTTGTAGGGGCTGTTGATTGGAGTACACTAAAACAAACCTGATCTCTCTAGGACATTCAGAAGCCAAGTTATAAGCCCGCAAATGTGTAACTGGACTACTTCTTTAAATTGACACCAGATCCGGTGACCTTTGGGACATGGTTAGACCCCCTAAAGAAAGTGCTATCATCATGAAACGTTCAGATCACTTACAACTCAATAGATTCTACCTTCCTGTAACGTTTCAGCCTGATTGGACCTTGTTTTCACACAAATGAACCCAGAATGATGTGAAATTGTGCTTCGTGCAACATAATTCTGGGTGCCATTTACAAACCATAAGTGCTAATGACTCCATTCCTTTTTGTGGTTGTAGGGGCTGTTGATTGGAGTACACTAAAACAAACCTGATCTCTCTAGGACATTCAGAAGCCAAGTTATAAGCCCACAAATGTGTAACTGGACTACCTCTTTAAATTGACACCAGATCCGGTGACCTTTGGGACATGGTTTGACCCCTTATAGGAATGTGCGATCATCATGAAACATTCAGATCACTTACAACTCAATAGATTCTACCTTCTTGTAAAGTTTCAGCCTGATTGGACCTTGTTTTCACACAAATGGACCCAGAATGATGTGAAATTGTGCTTCGTGCAACATATTTCTGGGTGCCATTTACAAACCATAAGTGCTAATGACTCCATTCCTTTTTGTGGTTGTAGGGGCTGTTGATTGGAGTACACTAAAACAAACCTGATCTCTCTAGGTCATTCAGAAGCCAAGTTATAAGCCCACAAATGTGTAACTGGACTACTTCTTTAAAGTGACACCAGGCCCGGTGACCTTTGGGACATGGTTTGACCCCCTATAGGAATGTGCGATCATCATGAAACGTTCAGATCACTTAAAACTCAATAGATTCTACCTTCTTGTAACGTTTCAGCCTGATTGGACCTTGTTTTCACACAAATGAACCCAGAATGATGTGAAATTGTGCTTCGTGCAACATAATTATGGGTGCCATTTAAAAACCATAAGTGCTAATGACTCCATTCCTTTTTGTGGTTGTAGGCGCTGTTGATTGGAGTACACTAAAACAAACCTGATCTCTCTAGGACATTCAGAAGCCAAGTTATAAGCCCACAAATGTGTAACTGGACTACCTCTTTAAATTGACACCAGATCCGGTGACCTTTGGGACATGGTTTGACCCCTTATAGGAATGTGCGATCATCATGAAACATTCAGATCACTTACAACTCAATAGATTCTACCTTCTTGTAAAGTTTCAGCCTGATTGGACCTTGTTTTCACACAAATGGACCCAGAATGATGTGAAATTGTGCTTCGTGCAACATATTTCTGGGTGCCATTTACAAACCATAAGTGCTAATGACTCCATTCCTTTTTGTGGTTGTAGGGGCTGTTGATTGGAGTACACTAAAACAAACCTGATCTCTCTAGGTCATTCAGAAGCCAAGTTATAAGCCCACAAATGTGTAACTGGACTACTTTTTTAAAGTGACACCAGGCCCGGTGACCTTTGGGACATGGTTTGACCCCCTATAGGAATGTGCGATCATCATGAAACGTTCAGATCACTTAAAACTCAATAGATTCTACCTTCTTGTAACGTTTCAGCCTGATTGGACCTTGTTTTCACACAAATGAACCCAGAATGATGTGAAATTGTGCTTCGTGCAACATAATTATGGGTGCCATTTAAAAACCATAAGTGCTAATGACTCCATTTCTTTTTGTGATTGTAGGGGCTGTTGATTGGAGTACACTAAAACAAACCTGATCTCTCTAGGATATTCAGAAGCCAAGTTATAAGCCCACAAATGTGTAACTGGACTACTTCTTTAAATTGACACCAGATCCGGTGACCTTTGGGACATGGTTTGACCCCCTTAGGAAAGTGCTATCATCATGAAACGTTCAGATCACTTACAATTCAATAGATTCTACCTTCCTGTAACTCTTCAGCCTGATTGGACCTTGTTTTCACACAAATGAACCCAGAATGATGTGAAATTGTGCTTCGTGCAACATAATTCTGGGTGCCATTTAAAAACCATAAGTGCTAATGACTCCATTCCTTTTTGTGGTTGTAGGGGCTGTTGATTGGAGTACACTAAAACAAACCTGATCTCTCTAGGACATTCAGAAGCCAAGTTATAAGCCCACAAATGTGTAACTGGACTACTTCTTTAAAGTGACACCAGGCCTGGTGACCTTTGGGACATGGTTTTACCCCCTATAGGAATGTGCGATCATCATGAAACGTTCAGATCACTTACAACTCAATAGATTCTACCTTCTTGTAACGGTACAGCCTGATTGGACCTTGTTTTCACACAAATGAACCCAGAATGATGTGAAATTGTGCTTTGTGCAACATAATTTTGGGTGCCATTTAAAAACCATAAGTGCTAATGACTCCATTCCTTTTTGTGGTTGTAGGGGCTGTTGATTGGAGTACACTAAAACAAACCTGATCTCTCTAGGACATTCAGAAGCCAAGTTATAAGCCCACAAATGTGTAACTGGACTACTTCTTTAAAGTGACACCTGGCCTGGTGACCTTTGGGACACGGTTTTACCCCCTATAGGAATGTGCGATCATCATGAAACATTCAGATCACTTACAACTCAATAGATTCTACCTTCTTGTAACGTTTCAGCCTGATTGGACCTTGTTTTTACACAAATGGACCCAGAATGATGTGAAATTGTGCTTCGTGCAACATAATTCTGGGTGCCATTTACAAACCATAAGTGCTAATGACTCCATTCCTTTTTGTGGTTGTAGGGGCTGTTGATTGGAGTACACTAAAACAAATCTGATCTCTCTAGGACATTCAGAAGCCAAGTTATAAGCCCGCAAATGTGTAACTGGACTACTTCTTTAAATTGACACCAGATCCGGTGACCTTTGGGACATGGTTAGACCCCCTAAAGAAAGTGCTATCATCATGAAACGTTCAGATCACTTACAACTCAATAGATTCTACCTTCCTGTAACGTTTCAGCCTGATTGGACCTTGTTTTCACACAAATGAACCCAGAATGATGTGAAATTGTGCTTCGTACAACATAATTCTGGGTGCCATTTACAAACCATAAGTGCTAATGACTCCATTCCTTTTTGTGGTTGTAGGGGCTGTTGATTGGAGTACACTAAAACAAACCTGATCTCTCTAGGACATTCAGAAGCCAAGTTATAAGCCCACAAATGTGTAACTGGACAACTTCTTTAAAGTGACACCAGGCCTGGTGACCTTTGGGACATGGTTTTACCCCCTATAGGAATGTGCGATCATCATGAAACGTTCAGATCACTTACAACTCAATAGATTCTACCTTCTTGTAACGGTACAGCCTGATTGGACCTTGTTTTCACACAAATGAACCCAGAATGATGTGAAATTGTGCTTTGTGCAACATAATTTTGGGTGCCATTTAAAAACCATAAGTGCTAATGACTCCATTCCTTTTTGTGGTTGTAGGGGCTGTTGATTGGAGTACACTAAAACAAACCTGATCTCTCTAGGACATTCAGAAGCCAAGTTATAAGCCCACAAATGTGTAACTGGACTACTTCTTTAAATTGACACCAGATCCGGTGACCTTTGGGACATGGTTTGACCCCTTATAGGAATGAGCGATCATCATGAAACATTCAGATCACTTACAACTCAATAGATTCTACCTTCTTGTAACGTTTCAGCCTGATTGGACCTTGTTTTCACACAAATTGACCCAGAATGATGCGAAATTGTGCTTCGTGCAACATAATTCTGGGTGCCATTTACAAACCATATGTGCTAATGACTCCATTCCTTTTTGTGGTTGTAGGGGCTGTTGATTGGAGTACACTAAAACAAACCTGATCTCTCTAGGACATTCAGAAGCCAAGTTATAAGCCCACAAATGTGTAACTGGACAACTTCTTTAAAGTGACACCAGGCCTGGTGACCTTTGGGACATGGTTTTACCCCCTATAGGAATGTGCGATCATCATGAAACGTTCAGATCACTTACAACTCAATAGATTCTACCTTCTTGTAACGGTACAGCCTGATTGGACCTTGTTTTCACACAAATGAACCCAGAATGATGTGAAATTGTGCTTTGTGCAACATAATTTTGGGTGCCATTTAAAAACCATAAGTGCTAATGACTCCATTCCTTTTTGTGGTTGTAGGGGCTGTTGATTGGAGTACACTAAAACAAACCTGATCTCTCTAGGACATTCAGAAGCCAAGTTATAAGCCCACAAATGTGTAACTGGACTACTTCTTTAAAGTGACACCTGGCCTGGTGACCTTTGGGACATGGTTTTACCCCCTATAGGAATGTGCGATCATCATGAAACATTCAGATCACTTACAACTCAAAAGATTCTACCTTCTTGTAACGTTTCAGCCTGATTGGACCTTGTTTTCACACAAATGGACCCAGAATGATGTGAAATTGTGCTTCGTGCAACATAATTCTGGGTGCAATTTACAAACCATAAGTGCTAATGACTCCATTCCTTTTTGTGGTTGTAGGGGCTGTTGATTGGAGTACACTAAAACAAACCTGATCTCTCTAGGACATTCAGAAGCCAAGTTATAAGCCCGCAAATGTGTAACTGGACTACTTCTTTAAATTGACACCAGATCCGGTGACCTTTGGGACATGGTTAGACCCCCTAAAGAAAGTGCTATCATCATGAAACGTTCAGATCACTCACAACTCAATAGATTCTACCTTCTTGTAACGTTTCAGCCTGACTGGACCTTGTTTTCACACAAATGAACCCAGAATGATGTGAAATTGTGTTTTGTGCAACATAATTCTGGGTGCCATTTAAAAACCATAAGTGCTAATGACTCCATTCCTTTTTGTGGTTGTAGGGGCTGTTGATTGGAGTACACTAAAACAAACCTGATCTCTCTAGGACATTCAGAAGCCAAGTTATAAGCCCGCAAATGTGTAACTGGACTACTTCTTTAAATTGACACCAGATCCGGTGACCTTTGGGACATGGTTAGACCCCCTAAAGAAAGTGCTATCATCATGAAACGTTCAGATCACTTACAACTCAATAGATTCTACCTTCCTGTAACGTTTCAGCCTGATTGGACCTTGTTTTCACACAAATGAACCCAGAATGATGTGAAATTGTGCTTCGTGCAACATAATTCTGGGTGCCATTTACAAACCATAAGTGCTAATGACTCCATTCCTTTTTGTGGTTGTAGGGGCTGTTGATTGGAGTACACTAAAACAAACCTGATCTCTCTAGGACATTCAGAAGCCAAGTTATAAGCCCACAAATGTGTAACTGGACTACCTCTTTAAATTGACACCAGATCCGGTGACCTTTGGGACATGGTTTGACCCCTTATAGGAATGTGCGATCATCATGAAACATTCAGATCACTTACAACTCAATAGATTCTACCTTCTTGTAAAGTTTCAGCCTGATTGGACCTTGTTTTCACACAAATGGACCCAGAATGATGTGAAATTGTGCTTCGTGCAACATATTTCTGGGTGCCATTTACAAACCATAAGTGCTAATGACTCCATTCCTTTTTGTGGTTGTAGGGGCTGTTGATTGGAGTACACTAAAACAAACCTGATCTCTCTAGGTCATTCAGAAGCCAAGTTATAAGCCCACAAATGTGTAACTGGACTACTTCTTTAAAGTGACACCTGGCCTGGTGACCTTTGGGACATGGTTTTACCCCCTATAGGAATGTGCGATCATCATGAAACATTCAGATCACTTACAACTCAATAGATTCTACCTTCTTGTAACGTTTCAGCCTGATTGGACCTTGTTTTTACACAAATGGACCCAGAATGATGTGAAATTGTGCTTCGTGCAACATAATTCTGGGTGCCATTTACAAACCATAAGTGCTAATGACTCCATTCCTTTTTGTGGTTGTAGGGGCTGTTGATTGGAGTACACTAAAACAAATCTGATCTCTCTAGGACATTCAGAAGCCAAGTTATAAGCCCGCAAATGTGTAACTGGACTACTTCTTTAAATTGACACCAGATCCGGTGACCTTTGGGACATGGTTAGACCCCCTAAAGAAAGTGCTATCATCATGAAACGTTCAGATCACTTACAACTCAATAGATTCTACCTTCCTGTAACGTTTCAGCCTGATTGGACCTTGTTTTCACACAAATGAACCCAGAATGATGTGAAATTGTGCTTCGTACAACATAATTCTGGGTGCCATTTACAAACCATAAGTGCTAATGACTCCATTCCTTTTTGTGGTTGTAGGGGCTGTTGATTGGAGTACACTAAAACAAACCTGATCTCTCTAGGACATTCAGAAGCCAAGTTATAAGCCCACAAATGTGTAACTGGACAACTTCTTTAAAGTGACACCAGGCCTGGTGACCTTTGGGACATGGTTTTACCCCCTATAGGAATGTGCGATCATCATGAAACGTTCAGATCAGTTACAACTCAATAGATTCTACCTTCTTGTAACGGTACAGCCTGATTGGACCTTGTTTTCACACAAATGAACCCAGAATGATGTGAAATTGTGCTTTGTGCAACATAATTTTGGGTGCCATTTAAAAACCATAAGTGCTAATGACTCCATTCCTTTTTGTGGTTGTAGGGGCTGTTGATTGGAGTACACTAAAACAAACCTGATCTCTCTAGGACATTCAGAAGCCAAGTTATAAGCCCACAAATGTGTAACTGGACTACTTCTTTAAATTGACACCAGATCCGGTGACCTTTGGGACATGGTTTGACCCCTTATAGGAATGTGCGATCATCATGAAACATTCAGATCACTTACAACTCAATAGATTCTACCTTCTTGTAACGTTTCAGCCTGATTGGACCTTGTTTTCACACAAATTGACCCAGAATGATGCGAAATTGTGCTTCGTGCAACATAATTCTGGGTGCCATTTAAAAACCATAAGTGCTAATGACTCCATTCCTTTTTGTGGTTGTAGGGGCTGTTGATTGGAGTACACTAAAACAAACCTGATCTCTCTAGGACATTCAGAAGCCAAGTTATAAGCCCACAAATGTGTAACTGGACTACTTCTTTAAAGTGACACCAGGCCTGGTGACCTTTGGGACATGGTTTTACCCCCTATAGGAATGTGCGATCATCATGAAACGTTCAGATCACTTACAACTCAATAGATTCTACCTTCTTGTAACGGTACAGCCTGATTGGACCTTGTTTTCACACAAATGAACCCAGAATGATGTGAAATTGTGCTTTGTGCAACATAATTTTGGGTGCCATTTAAAAACCATAAGTGCTAATGACTCCATTCCTTTTTGTGGTTGTAGGGGCTGTTGATTGGAGTACACTAAAACAAACCTGATCTCTCTAGGACATTCAGAAGCCAAGTTATAAGCCCACAAATGTGTAACTGGACTACTTCTTTAAAGTGACACCTGGCCTGGTGACCTTTGGGACATGGTTTTACCCCCTATAGGAATGTGCGATCATCATGAAACATTCAGATCACTTACAACTCAATAGATTCTACCTTCTTGTAACGTTTCAGCCTGATTGGACCTTGTTTTTACACAAATGGACCCAGAATGATGTGAAATTGTGCTTCGTGCAACATAATTCTGGGTGCCATTTACAAACCATAAGTGCTAATGACTCCATTCCTTTTTGTGGTTGTAGGGGCTGTTGATTGGAGTACACTAAAACAAATCTGATCTCTGTAGGACATTCAGAAGCCAAGTTATAAGCCCGCAAATGTGTAACTGGACTACTTCTTTAAATTGACACCAGATCCGGTGACCTTTGGGACATGGTTAGACCCCCTAAAGAAAGTGCTATCATCATGAAACGTTCAGATCACTTACAACTCAATAGATTCTACCTTCCTGTAACGTTTCAGCCTGATTGGACCTTGTTTTCACACAAATGAACCCAGAATGATGTGAAATTGTGCTTCGTACAACATAATTCTGGGTGCCATTTACAAACCATAAGTGCTAATGACTCCATTCCTTTTTGTGGTTGTAGGGGCTGTTGATTGGAGTACACTAAAACAAACCTGATCTCTCTAGGACATTCAGAAGCCAAGTTATAAGCCCACAAATGTGTAACTGGACAACTTCTTTAAAGTGACACCAGGCCTGGTGACCTTTGGGACATGGTTTTACCCCCTATAGGAATGTGCGATCATCATGAAACGTTCAGATCACTTACAACTCAATAGATTCTACCTTCTTGTAACGGTACAGCCTGATTGGACCTTGTTTTCACACAAATGAACCCAGAATGATGTGAAATTGTGCTTTGTGCAACATAATTTTGGGTGCCATTTAAAAACCATAAGTGCTAATGACTCCATTCCTTTTTGTGGTTGTAGGGGCTGTTGATTGGAGTACACTAAAACAAACCTGATCTCTCTAGGACATTCAGAAGCCAAGTTATAAGCCCACAAATGTGTAACTGGACTACTTCTTTAAATTGACACCAGATCCGGTGACCTTTGGGACATGGTTTGACCCCTTATAGGAATGAGCGATCATCATGAAACATTCAGATCACTTACAACTCAATAGATTCTACCTTCTTGTAACGTTTCAGCCTGATTGGACCTTGTTTTCACACAAATTGACCCAGAATGATGCGAAATTGTGCTTCGTGCAACATAATTCTGGGTGCCATTTACAAACCATATGTGCTAATGACTCCATTCCTTTTTGTGGTTGTAGGGGCTGTTGATTGGAGTACACTAAAACAAACCTGATCTCTCTAGGACATTCAGAAGCCAAGTTATAAGCCCACAAATGTGTAACTGGACAACTTCTTTAAAGTGACACCAGGCCTGGTGACCTTTGGGACATGGTTTTACCCCCTATAGGAATGTGCGATCATCATGAAACGTTCAGATCACTTACAACTCAATAGATTCTACCTTCTTGTAACGGTACAGCCTGATTGGACCTTGTTTTCACACAAATGAACCCAGAATGATGTGAAATTGTGCTTTGTGCAACATAATTTTGGGTGCCATTTAAAAACCATAAGTGCTAATGACTCCATTCCTTTTTGTGGTTGTAGGGGCTGTTGATTGGAGTACACTAAAACAAACCTGATCTCTCTAGGACATTCAGAAGCCAAGTTATAAGCCCACAAATGTGTAACTGGACTACTTCTTTAAAGTGACACCTGGCCTGGTGACCTTTGGGACATGGTTTTACCCCCTATAGGAATGTGCGATCATCATGAAACATTCAGATCACTTACAACTCAAAAGATTCTACCTTCTTGTAACGTTTCAGCCTGATTGGACCTTGTTTTCACACAAATGGACCCAGAATGATGTGAAATTGTGCTTCGTGCAACATAATTCTGGGTGCAATTTACAAACCATAAGTGCTAATGACTCCATTCCTTTTTGTGGTTGTAGGGGCTGTTGATTGGAGTACACTAAAACAAACCTGATCTCTCTAGGACATTCAGAAGCCAAGTTATAAGCCCGCAAATGTGTAACTGGACTACTTCTTTAAATTGACACCAGATCCGGTGACCTTTGGGACATGGTTAGACCCCCTAAAGAAAGTGCTATCATCATGAAACGTTCAGATCACTCACAACTCAATAGATTCTACCTTCTTGTAACGTTTCAGCCTGACTGGACCTTGTTTTCACACAAATGAACCCAGAATGATGTGAAATTGTGTTTTGTGCAACATAATTCTGGGTGCCATTTAAAAACCATAAGTGCTAATGACTCCATTCCTTTTTGTGGTTGTAGGGGCTGTTGATTGGAGTACACTAAAACAAACCTGATCTCTCTAGGACATTCAGAAGCCAAGTTATAAGCCCGCAAATGTGTAACTGGACTACTTCTTTAAATTGACACCAGATCCGGTGACCTTTGGGACATGGTTAGACCCCCTAAAGAAAGTGCTATCATCATGAAACGTTCAGATCACTTACAACTCAATAGATTCTACCTTCCTGTAACGTTTCAGCCTGATTGGACCTTGTTTTCACACAAATGAACCCAGAATGATGTGAAATTGTGCTTCGTGCAACATAATTCTGGGTGCCATTTACAAACCATAAGTGCTAATGACTCCATTCCTTTTTGTGGTTGTAGGGGCTGTTGATTGGAGTACACTAAAACAAACCTGATCTCTCTAGGACATTCAGAAGCCAAGTTATAAGCCCACAAATGTGTAACTGGACTACCTCTTTAAATTGACACCAGATCCGGTGACCTTTGGGACATGGTTTGACCCCTTATAGGAATGTGCGATCATCATGAAACATTCAGATCACTTACAACTCAATAGATTCTACCTTCTTGTAAAGTTTCAGCCTGATTGGACCTTGTTTTCACACAAATGGACCCAGAATGATGTGAAATTGTGCTTCGTGCAACATATTTCTGGGTGCCATTTACAAACCATAAGTGCTAATGACTCCATTCCTTTTTGTGGTTGTAGGGGCTGTTGATTGGAGTACACTAAAACAAACCTGATCTCTCTAGGTCATTCAGAAGCCAAGTTATAAGCCCACAAATGTGTAACTGGACTACTTCTTTAAAGTGACACCTGGCCTGGTGACCTTTGGGACATGGTTTTACCCCCTATAGGAATGTGCGATCATCATGAAACATTCAGATCACTTACAACTCAATAGATTCTACCTTCTTGTAACGTTTCAGCCTGATTGGACCTTGTTTTTACACAAATGGACCCAGAATGATGTGAAATTGTGCTTCGTGCAACATAATTCTGGGTGCCATTTACAAACCATAAGTGCTAATGACTCCATTCCTTTTTGTGGTTGTAGGGGCTGTTGATTGGAGTACACTAAAACAAATCTGATCTCTCTAGGACATTCAGAAGCCAAGTTATAAGCCCGCAAATGTGTAACTGGACTACTTCTTTAAATTGACACCAGATCCGGTGACCTTTGGGACATGGTTAGACCCCCTAAAGAAAGTGCTATCATCATGAAACGTTCAGATCACTTACAACTCAATAGATTCTACCTTCCTGTAACGTTTCAGCCTGATTGGACCTTGTTTTCACACAAATGAACCCAGAATGATGTGAAATTGTGCTTCGTACAACATAATTCTGGGTGCCATTTACAAACCATAAGTGCTAATGACTCCATTCCTTTTTGTGGTTGTAGGGGCTGTTGATTGGAGTACACTAAAACAAACCTGATCTCTCTAGGACATTCAGAAGCCAAGTTATAAGCCCACAAATGTGTAACTGGACAACTTCTTTAAAGTGACACCAGGCCTGGTGACCTTTGGGACATGGTTTTACCCCCTATAGGAATGTGCGATCATCATGAAACGTTCAGATCACTTACAACTCAATAGATTCTACCTTCTTGTAACGGTACAGCCTGATTGGACCTTGTTTTCACACAAATGAACCCAGAATGATGTGAAATTGTGCTTTGTGCAACATAATTTTGGGTGCCATTTAAAAACCATAAGTGCTAATGACTCCATTCCTTTTTGTGGTTGTAGGGGCTGTTGATTGGAGTACACTAAAACAAACCTGATCTCTCTAGGACATTCAGAAGCCAAGTTATAAGCCCACAAATGTGTAACTGGACTACTTCTTTAAATTGACACCAGATCCGGTGACCTTTGGGACATGGTTTGACCCCTTATAGGAATGTGCGATCATCATGAAACATTCAGATCACTTACAACTCAATAGATTCTACCTTCTTGTAACGTTTCAGCCTGATTGGACCTTGTTTTCACACAAATTGACCCAGAATGATGCGAAATTGTGCTTCGTGCAACATAATTCTGGGTGCCATTTAAAAACCATAAGTGCTAATGACTCCATTCCTTTTTGTGGTTGTAGGGGCTGTTGATTGGAGTACACTAAAACAAACCTGATCTCTCTAGGACATTCAGAAGCCAAGTTATAAGCCCACAAATGTGTAACTGGACTACTTCTTTAAAGTGACACCAGGCCTGGTGACCTTTGGGACATGGTTTTACCCCCTATAGGAATGTGCGATCATCATGAAACGTTCAGATCACTTACAACTCAATAGATTCTACCTTCTTGTAACGGTACAGCCTGATTGGACCTTGTTTTCACACAAATGAACCCAGAATGATGTGAAATTGTGCTTTGTGCAACATAATTTTGGGTGCCATTTAAAAACCATAAGTGCTAATGACTCCATTCCTTTTTGTGGTTGTAGGGGCTGTTGACTGGAGTACACTAAAACAAACCTGATCTCTCTAGGACATTCAGAAGCCAAGTTATAAGCCCACAAATGTGTAACTGGACTACTTCTTTAAAGTGACACCTGGCCTGGTGACCTTTGGGACATGGTTTTACCCCCTATAGGAATGTGCGATCATCATGAAACATTCAGATCACTTACAACTCAATAGATTCTACCTTCTTGTAACGTTTCAGCCTGATTGGACCTTGTTTTTACACAAATGGACCCAGAATGATGTGAAATTGTGCTTCGTGCAACATAATTCTGGGTGCCATTTACAAACCATAAGTGCTAATGACTCCATTCCTTTTTGTGGTTGTAGGGGCTGTTGATTGGAGTACACTAAAACAAATCTGATCTCTCTAGGACATTCAGAAGCCAAGTTATAAGCCCGCAAATGTGTAACTGGACTACTTCTTTAAATTGACACCAGATCCGGTGACCTTTGGGACATGGTTAGACCCCCTAAAGAAAGTGCTATCATCATGAAACGTTCAGATCACTTACAACTCAATAGATTCTACCTTCCTGTAACGTTTCAGCCTGATTGGACCTTGTTTTCACACAAATGAACCCAGAATGATGTGAAATTGTGCTTCCTACAACATAATTCTGGGTGCCATTTACAAACCATAAGTGCTAATGACTCCATTCCTTTTTGTGGTTGTAGGGGCTGTTGATTGGAGTACACTAAAACAAACCTGATCTCTCTAGGACATTCAGAAGCCAAGTTATAAGCCCACAAATGTGTAACTGGACAACTTCTTTAAAGTGACACCAGGCCTGGTGACCTTTGGGACATGGTTTTACCCCCTATAGGAATGTGCGATCATCATGAAACGTTCAGATCACTTACAACTCAATAGATTCTACCTTCTTGTAACGGTACAGCCTGATTGGACCTTGTTTTCACACAAATGAACCCAGAATGATGTGAAATTGTGCTTTGTGCAACATAATTTTGGGTGCCATTTAAAAACCATAAGTGCTAATGACTCCATTCCTTTTTGTGGTTGTAGGGGCTGTTGATTGGAGTACACTAAAACAAACCTGATCTCTCTAGGACATTCAGAAGCCAAGTTATAAGCCCACAAATGTGTAACTGGACTACTTCTTTAAATTGACACCAGATCCGGTGACCTTTGGGACATGGTTTGACCCCTTATAGGAATGAGCGATCATCATGAAACATTCAGATCACTTACAACTCAATAGATTCTACCTTCTTGTAACGTTTCAGCCTGATTGGACCTTGTTTTCACACAAATTGACCCAGAATGATGCGAAATTGTGCTTCGTGCAACATAATTCTGGGTGCCATTTACAAACCATATGTGCTAATGACTCCATTCCTTTTTGTGGTTGTAGGGGCTGTTGATTGGAGTACACTAAAACAAACCTGATCTCTCTAGGACATTCAGAAGCCAAGTTATAAGCCCACAAATGTGTAACTGGACAACTTCTTTAAAGTGACACCAGGCCTGGTGACCTTTGGGACATGGTTTTACCCCCTATAGGAATGTGCGATCATCATGAAACGTTCAGATCACTTACAACTCAATAGATTCTACCTTCTTGTAACGGTACAGCCTGATTGGACCTTGTTTTCACACAAATGAACCCAGAATGATGTGAAATTGTGCTTTGTGCAACATAATTTTGGGTGCCATTTAAAAACCATAAGTGCTAATGACTCCATTCCTTTTTGTGGTTGTAGGGGCTGTTGATTGGAGTACACTAAAACAAACCTGATCTCTCTAGGACATTCAGAAGCCAAGTTATAAGCCCACAAATGTGTAACTGGACTACTTCTTTAAAGTGACACCTGGCCTGGTGACCTTTGGGACATGGTTTTACCCCCTATAGGAATGTGCGATCATCATGAAACATTCAGATCACTTACAACTCAAAAGATTCTACCTTCTTGTAACGTTTCAGCCTGATTGGACCTTGTTTTCACACAAATGGACCCAGAATGATGTGAAATTGTGCTTCGTGCAACATAATTCTGGGTGCAATTTACAAACCATAAGTGCTAATGACTCCATTCCTTTTTGTGGTTGTAGGGGCTGTTGATTGGAGTACACTAAAACAAACCTGATCTTCTTAGGACATTCAGAAGCCAAGTTATAAGCCCGCAAATGTGTAACTGGACTACTTCTTTAAATTGACACCAGATCCGGTGACCTTTGGGACATGGTTAGACCCCCTAAAGAAAGTGCTATCATCATGAAACGTTCAGATCACTCACAACTCAATAGATTCTACCTTCTTGTAACGTTTCAGCCTGACTGGACCTTGTTTTCACACAAATGAACCCAGAATGATGTGAAATTGTGTTTTGTGCAACATAATTCTGGGTGCCATTTAAAAACCATAAGTGCTAATGACTCCATTCCTTTTTGTGGTTGTAGGGGCTGTTGATTGGAGTACACTAAAACAAACCTGATCTCTCTAGGACATTCAGAAGCCAAGTTATAAGCCCGCAAATGTGTAACTGGACTACTTCTTTAAATTGACACCAGATCCGGTGACCTTTGGGACATGGTTAGACCCCCTAAAGAAAGTGCTATCATCATGAAACGTTCAGATCACTTACAACTCAATAGATTCTACCTTCCTGTAACGTTTCAGCCTGATTGGACCTTGTTTTCACACAAATGAACCCAGAATGATGTGAAATTGTGCTTCGTGCAACATAATTCTGGGTGCCATTTACAAACCATAAGTGCTAATGACTCCATTCCTTTTTGTGGTTGTAGGGGCTGTTGATTGGAGTACACTAAAACAAACCTGATCTCTCTAGGACATTCAGAAGCCAAGTTATAAGCCCACAAATGTGTAACTGGACTACCTCTTTAAATTGACACCAGATCCGGTGACCTTTGGGACATGGTTTGACCCCTTATAGGAATGTGCGATCATCATGAAACATTCAGATCACTTACAACTCAATAGATTCTACCTTCTTGTAAAGTTTCAGCCTGATTGGACCTTGTTTTCACACAAATGGACCCAGAATGATGTGAAATTGTGCTTCGTGCAACATATTTCTGGGTGCCATTTACAAACCATAAGTGCTAATGACTCCATTCCTTTTTGTGGTTGTAGGGGCTGTTGATTGGAGTACACTAAAACAAACCTGATCTCTCTAGGTCATTCAGAAGCCAAGTTATAAGCCCACAAATGTGTAACTGGACTACTTCTTTAAAGTGACACCTGGCCTGGTGACCTTTGGGACATGGTTTTACCCCCTATAGGAATGTGCGATCATCATGAAACATTCAGATCACTTACAACTCAATAGATTCTACCTTCTTGTAACGTTTCAGCCTGATTGGACCTTGTTTTTACACAAATGGACCCAGAATGATGTGAAATTGTGCTTCGTGCAACATAATTCTGGGTGCCATTTACAAACCATAAGTGCTAATGACTCCATTCCTTTTTGTGGTTGTAGGGGCTGTTGATTGGAGTACACTAAAACAAATCTGATCTCTCTAGGACATTCAGAAGCCAAGTTATAAGCCCGCAAATGTGTAACTGGACTACTTCTTTAAATTGACACCAGATCCGGTGACCTTTGGGACATGGTTAGACCCCCTAAAGAAAGTGCTATCATCATGAAATGTTCAGATCACTTACAACTCAATAGATTCTACCTTCCTGTAACGTTTCAGCCTGATTGGACCTTGTTTTCACACAAATGAACCCAGAATGATGTGAAATTGTGCTTCATACAACATAATTCTGGGTGCCATTTACAAACCATAAGTGCTAATGACTCCATTCCTTTTTGTGGTTGTAGGGGCTGTTGATTGGAGTACACTAAAACAAACCTGATCTCTCTAGGACATTCAGAAGCCAAGTTATAAGCCCACAAATGTGTAACTGGACAACTTCTTTAAAGTGACACCAGGCCTGGTGACCTTTGGGACATGGTTTTACCCCCTATAGGAATGTGCGATCATCATGAAACGTTCAGATCACTTACAACTCAATAGATTCTACCTTCTTGTAACGGTACAGCCTGATTGGACCTTGTTTTCACACAAATGAACCCAGAATGATGTGAAATTGTGCTTTGTGCAACATAATTTTGGGTGCCATTTAAAAACCATAAGTGCTAATGACTCCATTCCTTTTTGTGGTTGTAGGGGCTGTTGATTGGAGTACACTAAAACAAACCTGATCTCTCTAGGACATTCAGAAGCCAAGTTATAAGCCCACAAATGTGTAACTGGACTACTTCTTTAAATTGACACCAGATCCGGTGACCTTTGGGACATGGTTTGACCCCTTATAGGAATGTGCGATCATCATGAAACATTCAGATCACTTACAACTCAATAGATTCTACCTTCTTGTAACGTTTCAGCCTGATTGGACCTTGTTTTCACACAAATTGACCCAGAATGATGCGAAATTGTGCTTCGTGCAACATAATTCTGGGTGCCATTTACAAACCATATGTGCTAATGACTCCATTCCTTTTTGTGGTTGTAGGGGCTGTTGATTGGAGTACACTAAAACAAACCTGATCTCTCTAGGACATTCAGAAGCCAAGTTATAAGCCCACAAATGTGTAACTGGACAACTTCTTTAAAGTGACACCAGGCCTGGTGACCTTTGGGACATGGTTTTACCCCCTATAGGAATTTGCGATCATCATGAAACGTTCAGATCACTTACAACTCAATAGATTCTACCTTCTTGTAACGGTACAGCCTGATTGGACCTTGTTTTCACACAAATGAACCCAGAATGATGTGAAATCGTGCTTTGTGCAACATAATTTTGGGTGCCATTTAAAAACCATAAGTGCTAATGACTCCATTCCTTTTTGTGGTTGTAGGGGCTGTTGATTGGAGTACACTAAAACAAACCTGATCTCTCTAGGACATTCAGAAGCCAAGTTATAAGCCCACAAATGTGTAACTGGACTACTTCTTTAAAGTGACACCTGGCCTGGTGACCTTTGGGACATGGTTTTACCCCCTATAGGAATGTGCGATCATCATGAAACATTCAGATCACTTACAACTCAAAAGATTCTACCTTCTTGTAACGTTTCAGCCTGATTGGACCTTGTTTTCACACAAATGGACCCAGAATGATGTGAAATTGTGCTTCGTGCAACATAATTCTGGGTGCAATTTACAAACCATAAGTGCTAATGACTCCATTCCTTTTTGTGGTTGTAGGGGCTGTTGATTGGAGTACACTAAAACAAACCTGATCTCTCTAGGACATTCAGAAGCCAAGTTATAAGCCCGCAAATGTGTAACTGGACTACTTCTTTAAATTGACACCAGATCCGGTGACCTTTGGGACATGGTTAGACCCCCTAAAGAAAGTGCTATCATCATGAAACGTTCAGATAACTCACAACTCAATAGATTCTACCTTCTTGTAACGTTTCAGCCTGACTGGACCTTGTTTTCACACAAATGAACCCAGAATGATGTGAAATTGTGTTTTGTGCAACATAATTCTGGGTGCCATTTAAAAACCATAAGTGCTAATGACTCCATTCCTTTTTGTGGTTGTAGGGGCTGTTGATTGGAGTACACTAAAACAAACCTGATCTCTCTAGGACATTCAGAAGCCAAGTTATAAGCCCGCAAATGTGTAACTGGACTACTTCTTTAAATTGACACCAGATCCGGTGACCTTTGGGACATGGTTAGACCCCCTAAAGAAAGTGCTATCATCATGAAACGTTCAGATCACTTACAACTCAATAGATTCTACCTTCCTGTAACGTTTCAGCCTGATTGGACCTTGTTTTCACACAAATGAACCCAGAATGATGTGAAATTGTGCTTCGTGCAACATAATTCTTGGTGCCATTTACAAACCATAAGTGCTAATGACTCCATTCCTTTTTGTGGTTGTAGGGGCTGTTGATTGGAGTACACTAAAACAAACCTGATCTCTCTAGGACATTCAGAAGCCAAGTTATAAGCCCACAAATGTGTAACTGGACTACCTCTTTAAATTGACACCAGATCCGGTGACCTTTGGGACATGGTTTGACCCCTTATAGGAATGTGCGATCATCATGAAACATTCAGATCACTTACAACTCAATAGATTCTACCTTCTTGTAAAGTTTCAGCCTGATTGGACCTTGTTTTCACACAAATGGACCCAGAATGATGTGAAATTGTGCTTCGTGCAACATATTTCTGGGTGCCATTTACAAACCATAAGTGCTAATGACTCCATTCCTTTTTGTGGTTGTAGGGGCTGTTGATTGGAGTACACTAAAACAAACCTGATCTCTCTAGGTCATTCAGAAGCCAAGTTATAAGCCCACAAATGTGTAACTGGACTACTTCTTTAAAGTGACACCAGGCCCGGTGACCTTTGGGACATGGTTTGACCCCCTATAGGAATGTGCGATCATCATGAAACGTTCAGATCACTTAAAACTCAATAGATTCTACCTTCTTGTAACGTTTCAGCCTGATTGGACCTTGTTTTCACACAAATGAACCCAGAATGATGTGAAATTGTGCTTCGTGCAACATAATTATGGGTGCCATTTAAAAACCATAAGTGCTAATGACTCCATTCCTTGTTGTGGTTGTAGGGGCTGTTGATTGGAGTACACTAAAACAAACCTGATCTCTCTAGGACATTCAGAAGCCAAGTTATAAGCCCACAAATGTGTAACTGGACTACCTCTTTAAATTGACACCAGATCCGGTGACCTTTGGGACATGGTTTGACCCCTTATAGGAATGTGCGATCATCATGAAACATTCAGATCACTTACAACTCAATAGATTCTACCTTCTTGTAAAGTTTCAGCCTGATTGGACCTTGTTTTCACACAAATGGACCCAGAATGATGTGAAATTGTGCTTCGTGCAACATATTTCTGGGTGCCATTTACAAACCATAAGTGCTAATGACTCCATTCCTTTTTGTGGTTGTAGGGGCTGTTGATTGGAGTACACTAAAACAAACCTGATCTCTCTAGGTCATTCAGAAGCCAAGTTATAAGCCCACAAATGTGTAACTGGACTACTTCTTTAAAGTGACACCAGGCCCGGTGACCTTTGGGACATGGTTTGACCCCCTATAGGAATGTGCGATCATCATGAAACGTTCAGATCACTTAAAACTCAATAGATTCTACCTTCTTGTAACGTTTCAGCCTGATTGGACCTTGTTTTCACACAAATGAACCCAGAATGATGTGAAATTGTGCTTCGTGCAACATAATTCTGGGTGCCATTTAGAAACCATAAGTGCTAATGACTCCATTCCTTTTTGTGGTTGTAGGGGCTGTTGATTGGAGTACACTAAAACAAACCTGATCTCTCTAGGACATTCAGAAGCCAAGTTATAAGCCCACAAATGTGTAACTGGACTACTTCTTTAAATTGACAACAGATCCGGTGACCTTTGGGACATGGTTAGACCCCCTAAAGAAAGTACTATCATCATGAAACGTTCAGATCACTTACAACTCAATAGATTCTACCTTCCTGTAACGTTTCAGCCTGATTGGACCTTGTTTTCACACAAATGAACCCAGAATGATGTGAAATTGTGCTTCGTGCAACATAATTCTGGGTGCCATTTACAAACCATAAGTGCTAATGACTCCATTCCTTTTTGTGGTTGTAGGGGCTGTTGATTGGAGTACACTAAAACAAACCTCATATCTCTAGGACATTCAGAAGCAGAGGTATAAGCCCACAAATGTGTAACTGGACTACCTCTTTAAATTGACACCAGATCCGGTGACCTTTGGGACATGGTTTGACCCCTTATAGGAATGTGCGATCATCATGAAACATTCAGATCACTTACAACTCAATAGATTCTACCTTCTTGTAAAGTTTCAGCCTTATTGGACCTTGTTTTCACACAAATGGACCCAGAATGATGTGAAATTGTGCTTCGTGCAACATAATTCTGGGTGCCATTTACAAACCATAAGTGCTAATGACTCCATTCCTTTTTGTGGTTGTAGGGGCTGTTGATTGGAGTACACTAAAACAAACCTGATCTCTCTAGGTCATTCAGAAGCCAAGTTATAAGCCCACAAATGTGTAACTGGACTACTTCTTTAAAGTGACACCAGGCCCGGTGACCTTTGGGACATGGTTTGACCCCCTATAGGAATGTGCGATCATCATGAAACGTTCAGATCACTTACAACTCAATAGATTCTACCTTCCTGTAACGTTTCAGCCTGATTGTACCTTGTTTTCACACAAATGAACCCAGAATATTGTGAAATTGTGCTTCGTGCAACATAATTCTGGGTGCCATTTAAAAACCATAAGTGCTAATGACTCCATTCCTTTTTGTGATTGTAGGGGCTGTTGATTGGAGTACACTAAAACAAACCTGATCTCTCTAGGATATTCAGAAGCCAAGTTATAAGCCCACAAATGTGTAACTGGACTACTTCTTTAAATTGACACCAGATCCGGTGACCTTTGGGACATGGTTTGACCCCCTTAGGAAAGTGCTATCATCATGAAACGTTCAGATCACTTACAACTCAATAGATTCTACCTTCCTGTAACTTTTCAGCCTGATTGGACCTTGTTTTCACACAAATGAACCCAGAATGATGTGAAATTGTGCTTCGTGCAACATAATTCTGGGTGCCATTGAAAAACCATAAGTGCTAATGACTCCATTCCTTTTTGTGGTTGTAGGGGCTGTTGATTGGAGTACACTAAAACAAAACTGATCTCGCTAGGACATTCAGAAGCCAAGTTATAAGCCCACAAATGTGCAACTGGACTACTTCTTTAAATTAACACCAGATCCGGTGACCTTTGGGACATAGTTTGACCCCTTATAGGAATGTGCGATCATCATGAAACATTCAGATCACTTACAACTCAATAGATTTTACCTTCTTGTAACGTTTCAGCCTGATTGGACCTTGTTTTCACACAAATGGACCCAGAATGATGTGAAATGGTGCTTCGTGCAACATAATTCTGGGTGCCATTTACAAACTATAAGTGCTAATGACTCCATTCCTTTTTGTGGTTGTAGGGGCTGTTGATTGGAGTACACTAAAACAAACCTGATCTCTCTAGGACATTCAGAAGCCAAGTTATAAGCCCACAAATGTGTAACTGGACAACTTCTTTAAAGTGACACCAGGCCTGGTGACCTTTTGGACATGGTTTTACCCCCTATAGGAATGTGCGATCATCATGAAACGTTCAGATCACTTACAACTCAATAGATTCTACCTTCTTGTAACGGTACAGCCTGATTGGACCTTGTTTTCACACAAATGGACCCAGAATGATGTGAAATTGTGCTTCGTGCAACATAATTCTGGGTGCCATTTACAAACCATAAGTGCTAATGACTCCATTCCTTTTTGTGGTTGTAGGGGCTGTTGATTGGAGAACACTAAAACAAACCTGATCTCTCTAGGACATTCAGAAGCCAAATTATAAGCCCACAAATGTGTAACTGGACTACTTCTTTAAAGTGACACCAGGCCCGGTGACCTTTGGGACATGGTTTGACCCCCTATAGGAATGTGCGATCATCATGAAACGTTCATATCACTTACAACTCAATAGAGTCTACCTTCCTGTAATGCTTCAGCGTGATTGGACCTTGTTTTCACACAGATGAACCCAGAATGATGTGAAATTGTGCTTCGTGCAACATAATTCTGGGTGCCATTTAAAAACCATAAGCGCTAATGACTCCATTCCTTTTTGTGGTTGTAGGGGCTGTTGATTGGAGTACACTAAAACAAACCTGATCTCTCTAGGAAATTCAGAAGCCAAGTTATAAGCCCACAAATGTATAACTGGACTACTTCTTTAAATTGACACCAGATCCGGTGACCTTTGGGACATGGTTTGACCCCCTTAGGAAAGTGCTATCATCATGAAACGTTCAGATCACTTACAACCCAATAGATTCTACCTTCCTGTAACGTTTCTACCTGATTGGACCTTGTTTTCACACAAATGAACCCAGAATGATGTGAAATTGTGCTTCGTGCAACATAATTCTGGGTGCCATTTAAAAACCATAAGTGCTAATGACTCCATTCCTTTTTGTGGTTGTAGGGGCTGTTGATTGGAGTACATTAAAACAAACCTGATCTCTCTAGGACATTCAGAAGCCAAGTTTTAAGCCCACAAAGGTGTAACTGGACTACTTCTTTGAAGTGACACCAGGCCCGGTGATCTTTGGGACACGGTTTGACCCCCTATAGGAATGTGCGATCATCATGAAACATTCAGATCACTTACAACTCAATAAATTCTACCTTCTTGTAACGTTTCAGCCTGATTGGACCTTGTTTTCACACAAATGGACCCAGAATGATGTGAAATTTTGCTTCGTGCAACATAATTCTGGGTGCCATTTACAAACCATAAGTGCTAATGACTCCATTCCTTTTTGTGGTTGTAGGGGCTGTTGATTGGAGTACACTAAAACAAACCTGATCTCTCTATGAAATTAAGAAGCCAAGTTATAAGCCCACAAATGTGTAACTGGACTACTTCTTTAAATTGACACCAGATCCGGTGACCTTTGGGACATGGTTTGACCCCCTTAGGAAAGTGCTATCATCATTAAACGTTCAGATCACTTACAACTCAATAGATTCTACCTTCCTGTAACGTTTCTGCCTGATTGGACCTTGTTTTCACACAAATGAACCCAGAATGATGTGAAATTGTGCTTCGTGCAACATAATTCTGGGTGCCATTTACAAACCATAAGTGCTAATGACTCCATTCCTTTTTGTGGTTGTAGGGGCTGTTGATTGGAGTACACTAAAACAAACCTGATCTCTCTAGGAAATTCAGAAGCCAAGTTATAATTCCACAAATGTGTAACTGGACTACTTCTTTAAATTGACACCAGATCCGGTGACCTTTGGGACATGGTTTGACCCCCTTAGGAAAGTGCTATCATCATGAAACCTTCAGATCACTTACAACTCAATAGATTCTACCTTCCTGTAACGTTTCTGCCTGATTGGACCTTGTTTTCACACAAATGAACCCAGAATGATGTGAAATTGTGCTTCGTGCAACATAATTCTGGGTGCCATTTAAAAACCATAAGTGCTAATGACTCCATTCCTTTTTGGGGTAATGGAGGATGTTAATTAGAGTACTCTAAAACAAACCTGACCTCTCTAGGATATTCAGAAGCCAAGTTATAAGCCCACAAATGTGTAACTGGACTACTTCTTTAAAGTGACACCAGGCCCGGTGACCTTTGGGACATGGTTTTATCCCCTATAGGAATGTGCGATCATCATGAAACGTTCAGATCACTTACAACTCAATAGAATCTACCTTCTTGTAATGTTTCAGCCTGATTGGACCTTGTTTTCACACAAATGGACCCAGAGTGATGTGAAATTGTGCTTCGTGCAACATAATTCTGGGTGCCATTTAAAAACCATAAGTGCTAATGACTCCATTCCTTTTTGTGGTTGTAGGGGCTGTTGATTGGAGTACATTAAAACAAACCTGATCTCTCTAGGACATTCAGAAGCCAAGTTATAAGCCCACAAAGGTGTAACTGGACTACTTCTTTAAATTGACACCAGATCCGGTGACCTTTGGGACATGGTTAGACCCCCTAAAGAAAGTGCTATCATCATGAAACGTTCAGATCACTTACAACTCAATAGATTCTACCTTCCTGTAACGTTTCAGCCTGATTGGACCTTGTTTTCACACTAATGAACCCAGAATGATGTGAAATTGTGCTTCGTGCAACATAATTCTGGGTGCCATTTACAAACCATAAGTGCTAATGACTCCATTCCTTTTTGTGGTTGTAGGGGCTGTTGATTGGAGTACACTAAAAAAAACCTGATCTCTCTAGGACATTCAGAAGCCAAGTTATAAGCCCACAAATGTGTAACTGGACTACCTCTTTAAATTGACACCAGATCCGGTGACCTTTGGGACATGGTTTGACCCCTTATAGGAATGTGCGATCATCATGAAACATTCAGATCACTTACAACTCAATAGATTCTACCTTCTTGTAAAGTTTCAGCCTGATTGGACCTTGTTTTCACACAAATGGACCCAGAATGATGTGAAATTGTGCTTCGTGCAACATAATTCTTGGTGCCATTTACAAACCATAAGTGCTAATGACTCCATTCCTTTTTGTGGTTGTAGGGGCTGTTGATTGGAGTACACTAAAACAAACCTGATCTCTCTAGGTCATTCAGAAGCCAAGTTATAAGCCCACAAATGTGTAACTGGACTACTTCTTTAAAGTGACACCAGGCCCGGTGACCTTTGGGACATGGTTTGACCCCCTATAGGAATGTGCGATCATCATGAAACGTTCAGATCACTTACAACTCAATAGATTCTACCTTCCTGTAACGTTTCAGCCTGATTGGACCTTGTTTTCACACAAATGAACCCAGAATGATGTGAAATTGTGCTTCGTGCAACATAGTTCTGGGTGCCATTTAAAAACCATAAGTGCTAATGACTCCATTCCTTTTTGTGGTTTTAGGGGCTGTTGATTGGAGTACACTAAAACAAACCTGATCTCTCTAGGATATTCAGAAGCCAAGTTATAAGCCCACAAATGTGTAACTGGACTACTTCTTTAAATTGACACCAGATCCGGTGACCTTTGGGACATGGTTTGACCCCCTTAGGAAAGTGCTATCATCATGAAACGTTCAGATCACTTACAACTCAATAGATTCTACCTTCCTGTAACTTTTCAGCCTGATTGGACCTTGTTTTCACACAAATGAACCCAGAATGATGTGAAATTGTGCTTCGTGCAACATAATTCTGGGTGCCATTTAAAAACCATAAGTGCTAATGACTCCATTCCTTTTTGTGGTTGTAGGGGCTGTTGATTGGAGTACACTAAAACAAACCTGATATCTCTAGGACATTCAGAAGCCAAGTTATAAGCCCACAAATGTGTAACTGGACAACTTCTTTAAATTGACACCAGATCCGGTGACCTTTGGGACATACTTTGACCCCTTATAGGAATGTGCGACCATCATGAATCGTTCAGATCACTTACAACTCAATAGATTCTACCTTCTTGTAACGTTTCAGCCTGACTGGACCTTGTTTTCACACAAATGAACCCAGAATGATGTGAAATTGTGCTTCGTGCAAAATAATTCTGGGTGCCATTTAAAAACCATAAGTGCTAATGACTCTATTCCTTTTTGTGGTTGTAGGGGCTGTTGATTGGAGTACACTAAAACATACCTGATCTCTCTAGGACATTCAGAAGCCAAGTTATAAGCCCACAAATGTGTAACTGGACAACTTCTTTAAAGTGACACCAGGCCTGGTGACCTTTGGGACATGGTTTTACCCCCTATAGGAATTTGCGATCATCATGAAATGTTCAGATCACTTACAACTCAATAGATTCTACCTTCTTGTAACGGTACAGCCTGATTGGACTTTGTTTTCACACAAATGGACCCAGAATGATGTGAAATTGTGCTTCGTGCAACATAATTCTAGGTGCCATTTACAAACCATAAGTGCTAATGACTCCATTCCTTTTTGTGGTTGTAGGGGCTGTTGATTGGAGTACACTAAAACAAACCTAATCTCTCTAGGACATTCAGAAGCCAAGTTATAAGCCCACAAATGTGTAACTGGACTACTTCTTTAAAGTGACACCAGGCCCGGTGACCTTTGGGACATGGTTTGACCCCCTATAGGAATGTGCGATCATCATGAAACGTTCATATCACTTACAACTCAATAGAGTCTACCTTCCTGTAATGCTTCAGCGTGATTGGACCTTGTTTTCACACAGATGAACCCAGAATGATGTGAAATTGTGCTTCGTGCAACATAATTCTGGGTGCCATTTAAAAACCATAAGCGCTAATGACTCCATTCCTTTTTGTGGTTGTAGGGGCTGTTGATTGGAGTACACTAAAACAAACCTGATCTCTCTAGGAAATTCAGAAGCCAAGTTATAAGCCCACAAATGTGTAACTGGACTACTTCTTTAAATTGACACCAGATCCGGTGACCTTTGGGACATGGTTTGACCCCCTTAGGAAAGTGCTATCATCATGAAACGTTCAGATCACTTACAACCCAATAGATTCTACCTTCCTGTAACGTTTCTACCTGATTGGACCTTGTTTTCACACAAATGAACCCAGAATGATGTGAAATTGTGCTTCGTGCAACATAATTCTGGGTGCCATTTACAAACCATAAGTTCTAATGACTCCATTCCTTTTTGTGGTTGTAGGGACTGTTGATTGGAGTACACTAAAACAAACTTGACCTCTCTAGGACATTCAGTAGCCAAGTTATAAGCCCACAAAGGTGTAACTGGACTACTTCTTTAAAGTGACACCAGGCCCGGTGACCTTTGGGACATGGTTTGACCCCCTATAGGAATGTGCGATCATCATGAAACGTTCAGATCACTTACAAGTCAATAGATTCTACCTTCTTGTAACGTTTCAGCCTGATTGGACCTTGTTTTCACACAAATGGACCCAGAATGATGTGAAATTGTGGTTCGTGCAACATAATTCTGGGTGCCATTTACAAACCATAAGTGCTAATGACTCCATTCCTTTTTGTGGTTGTAGGGGCTGTTGATTGGAGTACACTAAAACAAACCTGACCTCTCTAGGGAATTCAGAAGCCAAGTTATAAGCCCACAAATGTGTAACTGGACTACTTCTTTAAATTGACACCAGATCCGGTGACCTTTGGGACATGGTTTGACCCCCTTAGGAAAGTGCTATCATCATGAAACGTTCAGATCACTTACAACTCAATAGATTCTACCTTCCTGTAACGTTTCAGCCTGATTGGACCTTGTTTTCACACAAATGAACCCAGAATGATGTGAAATTGTGCTTCGTGCAACATAATTCTGGGTGCCATTTAAAAACCATAAGTGCTAATGACTCCATTCCTTTTTGTGGTTGTAGGGGCTGTTGATTGGAGTACACTAAAACAAACCTGATCTCTCTAGGACATTCAGAAGCCAAGTTATAAGCCCACAAATGTGTAACTGGACTACTTCTTTAAATTGACACCAGATCCGGTGACCTTTGGGACATAGTTTGACCCCTTATAGGAATGTGCGATCATCATGAAACATTCAGATCACTTACAACTCAATAGATTTTACCTTCTTGTAACGTTTCAGCCTGATTGGACCTTGTTTTCATACAAATGGACCCAGAATGATGTGAAATTGTGCTTCGTGCAACATAATTCTGGGTGCCATTTAAAAACCATAAGTGCTAATGACTCCATTCCTTTTTGTGGTTGTAGGGGCTGTTGATTGGAGTACACTAAAACAAACCTGATCTCTCTAGGACATTCAGAAGCCAAGTTATAAGCCCACAAATGTGTAACTGGACAACTTCTTTAAAGTGACACCAGGCCTGGTGGCCTTTGGGACATGGTTTTACCCCCTATAGGAATGTGCGATCATCATGAAACTTTCAGATCACTTACAACTCAATAGATTCTACCTTCTTGTAACGTTTCAGCCTGATTGGACCTTGTTTTCACACAAATGGACCCAGAATGATGTGAAATTGTGCTTCGTGCAACATAATTCTGGGTGCCATTTAGAAACCATAAGTGCTAATGACTCCATTCCTTTTTGTGGTTGTAGGGGCTGTTGATTGGAGTACACTAAAACAAACCTGATCTCTCTAGGACATTCAGAAGCCAAGTTATAAGCCCACAAATGTGTAACTGGACTACTTCTTTAAATTGACAACAGATCCGGTGACCTTTGGGACATGGTTAGACCCCCTAAAGAAAGTACTATCATCATGAAACGTTCAGATCACTTACAACTCAATAGATTCTACCTTCCTGTAACGTTTCAGCCTGATTGGACCTTGTTTTCACACAAATGAACCCAGAATGATGTGAAATTGTGCTTCGTGCAACATAATTCTGGGTGCCATTTACAAACCATAAGTGCTAATGACTCCATTCCTTTTTGTGGTTGTAGGGGCTGTTGATTGGAGTACACTAAAACAAACCTCATATCTCTAGGACATTCAGAAGCAGAGGTATAAGCCCACAAATGTGTAACTGGACTACCTCTTTAAATTGACTCCAGATCCGGTGACCTTTGGGACATGGTTTGACCCCTTATAGGAATGTGCGATCATCATGAAACATTCAGATCACTTACAACTCAATAGATTCTACCTTCTTGTAAAGTTTCAGCCTTATTGGACCATGTTTTCACACAAATGGACCCAGAATGATGTGAAATTGTGCTTCGTGCAACATAAGTCTGGGTGCCATTTACAAACCATAAGTGCTAATGACTCCATTCCTTTTTGTGGTTGTAGGGGCTGTTGATTGGAGTACACTAAAACAAACCTGATCTCTCTAGGTCATTCAGAAGCCAAGTTATAAGCCCACAAATGTGTAACTGGACTACTTCTTTAAAGTGACACCAGGCCCGGTGACCTTTGGGACATGGTTTGACCCCCTATAGGAATGTGCGATCATCATGAAACGTTCAGATCACTTACAACTCAATAGATTCTACCTTCCTGTAACGTTTCAGCCTGATTGTACCTTGTTTTCACACAAATGAACCCAGAATATTGTGAAATTGTGCTTCGTGCAACATAATTCTGGGTGCCATTTAAAAACCATAAGTGCTAATGACTCCATTCCTTTTTGTGATTGTAGGGGCTGTTGATTGGAGTACACTAAAACAAACCTGATCTCTCTAGGATATTCAGAAGCCAAGTTATAAGCCCACAAATGTGTAACTGGACTACTTCTTTAAATTGACACCAGATCCGGTGACCTTTGGGACATGGTTTGACCCCCTTAGGAAAGTGCTATCATCATGAAACGTTCAGATCACTTACAACTCAATAGATTCTACCTTCCTGTAACTTTTCAGCCTGATTGGACCTTGTTTTCACACAAATGAACCCAGAATGATGTGAAATTGTGCTTCGTGCAACATAATTCTGGGTGCCATTGAAAAACCATAAGTGCTAATGACTCCATTCCTTTTTGTGGTTGTAGGGGCTGTTGATTGGAGTACACTAAAACAAAACTGATCTCGCTAGGACATTCAGAAGCCAAGTTATAAGCCCACAAATGTGCAACTGGACTACTTCTTTAAATTAACACCAGATCCGGTGACCTTTGGGACATAGTTTGACCCCTTATAGGAATGTGCGATCATCATGAAACATTCAGATCACTTACAACTCAATAGATTTTACCTTCTTGTAACGTTTCAGCCTGATTGGACCTTGTTTTCACACAAATGGACCCAGAATGATGTGAAATGGTGCTTCGTGCAACATAATTCTGGGTGCCATTTACAAACTATAAGTGCTAATGACTCCATTCCTTTTTGTGGTTGTAGGGGCTGTTGATTGGAGTACACTAAAACAAACCTGATCTCTCTAGGACATTCAGAAGCCAAGTTATAAGCCCACAAATGTGTAACTGGACAACTTCTTTAAAGTGACACCAGGCCTGGTGACCTTTTGGACATGGTTTTACCCCCTATAGGAATGTGCGATCATCATGAAACGTTCAGATCACTTACAACTCAATAGATTCTACCTTCTTGTAACGGTACAGCCTGATTGGACCTTGTTTTCACACAAATGGACCCAGAATGATGTGAAATTGTGCTTCGTGCAACATAATTCTGGGTGCCATTTACAAACCATAAGTGCTAATGACTCCATTCCTTTTTGTGGTTGTAGGGGCTGTTGATTGGAGAACACTAAAACAAACCTGATCTCTCTAGGACATTCAGAAGCCAAATTATAAGCCCACAAATGTGTAACTGGACTACTTCTTTAAAGTGACACCAGGCCCGGTGACCTTTGGGACATGGTTTGACCCCCTATAGGAATGTGCGATCATCATGAAACGTTCATATCACTTACAACTCAATAGAGTCTACCTTCCTGTAATGCTTCAGCGTGATTGGACCTTGTTTTCACACAGATGAACCCAGAATGATGTGAAATTGTGCTTCGTGCAACATAATTCTGGGTGCCATTTAAAAACCATAAGCGCTAATGACTCCATTCCTTTTTGTGGTTGTAGGGGCTGTTGATTGGAGTACACTAAAACAAACCTGATCTCTCTAGGAAATTCAGAAGCCAAGTTATAAGCCCACAAATGTATAACTGGACTACTTCTTTAAATTGACACCAGATCCGGTGACCTTTGGGACATGGTTTGACCCCCTTAGGAAAGTGCTATCATCATGAAACGTTCAGATCACTTACAACCCAATAGATTCTACCTTCCTGTAACGTTTCTACCTGATTGGACCTTGTTTTCACACAAATGAACCCAGAATGATGTGAAATTGTGCTTCGTGCAACATAATTCTGGGTGCCATTTAAAAACCATAAGTGCTAATGACTCCATTCCTTTTTGTGGTTGTAGGGGCTGTTGATTGGAGTACATTAAAACAAACCTGATCTCTCTAGGACATTCAGAAGCCAAGTTTTAAGCCCACAAAGGTGTAACTGGACTACTTCTTTGAAGTGACACCAGGCCCGGTGATCTTTGGGACACGGTTTGACCCCCTATAGGAATGTGCGATCATCATGAAACATTCAGATCACTTACAACTCAATAAATTCTACCTTCTTGTAACGTTTCAGCCTGATTGGACCTTGTTTTCACACAAATGGACCCAGAATGATGTGAAATTTTGCTTCGTGCAACATAATTCTGGGTGCCATTTACAAACCATAAGTGCTAATGACTCCATTCCTTTTTGTGGTTGTAGGGGCTGTTGATTGGAGTACACTAAAACAAACCTGATCTCTCTATGAAATTCAGAAGCCAAGTTATAAGCCCACAAATGTGTAACTGGACTACTTCTTTAAATTGACACCAGATCCGGTGACCTTTGGGACATGGTTTGACCCCCTTAGGAAAGTGCTATCATCATGAAACGTTCAGATCACTTACAACTCAATAGATTCTACCTTCCTGTAACGTTTCAGCCTGATTGGACCTTGTTTTCACACAAATGAACCCAGAATGATGTGAAATTGTGCTTCGTGCAACATAGTTCTGGGTGCCATTTACAAACCATAAGTGCTAATGACTCCATTCCTTTTTGTGGTTGTAGGGGCTGTTGATTGGAGTACACTAAAACAAACCTGATCTCTCTAGGAAATTCAGAAGCCAAGTTATAATTCCACAAATGTGTAACTGGACTACTTCTTTAAATTGACACCAGATCCGGTGACCTTTGGGACATGGTTTGACCCCCTTAGGAAAGTGCTATCATCATGAAACCTTCAGATCACTTACAACTCAATAGATTCTACCTTCCTGTAACGTTTCTGCCTGATTGGACCTTGTTTTCACACAAATGAACCCAGAATGATGTGAAATTGTGCTTCGTGCAACATAATTCTGGGTGCCATTTAAAAACCATAAGTGCTAATGACTCCATTCCTTTTTGGGGTAATGGAGGATGTTAATTAGAGTACTCTAAAACAAACCTGACCTCTCTAGGATATTCAGAAGCCAAGTTATAAGCCCACAAATGTGTAACTGGACTACTTCTTTAAAGTGACACCAGGCCCGGTGACCTTTGGGACATGGTTTTATCCCCTATAGGAATGTGCGATCATCATGAAACGTTCAGATCACTTACAACTCAATAGAATCTACCTTCTTGTAATGTTTCAGCCTGATTGGACCTTGTTTTCACACAAATGGACCCAGAGTGATGTGAAATTGTGCTTCGTGCAACATAATTCTGGGTGCCATTTAAAAACCATAAGTGCTAATGACTCCATTCCTTTTTGTGGTTGTATGGGCTGTTGATTGGAGTACATTAAAACAAACCTGATCTCTCTAGGACATTCAGAAGCCAAGTTATAAGCCCACAAAGGTGTAACTGGACTACTTCTTTAAATTGACACCAGATCCGGTGACCTTTGGGACATGGTTAGACCCCCTAAAGAAAGTGCTATCATCATGAAACGTTCAGATCACTTACAACTCAATAGATTCTACCTTCCTGTAACGTTTCAGCCTGATTGGACCTTGTTTTCACACTAATGAACCCAGAATGATGTGAAATTGTGCTTCGTGCAACATAATTCTGGGTGCCATTTACAAACCATAAGTGCTAATGACTCCATTCCTTTTTGTGGTTGTAGGGGCTGTTGATTGGAGTACACTAAAAAAAAACCTGATCTCTCTAGGACATTCAGAAGCCAAGTTATAAGCCCACAAATGTGTAACTGGACTACCTCTTTAAATTGACACCAGATCCGGTGACCTTTGGGACATGGTTTGACCCCTTATAGGAATGTGCGATCATCATGAAACATTCAGATCACTTACAACTCAATAGATTCTACCTTCTTGTAAAGTTTCAGCCTGATTGGACCTTGTTTTCACACAAATGGACCCAGAATGATGTGAAATTGTGCTTCGTGCAACATAATTCTGGGTGCCATTTACAAACCATAAGTGCTAATGACTCCATTCCTTTTTGTGGTTGTAGGGGCTGTTGATTGGAGTACACTAAAACAAACCTGATATCTCTAGGTCATTCAGAAGCCAAGTTATAAGCCCACAAAGGTGTAACTGGACTACTTCTTTAAAGTGACACCAGATCCGGTAACCTTTGGGACATGGTTTGACCCCCTTAGGAAAGTGCTATCATCATGAAACGTTCAGATCACTTACAACTCAATAGACTCTACCTTCCTGTAACGTTTCAGCCTGATTGGACCTTGTTTTCACACAAATAGACCCAGAATGATGTGAAATTGTGCTTCGTGCAACATAATTCTGGGTGCCATTTACAAACCATAAGTGCTAATTACTCCATTCCTTTTTGTGGTTGTAGGGGCTGTTGATTGGAGTACACTAAAACAAACCTGATCTCTCTAGGACATTCAGAAGCCAAGTTATAAGCCCACAAATGTGTAACTGGACTACTTCTTTAAAGTGACACCAGATCCGGTGACCTTTGGGACATGGTTTGACCCCCTTAGGAAAGTGCTATCATCATGAAACGTTCAGATCACTTACAACTCAATAGATTCTACCTTCCTGTAACGTTTCTAACTGATTGGACCTTGTTTTCACACAAATGAACCCAGAATGATGTGAAATTGTGCTTCGTGCAACATAATTCTGGGTGCCATTTAAAAACCATAAGTGCTAATGACTCCATTCCTTTTTGGGGTAATGGGGGCTGTTAATTAGAGTACTCTAAAACAAACCTGACCTCTCTAGGATATTCAGAAGCCAAGTTATAAGCCCACAAATGTGTAACTGGACTACTTCTTTAAAGTGACACCAGGCCCGGTGACCATTGGGACATGGTTTTACCCCCTATAGGAATGTACGATCATCATGAAACGTTCAGATCACTTACAACTCAATAGACTCTACCTTCTTGTAATGTTTCAGCCTGATTGGACCTTGTTTTCACACAAATGAACCCAGAATGATGTGAAATTGTGCTTCGTGCAACATAATTCTGGGTGCCATTTACAAACCATGAGTGGTAATGACTCACATCCTTTTTGTGGTTGTAGGGGCTGTTGATTGGAGTACACTAAAACAAACCTGATCTTTCTAGGACATTCAGAAGCCAAGTTATAAGCCCACAAATGTGTAACTGGACTACTTCTTTAAATTGACACCAGATCCGGTGACGTTTGGGAAATGGTTTGACCCCCTTAGGAAAGTGCTATCATCATGAAACGTTCAGATCACTTACAACTCAATAGATTCTACCTTCCTGTAACGTTTCAGCCTGATTGGACCTTGTTTTCACACAAATGAACCCAGAATGATGTGAAATTGTGCTTCGTGCAACATAATTCTGGGTGCCATTTATAAACCATAAGTGCTAATGACTCCATTCCTTTTTGTGGTTGTAGGGGCTGTTGATTGGAGTACACTAAAACAAACCTGATCTCTCTAGGACATTCAGAAGCCAAGTTATAAGCCCACAAATGTGTAACTGGACTATTCTTTAAATTGACACCAGATCCGGTGACCTTTGGGACATGGTTTGACCCCTTTAGGAAATTGCTATCATCATGAAACATTCAGATCACTTACAACTCAATAGATTCTACCTTCTTGTAACGTTTCAGCCTGAATGGACCTTGTTTTCACACAAATAGACCCAGAATGATGTGAAATTTTGCTTCGTGCAACATAATTCTGGGTGCCAATTACAAACCATAAGTGCTAATGACTCCATTCCTTTTTGTGGTTGTAGGGGCTGTTGATTGGAGTACACTAAAACAAACCTGACCTCTCTAGGGAATTCAGAAGCCAAGTTATAAGCCCACAAATGTGTAACTGGATTACTTCTTTAAATTGACACCAGATCTGGTGACCTTTGGGACATGGTTTGACCCCCTTACGAAAGTGCTATCATCATGAAACATTCAGATCACTTACAACTCAATAGATTCTACCTTCTTGTAACGTTTCAGCCTGATTGGACCTTGTTTTCACACAAATGGACCCAGAATGATGTGAAATTGTGCTTCGTGCAACATAATTCTGGGTGCCATTTACAAACCATAAGTGCTAATGATTCCATTCCTTTTTGTGGTTGTAGGGGATCTTGATTGGAGTACACTAAAACAAACCTGATCTCACTAGGACATTCAGAAGCCAAGTTATAAGCCCACAAATGTGTAACTGGACTACTTCTTTAAAGTGACACCAGGCCCGGTGACCTTTGGGACAAGGTTTGACCCCCTAAAGGAATGTGCGATCATCATGAAACGTTCAGATCACTTACAACTCAATAGATTCTACCTTCTTGTAACGTTTCAGCCTGATGGGACCTTGTTTTCACACAAATGGACCCAGAATGATGTGAAATTGTGCTTCGTGCAACATAATTCTGGGTGCCATTTACAAACCATAAGTGCTAATGACTCCATTTCTTTTTGTGGTTGTAGGGGCTGTTGATTGGAGTACACTAAAACAAACCTGATCTCTCTAGGAAATTCAGAAGCCAAGTTATAAGCCCACAAATGTGTAACTGGACTACTTCTTTCCGGTGACCTTTGGGACATGGTTTGACCCCCTTAGGAAAGTGCTATCATCATGAAACATTCAGATCACTTACAACTCAATAGATTCTACCTTCCTGTAACGTTTCTGCCTGATTGGACCTTGTTTTCACACAAATGAACCCAGAATGATGTGAAATTGTGCTTCGCGCACCATAATTCTGGGTGCAGTTTAAAAACCATAAGTGCTAATGACTCCATTCCTTTTTGGGGTAATGGGGGCTGTTAATTGGAGTACTCTAAAACAAACCTGACCTCTCTAGGATATTCAGAAGCCAAGTTATAATCCCACAAATGTGTAACTGGACTACTTCTTTAAATTGACACCAGATCCGGTGACATTTGGGACATGGTTTGACCCCCTTAGGAAAGTGCTATCATCATGAAACGTTCAGATCACTTACAACTCAATAGATTCTACCTTCCTGTAACGTTTCAGCCTGATTGGACCTTGTTTTCACACAAATGAACCCAGAATGATGTGAAATTGTGCTTCGTGCAACATAATTCTGGGTGCCATTTAAAAACCATAAGTGCTAATGACTCCATTCCTTTTTGAGGTTGTAGGGGCTGTTGATTGGAGTACACTCAAATAAACCTGACCTCTCTAGGACATTCAGAAGCCAAGTTATAAGCCCACAAAGGTGTAACTGGACTACTTCTTTAAAGTGACACCAGGCCTGGTCACCTTTGGGATATGGTTTTACCCCCTATAGGAATGTGCGATCATCATGAAACATCCAGATCACTTACAACTCAATAGATTCTACCTTCTTGTAACGTTTCAGCCTGATTGGACCTTGTTTTCACACAAATGGACCCAGAATGATGTGAAATTGTGCTTCGTGCAACATAATTCTGGGTGCCATTTACAAACCATAAGTGCTAATGACTCCATTCCTTTTTGTGGTTGTAGGGGCTGTTGATTTGAGTACACTAAAACAAACCTGACCTCTCTAGAACATTCAGAAGCCAAGTTATAAGCCCACAAAGGTGTAACTGGACTACTTCTTTAAAGTGACACCAGGCCCGGTGACCTTTGGGACATGGTTTGACCGCCTATAGGAATGTGCGATCATCATGAAACGTTCAGATCACTTACAACTCAATAGATTCTACCTTCCTGTAATGTTTCAGCCCTATTGGACCTTGTTTTCACACAAATGGACCCAGAATGATTTGAAATTGTGCTTCGTGCAACATAATTCTGGGTGCCATTTACAAACCATGAGTGCTAATGACTCACATCCTTTTTGTGGTTGTAGGGGCTGTTGATTGGAGTACACTAAAACAAACCTGATCTCTCTAGAAAATTCAGAAGCCAAGTTATAAGCCCACAAATGTGTAACTGGACTACTTCTTTAACTTGACACCAGATCCGGTGACCTTTGGGACATGGTTTGACCCCCTTAGGAAAGTGCTATCATTATGAAACGTTCAGATCACTTACAACTCAATAGATTCTACCTTCCTGTAACGTTTCAGCCTGATTGGACCTTGTTTTCACACAGATGAACCCAGAATGATGTGAAATTGTGCTTCATGCAACATAATTCTGGGTGCCATTTAAAAACCATAAGTGCTAATGACTCCATTCCTTTTGGTGGTTGTAGGGGATCTTGATTGGAGTACACTAAAACAAACCTGATCTCACTAGGACATTCAGAAGCCAAGTTATAAGCCCACAAATGTGTAACTGGACTACTTCTTTAAAGTGACACCAGGCCCGGTGACCTTTGGGACAAGGTTTAACCCCCTAAAGGAATGTGCGATCATCATGAAATGTTCAGATCACTTACAACTCAATAGATTCTACCTTCTTGTAACGTTTCAGCCTGATGGGACCTTGTTTTCACACAAATGGACCCAGAATGATGTGAAATTGTGCTTCGTGCAACATAATTCTGGGTGCCATTTACAAACCATAAGTGCTAATGACTCCATTTCTTTTTGTGGTTGTAGGGGCTGTTGATTGGAGTACACTAAAACAAACCTGATCTCTCTAGGAAATTCAGAAGCAAAGTTATAAGCCCACAAATGTGTAACTGGACTACTTCTTTCCAGTGACCTTTGGGACATGGTTTGACCCCCTTAGGAAAGTGCTATCATCATGAAACATTCAGATCACTTACAACTCAAAAGATTCTACCTTCCTGTAACGTTTCTGCCTGATTGGACCTTGTTTTCACACAAATGAACCCAGAATGATGTGAAATTTTGCTTCGCGCAACATAATTCTGGGTGCAGTTTAAAAACCATAAGTGCTAATGACTCCATTCCTTTTTGGGGTAATGGGGGCTGTTAATTGGAGTACTCTAAAACAAACCTGACCTCTCTAGGATATTCAGAAGCCAAGTTATAATCCCACAAATGTGTAACTGGACTACTTCTTTAAATTGACACCAGATCCGGTGACCTTTGGGACATGGTTTGACCGCCTTAGGAAAGTGCTATCATCATGAAACGTTCAGATCACTTACAACTCAATAGATTCTACCTTCCTGTAACGTTTCAGCCTGATTGGACCTTGTTTTCACACAAATGAACCCAGAATGATGTGAAATTGTGCTTCGTGCAACATAATTCTGGGTGCCATTTAAAAACCATAAGTGCTAATGACTCCATTCCTTTTTGTGGTTGTAGGGGCTGTTGATTGGAGTACACTAAAATAAACCTGACCTCTCTAGGACATTCAGAAGCCAAGTTATAAGCCCACAAAGGTGTAACTGGACTACTTCTTTAAAGTGACACCAGATCCGGTAACCTTTGGGACATGGTTTGACCCCCTTAGGAAAGTGCTATCATCATGAAACGTTCAGATCACTTACAACTCAATAGACTCTACCTTCCTGTAACGTTTCAGCCTGATTGGACCTTGTTTTCACACAAATAGACCCAGAATGATGTGAAATTGTGCTTCGTGCAACATAATTCTGGGTGCCATTTACAAACCATAAGTGCTAATTACTCCATTCCTTTTTGTGGTTGTAGGGGCTGTTTATTGGAGTACACTAAAACAAACCTGATCTCTCTAGGACATTCAGAAGCCAAGTTATAAGCCCACAAATGTGTAACTGGACTACTTCTTTAAAGTGACACCAGATCCGGTGACCTTTGGGACATGGTTTGACCCCCTTAGGAAAGTGCTATCATCATGAAACGTTCAGATCACTTACAACTCAATAGATTCTACCTTCCTGTAACGTTTCTGCCTGATTGGACCTTGTTTTCACACAAATGAACCCAGAATGATGTGAAATTGTGCTTCGTGCAACATAATTCTGGGTGCCATTTAAAAACCATAAGTGCTAATGACTCCATTCCTTTTTGGGGTAATGGGGGCTGTTAATTGGAGTACTCTAAAACAAACCTGACCTCTCTAGGATATTCAGAAGCCAAGTTATAAGCCCACAAATGTGTAACTGGACTACTTCTTTAAAGTGACACCAGGCCCGGTGACCATTGGGACATGGTTTTACCCCCTATAGGAATGTACGATCATCATGAAACGTTCAGATCACTTACAACTCAATAGACTCTACCTTCTTGTAATGTTTCAGCCTGATTGGACCTTGTTTTCACACAAATGAACCCAGAATGATGTGAAATTGTGCTTCGTGCAACATAATTCTGGGTGCCATTTACAAACCATGAGTCGTAATGACTCACATCCTTTTTGTGGTTGTAGGGGCTGTTGATTGGAGTACACTAAAACAAACCTGATCTTTCTAGGACATTCAGAAGCCAAGTTATAAGCCCACAAATGTGTAACTGGACTACTTCTTTAAATTGACACCAGATCCGGTGACGTTTGGGAAATGGTTTGACCCCCTTAGGAAAGTGCTATCATCATGAAACGTTCAGATCACTTACAACTCAATAGATTCTACCTTCCTGTAACGTTTCAGCCTGATTGGACCTTGTTTTCACACAAATGAACCCAGAATGATGTGAAATTGTGCTTCGTGCAACATAATTCTGGGTGCCATTTATAAACCATAAGTGCTAATGACTCCATTCCTTTTTGTGGTTGTAGGGGCTGTTGATTGGAGTACACTAAAACAAACCTGATCTCTCTAGGACATTCAGAAGCCAAGTTATAAGCCCACAAATGTGTAACTGGACTATTCTTTAAATTGACACCAGATCCGGTGACCTTTGGGACATGGTTTGACCCCTTTAGGAAATTGCTATCATCATGAAACATTCAGATCACTTACAACTCAATAGATTCTACCTTCTTGTAACGTTTCAGCCTGAATGGACCTTGTTTTCACACAAATAGACCCAGAATGATGTGAAATTTTGCTTCGTGCAACATAATTCTGGGTGCCAATTACAAACCATAAGTGCTAATGACTCCATTCCTTTTTGTGGTTGTAGGGGCTGTTGATTGGAGTACACTAAAACAAACCTGACCTCTCTAGGGAATTCAGAAGCCAAGTTATAAGCCCACAAATGTGTAACTGGACTACTTCTTTAAATTGACACCAGATCTGGTGACCTTTGGGACATGGTTTGACCCCCTTACGAAAGTGCTATCATCATGAAACATTCAGATCACTTACAACTCAATAGATTCTACCTTCTTGTAACGTTTCAGCCTGATTGGACCTTGTTTTCACACAAATGGACCCAGAATGATGTGAAATTGTGCTTCGTGCAACATAATTCTGGGTGCCATTTACAAACCATAAGTGCTAATGATTCCATTCCTTTTTGTGGTTGTAGGGGATCTTGATTGGAGTACACTAAAACAAACCTGATCTCACTAGGACATTCAGAAGCCAAGTTATAAGCCCACAAATGTGTAACTGGACTACTTCTTTAAAGTGACACCAGGCCCGGTGACCTTTGGGACAAGGTTTGACCCCCTAAAGGAATGTGCGATCATCATGAAACGTTCAGATCACTTACAACTCAATAGATTCTACCTTCTTGTAACGTTTCAGCCTGATGGGACCTTGTTTTCACACAAATGGACCCAGAATGATGTGAAATTGTGCTTCGTGCAACATAATTCTGGGTGCCATTTACAAACCATAAGTGCTAATGACTCCATTTCTTTTTGTGGTTGTAGGGGCTGTTGATTGGAGTACACTAAAACAAACCTGATCTCTCTAGGAAATTCAGAAGCCAAGTTATAAGCCCACAAATGTGTAACTGGACTACTTCTTTCCGGTGACCTTTGGGACATGGTTTGACCCCCTTAGGAAAGTGCTATCATCATGAAACATTCAGATCACTTACAACTCAATAGATTCTACCTTCCTGTAACGTTTCTGCCTGATTGGACCTTGTTTTCACACAAATGAACCCAGAATGATGTGAAATTGTGCTTCGCGCACCATAATTCTGGGTGCAGTTTAAAAACCATAAGTGCTAATGATTCCATTCCTTTTTGTGGTTGTAGGGGATCTTGATTGGAGTACACTAAAACAAACCTGATCTCACTAGGACATTCAGAAGCCAAGTTATAATCCCACAAATGTGTAACTGGACTACTTCTTTAAATTGACACCAGATCCGGTGACCTTTGGGACATGGTTTGACCCCCTTAGGAAAGTGCTATCATCATGAAACGTTCAGATCACTTACAACTCAATAGATTCTACCTTCCTGTAACGTTTCAGCCTGATTGGACCTTGTTTTCACACAAATGAACCCAGAATGATGTGAAATTGTGCTTCGTGCAACATAATTCTGGGTGCCATTTAAAAACCATAAGTGCTAATGACTCCATTCCTTTTTGTGGTTGTAGGGGCTGTTGATTGGAGTACACTCAAATAAACCTGACCTCTCTAGGACATTCAGAAGCCAAGTTATAAGCCCACAAAGGTGTAACTGGACTACTTCTTTAAAGTGACACCAGGCCTGGTCACCTTTGGGATATGGTTTTACCCCCTATAGGAATGTGCGATCATCATGAAACATCCAGATCACTTACAACTCAATAGATTCTACCTTCTTGTAACGTTTCAGCCTGATTGGACCTTGTTTTCACACAAATGGACCCAGAATGATGTGAAATTGTGCTTCGTGCAACATAATTCTGGGTGCCATTTACAAACCATAAGTGCTAATGACTCCATTCCTTTTTGTGGTTGTAGGGGCTGTTGATTTGAGTACAATAAAACAAACCTGACCTCTCTAGAACATTCAGAAGCCAAGTTATAAGCCCACAAAGGTGTAACTGGACTACTTCTTTAAAGTGACACCAGGCCCGGTGACCTTTGGGACATGGTTTGACCGCCTATAGGAATGTGCGATCATCATGAAACGTTCAGATCACTTACAACTCAATAGATTCTACCTTCCTGTAATGTTTCAGCCCTATTGGACCTTGTTTTCACACAAATGGACCCAGAATGATTTGAAATTGTGCTTCGTGCAACATAATTCTGGGTGCCATTTACAAACCATAAGTGCTAATGTCTCCATTCCTATTTGGGGTAATGGGGGGCTGTTAATAGGAGTACTCTAAAAAACCTGACATCTCTAGGACATTCAGAAGCCAAGTTATAAGCCGACAATGGTGTAACTGGACTACTTCTTTAAAGTGACACCAGATCCGGTAACCTTTGGGACATGGTGTGACCCCCTTAGGAAAGTGCTATCATCATGAAACGTTCAGATCACTTACAACTCAATAGATTCTACCTTCCTGTAACGTTTCTAGCTGATTGGACCTTGTTTTCACACAAATGAACCCAGAATGATGTGAAATTGTGCTTTGTGCATCATAATTCTGGGTGCCATTTAAAAACCATGAGTGCTAATGACTCACATCCTTTTTGTGGTTGTAGGGGCTGTTGATTGGAGTACACTAAAAAAAACCTGATCTCTCTAGAAAATTCAGAAGCCAAGTTATAAGCCCACAAATGTGTAACTGGACTACTTCTTTAACTTGACACCAGATCCGGTGAACTTTGGGACATGGTTTGACCCCCTTAGGAAAGTGCTATCATTATGAAACGTTCAGATCACTTACAACTCAACAGATTCTACCTTCCTGTAATGTTTCTGCCTGATTGGACCTTGTTTTCACACAAATGAACCCAGAATGATGTGAAATTGTGCTTCGTGCAACATAATTCTGGGTGCCATTTAAAAACCATAAGTGCTAATGACTCCATTCCTTTTTGTGGTTGTAGGGGCTGTTGATTGGAGTACACTTAACCAAACCTGATCTCTCTAGGACATTCAGAAGCCAAGTTATAAGCCCACAAATGTGTAACTGGACTACTTCTTTAAAGTGACACCAGGCCCGGTGACCTTTGGGACATGGTTTTACCCCCTATAGGAATGGGCGATCATCATGAAACGTTCAGATCACTTACAACTCAGTAGATTATACCTTCTTGTAACGTTTCAGCCTGATTGGACCTTGTTTTCACACAAATGGACCCAGCATGATGTGAAACTGTGCTTCGTGCAACATAATTCTGGGTGCCATTTACAAACCATAAGTGCTAATGACTCCATTCCTTTTTGTGGTTGTAGGGGCTGTTGATTGGAATACACTAAAACAAACCTGACCTCTCTAGGACATTCAGTAGCCAAGTTATAAGCCCACAAAGGTGTAACTGGACTACTTCTTTAAAGTGACACCAGGCCCGGTGACCTTTGGGACATGGTTTGACCCCCTATAGGAATGTGCGATCATCATGAAACGTTCAGATCACTTACAACTCAATAGATTCTACCTTCTTGTAACGTTTCAGCCTGATTGGACCTTGTTTTCACACAAATGGACCCAGAATGATGTGAAATTGTGGTTCGTGCAACATAATTCTGGGTGCCATTTACAAACCATAAGTGCTAATGACTCCATTCCTTTTTGTGGTTGTAGGGGCTGTTGATAGGAGTACACTAAAACAAACCTGACCTCTCTAGGGAATTCAGAAGCCAAGTTATAAGCCCACAAATGTGTACCTGGACTACTTCTTTCCGGTGACCTTTGGGACATGGTTTGACCCCCTTAGGAAAGTGCAATCATCATGAAACGATCAGATCACTTACAACTCAATAGATTCTACCTTCCTGTAACGTTTCAGCCTGATTGGACCTTGTTTTCACACAAATGAACCCAGAATGATGTGAAATTGTGCTTCATGCAACATAATTATGGGGCCCATTTAAAAACCATAAGTGCTAATGACTCCATTCCTTTTTGTGGTTGTAGGGGATCTTGATTGGAGTACACTAAAACAAACCTGATCTCACTAGGACATTCAGAAGCCAAGTTATAAGCCCACAAATGTGTAACTGGACTACTTCTTTAAAGTGACACCAGGCCCGGTGACCTTTGGGAGAAGGTTTGACCCCCTAAAGGAATGTTCGATCATCATGAAACGTTCAGATCACTTACAACTCAATAGATTCTACCTTCTTGTAACGTTTCAGCCTGATGGGACCTTGTTTTCACACAAATGGACACAGAATGATGTGAAATTGTGCTTCGTGCAACATAATTCTGGGTGCCATTTACAAACCATAAGTGCTAATGACTCCATATCTTTTTGTGGTTGTAGGGGCTGTTGATTGGAGTACACTAAAACAAACCTGATCTCTCTAGGAAATTCAGAAGCCAAGTTATAAGCCCACAAATGTGTAACTGGACTACTTCTTTCCGGTGACCTTTGGGACATGGTTTGACCCCCTTAGGAAAGTGCTATCATCATGAAACATTCAGATCACTTACAACTCAATAGATTCTACCTTCCTGTAACTTTTCTGCCTGATTGGACCTTGTTTTCACACAAATGAACCCAGAATGATGTGAAATTGTGCTTCGCGCAACATAATTCTGGGTGCAGTTTAAAAACCATAAGTGCTAATGACTCCATTCCTTTTTGGGGTACTGGGGGCTGTTAATTGGAGTACTCTAAAACAAACCTGACCTCTCTAGGATATTCAGAAGCCAAGTTATAATCCCACAAATGTGTAACTGGACTACTTCTTTAAATTGACACCAGATCCGGTGACATTTGGGACATGGTTTGACCCCCTTAGGAAAGTGCTATCATCATGAAACGTTCAGATCACTTACAACTCAATAGATTCTACCTTTCTTTAACGTTTCAGCCTGATTGGACCTTGTTTTCACACAAATGAACCCAGAATGATGTGAAATTGTGCTTCATGCAACATAATTCTGGGTGCCATTTAAAAACCATAAGTGCTAATGACTCCATTCCTTTTTGTGGTTGTAGGGGATCTTGATTGGAGTACACTAAAACAAACCTGATCTCACTAGGACATTCAGAAGCCAAGTTATAAGCCCACAAATGTGTAACTGGACTACTTCTTTAAAGTGACACTAGGCCCGGTGACCTTTGGGACAAGGTTTGACCCCCTAAAGGAATGTGCGATCATCATGAAACGTTCAGATCACTTACAACTCAATAGATTCTACCTTCTTGTAACGTTTCAGCCTGATGGGACCTTGTTTTCACACAAATGGACCCAGAATGATGTGAAATTGTGCTTCGTGCAACATAATTCTGGGTGCCATTTACAAACCATAAGTGCTAATGACTCCATTTCTTTTTGTGGTTGTAGGGGCTGTTGATTGGAGTACACTAAAACAAACCTGATCTCTCTAGGAAATTCAGAAGCAAAGTTATAAGCCCACAAATGTGTAACTGGACTACTTCTTTCCGGTGACCTTTGGGACATGGTTTGACCGCCTATAGGAATGTGCGATCATCATGAAACGTTCAGATCACTTACAACTCAATAGATTCTACCTTCTTGTAACGTTTCAGCCTGATTGGACCTTGTTTTCACACAAATGAACCCAGAATGATGTGAAATTGTGCTTCGCGCAACATAATTCTGGGTGCAGTTTAAAAACCATAAGTGCTAATGACTCCATTCCTTTTTGGGGTAATGGGGGCTGTTAATATGAGTACTCTAAAACAAACCTGACCTCTCTAGGATATTCAGAAGCCAAGTTATAATCCCACAAATGTGTAACTGGACTACTTCTTTAAATTGACACCAGATCCGGTGACCTTTGGGACATGGTTTGACCCCCTTAGGAAAGTGCTATCATCATGAAACGTTCAGATCACTTACAACTCAATTGATTCTACCTTCCTGTAACGTTTCAGCCTGATTGGACCTTGTTTTCACACAAATGAACCCAGAATGATGTGAAATTGTGCTTCGTGCAACATAATTCTGGGTGCCATTTAAAAACCATAAGTGCTAATTACTCCATTCCTTTTTGTGGTTGTAGGGGCTGTTGATTGGAGTACACTAAAATAAACCTGACCTCTCTAGGACATTCAGAAGCCAAGTTATAAGCCCACAAAGGTGTAACTGGACTACTTCTTTAAAGTGACACCAGATCCGGTAACCTTTGGGACATGGTTTGACCCCCTTAGGAAAGTGCTATCATCATGAAACGTTCAGATCACTTACAACTCAATAGACTCTACCTTCCTGTAAAGTTTCAGCCTGATTGGACCTTGTTTTCACACAAATAGACCCAGAATGATGTGAAATTGTGCTTCGTGCAACATAATTCTGGGTGCCATTTACAAACCATAAGTGCTAATTACTCCATTCCTTTTTGTGGTTGTAGGGGCTGTTGATTGGAGTACACTAAAACAAACCTGATCTCTCTAGGACATTCAGAAGCCAAGTTATAAGCCCACAAATGTGTAACTGGACTACTTCTTTAAAGTGACACCAGATCCGGTGACATTTGGGACATGGTTTGACCCCCTTAGGAAAGTGCTATCATCATGAAACGTTCAGATCACTTACAACTCAATAGATTCTACCTTCCTGTAACGTTTCTGCCTGATTGGACCTTGTTTTCACACAAATGAACCCAGAATGATGTGAAATTGTGCTTCGTGCAACATAATTCTGGGTGCCATTTAAAAACCATAAGTGCTAATGACTCCATTCCTTTTTGGGGTAATGGGGGCTGTTAATTGGAGTACTCTAAAACAAACCTGACCTCTCTAGGATATTCAGAAGCCAAGTTATAAGCCCACAAATGTGTAACTGGACTACTTCTTTAAAGTGACACCAGGCCCGGTGACCATTGGGACATGGTTTGACCGCCTATAGGAATATGCGATCATCATGAAACGTTCAGATCACTTACAACTCAATAGATTCTACCTTCTTGTAACGTTTCAGCCTGATTGGACCTTGTTTTCACACAAATGAACCCAGAATGATGTGAAATTGTGCTTCGTGCAACATAATTCTGGGTGCCATTTACAAACCATGAGTGCTAATGACTCACATCCTTTTTGTGGTTGTAGGGGCTGTTGATTGGAGTACACTAAAACAAACCTGATCTCTCTAGGACATTCAGAAGCCAAGTTATAAGCCCACAAATGTGTAACTGGACTACTTCTTTAAATTGACACCAGATCCGGTGACGCTTGGGAAATGGTTTGACCCCCTTAGGAAAGTGCTATCATCATGAAACGTTCAGATCACTTACAACTCAATAGATTCTACCTTCCTGTAACGTTTCAGCCTGATTGGACCTTGTTTTCACACAAATGAACCCAGAATGATGTGAAATTGTGCTTCGTGCAACATAATTCTGGGTGCCATTTAAAAACCATAAGTGCTAATGACTCCATTCCTTTTTGTGGTTGTAGGGGCTGTTTATTGGAGTACACTAAAACAAACCTGATCTCTCTAGGACATTCAGAAGCCAAGTTATAAGCCCACAAATGTGTAACTGGACTACTTCTTTAAATTGACACCAGATCCGGTGACCTTTGGGACATGGTTTGACCCATTTAGGAAATTGCTATCATCATGAAACATTCAGATCACTTACAACTCAATAGATTCTACCTTCTTGTAACGTTTCAGCCTGATTGGACCTTGTTTTCACACAAATAGACCCAGAATGATGTGAAATTGTGCTTCGTGCAACATAATTCTGGGTGCCATTTACAAACCATAAGTGCTAATGACTCCATTCCTTTTTGTGGTTGGAGGGGCTGTTGATTGGAGTACACTAAAACAAACCTGATCTCTCTAGGACATTCAGTAGCCAAGTTATAAGCCCACAAAGGTGTAACTGGACTACTTCTTTAAAGTGACACCAGGCCCGGTGACCTTTGGGACATGGTTTGACCCCCTATAGGAATGTGCGATCATCATGGAACGTTCAGATCACTTACAACTCAATAGATTCTACCTTCTTGGAACGTTTCAGCCTGATTGGACCTTGTTTTCACACAAATAGACCCAGAATGATGTGAAATTGTGCTTCGTGCAACATAATTCTGGGTGCCATTTACAAACCATAAGTGCTAATGACTCCATTCCTTTTTGTGGTTGTAGGGGATCTTCATTGGAGTACACTAAAACAAACCTGATCTCACTAGGACATTCAGAAGCCAAGTTATAAGCCCACAAATGTGTAACTGGACTACTTCTTTAAAGTGACACCAGGCCCGGTGACCTTTGGGACAAGGTTTGACCCCCTAAAGGAATGTTCGATCATCATGAAACGTTCAGATCACTTACAACTCAATAGATTCTACCTTCTTGTAACGTTTCAGCCTGATGGGACCTTGTTTTCACACAAATGGACCCAGAATGATGTGAAATTGTGCTTCGTGCAACATAATTCTGGGTGCCATTTACAAACCATAAGTGCTAATGACTCCATATCTTTTTGTGGTTGTAGGGGCTGTTGATTGGAGTACACTAAAACAAACCTGATCTCTCTAGGAAATTCAGAAGCCAAGTTATAAGCCCACAAATGTGTAACTGGACTACTTCTTTCCGGTGACCTTTGGGACATGGTTTGACCCCCTTAGGAAAGTGCTATCATCATGAAACATTCAGATCACTTACAACTCAATAGATTCTACCTTCCTGTAACGTTTCTGCCTGATTGGACCTTGTTTTCACACAAATGAACCCAGAATGATGTGAAATTGTGCTTCGCGCAACATAATTCTGGGTGCAGTTTAAAAACCATAAGTGCTAATGACTCCATTCCTTTTTGGGGTACTGGGGGCTGTTAATTGGAGTACTCTAAAACAAACCTGACCTCTCTAGGATATTCAGAAGCCAAGTTATAATCCCACAAATGTGTAACTGGACTATTCTTTAAATTGACACCAGATCCGGTGACCTTTGGGACATGGTTTGACCCCTTTAGGAAATTGCTATCATCATGAAACATTCAGATCACTTACAACTCAATAGATTCTACCTTCTTGTAACGTTTCAGCCTGATTGGACCTTGTTTTCACACAAATAGACCCAGAATGATGTGAAATTGTGCTTCGTGCAACATAATTCTGGGTGCCATTTAAAAACCATAAGTGCTAATGACTCCATTCCTTTTTGTGGTTGTAGGGGCTGTTTATTGGAGTACACTAAAACAAACCTGATCTCTCTAGGACATTCAGAAGCCAAGTTATAAGCCCACAAATGTGTAACTGGACTATTCTTTAAATTGACACCAGATCCGGTGACCTTTGGGACATGGTTTGACCCCTTTAGGAAATTGCTATCATCATGAAACATTCAGATCACTTACAACTCAATAGATTCTACCTTCTTGTAACGTTTCAGCCTGATTGGACCTTGTTTTCACACAAATAGACCCAGAATGATGTGAAATTGTGCTTCGTGCAACATAATTCTGGGTGCCATTTACAAACCATAAGTGCTAATGACTCCATTCCTTTTTGTGGTTGGAGGGGCTGTTGATTGGAGTACACTAAAACAAACCTGATCTCTCTAGGACATTCAGTAGCCAAGTTATAAGCCCACAAAGGTGTAACTGGACTACTTCTTTAAAGTGACACCAGGCCCGGTGACCTTTGGGACATGGTTTGACCCCCTATAGGAATGTGCGATCATCATGGAACGTTCAGATCACTTACAACTCAATAGATTCTACCTTCTTGGAACGTTTCAGCCTGATTGGACCTTGTTTTCACACAAATAGACCCAGAATGATGTGAAATTGTGCTTCGTGCAACATAATTCTGGGTGCCATTTACAAACCATAAGTGCTAATGACTCCATTCCTTTTTGTGGTTGTAGGGGATCTTCATTGGAGTACACTAAAACAAACCTGATCTCACTAGGACATTCAGAAGCCAAGTTATAAGCCCACAAATGTGTAACTGGACTACTTCTTTAAAGTGACACCAGGCCCGGTGACCTTTGGGACAAGGTTTGACCCCCTAAAGGAATGTTCGATCATCATGAAACGTTCAGATCACTTACAACTCAATAGATTCTACCTTCTTGTAACGTTTCAGCCTGATGGGACCTTGTTTTCACACAAATGGACCCAGAATGATGTGAAATTGTGCTTCGTGCAACATAATTCTGGGTGCCATTTACAAACCATAAGTGCTAATGACTCCATATCTTTTTGTGGTTGTAGGGGCTGTTGATTGGAGTACACTAAAACAAACCTGATCTCTCTAGGAAATTCAGAAGCCAAGTTATAAGCCCACAAATGTGTAACTGGACTACTTCTTTCCGGTGACCTTTGGGACATGGTTTGACCCCCTTAGGAAAGTGCTATCATCATGAAACATTCAGATCACTTACAACTCAATAGATTCTACCTTCCTGTAACGTTTCTGCCTGATTGGACCTTGTTTTCACACAAATGAACCCAGAATGATGTGAAATTGTGCTTCGCGCAACATAATTCTGGGTGCAGTTTAAAAACCATAAGTGCTAATGACTCCATTCCTTTTTGGGGTACTGGGGGCTGTTAATTGGAGTACTCTAAAACAAACCTGACCTCTCTAGGATATTCAGAAGCCAAGTTATAATCCCACAAATGTGTAACTGGACTACTTCTTTAAATTGACACCAGATCCGGTGACATTTGGGACATGGTTTGACCCCCTTAGGAAAGTGCTATCATCATGAAACGTTCAGATCACTTACAACTCAATAGATTCTACCTTCCTTTAACGTTTCAGCCTGATGGGACCTTGTTTTCACACAAATGGACCCAGAATGATGTGAAATTGTGCTTCGTGCAACATAATTCTGGGTGCCATTTACAAACCATAAGTGCTAATGACTCCATTTCTTTTTGTGGTTGTAGGGGCTGTTGATTGGAGTACACTAAAACAAACCTGATCTCTCTAGGAAATTCAGAAGCAAAGTTATAAGCCCACAAATGTGTAACTGGACTACTTCTTTCCGGTGACCTTTGGGACATGGTTTGACCGCCTATAGGAATGTGCGATCATCATGAAACGTTCAGATCACTTACAACTCAATAGATTCTACCTTCTTGTAACGTTTCAGCCTGATTGGACCTTGTTTTCACACAAATGAACCCAGAATGATGTGAAATTGTGCTTCGCGCAACATAATTCTGGGTGCAGTTTAAAAACCATAAGTGCTAATGACTCCATTCCTTTTTGGGGTAATGGGGGCTGTTAATATGAGTACTCTAAAACAAACCTGACCTCTCTAGGATATTCAGAAGCCAAGTTATAATCCCAAAAATGTGTAACTGGACTACTTCTTTAAATTGACACCAGATCCGGTGACCTTTGGGACATGGTTTGACCCCCTTAGGAAAGTGCTATCATCATGAAACGTTCAGATCACTTACAACTCAATTGATTCTACCTTCCTGTAACGTTTCAGCCTGATTGGACCTTGTTTTCACACAAATGAACCCAGAATGATGTGAAATTGTGCTTCTTGCAACATAATTCTGGGTGCCATTTAAAAACCATAAGTGCTAATTACTCCATTCCTTTTTGTGGTTGTAGGGGCTGTTGATTGGAGTACACTAAAATAAACCTGACCTCTCTAGGACATTCAGAAGCCAAGTTATAAGCCCACAAAGGTGTAACTGGACTACTTTAAAGTGACACCAGATCCGGTAACCTTTGGGACATGGTTTGACCCCCTTAGGAAAGTGCTATCATCATGAAACGTTCAGATCACTTACAACTCAATAGACTCTACCTTCCTGTAAAGTTTCAGCCTGATTGGACCTTGTTTTCACACAAATAGACCCAGAATGATGTGAAATTGTGCTTCGTGCAACATAATTCTGGGTGCCATTTACAAACCATAAGTGCTAATTACTCCATTCCTTTTTGTGGTTGTAGGGGCTGTTGATTGGAGTACACTAAAACAAACCTGATCTCTCTAGGACATTCAGAAGCCAAGTTATAAGCCCACAAATGTGTAACTGGACTACTTCTTTAAAGTGACACCAGATCCGGTGACCTTTGGGACATGGTTTGACCCCCTTGGGAAAGTGCTATCATCATGAAACGTTCAGATCACTTACAACTCAATAGATTCTACCTTCCTGTAACGTTTCTGCCTGATTGGACCTTGTTTTCACACAAATGAACCCAGAATGATGTGAAATTGTGCTTCGTGCAACATAATTCTGGGTGCCATTTAAAAACCATAAGTGCTAACGACTCCATTCCTTTTTGGGGTAATGGGGGCTGTTAATTGGAGTACTCTAAAAAAAACCTGACCTCTCTAGGATATTCAGAAGCAAAGTTATAAGCCCACAAATGTGTAACTGGACTACTTCTTTAAAGTGACACCAGGCCCGGTGACCATTGGGACATGGTTTGACCGCCTATAGGAATGTGCGATCATCATGAAACGTTCAGATCACTTACAACTCAATAGATTCTACCTTCTTGTAACGTTTCAGCCTGATTGGACCTTGTTTTCACACAAATGAACCCAGAATGATGTGAAATTGTGCTTCGTGCAACATAATTCTGGGTGCCATTTACAAACCATGAGTGCTAAAGACTCACATCCTTTTTGTGGTTGTAGGGGCTGTTGATTGGAGTACACTAAAACAAACCTGATCTCTCTAGGACATTCAGAAGCCAAGTAATAAGCCCACAAATGTGTAACTGGACTACTTCTTTAAATTGACACCAGATCCGGTGACGTTTGGGAAATGGTTTGACCCCCTTAGGAAAGTGCTATCATCATGAAACGTTCAGATCACTTACAACTCAATAGATTCTACCTTCCTGTAACGTTTCAGCCTGATTGGACCTTGTTTTCACACAAATGAACCCAGAATGATGTGAAATTGTGCTTCGTGCAACATAATTCTGGGTGCCATTTAAAAACCATAAGTGCTAATGACTCCATTCCTTTTTGTGGTTGTAGGGGCTGTTTATTGGAGTACACTAAAACAAACCTGATCTCTCTAGGACATTCAGAAGCCAAGTTATAAGCCCACAAATGTGTAACTGGACTATTCTTTAAATTGACACCAGATCCGGTGACCTTTGGGACATGGTTTGACCCCTTTAGGAAATTGCTATCATCATGAAACATTCAGATCACTTACAACTCAATAGATTCTACCTTCTTGTAACGTTTCAGCCTGATTGGACCTTGTTTTCACACAAATAGACCCAGAATGATGTGAAATTGTGCTTCGTGCAACATAATTCTGGGTGCCATTTACAAACCATAAGTGCTAATGACTCCATTCCTTTTTGTGGTTGTAGGGGCTGTTGATTGGAGTACACTAAAACAAACCTGATCTCTCTAGGACATTCAGTAGCCAAGTTATAAGCCCACAAAGGTGTAACTGGACTACTTCTTTAAAGTGACACCAGGCCCGGTGACCTTTGGGACATGGTTTGACCCCCTATAGGAATGTGCGATCATCATGAAACGTTCAGATCACTTACAACTCAATAGATTCTACCTTCTTGGAACGTTTCAGCCTGATTGGACCTTGTTTTCACACAAATAGACCCAGAATGATGTGAAATTGTGCTTCGTGCAACATAATTCTGGGTGCCATTTACAAACCATAAGTGCTAATGACTCCATTCCTTTTTGTGGTTGTAGGGGATCTTGATTGGAGTACACTAAAACAAACCTGATCTCACTAGGACATTCAGAAGCCAAGTTATAAGCCCACAAATGTGTAACTGGACTACTTCTTTAAAGTGACACCAGGCCCGGTGACCTTTGGGACAAGGTTTGACCCCCTAAAGGAATGTGCGATCATTATGAAACGTTCAGATCACTTACAACTCAATAGATTCTACCTTCTTGTAACGTTTCAGCCTGATGGGACCTTGTTTTCACACAAATGGACCCAGAATGATGTGAAATTGTGCTTCGTGCAACATAATTCTGGGTGCCATTTACAAACCATAAGTTCTAATGACTCCATTTCTTTTTGTGGTTGTAGGGGCTGTTGATTGGAGTACACTAAAACAAACCTGATCTCTCTAGGAAATTCAGAAGCCAAGTTAGAAGCCCACAAATGTGTAACTGGACTACTTCTTTCCGGTGACCTTTGGGACATGGTTTTACCCCCTTAGGAAAGTGCTATCATCATGAAACATTCAGATCACTTACAACTCAATAGAGTCTACATTCCTGTAACGTTTCTGCCTGATTGGACCTTGTTTTCACACAAATGAACCCAGAATGATGTGAAATTGTGCTTCGCGCACCATAATTCTGGGTGCAGTTTAAAAACCATAAGTGCTAATGACTTTATTCCTTTTTGGGGTAATGGGGGCTGTTAATTGGAGTACTCTAAAACAAACCTGACCTCTCTAGGATATTCAGAAGCCAAGTTATAATCCCACAAATGTGTAACTGGACTACTTCTTTAAATTGACACCAGATCCGGTGACCTTTGGGACATGGTTTGACCCCCTTAGGAAAGTGCTATCATCATGAAACGTTCAGATCACTTACAACTCAATAGATTCTACCTTCTTGTAACGTTTCAGCCTGATTGGACCTTGTTTTCACACAAATGAACCCAGAATGATGTGAAATTGTGCTTCGTGCAACATAATTCTGGGTGCTATTTAAAAACCATAAGTGCTAATGACTCCATTCCTTTTTGTGGTTGTAGGGGCTGTTGATTGGAGTACACTAAAATAAACCTGACCTCTCTAGGACATTCAGAAGCCAAGTTATAAGCCCACAAAGGTGTAACTGGACTACTTCTTTAAAGTGACACCAGGCCCGGTGACCTTTGGGACATGGTTTGACCCCTTATAGGAATGAGCGATCATCATGAAACATTCAGATCACTTACAACTCAATAGATTCTACCTTCTTGTAACGTTTCAGCCTGATTGGACCTTGTTTTCACACAAATGAACCCAGAATGATGTGAAATTGTGCTTCGTGCAACATAATTCTGGGTGCCATTTACAAACCATAAGTGCTAATGACTCCATTCCTTTTTGTTGTTGTAGGGGCTGTTGATTGGAGTACACTAAAACAAACCTGATCTCTCTAGGACATTCAGAAGCCAAGTTATAAGCCCACAAATGTGTAACTGGACAACTTCTTTAAAGTGACACCAGGCCTGGTGACCTTTGGGACATGGTTTTACCCCCTATAGGAATGTGCGATAATCATGAAACGTTCAGATGACTTACAACTCAATATATTCTACCTTCTTGTAACGTTTCAGCCTGATTGGACGTGGTTTTCAGACAAATGGACCCAGAATGATGTGAAATTGTGCTTCGTGCAACATAATTCTGGGTGCCATTTACAAACCATAAGTGCTAATGACTCCATTTCTTTTTGTGGTTGTAGGGGCTGTTGATTGGAGTACACTAAAACAAACCTGATCTCTATAGGAAATTCAGAAGCAAAGTTATAAGCCCACAAATGTGTAACTGGACTACTTCTTTCCGGTGACCTTTGGGACATGGTTTGACCGCCTATAGGAATGTGCGATCATCATGAAACGTTCAGATCACTTACAACTCAATAGATTCTACCTTCTTGTAACGTTTCAGCCTGATTGGACCTTGTTTTCACACAAATGAACCCAGAATGATGTGAAATTGTGCTTCGCGCAACATAATTCTGGGTGCAGTTTAAAAACCATAAGTGCTAATGACTCCATTCCTTTTTGGGGTAATGGGGGCTGTTAAAATGAGTACTCTAAAACAAACCTGACCTCTCTAGGATATTCAGAAGCCAAGTTATAATCCCACAAATGTGTAACTGGACTACTTCTTTAAATTGACACCAGATCCGGTGACCTTTGGGACATGGTGTGACCCCCTTAGGAAAGTGCTATCATCATGAAACGTTCAGATCACTTACAACTCAATTGATTCTACCTTCCTGTAACGTTTCAGCCTGATTGGACCTTGTTTTCACACAAATGAACCCAGAATGATGTGAAATTGTGCTTCGTGCAACATAATTCTGGGTGCCATTTAAAAACCATAAGTGCTAATTACTCCATTCCTTTTTGTGGTTGTAGGGGCTGTTGATTGGAGTACACTAAAATAAACCTGACCTCTCTAGGACATTCAGAAGCCAAGTTATAAGCCCACAAAGGTGTAACTGGACTACTTCTTTAAAGTGACACCAGATCCGGTAACCTTTGGGACATGGTTTGACCCCCTTAGGAAAGTGCTATCATTATGAAACGTTCAGATCACTTACAACTCAATAGACTCTACCTTCCTGTAAAGTTTCAGCCTGATTGGACCTTGTTTTCACACAAATAGACCCAGAATGATGTGAAATTGTGCTTCGTGCAACATAATTCTGGGTGCCATTTACAAACCATAAGTGCTAATTACTCCATTCCTTTTTGTGGTTGTAGGGGCTGTTGATTGGAGTACACTAAAACAAACTTGATCTCTCTAGGACATTCAGAAGCCAAGTTATAAGCCCACAAATGTGTAACTGGACTACTTCTTTAAAGTGACACCAGATCCGGTGACCTTTGGGACATGGTTTGACCCCCTTAGGAAAGTGCTATCATCATGAAACGTTCAGATCACTTACAACTCAATAAATTCTACCTTCCTGTAACGTTTCTGCCTGATTGGACCTTGTTTTCACACAAATGAACCCAGAATGATGTGAAATTGTGCTTCGTGCAACATAATTCTGGGTGCCATTTAAAAACCATAAGTGCTAATGACTCCATTCCTTTTTGGGGTAATGGGGGCTGTTAATTGGAGTACTCTAAAACAAACCTGACCTCTCTAGGATATTCAGAAGCCAAGTTATAAGCCCACAAATGTGTAACTGGACTACTTCTTTAAAGTGACACCAGGCCCGGTAACCATTGGGACATGGTTTGACCGCCTATAGGAATGTGCGATCATCATGAAACGTTCAGATCACTTACAACTCAATAGATTCTACCTTCTTGTAACGTTTCAGCCTGATTGGACCTTGTTTTCACACAAATGAACCCAGAATGATGTGAAATTGTGCTTCGTGCAACATAATTCTGGGTGCCATTTACAAACCATGAGTGCTAATGACTCACATCCTTTTTGTGGTTGTAGGGGCTGTTGATTGGAGTACACTAAAACAAACCTGATCTCTCTAGGACATTCAGAAGCCAAGTTATAAGCCCACAAATGTGTAACTGGACTACTTCTTTAAATTGACACCAGATCCGGTGACGTTTGGGAAATGGTTTGACCCCCTTAGGAAAGTGCTATCATCATGAAACGTTCAGATCACTTACAACTCAATAGATTCTACCTTCCTGTAACGTTTCAGCCTGATTGGACCTTGTTTTCACACAAATGAACCCAGAATGATGTGAAATTGTGCTTCGTGCAACATAATTCTGGGTGCCATTTAAAAACCATAAGTGCTAATGACTCCATTCCTTTTTGTGGTTGTAGGGGCTGTTTATTGGAGTGCACTAAAACAAACCTGATCTCTCTAGGACATTCAGAAGCCAAGTTATAAGCCCACAAATGTGTAACTGGACTATTCTTTAAATTGACACCAGATCCGGTGACCTTTGGGACATGGTTTGACCCCTTTAGGAAATTGCTATCATCATGAAACATTCAGATCACTTACAGCTCAATAGATTCTACCTTCTTGTAACGTTTCAGCCTGATTGGACCTTGTTTTCACACAAATAGACCCAGAATGATGTGAAATTGTGCTTCGTGCAACATAATTCTGGGTGCCATTTACAAACCATAAGTGCTAATGACTCCATTCCTTTTTGTGGTTGTAGGGGCTGTTGATTGGAGTACACTAAAACAAACCTGATCTCTCTAGGACATTCAGTAGCCAAGTTATAAGCCCACAAAGGTGTAACTGGACTACTTCTTTAAAGTGACACCAGGCCCGGTGACCTTTGGGACATGGTTTGACCCCCTATAGGAATGTGCGATCATCATGAAACGTTCAGATCACTTACAACTCAATAGATTCTACCTTCTTGGAACGTTTCAGCCTGATTGGACCTTGTTTTCACACAAATAGACCCAGAATGATGTGAAATTGTGCTTCGTGCAACATAATTCTGGGTGCCATTTACAAACCATAAGTGCTAATGACTCCATTCCTTTTTGTGGTTGTAGGGGATCTTGATTGGAGTACACTAAAACAAACCTGATCTCACTAGGACATTCAGAAGCCAAGTTATAAGCCCACAAATGTGTAACTGGACTACTTCTTTAAATTGACACCAGGCCCGGTGACCTTTGGGACAAGGTTTGACCCCCTAAAGGAATGTGCGATCATCATGAAACGTTCAGATCACTTACAACTCAATAGATTCTACTTTCTTGTAACGTTTCAGCCTGATGGGACCTTGTTTTCACACAAATGGACCCAGAATGATGTGAAATTGTGCTTCGTGCAACATAATTCTGGGTGCCATTTACAAACCATAAGAGCTAATGACTCCATTTCTTTTTGTGGTTGTAGGGGCTGTTGATTGGAGTACACTAAAACAAACCTGATCTCTCTAGGAAATTCAGAAGCCAAGTTATAAGCCCACAAATGTGTAACTGGACTACTTCTTTCCGGTGACCTTTGGGACATGGTTTTACCCCCTTAGGAAAGTGCTATCATCATGAAACATTCAGATCACTTACAACTCAGTAGATTCTACCTTCCTGTAACGTTTCTGCCTGATTGGACCTTGTTTTCACACAAATGAACCCAGAATGATGTGAAATTGTGCTTCGCGCACCATAATTCTGGGTGCAGTTTAAAAACCATAAGTGCTAATTACTCCATTCCTTTTTGTGGTTGTAGGGGCTGTTGATTGGAGTACACTAAAACAAACTTGATCTCTCTAGGACATTCAGAAGCCAAGTTATAAGCCCACAAATGTGTAACTGGACTACTTCTTTAAAGTGACACCAGATCCGGTAACCTTTGGGACATGGTTTGACCCCCTTAGGAAAGTGCTATCATCATGAAACGTTCAGATCACTTACAACTCAATAGACTCTACCTTCCTGTAAAGTTTCAGCCTGATTGGACCTTGTTTTCACACAGATAGACCCAGAATGATGTGAAATTGTGCTTCGTGCAACATAATTCTGGGTGCCATTTACAAACCATAAGTGCTAATTACTCCATTCCTTTTTGTGGTTGTAGGGGCTGTTGATTGGAGTACACTAAAACAAACTTGATCTCTCTAGGACATTCAGAAGCCAAGTTATAAGCCCACAAATGTGTAACTGGACTACTTCTTTAAAGTGACACCAGATCCGGTGACCTTTGGGACATGGTTTGACCCCCTTAGGAAAGTGCTATCATCATGAAACGTTCAGATCACTTACAACTCAATAGATTCTACCTTCCTGTAACGTTTCTGCCTGATTGGACCTTGTTTTCACACAAATGAACCCAGAATGATGTGAAATTGTGCTTCGTGCAACATAATTCTGGGTGCCATTTAAAAACCATAAGTGCTAATGACTCCATTCCTTTTTGGGGTAATGGGGGCTGTTAATTGGAGTACTCTAAAACAAACCTGACCTCTCTAGGATATTCAGAAGCCAAGTTATAAGCCCACAAATGTGTAACTGGACTACTTCTTTAAAGTGACACCAGGCCCGGTAACCATTGGGACATGGTTTGACCGCCTATAGGAATGTGCGATCATCATGAAACGTTCAGATCACTTACAACTCAATAGATTCTACCTTCTTGTAACGTTTCAGCCTGATTGGACCTTGTTTTCACACAAATGAACCCAGAATGATGTGAAATTGTGCTTCGTGCAACATAATTCTGGGTGCCATTTACAAACCATGAGTGCTAATGACTCACATCCTTTTTGTGGTTGTAGGGGCTGTTGATTGGAGTACACTAAAACAAACCTGATCTCTCTAGGACATTCAGAAGCCAAGTTATAAGCCCACAAATGTGTAACTGGACTACTTCTTTAAATTGACACCAGATCCGGTGACGTTTGGGAAATGGTTTGACCCCCTTAGGAAAGTGCTATCATCATGAAACGTTCAGATCACTTACAACTCAATAGATTCTACCTTCCTGTAACGTTTCAGCCTGATTGGACCTTGTTTTCACACAAATGAACCCAGAATGATGTGAAATTGTGCTTCGTGCAACATAATTCTGGGTGCCATTTAAAAACCATAAGTGCTAATGACTCCATTCCTTTTTGTGGTTGTAGGGGCTGTTTATTGGAGTACACTAAAACAAACCTGATCTCTCTAGGACATTCAGAAGCCAAGTTATAAGCCCACAAATGTGTAACTGGACTATTCTTTAAATTGACACCAGATCCAATGACCTTTGGGACATGGTTTGACCCCTTTAGGAAATTGCTATCATCATGAAACATTCAGATCACTTACAACTCAATAGATTCTACCTTCTTGTAACGTTTCAGCCTGATTGGACCTTGTTTTCACACAAATAGACCCAGAATGATGTGAAATTGTGCTTCGTGCAACATAATTCTGGGTGCCATTTACAAACCATAAGTGCTAATGACTCCATTCCTTTTTGTGGTTGTAGGGGCTGTTGATTGGAGTACACTAAAACAAACCTGATCTCTCTAGGACATTCAGTAGCCAAGTTATAAGCCCACAAAGGTGTAACTGGACTACTTCTTTAAAGTGACACCAGGCCCGGTGACCTTTGGGACATGGTTTGACCCCCTATAGGAATGTGCGATCATCATGAAACGTTCAGATCACTTACAACTCAATAGATTCTACCTTCTTGGAACGTTTCAGCCTGATTGGACCTTGTTTTCACACAAATAGACCCAGAATGATGTGAAATTGTGCTTCGTGCAACATAATTCTGGGTGCCATTTACAAACCATAAGTGCTAATGACTCCATTCCTTTTTGTGGTTGTAGGGGATCTTGATTGGAGTACACTAAAACAAACCTGATCTCACTAGGACATTCAGAAGCCAAGTTATAAGCCCACAAATGTGTAACTGGACTACTTCTTTAAATTGACACCAGGCCCGGTGACCTTTGGGACAAGGTTTGACCCCCTAAAGGAATGTGCGATCATCATGAAACGTTCAGATCACTTACAACTCAATAGATTCTACCTTCTTGTAACGTTTCAGCCTGATGGGACCTTGTTTTCACACAAATGGACCCAGAATGATGTGAAATTGTGCTTCGTGCAACATAATTCTGGGTGCCATTTACAAACCATAAGTGCTAATGACTCCATTTCTTTTTGTGGTTGTAGGGGCTGTTGATTGGAGTACACTAAAACAAACCTGATCTCTCTAGGAAATTCAGAAGCCAAGTTATAAGCCCACAAATGTGTAACTGGACTACTTCTTTCCGGTGACCTTTGGGACATGGTTTTACCCCCTTAGGAAAGTGCTATCATCATGAAACATTCAGATCACTTACAACTCAATAGATTCTACCTTCCTGTAACGTTTCTGCCTGATTGGACCTTGTTTTCACACAAATGAACCCAGAATGATGTGAAATTGTGCTTCGCGCACCATAATTCTGGGTGCAGTTTAAAAACCATAAGTGCTAATGACTCCATTCCTTTTTGGTGTAATGGGGGCTGTTAATTGGAGTACTCTAAAACAAACCTGACCTCTCTAGGATATTCAGAAGCCAAGTTATAATCCCACAAATGTGTAACTGGACTACTTCTTTAAATTGACACCAGATCCGGTGACCTTTGGGACATGGTTTGACCCCCTTAGGAAAGTGCTATCATCATGAAACGTTCAGATCACTTACAACTCAATAGATTCTACCTTCTTGTAACGTTTCAGCCTGATTGGACCTTGTTTTCACACAAATGAACCCAGAATGATGTGAAAATGTGCTTCGTGCAACATAATTCTGGGTGCTATTTAAAAACCATAAGTGCTAATGACTCCATTCCTTTTTGTGGTTGTAGGGGCTGTTGATTGGAGTACACTAAAATAAACCTGACCTCTCTAGGACATTCAGAAGCCAAGTTATAAGCCCACAAAGGTGTAACTGGACTACTTCTTTAAAGTGACACCAGGCCCGGTGACCTTTGGGACATGGTTTGACCGCCTATAGGAATGTGCGATCATCATGAAACGTTCAGATCACTTACAACTCAATAGATTCTACCTTCCTGTAACGTTTCAGCCCTATTGGACCTTGTTTTCACACAAATGGACCCAGAATGATTTGAAATTGTGCTTCGTGCAACATAATTCTGGGTGCCATTTACAAACCATAAGTGCTAATGTCTCCATTCCTATTTGGGGTAATGGGGGCTGTTAATTGGAGTACTCTAAAAAAACCTGACCTCTCTAGGACATTCAGAAGCCAAGTTATAAGCCGACAACGGTGTAACTGGACTACTTCTTTAAAGTGACACCAGATCCGGTAACCTTTGGGACATGGTGTGACCCCCTTAGGAAAGTGCTATCATCATGAAACGTTCAGATCACTTACAACTCAATAGATTCTACCTTCTTGTAACGTTTCAGCCTGATTGGACCTTGTTTTCACACAAATGGACCCAGAATGATGCGAAATTGTGCTTCGTGCAACATAATTCTGGGTGCCATTTACAAACCATAAGTGCTTATGACTCCATTCCTTTTTGTGGTTGTAGGGGATGTTGATTGGAGTACTCTAAAACAAACCTGATCTCTCTAGGACATTCAGAAGCCAAGTTATAAGCCCACAAATGTGTAACTGGACTACTTCTTTAAAGTGACACCAGATCCGGTGACCTTTGGGACATGGTTTGACCCCCTTAGGAAAGTGCTATCATCATGAAACGTTCAGATCACTTACAACTCAATAGATTCTACCTTCTTGTAACGTTTCAGCCTGATTGGACCTTGTTTTCACACAAATGGACCCAGAATGATGTGAAATTGTGGTTCGTGCAACATAATTCTGGGTGCCATTTACAAACCATAAGTGCTAATGACTCCATTCCTTTTTGTGGTTGTAGGGGCAGTTGATTGGAGTACACTAAATCAAACCTGACCTCTCTAGGGAATTCAGAAGCCAAGTTATAAGCCCACAAATGTGTAACTGGACTACTTCTTTAAATTGACACCAGATCCGGTGACCTTTGGGACATGGTTTGACCCCCTTAGGAAAGTGCTATCATCATGAAACGTTCAGATCACTTACAACTCAATAGATTCTACCTTCCTGTAACGTTTCAGCCTGATTGGACCTTGTTTTCACACAAATGAACCCAGAATGATGTGAAATTGTGCTTCATGCAACATAATTCTGGGTGCCATTTAAAAACCATAAGTGCTAATGACTCCATTCCTTTTTGTGGTTGTAGGGGATCTTGATTGGAGTACACTAAAACAAACCTGATCTCACTAGGACATTCAGAAGCCAAGTTATAAGCCCACAAATGTGTAACTGGACTACTTCTTTAAAGTGACACTGTTGGCGCCAAAAAGGTCAAGAGGTCATCTACAGAATGTATTGAGTTAAAGCTGAGTTCTTAGGTTGAAAGTGTTTTCTGGCTAGAGTTCGTGTGCTGTTCCAACATCAGCTCCAAAGGAATTTCCTGTTTTGGTCCCTGCTTGCTTCCAGTAGAATTGCTCAAAGCTTATCTGACTTGCTAAATACTTGATGTGATTCCAAAAGTGTTGCTGGGTCCCAGACAGAAGTCTCCACCCACAGTTTCCACAGAAGAGATGTGAGCTATAAAAAGGGGAACCACTCTTTTGTCGGGGTCTTTCAGCTGTCCTGACATGTGAGAAGATAAATAAAAGACCACGCTGTTCTTGACTGAAAAACTCTCTCCGACTCTTTTCTTTAAGAATAACAGAAAAAGCCCACATGTTGGCACCCCAGATGGGTGAACAGCGAGGACTTTCCGTGGCTTCCCTTGGCTCCTGTCCAGTGGCTGAGGTCCGTACTAAGGGCCCAGGTGAGCATGTTTTTGTTCATTTTTGTGGCCTCTGTCACTGGGCAGGGGTGTTCTCCTGTTCTGAAAATACTATAAATATTGGTTGGAGAGAGGATTCATGTCTGACAGTGGTAAAATATTCACACCGTGTGAAGTCAGCTGTGTCATTTTGATGACGGACAAATTTTAAGTGTCAAATTGAAAGGTGGGACAGCAGATTGGGATAGAATCTGAAAAGCTGATAAGGTTTTGAGAAATCCAGTCTCCTGACTCGGTAAGAGCAGAGACGGGGATCCTGGAAAAAAAAGCGCTGAAGTTGTGAGAAATGAGTTTTGCCTGTAATTCGGTCTTTCCCCTGGGGTTTGGTAAATTTAATAAGAGTTTGTGGCAAAGTAAAAAGAGAAAAAGAGGCCTGTATAAGAAGTTGAAGTCTTTGCTGAGTTCGGTTCGTCCTCGAGGAGTAACAAATTTAAGAGTGTTTGCAAAGCAGTAGTGAGGCCTGTGAGAAGACGTCTTGAGTTTGCAGCGAGAGGCTGCGTATGGCTCTCAGTTTTGAGCACTTGGAGAGTGCTTATCAATTCCAGCCGCACACGTGTGGTGCAATTCCTTGCTTATCAGGCAGCCCAGCTGCTGATTACGTGCTCCACAACATGTTGTTTTGTGCAGCTTATGTAAGTCCCACTTACTTTTGACCATATTAGGAGGTGGGGGTTGAATAGAGAGAACCACAGTGTGAGGGCCTGATGCGGTACCAGGGAAAATAAATAAGATAAATAAGAGCTCTAAAAGTTGCAACTCGCATATGTAAAGTTCACTGCAGTGCTAAAATTAATGTTTGAAGTTACGCAAAATTCAAATTCTGCAACCCTGTTCTGATTAGTCTGAACAGAGTACCATAAGTTAATAAATAAAAGGTTTTAAAGTAACATGTGTATATGTATGTGTGTGTATGTATATGTGTATACATATATATACATATGTAGTGTACAAGCGTGATAATCATCTGTGTGCGGGGCAGCATGTGAGTGACCCCGATCTGGGGGTTAAGTGGCCTGGAGATAAAAAAGGGAAAAAACCAATAAGAAACGCAAGTAAGGTTGTATATGACAGATTTATTTTAGAAATATATGGATATACATATACATAAAGTCAGATAGCTGCTAAACAGTAAGATCGAAACAGATCTGTAGAAAATAAGTATGTGGACTGTTTCTCAGAGCGCTCTCAAAAAATTGCAATTTGACTTGCTCTAATGGTTGAATAGGACTTGCTTAAAAGCAGGCATTAAGTTCTGAAAATTACCAGCCGTTAAAGGAAGTCCTGTCAATTTGGTGTAAAGTAGGAAAAGTAAGTGCCAATTTGGGTCAGTTAAATTTAAATTAGGAGAAACATAATAATAGTCCAACTGAAACAAAGAGATTAAGAAAAGATAAGGTAAAACAGATGCTTATGTATACAAAGAGAATAAATAAGTGACGGACTGACTTATTTTTGTTTAAAAGACTGTGACAAAGAGGAAAAATGTCGTCTGTGCCGTTGTGTGACTGGATGTGAGTGTTTCTTGCATGAGGAGAAGTGAATGCTGCTTCTGGCTGGATCCTCTGTTGAATGACGCAGTGTTTAATAGAGAGAGCTGCTGGAAAAAACAGGGCGTAGTCCAGCTTTGCCCGACTGAAAAACAATAGAAAAAGAACTTGTGGTTAGTACGATGACAAGGAAATCGTTTAAAATATAAAAGTTGCATGGTCGTGTTTATACAAAGGAAGTATTTTATCAGCTTTTGGGCCGTGTTGTAACTGAGTCCCTCTCTCTGTCTTCCTCTTTTTTCTACTGCCGGCATACACACACACATGGTTGAAACAAGGCTTGCTTGCTTTCTGTAACATGCAGTTTTAAGCAATTTGTGACTTTAGAAAAGATATTTTTGGTGTTTTGAGGGCGTACCTTCTTAGTCCAGTCTTAGTTCTTAGTCCATGGTTGGCCTCCGTGAGACCTGTTCTCCTGAACGGCCAGGGAAGAATGATACTGATAGTTCTGTCTGAGGGCCTGACTCCACCCACATTTACACAGAAGAATCCCATAGTCTATAAATAGCACAGGGTGCTGCATTCTACAGCTCTCATACCTCTTAGAATCATATGATCCAATCTTAAAATTAACAATCAGTCAGGAAATAAAGTATTTGCTCTAGAACGTTCAGTTACACCCATTTATAAATATTTAGTATAGGTTTTGTAAAACTATTGCTGTAAATCTTGCTGTAAAACAAAACCCAATAATTGTCTTGCCTCAACTTTAAGAACCATTAAGATTAGTGGCTGGATTTTGAGACGCTGAATGATGAAAAACAGATAAACTAATTGTATTATTTTTACCTGGCTAAAACTTGTGCCAGGCTGTTTTGAGTTAAAAACTGGTATTTATTCTCCCAAAATAAGATAGATAAAAAAAAAATAAAATAAAAATGAAAAGAGGGATCTTGCATTTTGGGTTAGATTGCACCTAATGATTAAAACCTGTGTAGAACTGATTTGATGATTAAGGAACAATTGTGCCCAGGAAGTAGTCTAGATTTACCTTTGAGTCAGTAAAGTCGACTATTTATTAGAAGCCATCGTTGATTTGTAAAAGAGAAAGTTCTGTCATTTCAACCCAATCAACATATTTAAGGAAGACGTTTGCTGTGAACTGTGGCGGCATGAACTTTACTGGGTTGGCCTGTCATAGAGACGGAAACCGGCTGCAAATGAAAGTTTCCTGGATCTGGCTCTACACAAATGGAGCAGGAAGTCCCCACCACAAGCTGTGTGTCTGCGTCGAGATGGGGGAGGCGCCGTAAGATGGACACTATGAGACAGACGCTTGGTTGCCCTGCTGCAGATGGAACAAAGACGAAGGGGAGGAGCATGTGTTAACATGTGAACTTTAATCAATGACGGTGGTCATCCTGGACATACAAAGAGAGGCTCAAAAGAGACTGTCTCCTATGGTTACACCCAGTGAAGGAGTGCTTGCTGCAGTTAGGTAATGGAAAAAGCTTTTTGGCAACAATCAGTTGACTTGGTGAAATGTCAGGATTGGAAAAATTTACTAAACTACTGTAGAACATAGCTAACTGAGGAAGTTATCCTTAAAAAATAGGATTAGAAACCTGATCCTATATTTTTCTATCAGCTGTAAGTTCTAACGTAGAAAATAATGTTACAAAATATTGAATAATTGTACCTCTCATTCGATAATATTTATGTTCACATTTTCTCATCTTGTGAAATCTTTAACATAACATTTTTAATTGGCCTTTTGCGGGAATGGCATTGCGAGAACATTTGGATTTGGCTACAGCCGAAAATTGGCTAAACTGAAATTTTGGTTTGACTTAAATTAGGTGTCACTGAAGGTAAACGAAGCTATATTCATGCTGCATGGGAATTGGAGTGTAGGAGCTAAAAGAAGTGTTCTGTGTACGTGCGAACTGACATTCTGCTTATCAGCCCAGCTGCTGCGTACGTGCAGCCTGACAGCGCCAGCAGCAGAGTATAACTGCTGTAGGAGGGATGAGAAAGGGACGACAATTGGCTAAAGGAAAAAGGAATGAAAATAAGAAACAAGTTAAGAAAGAAAGATAGTTTTGGCTCCTAGAGATTGTGAATTCAAACCTGGTTAGGGAATAATATTTGCTCGTCACGTTTTCTGCCTTGAGGTGCATAATTGGGGCGAATAGTAAGGGACATTGGAAAACCTGAAACTATTTTGTTGAATTGATAGTAAAGTGGTTGTCCTAATTTTTAATTGGAGAGATCACACCGCAACATGAGTTCAGAACAGTAATTATGGGAAGTTTTGTTGGATTAATTTGATCACACGCTTCAGGTCTTAGTCTTTTCTTTCCACTGATTTAGTGTTCGGTTCATTTAAACCAAGCGGAGACACAGACTTGAGAGAATAAGTAGTTTAGTTGTGCGTGTCCCGCTCTTGCTGTTTGAGCATTTTCCAGAAATAATCTAGGTGTTTAAGAAGTGTAAGGAAGCTCTCGATGTGATTACTAACATGCATGAGGAATTTCAAACTTTCGCTTAAGTCTGACATTTGCTTGGTGTGTGAGGGCACAGAGACGTGTATGGACCGTGTGCTTGAATGTGTTTGTTTTGTTTGTTTGTTTATTTATTTATATGGGCGTGGCCGAGCCTTGAGAAACATCAACAAAGCCATTGGACTATTCTGAGTAAATTAACCAATTCAAATTCAAATTCAGGATCCTGAAACAATTCGGTTGTAATCTCCAATTGATGAAGACCATCTTAAGAATCCATTGCACAAGGCATCGTCAGTGTTACTGGAACTGGTTAATAAAAAATAAATAAATAAATAAATAAATAAATAATAATAAATAACCATGCATGGTCGTATATTTTAGTTGAATCATTTATACTCATTGAATTATTGTTGTTTGCTTTATGTTTTAATTTCTTTGCAATTTCTCTCTGTGACACAGGTGGAGATGCTGGTGGCAAAGTGGATCCCACTTATTTTTTTTCTTCCACACACACATTCTTGCTCTCTCTCTATCTCTCTCTGTGTGTGTATGTGCATGTGTATGTGTTTGTGTGTCCGTGTGTGTCCATGTCATGATGTCACTGTACCTTTAATTGCGCTTGCTGTTTGTAACTGTATGTGTCTGATGTTGAAGGTATCAGAGGCTAGGGTCAGAAAGAGTTAGGTCATTTTTGTGCATAACCATTAATCCCTAGGCGATCGGCTCGGGGGACGTCTGGTCCGGCCGGAGTGCGAGTCTTCCTGGTGTTGCACGGTGACCAAGGGTGAGGATGGAAAAAGATGAAGATTGGACTCTCATGGACTCACGTCGATACCTGAGATGAAGGCTAAAGGATAGTGTCGCTTCTCACTTTACTGGGACTAGTTTAACTAAATTAAGAAGAAGTTTGCTGAACTTGTATGGTTCTTGTCTTGAATGCCGCTAGGAACCATCCCTGATTAATTACAATGGGGTTTCTGCTGGAGGAGGTGAAGAGGATAACCAATGGACAAGCATAACAAGAGGACAAAGACATCACCACAATGTATCATCGTTTTATAGGCCATCCGACGACCACGACACCAATAGAGGAATTGTTTACAATGAAAGATGAGTAAAATGCAACTACTCTACACCCTAGACTGGTTTCCATACCTGCATTCACGTCATTATTTGGGGCGACGGTGGCACAGGAGTTAAGTGCTCGCCCCGTAATCTGAAGGTTGCTGGTTCGAGTCCCGCTCAGTCTGTCGCTGTCGTTGTGTCCTTGGGCAAGACACTTAACCCATGTTGCCTGCTGGTGGTGGTCGGAGGGACCGGTGGCGCCAGTGCTCGGCAGCCTCGCCTCTGTCAGTGAGCCCCAGGGCAGCTGTGGCTACATTGTAGCTCATCCCCACCAGTGTGTGAATGTGTGTGTGAATGGGTGAATGACTGATAGTGTTGTAAAGCGCCTTGGGGGGTTCTAGGACTCTAAAAGGCGCTATATCAAATACAGGCCATTTACCATTTACCATTATAGTCACATCTGTAGATGCATGGACTTGACTAGTCTCACTAACCATACAATGACGGCGTCACTTAGCTGATGTCTAATTACTTTTGTTCCAGTTTTACAACTTTGATTGTTTTATTTGTCCGAGGGGAGGTTATGGGTTTAAGGTGTACGTAAAGCTTTTGCATGGGCCGGAGGGGCCAGGCAGACCTGAGGTAATAAAGAGACGAATCCTGACAGAATATAGCATGTGTGTATTCCTGGTAAACTACCAATAATGGGCCCAGAACTAACATGTTTCTGGATAAGTGCTTAGAGCACATTAATGACATTGTTATAGGTCATGATGCTGCGGATTAATTCCTCGTATGCTGGGGATTCAGAACTGCTGCTGATAGGTGACCCAACATATGAGTTTACCATATATTCTTAGGTTTCACATCATTTTTGTTCCCGTTTGTGTCTAAGTTCTTTAACTTAGTGTGATAACATAACCATGACTGTTAGTACTCCATTTCAGGTGCGACAGATCTTCTGGAGGGTGCTGGATGTCATGTTTTGACTAGTGTTTTCTTATAGTGATGAGTTAGCATGTGCTCATTTTTGAGGGTGTGTGGATGTTGCATGAAGGGTTTGACGGTGGTGTCGAAGGTTGAGGATCAGAATAGGTGATTCTGATTGAGTTTAGGTCGAATTGGCTGGATGACTTTTAAATTTGGTTTTAAGGACTTATTTCTGGTCGTTTTACCGAGCGGCCATTTACATTGCTCCTAGTTATCAAGGCAGTCAGGTGAGTTTTGCTTTTACCATTAGCCCGTAAATGTTTGAGTGACTCATTGCATGCCGTGCTGGCAAACTAGCTCTTTAATTTAGGATAGTGAGTAGTATAGAAAGGAGGTGTGAATGTGGGGATGGATGCTTTGTCTATGGGTCTAATATTTAGGAAGTTTTTGTGGTAATAGGTTTATAGGCAATTGGCATGCTAATTCAAGTTTTCTTGTTGACATGTTGTGTTTTGCTCGCTGTGGGGAGGATGGAGTCGGCACCACCACGCTGCACGAAGATGGACAAAGGGAGGGCTGAGCCAAGGACTCATGCCTTTGCTTTCCTGACAAATAAAGGACACTTGTCCACATAAAGCCCTCCTGCAGCAGAAGGTCTCCAACGCCGACAGGGATGCTGAACTTGTATTTTCCGTTCTATTCTTTTGAATGAAGTTTTCAACCGGACTTATTACTGTTTCATTACGTCTTCGCTAAAGCTAATCGTTCATTGTTCATCATATTTGTCACCTGTTTATCTTCATGTGCTTTTGTTGATATGTGTGTGCTTTTTCTTTTGATCACTGACGAGGACATGTGTCACCAATGTCCTCGCATGCACGCTCTGTGCCGTGGTGTTCGCCCCTGGGGTCGGGGGGGACATGGAGGAATTTTCCTTGTTAAAGTACAGCGGGCAGGGTTTTTTGCCTCCATACGGAGCGCGCATGCAATACATCCGCGAAGTAATGGGTTCAGTTAATGCTAAGGTCATGTTTCATGTATTGTTTCATAGTTTTTCATTGTCTCAGCTGTGAACCCATTGGTTGTTTTTCAGTGTCTTAATCATTGTTCATTACATATACGTGTTAACGTTGCTGTGTTAGTCTGGAAAATCATCTCGTGTTTTGGCATGGGTTTTCCTTTATAAATTTTTTGATTCAAGGTCATATGTTATGCCCTTTTGTCTCTATCCTCGGTCATATTGTTACATTATCATTATTTCTTGCTCATTTGTTCTGTTACTTAGTTAAGCATTCATTTATTGGTATACCCTACCTTGCTAATTTGTTTACAATAGTAATGTGTGGTGGACAAGTCCACCAAAGGGAGGACTGTTGGCGCCAAAAAGGTCAAGAGGTCATCTACAGAATGTATTGAGTTAAAGCTGAGTTCTTAGGTTGAAAGTGTTTTCTGGCTAGAGTTCGTGTGCTGTTCCAACATCAGCTCCAAAGGAATTTCCTGTTTTGGTCTCTGCTTGCTTCCAGTAGAATTGCTCAAAGCTTATCTGACTTGCTAAATACTTGATGTGATTCCAAAAGTGTTGCTGGGTCCCAGACAGAAGTCTCCACCCACAGTTTCCACAGAAGAGATGTGAGCTATAAAAAGGGGAACCACTCTTTTGTCGGGGTCTTTCAGCTGTCCTGACATGTGAGAAGATAAATAAAAGACCACGCTGTTCTTGACTGAAAAACTCTCTCCGACTCTTTTCTTTAAGAATAACAGAAAAAGCCTACAACACCAGGCCCGGTGACCTTTGGGACAAGGTTTGACCCCCTAAAGGAATGTGCGATCATCATGAAACGTTCAGATCACTTACAACTCAATAGATTCTACCTTCTTGTAACGTTTCAGCCTGATGGGACCTTGTTTTCACACAAATGGACCCAGAATGATGTGAAATTGTGCTTCGTGCAACATAATTCTGGGTGCCATTTACAAACCATAAGTGCTAATGACTCCATTCCTTTTTGTGGTTGTAGGGGCTGTTGATTGGAGTACACTAAAACAAACCTGATCTCTCTAGGAAATTCAGAAGCCAAGTTATAAGCCCACAAATGTGTAACTGGACTACTTCTTTCCGGTGACCTTTGGGACATGGTTTGACCCCCTTAGGAAAGTGCTATCATCATGAAACATTCAGATCACTCACAACTCAATAGATTCTACCTTCCTGTAACGTTTCTGCCTGATTGGACCTTGTTTTCACACAAATGAACCCAGAATGATGTGAAATTGTGCTTCGCGCAACATAATTCTGGGTGCAGTTTAAAAACCATAAGTGCTAATGACTCCATTCCTTTTTGGGGTAATGGGGGCTGTTAATTGGAGTACTCTAAAACAAACCTGACCTCTCTAGGATATTCAGAAGCCAAGTTATAATCCCACAAATGTGTAACTAGACTACTTCTTTAAATTGACACCAGATCCGGTGACCTTTGGGACATGGTTTGACCCCCTTAGGAAAGTGCTATCATCATGAAACGTTCAGATCACGTACAACTCAATAGATTCTACCTTCCTGTAACGTTTCAGCCTGATTGGACCTTGTTTTCACACAAATGAACCCAGAATGATGTGAAATTGTGCTTCGTGCAACATAATTCTGGGTGCCATTTAAAAACCATAAGTGCTAATGACTCCATTCCTTTTTGTGGTTGTAGGGGCTGTTGATTGGAGTACACTAAAATAAACCTGACCTCTCTAGGACATTCAGAAGCCAAGTTATAAGCCCACAAAGGTGTAACTGGACTACTTCTTTAAAGTGACACCAGGCCCGGTGACCTTTGGGATATGCTTTTACCCCCTATAGGAATGTGCGATCATCATGAAACATCCAGATCACTTACAACTCAATAGATTCTACCTTCTTGTAACGTTTCAGCCTGATTGGACCTTGTTTTCACACAAATGGACCCAGAATGATGTGAAATTGTGCTTCGTGCAACATAATTCTGGGTGCCATTTACAAACCATAAGTGCTAAGGTCTCCATTCCTATTTGGGGTAATGGGGGATGTTAATAGGAGTACTCTAAAAAAAACCTGACCTCTCTAGGACATTCAGAAGCCAAGTTATAAGCCGACAATGGTGTAACTGGACTACTTCTTTAAAGTGACACCAGATCCGGTAACCTTTGGGACATGGTTTGACCCCCTTAGGAAAGTGCTATCATCATGAAACGTTCAGATCACTTACAACTCAATAGATTCTACCTTCTTGTAATGTTTCAGCCTGATTGGACCTTGTTTTCACACAAATGGACCCAGAATGATGTGAAATTGTGCTTCGTGCAACATAATTCTGGGTGCCATTTACAAACCATAAGTGCTTATGACTCCATTCCTTTTTGTGGTTGTAGGGGCTGTTGATTGGAGTACACTAAAACAAACCTGATCTCTCTAGGACATTCAGAAGCCAAGTTATAAGCCCACAAATGTGTAACTGGACTACTTCTTTAAATTGACACCAGATCCGGTGACGTTTGGGACATGGTTTGACCCCCTTAGGAAAGTGCTATCATCATGAAACGTTCAGATCACTTACAACTCAATAGATTCTACCTTCCTGTAACGTTTCAGCCTGATTGGACCTTGTTTTCACACAAATAGACCCAGAATGATGTGAAATTGTGCTTCGTGCAACATAATTCTGGGTGCCATTTACAAACCATTAATGCTAATTACTCCATTCCTTTTTGTGGTTGTAGGGGCTGTTGATTGGAGTACACTAAAACAAACCTGATCTCTCTAGGACATTCAGAAGCCAAGTTATAAGCCCACAAATGTGTAACTGGACTACTTCTTTAAAGTGACACCAGATCCGGTGACCTTTGGGACATGGTTTGACCCCCTTAGGAAAGTGCTATCATCATGAAACGTTCAGATCACTTACAACTCAATAGATTCTACCTTCCTGTAATGTTTCTGCCTGATTGGACCTTGTTTTCACACAAATGAACCCAGAATGATGTGAAATTGTGCTTCGTGCAACATAATTCTGGGTGCCATTTAAAAACCATAAGTGCTATTGACTCCATTCCTTTTTGGGGTAATGGGGGCTGTTAATTGGAGTACTCTAAAACAAACCTGACCTCTCTAGGATATTCAGAAGCCAAGTTATAAGCCCACAAATGTGTAACTGGACTACTTCTTTAAAGTGACACCAGGCCCGTTGACCATTGGGACATGGTTTTACCCCCTATAGGAATGTACGATCATCATGAAACGTTCAGATCACTTACAACTCAATAGACTCTACCTTCTTGTAATGTTTCAGCCTGATTGGACCTTGTTTTCACACAAATGGACCCAGAATGATGTGAAATTGTGCTTCGTGCAACATAATTCTGGGTGCCATTTGCAAACCATAAGTTTTAATGACTCCATTCCTTTTTGTGGTTGTAGGGGCTGTTGATTGGAGTACACTAAAATAAACCTGACCTCTCTAGGACATTCAGAAGCCAAGTTATAAGCCCACAAAGGTGTAACTGGACTACTTCTTTAAAGTGACACCAGGCCCGGTGACCTTTGGGATATGCTTTTACCCCCTATAGGAATGTGCGATCATCATGAAACATCCAGATCACTTACAACTCAATAGATTCTACCTTCTTGTAACGTTTCAGCCTGATTGGACCTTGTTTTCACACAAATGGACCCAGAATGATGTGAAATTGTGCTTCGTGCAACATAATTCTGGGTGCCATTTACAAACCATAAGTGCTAAGGTCTCCATTCCTATTTGGGGTAATGGGGGCTGTTAATAGGAGTACTCTAAAAAAACCTGACCTCTCTAGGACATTCAGAAGCCAAGTTATAAGCCGACAATGGTGTAACTGGACTACTTCTTTAAAGTGACACCAGATCCGGTAACCTTTGGGACATGGTTTGACCCCCTTAGGAAAGTGCTATCATCATGAAACGTTCAGATCACTTACAACTCAATAGATTCTACCTTCTTGTAATGTTTCAGCCTGATTGGACCTTGTTTTCACACAAATGGACCCAGAATGATGTGAAATTGTGCTTCGTGCAACATAATTCTGGGTGCCATTTACAAACCATAAGTGCTTATGACTCCATTCCTTTTTGTGGTTGTAGGGGCTGTTGATTGGAGTACACTAAAACAAACCTGATCTCTCTAGGACATTCAGAAGCCAAGTTATAAGCCCACAAATGTGTAACTGGACTACTTCTTTAAATTGACACCAGATCCGGTGACGTTTGGGACATGGTTTGACCCCCTTAGGAAAGTGCTATCATCATGAAACGTTCAGATCACTTACAACTCAATAGATTCTACCTTCCTGTAACGTTTCAGCCTGATTGGACCTTGTTTTCACACAAATAGACCCAGAATGATGTGAAATTGTGCTTCGTGCAACATAATTCTGGGTGCCATTTACAAACCATTAATGCTAATTACTCCATTCCTTTTTGTGGTTGTAGGGGCTGTTGATTGGAGTACACTAAAAAAAACCTGATCTCTCTAGGACATTCAGAAGCCAAGTTATAAGCCCACAAATGTGTAACTGGACTACTTCTTTAAAGTGACACCAGATCCGGTGACCTTTGGGACATGGTTTGACCCCCTTAGGAAAGTGCTATCATCATGAAACGTTCAGATCACTTACAACTCAATAGATTCTACCTTCCTGTAATGTTTCTGCCTGATTGGACCTTGTTTTCACACAAATGAACCCAGAATGATGTGAAATTGTGCTTCGTGCAACATAATTCTGGGTGCCATTTAAAAACCATAAGTGCTATTGACTCCATTCCTTTTTGGGGTAATGGGGGCTGTTAATTGGAGTACTCTAAAACAAACCTGACCTCTCTAGGATATTCAGAAGCCAAGTTATAAGCCCACAAATGTGTAACTGGACTACTTCTTTAAAGTGACACCAGGCCCGTTGACCATTGGGACATGGTTTTACCCCCTATAGGAATGTACGATCATCATGAAACGTTCAGATCACTTACAACTCAATAGACTCTACCTTCTTGTAATGTTTCAGCCTGATTGGACCTTGTTTTCACACAAATGGACCCAGAATGATGTGAAATTGTGCTTCGTGCAACATAATTCTGGGTGCCATTTGCAAACCATAAGTTTTAATGACTCCATTCCTTTTTGTGGTTGTAGGGGCTGTTGATTGGAGTACACTAAAATAAACCTGACCTCTCTAGGACATTCAGAAGCCAAGTTATAAGCCCACAAAGGTGTAACTGGACTACTTCTTTAAAGTGACACCAGGCCCGGTGACCTTTGGGACATGGTTTTACCCCCTATAGGAATGTGCAATCATCATGAAACATCCAGATCACTTACAACTCAATAGATTCTACCTTCTTGTAACGTTTCAGCCTGATTGGACTTTGTTTTCACATAAATGGACCCAGAATGATGTGAAATTGTGCTTCGTGCAACATAATTCTGGGTGCCATTTACAAACCATAAGTGCAAGTGACTCCATTCCTTTTTGTGGTTGGAGGGGCTGTTGATTAGAGTACACTAAAACGAACCTGACCTCTCTAGGACATTCAGAAGCCAAGTTATAAGCCCACAAAGGTGTAACTGGACTACTTCTTTAAAGTGACACCGGGCCCGGTGACCTTTGGGACATGGTTTGACCGCCTATAGGAATGTGCGATCATCATGCAACATTCAGATCACTTACAACTCAATAGATTCTACCTTCTTGTAACGTTTCAGCCTGATTGGACCTTGTTTTCACACAAATGAACCCAGAATGATGTGAAATTGTGCTTCGTGCAACATAATTCTGGGTGCCATTTACAAACCATGAGTGCTAATGACTCACATCCTTTTTGTGGTTGTAGGGGCTGTTGATTGGAGTACACTAAAACAAACCGGATCTCTCTAGGACATTCAGAAGCCAAGTTATAAGCCCACAAATGTGTAACTGGACTACTTTAAATTGACACCAGATCCGGTGACGTTTGGGACATGGTTTGACCCCCTTAGGAAAGTGCTATTATCATGAAACATTCAGATCACTTACAACTCAATAGATTCTACCTTCTTGTAACGTTTCAGCCTGATTGGACCTTGTTTTCACACAAATAGACCCAGAATGATGTGAAATTGTGCTTCGTGCAACATAATTCTGGGTGCCATTTACAAACCATAAGTGCTAATGACTCCATTCCTTTTTGTGGTTGTAGGGGCTGTTGATTGGAGTACACTAAAACAAACCTGATCTCTCTAGGACATTCAGTAGCCAAGTTATAAGCCCACAAAGGTGTAACTGGACTACTTCTTTAAAGTGACACCAGGCCCGGTGACCTTTGGGACATGGTTTGACCCCCTATAGGAATGTGCGATCATCATGAAATGTTCAGATGACTTACAACTCAATAGATTCTACCTTATTGGAACGTTTCAGCCTGATTGGACCTTGTTTTCACACAAATGGACCCAGAATGATGTGAAATTGTGCTTCGTGCAACATAATTCTGGGTGCCATTTATAAACCATAAGTGCTAATGACTCCATTCCTTTTTGTGGTTGTAGGGGCTGTTGATTGGAGTACACTAAAACAAACCTGACCTCTCTAGGGAACTCAGAAGCCAAGTTATAAGCCCACAAATGTGTAACTGGACTACTTCTTTAAATTGACACCAGATCCGGTGACATTTGGGACATGGTTTGACCCCCTTAGGAAAGTGCTATCATCATGAAACATTCAGATCACTTACAACTCAATAGATTCTACCTTCTTGTAACGTTTCAGCCTGATTGGACCTTGTTTTCACACAAATAGACCCAGAATGATGTGAAATTGTGCTTCGTGCAACATAATTCTGGGTGCCATTTAAAAACCATAAGTGCTAATGACTCCATTCCTTTTTGTGGTTGTAGGGGATGTTGATTGGAGTACACTAAAACAAACCTGATCTCACTAGGACATTCAGAAGCCAAGTTATAAGCCCACAAATGTGTAACTGGACTACTTCTTTAAAGTGACACCAGGCCCGGTGACCTTTGGGACAAGGTTTGACCCCCTAAAGGAATGTGCGATCATCATGAAACGTTCAGATCACTTACAACTCAATAGATTCTACCTTCTTGTAACGTTTCAGCCTGATGGGACCTTTTTTTCACACAAATGGACCCAGAATGATGTGAAATTGTGCTTCGTGCAACATAATTCTGGGTGCCATTTACAAACCATAAGTGCTAATGACTCCATTTCTTTTTGTGGTTGTAGGGGCTGTTGATTGGAGTACACTAAAACAAACCTGATCTCTCTAGGAAATTCAGAAGCCAAGTTATAAGCCCACAAATGTGTAACTGGACTACTTATTTACGGTGACCTTTGGGACATGGTTTGACCCCCTTAGGAAAGGGCTATCATCATGAAACATTCAGATCACTTACAACTCAATAGATTCTACCTTCCTGTAACGTTTCTTCCTGATTGGACCTTGTTTTCACACAAATGAACCCAGAATGATGTGAAATTGTGCTTCGCGAAACATAATTCTGGGTGCAGTTTAAAAACCATAAGTGCTAATGATTCCATTCCTTTTTGGGGTAATGGGGGCTGTTAATTGGAGTACTCTAAAACAAACCTGACCTCTCTAGGATATTTAGAAGCCAAGTTATAATCCCACAAATGTGTAACTGGACTACTTCTTTAAATTGACACCAGATCCGGTGACCTTTGGGACATGGTTTGACCCCCTTAGGAAAGTGCTATCATCATGAAACTTTCAGATCACTTACAACTCAATAGATTCTACCTTCCTGTAACGTTTCAGCCTGATTGGACCTTGTTTTCACACAAATGAACCCAGAATGATGTGAAATTGTGCTTCGTGCAACATAATTCTGGGTGCCATTTAAAAACCATAAGTGCTAATGACCCCATTCCTTTTTGTGGTTGTAGGGGCTGTTGCTTGGAGTACACTAAAATAAACCTGACCTCTCTAGGACATTCAGAAGCCAAGTTATAAGCCCACAAAGGTGTAACTGGACTACTTCTTTAAAGTGACACCAGGCCCGGTGACCTTTGGGATATGGTTTTACCCCCTATAGGAATGTGCGATCATCATGAAACATCCAGATCACTTACAACTCAATAGATTCTACCTTCTTGTAACGTTTCAGCCTGATTGGACCTTGTTTTCACACAAATGGACCCAGAATGATGTGAAATTGTGCTTCGTGCAACATAATTCTGGGTGCCATTTACAAACCATAAGTGCTAATGACTCCATTCCTTTTTGTGGTTGTAGGGGCTGTTGATTAGAGTACACTAAAACAAACCTGACCTCTCTAGAACATTCAGAAGCCAAGTTATAAGCCCACAAAGGTGTAACTGGACTACTTCTTTAAAGTGACACCAGGCCCGGTGACCTTTGGGACATGGTTTGACCGCCTATAGGAATGTGCGATCATCATGAAACGTTCAGATCACTTACAACTCAATAGATTCTACCTTCCTGTAACGTTTCAGCCCTATTGGACCTTGTTTTCACACAAATGGACCCAGAATGATGTGAAATTGTGCTTCGTGCAACATAATTCTGGGTGCCATTTACAAACCATAAGTGCTAATGTCTCCATTCCTATTTGGGGTAATGGGGGCTGTTAATAGGAGTAATCTAAAAAAACCTGACCTCTCTAGGACATTCAGAAGCCAAGTTATAAGCCGACAACGGTGTAACTGGACTACTTCTTTAAAGTGACACCAGATCCGGTAACCTTTGGGACATGGTTTGACCCCCTTAGGAAAGTGCTATCATCATGAAACGTTCAGATCACTTACAACTCAATAGATTCTACCTTCTTGTAACGTTTCAGCCTGATTGGACCTTGTTTTCACACAAATGAACCCAGAATGATGTGAAATTGTGCTTCATGCAACATAATTCTGGGTGCCATTTAAAAACCATAAGTGCTAATGACTCCATTCCTTTTTGGGGTAATGGGGGCTGTTAATTGGAGTACTCTAAAACAAACCTGACCTCTCTAGGATATTCAGAAGCCAAGTTATAAGCCCACAAATGTGTAACTGGACTACTTCTTTAAAGTGACACCAGGCCCGGTGACCATTGGGACATGGTTTTACCCCCTATAGGAATGTACGATCATCATGAAACGTTCAGATCACTTACAACTCAATAGACTCTACCTTCTTGTAATGTTTCAGCCTGATTGGACCTTGTTTTCACACAAATCGACCCAGGATGATGTGAAATTGTGCTTCGTGCAACATAATTCTGTGTGCCATTTACAAACCATAAGTTTTAATGACTCCATTCCTTTTTGTGGTTGTAGGGGCTGTTGATTGGAGTACAATAAAATAAACCTGATCTCTCTAGGACATTCAGAAGCCAAGTTATAAGCCCACAAAGGTAGAACTGGACTACTTCTTTAAAGTGACACCAGGTCCGGTGACCTTTGGGACATGGTTTTACCCCCTATAGGAATGTGCGATCATCATGAAACATCCAGATCACTTACAACTCAATAGATTCTACCTTCTTGTAACGTTTCAGCCTGATTGGACCTTGTTTTCACACAAATGGACCCAGAATGATGTGAAATTGTGCTTCGTGCAACATAATTCTGGGTGCCATTTACAAACCATAAGTGCTAATGACTCCATTCCTTTTTGTGGTTGTAGGGGCTGTTGATTAGAGTACACTAAAACGAACCTGACCTCTCTAGAACATTCAGAAGCCAAGTTATAAGCCCACAAAGGTGTAACTGGACTACTTCTTTAAAGTGACACCGGGCCCGGTGACCTTTGGGACATGGTTTGACCGCCTATAGGAATGTGCGATCATCATGAAACATTCAGATCACTTACAACTCAATAGATTCTACCTTCCTGTAACGTTTCAGCCCTATTGTACCTTGTTTTCACACAAATGGACCCAGAATGATGTGAAATTGTGCTTCGTGCAACATAATTCTGGGTGCCATTTACAACCCATAAGTGCTAATGAATCCATTCCTTTTTGTGGTTGTAGGGGCTGTTGATTGGAGTACACTAAAACAAACCTGATCTCTCTAGGACATTCAGAAGCCAAGTTATAAGCCCACAAATGTGTAACTGGACTACTTCTTTAAATTGACACCAGATCCGGTGACCTTTGGGACATGGTTTGACCCCCTTAGGAAAGTGCTATCATCATGAAACGTTCAGATCACTTACAATTCAATAGATTCTACCTTCCTGTAACGTTTCAGCCTGATTGGACCTTGTTTTCACACAAATGAACCCAGAATGATGTGACATTGTGCTTCGTGCAACATAATTCTGGGTGCCATTTATAAACCATAAGTGCTAATGACTCCATTCCTTTTTGTGGTTGTAGGGGCTGTTGATTGGAGTACACTAAAACAAACCTGATCTCTCTAGGACATTCAGAAGCCAAGTTATAAGCCCACAAATGTGTAACTGGACTATTCTTTAAATTGACACCAGATCCGGTGACCTTTGGGACATGGTTTGACCCCCTTAGGAAATTACTATCATCATGAAACATTCAGATCACTTACAACTCAATAGATTCTACCTTCTTGTAACGTTTCAGCCTGATTGGACCTTGTTTTCACACAAATAGACCCAGAATAATGTGAAATTGTGCTTCGTGCAACATAATTCTGGGTGCCATTTACAAACCATAAGTGCTAATTACTCCATTCCTTTTTGTGGTTGTAGGGGCTGTTGATTGGAGTACACTAAAACAAACCTGATCTCTCTAGGACATTCAGAAGCCAAGTTATAAGCCCACAAATGTGTAACTGGACTACTTCTTTAAAGTGACACCAGATCCGGTGACCTTTGGGACATGGTTTGACCCCCTTAGGAAAGTGCTATCATCATGAAACTTTCAGATCACTTACAACTCAATAGATTCTACCTTCCTGTAACGTTTCTGCCTGATTGGACCTTGTTTTAACACAAATGAACCCAGAATGATGTGAAATTGTGCTTTGTGCAACATAATTCTGGGTGCCATTTAAAAACCATAAGTGCTAATTACTCCATTCCTTTTTGTGGTTGTAGGGGCTGTTGATTGGAGTACACTAAAACAAACCTGATCTCTCTAGGACATTCTAAGCCAAGTTATAAGCCCACAAATGTGTAACTGGACTACTTCTTTAAAGTGACACCAGATCCAGTGACCTTTGGGACATGGTTTGACCCCCTTAGGAAAGTGCTATCATGATGAAACTTTCAGATCACTTACAACTCAATAGATTCTACCTTCCTGTAACGTTTCTGCCTGATTGGACCTTGTTTTCACACAAATGAACCCAGAATGATGTGAAATTGTGCTTCTTGCAATATAATTCTGGGTGCCATTTAAATACCATACGTGCTAATGACTCCATTCCTTTTTGGGGTAATGGGGGCTGTTAATTGGAGTACTCTAAAACAAACCTGACCTCTCTAGGATATTCAGAAGCCAAGTTATAAGCCCACAAATGTGTAACTGGACTACTTCTTTAAAGTGACACCAAGCCCGGTGACCATTGGGACATGGTTTTACCCCCTATAGGAATGTACGATCATCATGAAACGTTTAGATCACTTACAACTCAATAGACTCTACCTTGTTGTAATGTTTCAGCCTGATTGGACCTTGTTTTCACACAAATGGACCCAGAATGATGTGAAATTGTGCTTCGTGCAACATAATTCTGGGTGCCATTTACAAACCATAAGTTTTAATGACTCCATTCCTTTTTGTGGTTGTAGGGGCTGTTGATTGGAGTACACTAAAACAAACCTGATCTCTCTAGGACATTCAGAAGCCAAGTTATAAGCCCACAAATGTGTAACTGGACTACTTCTTAAAAGTGACACCAGGCCCGGTGACCTTTGGGACATGGTTTGACCCCCTATAGGAATGTGTGATCATCATGAAACGTTCAGATCACTTACAACTCAATAGATTCTACCTTCTTGTAACGTTTCAGCCTGATTGGACCTTGTTTTCACACAAATGGACCCAGAATGATGTGAAATTGTGCTTTGTGCAACATAATTCTGGGTGCCATTTACAAACCATAAGTGCTTATGACTCCATTCCTTTTTGTGGTTGTAGGGGCTGTTGATTGGAGTACAGTAAAACAAACCTGATCTCTCTAGGACATTCAGAAGCCAAGTTATAAGCCCACAAATGTGTAACTGGACAACTTCTTTAAAGTGACACCAGGTCTGGTGACCTTTGGGACATGGTATGACCCCCTATAGGAATGTGCGATCATCATGAAACGTTCAGATCACTTACAACTCAATAGATTCTACCTTCTTGTAATGTTTCAGCCTGATTGGACCTTGTTTTCACACAAATGGACCCATAATGATGTGAAATTGTGCTTCGTGCAACATAATTCTGGGTGCCATTTACAAACCATAAGTGCTAATGACTCCATTCCTTTTTGTGGTTGTAGGGGCTGTTGATTGGAGTACATTAAAACAAACCTGATCTCTCTAGGACATTCAGAAGCCAAGTTATAAGCCCACAAAGGTGTAACTGGACTACTTCTTTAAAGTGACAGCAGGCCCGGTGACCTTTGGGACATGGTTTGACCCCCTTTAGGAATGTACGATCATCATGAAACGTTCAGATCACTTACAACTCAATAGATTCTACCTTCTTGTAACATTTCAGCCTGATTGGACCTTGTTTTCACACAAATGAACCCAGAATGATGTGAAATTGTGCTTCGTGCAACATAATTCTGGGTGCCATTTAAAAACCATAAGTGTTAATGACTCCATTCCTTTTTGTGGTTGTAGGGGCTGTTGATTGGAGTACACTAAATCAAACCTGACCTCTCTAGGGTATTCAGAAGCCAAGTTATAAGCCCACAAAGGTGTAACTGGACTACTTCTTTAAATTGACACCAGGTCCGGTGACCTTTGGGACATGGTATGACCCCCTATAGGAATGTGCTATCATCATGAAACGCTCAGATCACTTACAACTCAATAGATTCTACCTTCCTGTAACGTTTCAGCCTGATTGGACCTTGTTTTCACACAAATGAACCCAGAATGATGTGAAATTGTGCTTTGTGCAACATAATTCTGGGTGCCATTTAAAAACCATAAGTGCTAATGACTCCATTCCTTTTTGGGGTAATGGGGGCTGTTAATTGGAGTACTCTAAAATAAACCTGATCTCTCTAGGATATTCAGAACCCAAGTTATAAGCCCACAAATGTGTAACTGTACTACTTCTTTAAATTGACACCAGATCCGGTGACCTTTGGGACATGGTTTGACCCCCTATAGGAATGTGCGATCATCATGAAACGTTCAGATCACTTACAACTCAATAGATTCTACCTTCTTGTAATGTTTCAGCCTGATTGGACCTTGTTTTCACACAAATGGACCCAGAATGATGTGAAATTGTGCTTCGTGCAACATAATTCTGGGTGCCATTTACAAACCATAAGTGCTAATGACTCCATTCCTTTTTGTGGTTGTAGGGGCTGTTGATTGGAGTACACTAAAACAAACATGATCTCTCTAGGGCATTCAGAAGCCAAGTTATAAGCCCACAAATGTGTAACTGGACTACTTCTTTAAAGTGACACCAGGCCTGGTGACCTTTGGGACATGGTTTGACCCCCTATAGGAATGTGCGATCATCATGAAACGTTCAGATCACTTACAACTCAATAGATTCTACCTTCTTTTAATGTTTCAGCCTGATTGGACCTTGTTTTCACACAAATGGACCCAGAATGATGTGAAATTGTGCTTCGTGCAACATAATTCTGGGTGCCATTTACAAACCATAAGTGCTAATGACTCCATTCCTTTTTGTGGTACTAGGGGCTGTTGATTGGAGTACATTAAAAAACTCCTGATCTCTCTAGGACATTCAGAAGCCAAGTTATAAGCCCACAAATGTGTAACTGGACAACTTCTTTAAAGTGACACCAGGCCTGGTGACCTTTGGGACATGGTTTGACACCCTTAGGAAAGTGCTATCATCATGAAACATTCAGATCACTTACAACTCAATAGATTCTACCTTCCTGTAACGTTTCTGCCTGATTGGACCTTGTTTTCACACAAATGAACCCAGAATGATGTGAAATTGTGCTTCGCGCAACATAATTCTGGGTGCAGTTTAAAAACCATAAGTGCTAATGATTCCATTCCTTTTTGGGGTAATGGGGGCTGTTAATTGGAGTACTCTAAAACAAACCTGACCTCTCTAGGATATTCAGAAGCCAAGTTATAATCCCACAAATGTGTAACTGGACTACTTCTTTAAATTGACACCAGATCCGGTGACCTTTGGGACATGGTTTGACCCCCTTAGGAAAGTGCTATCATCATGAAACGTTCAGATCACTTACAACTCAATAGATTCTACCTTCCTGTAACGTTTCAGCCTGATTGGACCTTGTTTTCACACAAATGAACCCAGAATGATGTGAAATTGTGCTTCGTGCAACATAATTCTGGGTGCCATTTAAAAACCATAAGTGCTAATGACTCAATTTCTTTTTGTGGTTGTAGGGGCTGTTGATTGGAGTACAGTAAAATAAACCTGACCTCTCTAGGACATTCAGAAGCCAAGTTATAAGCCCACAAAGGTGTAACTGGACTACTTCTTTAAAGTGACACCAGGCCCGGTGACCTTTGGGATATGGTTTTACCCCCTATAGGAATGTGCGATCATCATGAAACATCCAGATCACTTACAACTCAATAGATTCTACCTTCCTGTAACGTTTCAGCCCTATTGGACCTTGTTTTCACACAAATGGACCCAGAATGATGTGAAATTGTGCTTCGTGCAACATAATTTTGGGTGCCATTTACAAACCATAAGTGCTAATGTCTCCATTCCTATTTGGGGTAATGGGGGCTGTTAATAGGAGTACTCTAAAAAAACCTGACCTCTCTAGGACATTCAGAAGCCAAGTTATAAGCCGACAACGGTGTAACTGGACTACTTCTTTAAAGTGACACCAGATCCGGTAACCTTTGGGACATGGTTTGACCCCCTTAGGAAAGTGCTATCATCATGAAACGTTCAGATCACTTACAGCTCAATAGATTCTACCTTCTTGTAACGTTTCAGCCTGATTGGACCTTGTTTTCACACAAATGGACCCAGAATGATGCAAAATTGTGCTTCGTGCAACATAATTCTGGGTGCCATTTACAAACCATAAGTTCTTATGACTCCATTCCTTTTTGTGGTTGTAGGGGCTGTTGATTGGAGTACACTAAAACAAACCTGATCTCTCTAGGACATTCAGAAGCCAAGTTATAAGCCCACAAATGTGTAACTGGACTACTTCTTTAAATTGACACCAGATCCGGTGACCTTTGGGACATGGTTTGACCCCCTTAGGAAAGTGCTATCATCATGAAACGTTCAGATCACTTACAACTCAATAGATTCTACCTTCCTGTAACGTTTCAGCCTGATTGGACCTTGTTTTCACACAAATAGACCCAGAATGATGTGAAATTGTGCTTCGTGCAACATAATTCTGGGTGCCATTTACAAACCATAAGTGCTAATGACTCCATTCCTTTTTGGGGTAATGGGGGCTGTTAATTGGAGTACTCTAAAACAAACCTGACCTCTCTAGGATATTCAGAAGCCAAGTTATAAGCCCACAAATGTGTAACTGGACTACTTCTTTAAAGTGACACCAGGCCCGGTGACCATTGGGACATGGTTTTACCCCCTATAGGAATGTACGATCATCATGAAACGTTCAGATCACTTACAACTCAATAGACTCTACCTTCTTGTAATGTTTCAGCCTGATTGGACCTTGTTTTCACACAAATGGACCCAGGATGATGTGAAATTGTGCTTCGTGCAACATAATTCTGGGTGCCATTTACAAACCATAAGTTTTAATGACTCCATTCCTTTTTGTGGTTGTAGGGGCTGTTGATTGGAGTACACTAAAATAAACCTGACCTCTCTAGGACATTCAGAAGCCAAGTTATAAGCCCACAAAGGTGTAACTGGACTACTTCTTTAAAGTGACACCAGGCCCGGTGACCTTTGGGACATGGTTTTACCCCCTATAGGAATGTGCGATCATCATGAAACATCCAGATCACTTACAACTCAAAAGATTCTACCTTCTTGTAACGTTTCAGCCTGATTGGACCTTGTTTTCACACAAATGGACCCAGAATGATGTGAAATTGTGCTTCGTGCAACATAATTCTGGGTGCCATTTACAAACCATAAGTGCTAATGACTCCATTCCTTTTTGTGGTTGTAGGGGCTGTTGATTAGAGTACACTAAAACGAATCTGACCTCTCTAGAACATTCAGAAGCCAAGTTATAAGCCCACAAAGGTGTAACTGGACTACTTCTTTAAAGTGACACCGGGCCCAGTGACCTTTGGGACATGGTTTGACCGCCTATAGGAATGTGCGATCATCATGAAACATTCAGATCACTTACAACTCAATAGATTCTACCTTCCTGTAACGTTTCAGCCCTATTGTACCTTGTTTTCACACAAATGGACCCAGAATGATGTGACATTGTGCTTCGTGCAACATAATTCTGGGTGCCATTTACAAACCATAAGTGCTAATGTCTCCATTCCTATTTGGGGTAATGGGGGCTGTTAATAGGAGTACACTAAAACAACCATGATCTCTCTAGGACATTCAGAAGCCAAGTTATAAGCCCACAAATGTGTAACTGGACTTCTTCTTTAAAGTGACACCAGGCCCGGTGACCTTTGGGACATGGTTTGACCCCCTATAGGAATGTGTGATCATCATGAAACATTCAGATCACTTACAACTCAATAGATTTTACCTTCTTGTAACGTTTCAGCCTGATTTGACCTTGTTTTCACACAAATGGACCCAGAATGATGTGAAATTGTGCTTCGTGCAACATAATTCTGGGTGCCATTTACAAACCATAAGTGCTTATGACTCCATTCCTATTTGTGGTTGTAGGGGCTGTTGATTGGAGTACACTAAAACAAACCTGATCTCTCTAGGACATTCAGAAGCCAAGTTATAAGCCCACAAATGTGTAACTGGACAACTTCTTTAAAGTGACACCAGGCCTGGTGACCTTTGGGACATGGTTTGACACCCTTAGGAAAGTGCTATCATCATGAAACATTCAGATCACTTACAACTCAATAGATTCTACCTTCCTGTAACGTTTCTGCCTGATTGGACCTTGTTTTCACACAAATGAACCCAGAATGATGTGAAATTGTGCTTCGCGCAACATAATTCTGGGTGCAGTTTAAAAACCATAAGTGCTAATGATTCCATTCCTTTTTGGGGTAATGGGGGCTGTTAATTGGAGTACTCTAAAACAAACCTGACCTCTCTAGGATATTCAGAAGCCAAGTTATAATCCCACAACTGTGTAACTGGACTACTTCTTTAAATTGACACCAGATCCGGTGACCTTTGGGACATGGTTTGACCCCCTTAGGAAAGTGCTATCATCATGAAACGTTCAGATCACTTACAACTCAATAGATTCTACCTTCCTGTAACGTTTCAGCCTGATTGGACCTTGTTTTCACACAAATGAACCCAGAATGATGTGAAATTGTGCTTCGTGCAACATAATTCTGGGTGCCATTTAAAAACCATATGTGCTAATGACTCAATTTCTTTTTGTGGTTGTAGGGGCTGTTGATTGGAGTACAGTAAAATAAACCTGACCTCTCTAGGACATTCAGAAGCCAAGTTATAAGCCCACAAAGGTGTAACTGGACTACTTCTTTAAAGTGACACCAGGCCCGGTGACCTTTAGGACATGGTTTGACCCCCTATAGGAATGTGTGATCATCATGAAACGTTCAGATCACTTACAATTCAATAGATTCTACCTTCCTGTAACGTTTCAGCCTGATTGGACCTTGTTTTCACACAAATGAACCCAGAATGATGTGAAATTGTGCTTCGTGCAACATAGATCTGGGTGCCATTTATAAACCATAAGTGCTAATGACTCCATTCCTTTTTGGGGTAATGGGGGCTGTTAATTGGAGTACTCTAAAATAAACCTGATCTCTCTAGGATATTCAGAACCCAAGTTATAAGCCCACAAATGTGTAACTGGACTACTTCTTTAAATTGACACCAGTTCCGGTGACCTTTGGGACATGGTTTGACCCCCTATAGGAATGTGCGATCATCATGAAATGTTCAGATCACTTACAACTCAATAGATTCTACCTTCTTGTAATGTTTCAGCCTGATTGGACCTTGTTTTCACACAAATGGACCCAGAATGATGTGAAATTGTGCTTCGTGCAACATAATTCTGGGTGCCATTTACAAACCATACGTGCTAATGACTCCATTCCTTTTTGGGGTAATGGGGGCTGTTAATTGGAGTACTCTAAAACAAACCTGACCTCTCTAGGATATTCAGAAGCCAAGTTATAAGCCCACAAATGTGTAACTGGACTACTTCTTTAAAGTGACACCAAGCCCGGTGACCATTGGGACATGGTTTTACCCCCTATAGGAATGTACGATCATCATGAAACGTTTAGATCACTTACAACTCAATAGACTCTACCTTGTTGTAATGTTTCAGCCTGATTGGACCTTGTTTTCACACAAATGGACCCAGAATGATGTGAAATTGTGCTTCGTGCAACATAATTCTGGGTGCCATTTACAAACCATAAGTTTTAATGACTCCATTCCTTTTTGTGGTTGTAGGGGCTGTTGATTGGAGTACACTAAAACAAACCTGATCTCTCTAGGACATTCAGAAGCCAAGTTATAAGCCCACAAATGTGTAACTGGACTACTTCTTAAAAGTGACACCAGGCCCGGTGACCTTTGGGACATGGTTTGACCCCCTATAGGAATGTGTGATCATCATGAAACGTTCAGATCACTTACAACTCAATAGATTCTACCTTCTTGTAACGTTTCAGCCTGATTGGACCTTGTTTTCACACAAATGGACCCAGAATGATGTGAAATTGTGCTTTGTGCAACATAATTCTGGGTGCCATTTACAAACCATAAGTGCTTATGACTCCATTCCTTTTTGTGGTTGTAGGGGCTGTTGATTGGAGTACAGTAAAACAAACCTGATCTCTCTAGGACATTCAGAAGCCAAGTTATAAGCCCACAAATGTGTAACTGGACAACTTCTTTCAAGTGACACCAGGTCTGGTGACCTTTGGGACATGGTATGACCCCCTATAGGAATGTGCGATCATCATGAAACGTTCAGATCACTTACAACTCAATAGATTCTACCTTCTTGTAATGTTTCAGCCTGATTGGACCTTGTTTTCACACAAATGGACCCATAATGATGTGAAATTGTGCTTCGTGCAACATAATTCTGGGTGCCATTTACAAACCATAAGTGCTAATGACTCCATTCCTTTTTGTGGTTGTAGGGGCTGTTGATTGGAGTACATTAAAACAAACCTGATCTCTCTAGGACATTCAGAAGCCAAGTTATAAGCCCACAAAGGTGTAACTGGACTACTTCTTTAAAGTGACAGCAGGCCCGGTGACCTTTGGGACATGGTTTGACCCCCTTTAGGAATGTACGATCATCATGAAACGTTCAGATCACTTACAACTCAATAGATTCTACCTTCTTGTAACATTTCAGCCTGATTGGACCTTGTTTTCACACAAATGAACCCAGAATGATGTGAAATTGTGCTTCGTGCAACATAATTCTGGGTGCCATTTAAAAACCATAAGTGTTAATGACTCCATTCCTTTTTGTGGTTGTAGGGGCTGTTGATTGGAGTACACTAAATCAAACCTGACCTCTCTAGGGTATTCAGAAGCCAAGTTATAAGCCCACAAAGGTGTAACTGGACTACTTCTTTAAATTGACACCAGGTCCGGTGACATTTGGGACATGGTATGACCCCCTATAGGAATGTGCTATCATCATGAAACGCTCAGATCACTTACAACTCAATAGATTCTACCTTCCTGTAACGTTTCAGCCTGATTGGACCTTGTTTTCACACAAATGAACCCAGAATGATGTGAAATTGTGCTTTGTGCAACATAATTCTGGGTGCCATTTAAAAACCATAAGTGCTAATGACTCCATTCCTTTTTGGGGTAATGGGGGCTGTTAATTGGAGTACTCTAAAATAAACCTGATCTCTCTAGGATATTCAGAACCCAAGTTATAAGCCCACAAATGTGTAACTGTACTACTTCTTTAAATTGACACCAGATCCGGTGACCTTTGGGACATGGTTTGACCCCCTATAGGAATGTGCGATCATCATGAAACGTTCAGATCACTTACAACTCAATAGATTCTACCTTCTTGTAATGTTTCAGCCTGATTGGACCTTTTTTTTCACACAAATGGACCCAGAATGATGTGAAATTGTGCTTCGTGCAACATAATTCTGGGTGCCATTTACAAACCATAAGTGCTAATGACTCCATTCCTTTTTGTGGTTGTAGGGGCTGTTGATTGGAGTACACTAAAACAAACATGATCTCTCTAGGGCATTCAGAAGCCAAGTTATAAGCCCACAAATGTGTAACTGGACTACTTCTTTAAAGTGACACCAGGCCTGGTGACCTTTGGGACATGGTTTGACCCCCTATAGGAATGTGCGATCATCATGAAACGTTCAGATCACTTACAACTCAATAGATTCTACCTTCTTTTAATGTTTCAGCCTGATTGGACCTTGTTTTCACACAAATGGACCCAGAATGATGTGAAATTGTGCTTCGTGCAACATAATTCTGGGTGCCATTTACAAACCATAAGTGCTAATGACTCCATTCCTTTTTGTGGTACTAGGGGCTGTTGATTGGAGTACATTAAAAAACTCCTGATCTCTCTAGGACATTCAGAAGCCAAGTTATAAGCCCACAAATGTGTAACTGGACAACTTCTTTAAAGTGACACCAGGCCTGGTGACCTTTGGGACATGGTTTGACACCCTTAGGAAAGTGCTATCATCATGAAACATTCAGATCACTTACAACTCAATAGATTCTACCTTCCTGTAACGTTTCTGCCTGATTGGACCTTGTTTTCACACAAATGAACCCAGAATGATGTGAAATTGTGCTTCGCGCAACATAATTCTGGGTGCAGTTTAAAAACCATAAGTGCTAATGATTCCATTCCTTTTTGGGGTAATGGGGGCTGTTAATTGGAGTACTCTAAAACAAACCTGACCTCTCTAGGATATTCAGAAGCCAAGTTATAATCCCACAAATGTGTAACTGGACTACTTCTTTAAATTGACACCAGATCCGGTGACCTTTGGGACATGGTTTGACCCCCTTAGGAAAGTGCTATCATCATGAAACGTTCAGATCACTTACAACTCAATAGATTCTACCTTCCTGTAACGTTTCAGCCTGATTGGACCTTGTTTTCACACAAATGAACCCAGAATGATGTGAAATTGTGCTTCGTGCAACATAATTCTGGGTGCCATTTAAAAACCATAAGTGCTAATGACTCAATTTCTTTTTGTGGTTGTAGGGGCTGTTGATTGGAGTACAGTAAAATAAACCTGACCTCTCTAGGACATTCAGAAGCCAAGTTATAAGCCCACAAAGGTGTAACTGGACTACTTCTTTAAAGTGACACCAGGCCCGGTGACCTTTGGGATATGGTTTTACCCCCTATAGGAATGTGCGATCATCATGAAACATCCAGATCACTTACAACTCAATAGATTCTACCTTCCTGTAACGTTTCAGCCCTATTGGACCTTGTTTTCACACAAATGGACCCAGAATGATGTGAAATTGTGCTTCGTGCAACATAATTTTGGGTGCCATTTACAAACCATAAGTGCTAATGTCTCCATTCCTATTTGGGGTAATGGGGGCTGTTAATAGGAGTACTCTAAAAAAACCTGACCTCTCTAGGACATTCAGAAGCCAAGTTATAAGCCGACAACGGTGTAACTGGACTACTTCTTTAAAGTGACACCAGATCCGGTAACCTTTGGGACATGGTTTGACCCCCTTAGGAAAGTGCTATCATCATGAAACGTTCAGATCACTTACAGCTCAATAGATTCTACCTTCTTGTAACGTTTCAGCCTGATTGGACCTTGTTTTCACACAAATGGACCCAGAATGATGCAAAATTGTGCTTCGTGCAACATAATTCTGGGTGCCATTTACAAACCATAAGTTCTTATGACTCCATTCCTTTTTGTGGTTGTAGGGGCTGTTGATTGGAGTACACTAAAACAAACCTGATCTCTCTAGGACATTCAGAAGCCAAGTTATAAGCCCACAAATGTGTAACTGGACTACTTCTTTAAATTGACACCAGATCCGGTGACCTTTGGGACATGGTTTGACCCCCTTAGGAAAGTGCTATCATCATGAAACGTTCAGATCACTTACAACTCAATAGATTCTACCTTCCTGTAACGTTTCAGCCTGATTGGACCTTGTTTTCACACAAATAGACCCAGAATGATGTGAAATTGTGCTTCGTGCAACATAATTCTGGGTGCCATTTACAAACCATAAGTGCTAATGACTCCATTCCTTTTTGGGGTAATGGGGGCTGTTAATTGGAGTACTCTAAAACAAACCTGACCTCTCTAGGATATTCAGAAGCCAAGTTATAAGCCCACAAATGTGTAACTGGACTACTTCTTTAAAGTGACACCAGGCCCGGTGACCATTGGGACATGGTTTTACCCCCTATAGGAATGTACGATCATCATGAAACGTTCAGATCACTTACAACTCAATAGACTCTACCTTCTTGTAATGTTTCAGCCTGATTGGACCTTGTTTTCACACAAATGGACCCAGGATGATGTGAAATTGTGCTTCGTGCAACATAATTCTGGGTGCCATTTACAAACCATAAGTTTTAATGACTCCATTCCTTTTTGTGGTTGTAGGGGCTGTTGATTGGAGTACACTAAAATAAACCTGACCTCTCTAGGACATTCAGAAGCCAAGTTATAAGCCCACAAAGGTGTAACTGGACTACTTCTTTAAAGTGACACCAGGCCCGGTGACCTTTGGGACATGGTTTTACCCCCTATAGGAATGTGCGATCATCATGAAACATCCAGATCACTTACAACTCAAAAGATTCTACCTTCTTGTAACGTTTCAGCCTGATTGGACCTTGTTTTCACACAAATGGACCCAGAATGATGTGAAATTGTGCTTCGTGCAACATAATTCTGGGTGCCATTTACAAACCATAAGTGCTAATGACTCCATTCCTTTTTGTGGTTGTAGGGGCTGTTGATTAGAGTACACTAAAACGAATCTGACCTCTCTAGAACATTCAGAAGCCAAGTTATAAGCCCACAAAGGTGTAACTGGACTACTTCTTTAAAGTGACACCGGGCCCAGTGACCTTTGGGACATGGTTTGACCGCCTATAGGAATGTGCGATCATCATGAAACATTCAGATCACTTACAACTCAATAGATTCTACCTTCCTGTAACGTTTCAGCCCTATTGTACCTTGTTTTCACACAAATGGACCCAGAATGATGTGACATTGTGCTTCGTGCAACATAATTCTGGGTGCCATTTACAAACCATAAGTGCTAATGTCTCCATTCCTATTTGGGGTAATGGGGGCTGTTAATAGGAGTACACTAAAACAACCATGATCTCTCTAGGACATTCAGAAGCCAAGTTATAAGCCCACAAATGTGTAACTGGACTTCTTCTTTAAAGTGACACCAGGCCCGGTGACCTTTGGGACATGGTTTGACCCCCTATAGGAATGTGTGATCATCATGAAACATTCAGATCACTTACAACTCAATAGATTTTACCTTCTTGTAACGTTTCAGCCTGATTTGACCTTGTTTTCACACAAATGGACCCAGAATGATGTGAAATTGTGCTTCGTGCAACATAATTCTGGGTGCCATTTACAAACCATAAGTGCTTATGACTCCATTCCTATTTGTGGTTGTAGGGGCTGTTGATTGGAGTACACTAAAACAAACCTGATCTCTCTAGGACATTCAGAAGCCAAGTTATAAGCCCACAAATGTGTAACTGGACTACTTCTTTAAAGTGACACCAGGCCCGGTGACCTTTAGGACATGGTTTGACCCCCTATAGGAATATGTGATCATCATGAAACGTTCAGATCACTTACAATTCAATAGATTCTACCTTCCTGTAAGGTTTCAGCCTGATTGGACCTTGTTTTCACACAAATGAACCCAGAATGATGTGAAATTGTGCTTCGTGCAACATAATTCTGGGTGCCATTTATAAACCATAAGTGCTAATGACTCCATTCCTTTTTGGGGTAATGGGGGCTGTTAATTGGAGTACTCTAAAATAAACCTGATCTCTCTAGGATATTCAGAACCCAAGTTATAAGCCCACAAATGTGTAACTGGACTACTTCTTTAAATTGACACCAGTTCCGGTGACCTTTGGGACATGGTTTGACCCCCTATAGGAATGTGCGATCATCATGAAATGTTCAGATCACTTACAACTCAATAGATTCTACCTTCTTGTAATGTTTCAGCCTGATTGGACCTTGTTTTCACACAAATGGACCCAGAATGATGTGAAATTGTGCTTCGTGCAACATAATTCTGGGTGCCATTTACAAACCATAAGTGCTAATGACTCCATTCCTTTTTGTGGTACTAGGGGCTGTTGATTGGAGTACATTAAAAAAAACCCTGATCTCTCTAGGACATTCAGAAGCCAAGTTATAAGCCCACAAATGTGTTACTGGACAACTTCTTTAAAGTGACACCAGGCCTGGTGACCTTTGGGACATGGTTTGACCCCCTATAGGAATGTGCGATCATCATGAAACGTTCAGATCACTTACAACTCAATAGATTCTACCTTCTTGTAATGTTTCAGCCTGATTGGACCTTGTTTTCACACAAATGGACCCAGAATGATGTGAAATTGTGCTTCGTGCAACATAATTCTGGGTGCCATTTACAAACCATAAGTGCTAATGAATCCATTCCTTTTTGTGGTTGTAGGGGCTGTTGATTGGAGTACATTAAAACAAACCTGATCTCTCTAGGACATTCAGAAGCCAAGTTATAAGCCCACAAAGGTGTAACTTGACTACTTCTTTAAAGTGACAGCAGGCCCGGTGACCTTTGGGACATGGTTTGACCCCCTATAGGAATGTGCGATCATCATGAAACGTTCAGATCACTTACAACTCAATAGATTCTACCTTCTTGTAACATTTCAGCCTGATTGGACCTTGTTTTCACACAAATGAACCTAGAATGATGTGAACTTGTGCTTCGTGCAACATAATTCTGGGTGCCATTTAAAAACCATAAGTGCTAATGACTCCATTCCTTTTTGTGGTTGTAGGGGCTGTTGATTGGAGTACACTAAAACAAACCTGACCTCTCTAGGATATTCAGAAGCCAAGTTATAAGCCCACAAAGGTGTAACTGGACTACTTCTTTAAATTGACACCAGGTCCGGTGACCTTTGGGACATGGTTTTACCCCCTATAGGAATGTGCTATCATCATGAAACGCTCAGATCACTTACAACTCAATAGATTCTACCTTCCTGTAACGTTTCAGCCTGATTGGACCTTGTTTTCACACAAATGAACCCAGAATGATGTGAAATTGTGCTTTGTGCAACATAATTCTGGGTGCCATTTAAAAACCATAAGTGCTAATGACTCCATTCCTTTTTGGGGTAATGGGGGCTGTTAATTGGAGTACTCTAAAATAAACCTGATCTCTCTAGGATATTCAGAAGCCAAGTTATAAGCCCACAAATGTGTAACTGGACTACTTCTTTAAATTGACACCAGATCCGGTGACCTTTGGGACATGGTTTGACCCCCTATAGGAATGTGCGATCATCATGAAACGTTCAGATCACTTACAACTCAATAGATTCTACCTTCTTGTAATGTTTCAGCCTGATTGGACCTTGTTTTCACACAAATGGACCCAGAATGATGTGAAATTGTGCTTCGTGCAACATAATTCTGGGTGCCATTTACAAACCATAAGTGCTAATGACTCCATTCCTTTTTGTGGTTGTAGGGCCTGTTGATTGGAGTACATTAAAACAAACCTGATCTCTCTAGGACATTCAGAAGCCAGGTTATAAGCCCACAAAGGTGTAACTGGACTACTTCTTTAAAGTGACACCAGGCCCGGTGACCTTTGGGACATGGTTTGACCCCCTCTAGGAATTTGCGATCATCATGAAACGTTCAGATCACTTACAACTCAATAGAATCTACCTTCTTGTAACGTTTCTGCCTGATTGGACCTTGTTTTCACACAAATGAACCCATAATGATGTGAAATTGTGCTTCGTGCAACATAATTCTGGGTGCCATTTAAAAACCATAAGTGCTAATGACTCCATTCCTTTTTGGGGTAATGGGGGCTGTTAATTGGAGTACTCTAAAACAAACCTGACCTCTCTAAGATATTCAGGAGCCAAGTTATAAGCCCACAAAGGTGTAGCTGGACTACCTCTTTAAAGTGACACCAGGCCCGGTGACCTTTGGGACATGGTTTTACCCCCTATAGGAATGTGCGATCATCATGAAACGTTCAGATCACTTACAACTCAATAGATTCTACCTTCTTGGAACGTTTCAGCCTGATTGGACCTTGTTTTCACACAAATAGACCCAGAATGATGTGAAATTGTGCTTCGTGCAACATAATTCTGGGTGCCATTTATAAACCATAAGTGCTAATGACTCCATTCCTTTTTGTGGTTGTAGGGGCTGTTGATTGGAGTACACTAAAACAAACCTGACCTCTCTAGGGAATTCAGAAGCCAAGTTATAAGCCCACAAATGTGTAACTGGACTACTTCTTTAAATTGACACCAGATCCGGTGACCTTTGGGACATGGTTTGACCCCCTTAGGAAAGTGCTATCATCATGAAACATTCAGATCACTTACAACTCAATAGATTCTACCTTCCTGTAACGTTTCTGCCTGATTGGACCTTGTTTTCACATAAATGAACCCAGAATGATGTGAAATTGTGCTTCGTGCAACATAATTCTGGGTGCAGTTTAAAAACCATAAGTGCTAATGATTCCATTCCTTTTTGGGGTAATGGGGGCTGTTAATTGGAGTACTCTAAAACAAACCTGACCTCTCTAGGATATTCAGAAGCCAAGTTATAATCCCACAAATGTGTAACTGGACTACTTCTTTAAATTGACACCAGATCCGGTGACCTTTGGGACATGGTTTGACCCCCTTAGGAAAGTGCTATCATCATGAAACGTTCAGATCACTTACAACTCAATAGATTCTACCTTCCTGTAACGTTTCAGCCTGATTGGACCTTGTTTTCACACAAATGAACCCAGAATGATGTGAAATTGTGCTTCGTGCAACATTATTCTGGGTGCCATTTAAAAACCATAAGTGCTAATGACTCCATTCCTTTTTGTGGTTGTAGGGGCTGTTGATTGGAGTACACTAAAATAAGCCTGACCTCTCTAGGACATTCAGAAGCCAAGTTATAAGCCCACAAAGGTGTAACTGGACTACTTCTTTAAAGTGACACCAGGCCCGGTGACCTTTGGGATATGGTTTTACCCCCTATAGGAATGTGCGATCATCATGAAACATCCAGATCACTTACAACTCAATAGATTCTACCTTCTTGTAACGTTTCAGCCCTATTGGACCTTGTTTTCACACAAATGGACCCAGAATGATGTGAAATTGTGCTTCGTGCAACATAATTCTGGGTGCCATTTACAAACCATAAGTGCTAATGTCTCCATTCCTATTTGGGGTAATGGGGGCTGTTAATAGGAGTACTCTAAAAAAACCTGACCTCTCTAGGACATTCAGAAGCCAAGTTATAAGCCGACAACGGTGTAACTGGACTACTTCTTTAAAGTGACACCAGATCCGGTAACCTTTGGGACATGGTTTGACCCCCTTAGGAAAGTGCTATCATCATGAAACGTTCAGATCACTTACAACTCAATAGATTCTACCTTCTTGTAACGTTTCAGCCTGATTGGACCTTGTTTTCACACAAATGGACCCAGAATGATGTGAAATTGTGCTTCGTGCAACATAATTCTGGGTGCCATTTACAAACCATAAGTGCTTATGACTCCATTCCTTTTTGTGGTTGTAGGGGCTGTTGATTGGAGTACACTAAAACAAACCTGATCTCTCTAGGTCATTCAGAAGCCAAGTTATAAGCCCACAAATGTGTAACTGGACTACTTCTTTAAATTGACACCAGATCCGGTGACGTTTGGGACATGGTTTGACCCCCTTAGGAAAGTGCTATCATCATGAAACGTTCAGATCACTTACAACTCAATAGATTCTACCTTCCTGTAACGTTTCAGCCTGATTGGACCTTGTTTTCACACAAATAGACCCAGAATGATGTGAAATTGTGCTTCGTGCAACATAATTCTGGGTGCCATTTACAAACATAAGTGCTAATTACTCCATTCCTTTTTGTGGTTGTAGGGGCTGTTTATTGGAGTACACTAAAACAAACCTGATCTCTCTAGGACATTCAGAAGCCAAGTTATAAGCCCACAAATGTGTAACTCGACTACTTCTTTAAAGTGACACCATATCCGGTGACCTTTGGGACATGGTTTGACCCCCTTAGGAAAGTGCTATCATCATGAAACGTTCAGATCACTTACAACTCAATAGATTCTACCTTCCTGTAACGTTTCTGCCTGATTGGACCTTGTTTTCACACGAATGAACCCAGAATGATGTGAAATTGTGCTTCGTGCAACATAATTCTGGGTGCCATTTAAAAACCATAAGTGCTAATGACTCCATTCCTTTTTGGGGTAATGGGGGCTGTTAATTGGAGTACTCTAAAACAAACCTGACCTCTCTAGGATATTCAGAAGCCAAGTTATAAGCCCACAAATGTGTAACTGGACTACTTCTTTAAAGTGACACCAGGCCCGGTGACCTTTGGGACATGGTTTTACCCCCTATAGGAATGTGCGATCATCATGAAACATCCAGATCACTTACAACTCAATAGATTCTACCTTCTTGTAACGTTTCAGCCTGATTGGACCTTGTTTTCACACAAATGGACCCAGAATGATGTGAAATTGTGCTTCGTGCAACATAATTCTGGGTGCCATTTACAAACCATAAGTGCTAATGACTCCATTCCTTTTTGTGGTTGTAGGGGCTGTTGATTAGAGTACACTAAAACGAATCTGACCTCTCTAGAACATTCAGAAGCCAAGTTATAAGCCCACAAAGGTGTAACTGGACTACGTCTTTAAAGTGACACCGGGCCCAGTGACCTTTCGGACATGGTTTGACCGCCTATAGGAATGTGCGATCATCATGAAACATTCAGATCACTTACAACTCAATAGATTATACCTTCCTGTAACGTTTCAGCCCTATTGTACCTTGTTTTCACACAAATGGACCCAGAATGATGTGAAATTGTGCTTCGTGCAACATAATTCTGGGTGCCATTTACAAACCATAAGTGCTAATGTCTCCATTCCTATTTGGGGTAATGGGGGCTGTTAATAGGAGTACACTAAAACAACCATGATCTCTCTAGGACATTCAGAAGCCAAGTTATAAGCCCACAAATGTGTAACTGGACTACTTCTTTAAAGTGACACCAGGCCCGGTGACCTTTGGGACATGGTTTGACCCCCTATAGGAATCCGTGATCATCATGAAACATTCAGATCACTTACAACTCAATAGATTTTACCTTCTTGTAACGTTTCAGCCTGATTTGACCTTGTTTTCACACAAATGGACCCAGAATGATGTGAAATTGTGCTTCGTGCAACATAATTCTGGGTGCCATTTACAAACCATAAGTGCTTATGACTCCATTCCTATTTGTGGTTGTAGGGGCTGTTGATTGGAGTACACTAAAACAAACCTGATCTCTCTAGGACATTCAGAAGCCAAGTTATAAGCCCACAAATGTGTAACTGGACTACTTCTTTAAAGTGACACCAGGCCCGGTGACCTTTAGGACATGGTTTGACCCCCTATAGGAATGTGTGATCATCATGAAACGTTCAGATCACTTACAATTCAATAGATTCTACCTTCCTGTAACGTTTCAGCCTGATTGGACCTTGTTTTCACACAAATGAACCCAGAATGATGTGAAATTGTGCTTCGTGCAACATAATTCTGGGTGCCATTTATAAACCATAAGTGCTAATGACTCCATTCCTTTTTGTGGTTGTAGGGGCTGTTGATTGGAGTACACTAAAACAAACCTGATCTCTCGAGGACATTCAGAAGCCAAGTTATAAGCCCACAAATGTGTAACTGGACTATTCTTTAAATTGACACCAGATCCGGTGACCTTTGGGACATGGTTTGACCCCCTTAGGAAATTGCTATCATCATGAAACATTCAGATCACTTACAAATCAATAGATTCTACCTTCTTGTAACGTTTCAGCCTGATTGGACCTTGTTTTCACACAAATAGACCCAGAATGATGTGAAATTGTGCTTCGTGCAACATAATTCTGGGTGCCATTTACAAACCATAAGTGCTAATTACTCCATTCCTTTTTATGGTTGTAGGGGCTGTTGATTGGAGTACACTAAAACAAACCTGATCTCTCTAGGACATTCAGAAGCCAAGTTATAAGCCCACAAATGTGTAACTGGACTACTTCTTTAAAGTGACACCAGATCCGGTGACCTTTGGGACATGGTTTGACCCCCTTAGGAAAGTGCTATCATCATGAAACTTTCAGATCACTTACAACTCAATAGATTTTACCTTCCTGTAACGTTTCTGCCTGATTGGACCTTGTTTTCACACAAATGAACCCAGAATGATGTGAAATTGTGCTTCGTGCAACATAATTCTGGGTGCAATTTAAAAACCATAAGTGCTAATGACTCCATTCCTTTTTGTGGTTGTAGGGGCTGTTGATTGGAGTACACTAAAACAAACCTGATCTCTCTAGGACATTCAGAAGCCAAGTTATAAGCCCACAAATGTGTAACTGGACTACTTCTTTAAAGTGACACCAGATCCGGTGACATTTGGGACATGGTTTGACCCCCTTAGGAAAGTGCTATCATCATGAAACTTTCAGATCACTTACAACTCAATAGATTCTACCTTCCTGTAACGTTTCAGCCTGATTGGACCTTGTTTTCACACAAATGAACCCAGAATGATGTGAAATTGTGCTTTGTGCAACATAATTCTGGGTGCCATATAAAAACCATAAGTGCTAATGACTCCATTCCTTTTTGGGGTAATGGGGGCTGTTAATTGGAGTACTCTAAAACAAACCTGATCTCTCTAGGATATTCAGAAGCCAAGTTAGAAGCCCACAAATGTGTAACTGGACTACTATAAATTGACACCAGATCCGGTGACCTTTGGGACATGGTTTGACCCCCTATAGGAATGTGCGATCATCATGAAACGTTCAGATCACTTACAACTCAATAGAATCTACCTTCTTGTAACGTTTCTGCCTGACTTGACCTTGTTTTCACACAAATGAACCCATAATGATGTGAAATTGTGCTTCGTGCAACATAATTCTGGGTGCCATTTAAAAACCATAAGTGCTAATGACTCCATTCCTTTTTGGGGTAATGGGGGCTGTTAATTGGAGTACTCTAAAACAACCCTGACCTCTCTAGGATATTCAGAAGCCAAGTTATAAGCCCACAAAGGTTTAACTGGACTACTTCTTTAAATTGACACCAGATCCGGTGACCTTTGGGACATGGTTTGACCCCCTTATAGGAATGTGCTATCATCATGAAACATTCAGATCACTTACAACTCAATAGATTCTACCTTCTTGTAACGTTTCAGCCTTATTGGACCTTGCTTTCACACAAATGGACCCAGAATGATGTGAAATTGTGCTTCGTGCAACATAATTCTGGGTGACATTTACAAACCATAAGTGCTAATGACTCCATTCCTTTTGGTGGTTGTAGGGGATGTTGATTGGAGTACACTAAAACAAACCTGATCTCTCTAGGACATTCAGAAGCCAAGTTATAAGCACACAAAGGTGTAACTGGACTACTTCTTTTAAGTGACACCAAGCCTAGTGACCTTTGGGACATGGTTTTACCCCCTATAGGAATGTGCGATCATCATGAAACATTCAGATCACTTACAACTCAATAGATTCTAACTTCTTGTAACGTTTCAGCCTTATTTGACCTTGTTTTCACACAAATGGACCCAGAATGATGTGAAATTGTGCTTCGTGCAACATAATTCTGGGTGACATTTACAAACCATAAGTGCTAATGACTCCATTCCTTTTTGTGGATGTAGGGGCTGTTGATTGGAGTACACTAAAACAAACCTGACCTATCTAGGACATTCAGAAGCCAAGTTATAAGCCCACAAATGTGTAACTGGACTACTTCTTTAAATTGACACCGGATCCGGTGACCTTTGGGACATGGTTTGACCCCCTATAGGAATGTGCGATCATCATGAAACGTTCAGATCACTTACAACTCAATAGATTCTACCGTCCTATAACGTTTCAGCCTGATTGGACCTTGTTTTCACACAAATGAACCCAGAATGATGTGAAATTGTGCTTCGTGCAACATAATTCTGGGTGCCATTTAAAAACCATAAGTGCTAATGACTCCATTCCTTTTTGTGGTTGTAGGGGCTGTTGATTGGAGTACACTAAAACAAACTTGATCTCTCTAGGACATTCAGAAGCCAAGTTATAAGCCCACAAATGTGTAACTGGACTACTTCTTTAAAGTGACACCAGATCTGGTGATCTTTGGGACATGGTTTGACCCCTTATAGGAATGTGCGATCATCATGAAACATTCAGATCACTTACAACTCAATAGATTCTACCTTCTTGTAAATTTTCAGCCTGATTGGACCTTGTTTTCACACAAATGGACCCAGAATGATGTGAAATTGTGCTTCGTGCAACATAATTCTGGGTGCCATTTACAAACCATAAGTGCTAATGACTCCATTCCTTTTTGTGGTTGTAGGGGATGTTGATTGGAGTACACTAAAACAAACCTGATCTCTCTAGGACATTCAGAAGCCAAGTTATAAGCCCACAAAGGTGTAACTGGACTACTTCTTTAAAGTGACATCAGGCCTGGTGACCTTTGGGACATGGTTTGACCCCCTATAGGAATGTCCGATCATCATGAAACGTTCAGATCACTTACAACTCAATAGATTCTACCTTCTTGTAACGTTTCAGCCTGATTGGACCTTGTTTTCACACAAATGGACCCAGAATGATGTGAAATTGTGCTTCGTGCAACATAATTCTGGGTGCCATTTACAAACCATAAGTGCTAATGACTCCATTCCTTTTTGTGGATGTAGGGGCTGTTGATTGGAGTACACTAAAACAAACCTGACCTCTCTAGGACATTCAGAAGCCAAGTTATAAGCCCACAAATGTGTAACTGGACTACTTCTTTAAAGTGACACCAGGCCCGGTGACCTTTGGGACATGGTTTGACCCCCTATAGGAATGTGCGATCATCATGAAACGTTCAGATCACTTACAACTCAATAGATTCTACCTTCCTGTAACGTTTCAGCCTGATTGGACCTTGTTTTCACACAAATGAACCCAGAATGATGTGAAATTGTGCTTCGTGCAACATAATTCTGGGTGCCATTTAAAAGCCATAAGTGCTAATGACTCCATTCCTTTTTGTGGTTGTAGGGGCTGTTAATTGGAGTACTCTAAAACAAACCTGACCTCTCTAGGATATTCAGAAGCCAAGTTATAAGCCCACAAAGGTGTAACTGGACTACTTCTTTAAAGTGACACCAGGCCCGGTGACCTTTGGGACATGGTTTGACCCCCTATAGGAATGTGCTATCATCATGAAACGTTCAGATCACTTACAACTCAATAGATTCTACCTTCCTGTAACGTTTCAGCCTGATTGGACCTTGTTTTCACACAAATGAACCCAGAATGATGTGAAATTGTGCTTCGTGCAACATAATTCTGGGTGCCATTTGAAAACCATAAGTGCTAATGACTCCATTCCTTTTTGTGGTTGTAGGGGCTGTTGATTGGAGTACATTAAAACAAACCTGATCTCTCTAGGACATTCAGAAGCCAACTTATAAGCCCACAAATGTGTAACTGGACTACTTCTTTAAATTGACACCAGATCCGGTCACGTTTGGGACATGGTTTGACCCCCTTAGGAAAGTGCTATCATCATGAAACATTCAGATCACTTACAACTCAATAGATTCTACCGTCCTATAACGTTTCAGCCTGATTGGACCTTGTTTTCACACAAATGAACCCAGAATGATGTGAACTTGTGCTTCGTGCAACATTTTTCTGGGTGCCATTTACAAACCAAAAGTGTTAATGACTCCATTCCTTTTTGTGTTTGTAGGGGCTGTTGATTGGAGTACACTAAAACAAACCTGATCTCTCTAGGACATTCAGAAGCCAAGTTATAAGCCCACAAAGGTGTAACTGGACTACTTCTTTAAAGTGACACCAGGCCCGGTGACCTTTGGGACATGGTTTTACCCCCTATAGGAATGTGCGATGATCATGAACCGTTCAGGTCACTTAAAACTCAGTAGATTCTACCTTCCTGTAACGTTTCAGCCTGATTGGACCTTGTTTTCACACAAATGGACCCAGAATGATGTGAAATTGTGCTTCGTGCAACATAATTCTGGGTGCCATTTACAAACCATAAGTGCTAATGACTCCATTCCTTTTTGTGGTTATAGGGGCTGTTGATTGGAGTACATTAAAACAAACCTGATCTCTCTAGGACATTCAGAAGCCAAGTTATAAGCCAACAAAGGTGTAACTGGACTACTTCTTTAAAGTGACACCAGGCCCGGTGACCTATGGGACATGGTTTGACCCCCTATAGGAATGTGCAATAATCATGAAACGTTCAGATCACTTACAACTCAATAGATTCTACATTCTTGTAACGTTTCAGCCTGATTGGACCTTGTTTTCACACAAATGAACCAAGAATGATGTGAAATTGTGCTTCGTGCAACATAATTCTGGGTGCCATTTACAAACCATAAGTGCTAATGACTCCATTCCTTTTTGGGGTAATGGGGGCTGTTAAATGGAGTACTCTAAAACAAACCTGACCACTCTAGGATATTCAGAAGCCAAGGTATAAGCCCACAAATGTGTAACTGGACTACTTCTTTAAAGTGACACCAGGCCCGGTGACCTTTGGGACATGGTTTGACCCCCTATAGGAATGTGCGATCATCATGAAAGTTCAGATCACATACAACTCAATAGATTCTACCTTTTTGTAACGTTTCATCCTGATTGGACCTTGTTTTCACACAAATGGACCCAGAATGATGTGAAATTGTGCTTCGTGCAACATAATTCTGGGTGCCATTTACAAACCATAAGTGGTAATGACTCCATTCCTTTTTGTGGATGTAGGAGCTGTTGATTGGAGTACACTAAAACAAACCTGATCTCTCTAGGACATTCAGAAGCCAAGTTATAAGCCCACAAATGTGTAACTGGACTACTTCTTTAAAGTGACACCAGGCCCGGTGACCTTTGGGACATGGTTTGACCCCCTATAGGAATGTGCGATCATCATGAAACGTTCAGATCACTTACAACTAAATAGATTCTACCTTCCTGTAACATTTCAGCCTGATTGTACCTTGTTTTCACACAAATGGACCCAGAATGATGTGAATTTGTGCTTCGTGCAAAATAATTCTGGGTGCCATTTACAAACCATAAGTGCTAATGTCTCCATTCCTTTTTGTGGTTGTAGGGGCTGTTGATTGGAGTACACTAAAACAAACCTGATCTCTCTAGGACATTCAGAAGCCAAATTATAAGCCCACAAATGTGTAACTGGACTACTTCTTTAAAGTGACACCAGGCCTGGTGACCTTTGGGACCTGGTTTTACCCTCTATAGGAATGTGCGATCATCATGAAACGTTCAGATCACTTACAACTCAATAGATTCTACCTTCTTGTAACGTTTCAGCCTGATTGGACCTTGTTTTCACACAAATGGACCCAGAATGATGTGAAATTGTGCTTCGTGCAACATAATTCTGGGTGCCATTTACAAACCATAAGTGCTAATGACTCCATTCCTTTTTGTGGTTGTAGGGACTGTTGATTGGAGTACATTAAAACAAACCTGATCTCTCTAGGACATTCAGAAGCCAAGTTATAAGCCCACAAATGTGTAACTGGACTACTTCTTTAAATTGACACCAGATCCGGTGACCTTTGGGACATGGTTTGATCCCTTATAGGAATGTGCGAACATCATGAAACATTCAGATCACTTACAACTCAATAGATTCTACCTTCTTGTATCGTTTCAGCCTGATTGGACCTTGTTTTCACACAAATGGACCCAGAATGATGTGAAATTGTGCTTCGTGCAACATAATTCTGGGTGCCATTTAAAATCCATAAGTGCTAATGACTCCATTCCTTTTTGTGGTTGTAGGGGCTGTTGATTGGAGTACACTAAAACAAACCTGATCTCTCTTGGACATTCTGAAGCCAAGTTATAAGCCCACAAATGTGTAACTGGACTACTTCTTTAAATTGACACCAGATCCGGTGACCTATGGGACATCGTTTGACCCCTAATAGGAATGTGCGATCATCATGAAACATTCAGATCACTTACAACTCAATAGATTCTACCTTCTTGTAACGTTTCAGCTTGATTGGACCTTGTTTTCACACAAATGGACCCAGAATGATGTAAAATTGTGCTTCGTGCAACATAATTCTGGGTGCCATTTACAAACCATAAGTGCTAATGACTACATTCCTTTTTGTGGTTGTAGGGGCTGTTGATTGGAGTACATTAAAACAAACCTGATCTCTCTAGGACATTCAGAAGCCAAGTTATAAGCCCACAAAGGTGTAACTGGACTACTTCTTTAAATTGACACCAGATCCTGTGACCTTTGGGACATGGTTTGACCCCTTTAGGAAAGTGCTATCATCATGAAACGTTCAGATCACTTACAACTCAATAGATTCTACCTTCCTGTAAAGTTTCAGCCTGATTGGACCTTGTTTTCACACAAAGAAACCCAGAATGATGTGAAATTGTGCTTCGTGCAACATAATTCTGGGTGCCATTTAAAAACCATAAGTGCTAATGACTCCATTCCTTTTTGTGGTTGTAGGGGCTGTTGGTTGGAGTACACTAAAACAAACCTGATCTCTCTAGGATATTCAGAAGCCAAGTTATAAGCCCACAAATGTGTAACTGGACTACTTCTTTAAATTGACACCAGATCCGGTGACCTTTGGGACATGGTTTGACCCCCTTAGGAAAGTGCTAACATCATGAAACGTTCAGATCACTTACAACTCAATAGATTCTACCTTCCTGTAACGTTTCAGCCTGACTGGACCTTGTTTTCACACAAATGAACCCAGACTGATGTGAAATTGTGCTTCGTGCAACATAATTCTGGGTGCCATTTACAAACCATAAGTGCTGATGACTCCATTCCTTTTTGTGGTTGTAGGGGCTGTTGATTGGAGTACATTAAAACAAACCTGATCTCTCTAGGACATTCAGAAGCCAAGTTATAAGCCCACAAATGTGTAACTGGACTACTTCTTTAAATTGACACCAGATCCGGTGACCTTTGGGACATGGTTTGACCCCCTATAGGAATGTGTGATCATCATGAAACGTTCAGATCACTTACAACTCAATAGATTCTACCTTCTTGTAACGTTTCAGCCTGATTGGACCCTGTTTTCACACAAATGAACCCAGAATGATTTGAAATTGTGCTTTGTGCAACATAATTCTGGGTGCCATTTAAAAACCATAACTGCTAATGACTCCATTCCTTTTTGTGGTTTTGGGGGCTGTTGGTTGGAGTACACTAAAACAAACCTGATCTCTCTAGGACATTCAGAAGCCAAGTTATAAGCCCACAAATGTGTAACTGGACTACTTCTTTAAATTGACACCAGATCCGGTGACCTTTGGGACATGGTTTGACCCCCTAAGGAAAGTGCTATCATCATGAAACGTTCAGATCACTTACAACTCAACAGATTCTACCTTCCTGTAACGTTTCAGCCTGATTGGACCTTGTTTTCACACAAATGGACCCAGAATGATGTGAAATTGTGCTTCGTGCAACATAATTCTGGGTGCCATTTACAAACCATAAGTGCTAATGACTCCATTCCTTTTTGTGGATGTAGGGGCTGTTGATTGGAGTACACTAAAACAAACCTGACCTCTCTAGGACATTCAGAAGCCAAGTTATAAGCCCACAAATGTGTAACCGGACTACTTCTTTAAAGTGACACCAGGCCCGGTGACCTTTGGGACATGGTTTGACCCCCTATAGGAATGTGCGATCATCATGAAACGTTCAGATCACTTACAACTCAATAGATTCTACCTTCCTGTAACGTTTCAGCCTGATTGGACCTTGTTTTCACACAAATGAACCCAGAATGATGTGAAATTGTGCTTCGTGCAACATAATTCTGGGTGCCATTTAAAAGCCATAAGTGCTAATGACTCCATTCCTTTTTGTGGTTGTAGGGGCTGTTAATTGGAGTACTCTAAAACAAACCTGACCTCTCTAGGATATTCAGAAGCCAAGTTATAAGCCCACAAAGGTGTAACTGGACTACTTCTTTAAAGTGACACCAGGCCCGGTGACCTTTGGGACATGGTTTGACCACCTATAGGAATGTGCTATCATCATGAAACGTTCAGATCACTTACAACTCAATAGATTCTACCTTCCTGTAACGTTTCAGCCTGATTGGACCTTGTTTTCACACAAATGAACCCAGAATGATGTGAAATTGTGCTTCGTGCAACATAATTCTGGGTGCCATTTGAAAACCATAAGTGCTAATGACTCCATTCCTTTTTGTGGTTGTAGGGGCTGTTGATTGGAGTACATTAAAACAAACCTGATCTCTCTAGGACATTCAGAAGCCAACTTATAAGCCCACAAATGTGTAACTGGACTACTTCTTTAAATTGACACCAGATCCGGTCACGTTTGGGACATGGTTTGACCCCCTTAGGAAAGTGCTATCATCATGAAACGTTCAGATCACTTACAACTCAATAGATTCTACCGTCCTATAACGTTTCAGCCTGATTGGACCTTGTTTTCACACAAATGAACCCAGAATGATGTGAACTTGTGCTTCGTGCAACATTTTTCTGGGTGCCATTTACAAACCAAAAGTGTTAATGACTCCATTCCTTTTTGTGTTTGTAGGGGCTGTTGATTGGAGTACACTAAAACAAACCTGATCTCTCTAGGACATTCAGAAGCCAAGTTATAAGCCCACAAAGGTGTAACTGGACTACTTCTTTAAAGTGACACCAGGCCCGGTGACCTTTGGGACATGGTTTTACCCCCTATAGGAATGTGCGATGATCATGAACCGTTCAGGTCACTTAAAACTCAGTAGATTCTACCTTCCTGTAACGTTTCAGCCTGATTGGACCTTGTTTTCACACAAATGGACCCAGAATGATGTGAAATTGTGCTTCGTGCAACATAATTCTGGGTGCCATTTACAAACCATAAGTGCTAATGACTCCATTCCTTTTTGTGGTTATAGGGGCTGTTGATTGGAGTACATTAAAACAAACCTGATCTCTCTAGGACATTCAGAAGCCAAGTTATAAGCCAACAAAGGTGTAACTGGACTACTTCTTTAAAGTGACACCAGGCCCGGTGACCTATGGGACATGGTTTGACCCCCTATAGGAATGTGCAATAATCATGAAACGTTCAGATCACTTACAACTCAATAGATTCTACATTCTTGTAACGTTTCAGCCTGATTGGACCTTGTTTTCACACAAATGAACCAAGAATGATGTGAAATTGTGCTTCGTGCAACATAATTCTGGGTGCCATTTACAAACCATAAGTGCTAATGACTCCATTCCTTTTTGGGGTAATGGGGGCTGTTAAATGGAGTACTCTAAAACAAACCTGACCACTCTAGGATATTCAGAAGCCAAGGTATAAGCCCACAAATGTGTAACTGGACTACTTCTTTAAAGTGACACCAGGCCCGGTGACCTTTGGGACATGGTTTGACCCCCTATAGGAATGTGCGATCATCATGAAAGTTCAGATCACATACAACTCAATAGATTCTACCTTTTTGTAACGTTTCATCCTGATTGGACCTTGTTTTCACACAAATGGACCCAGAATGATGTGAAATTGTGCTTCGTGCAACATAATTCTGGGTGCCATTTACAAACCATAAGTGGTAATGACTCCATTCCTTTTTGTGGATGTAGGAGCTGTTGATTGGAGTACACTAAAACAAACCTGATCTCTCTAGGACATTCAGAAGCCAAGTTATAAGCCCACAAATGTGTAACTGGACTACTTCTTTAAAGTGACACCAGGCCCGGTGACCTTTGGGACATGGTTTGACCCCCTATAGGAATGTGCGATCATCATGAAACGTTCAGATCACTTACAACTAAATAGATTCTACCTTCCTGTAACATTTCAGCCTGATTGTACCTTGTTTTCACACAAATGGACCCAGAATGATGTGAATTTGTGCTTCGTGCAAAATAATTCTGGGTGCCATTTACAAACCATAAGTGCTAATGTCTCCATTCCTTTTTGTGGTTGTAGGGGCTGTTGATTGGAGTACACTAAAACAAACCTGATCTCTCTAGGACATTCAGAAGCCAAATTATAAGCCCACAAATGTGTAACTGGACTACTTCTTTAAAGTGACACCAGGCCTGGTGACCTTTGGGACCTGGTTTTACCCTCTATAGGAATGTGCGATCATCATGAAACGTTCAGATCACTTACAACTCAATAGATTCTACCTTCTTGTAACGTTTCAGCCTGATTGGACCTTGTTTTCACACAAATGGACCCAGAATGATGTGAAATTGTGCTTCGTGCAACATAATTCTGGGTGCCATTTACAAACCATAAGTGCTAATGACTCCATTCCTTTTTGTGGTTGTAGGGACTGTTGATTGGAGTACATTAAAACAAACCTGATCTCTCTAGGACATTCAGAAGCCAAGTTATAAGCCCACAAATGTGTAACTGGACTACTTCTTTAAATTGACACCAGATCCGGTGACCTTTGGGACATGGTTTGATCCCTTATAGGAATGTGCGAACATCATGAAACATTCAGATCACTTACAACTCAATAGATTCTACCTTCTTGTATCGTTTCAGCCTGATTGGACCTTGTTTTCACACAAATGGACCCAGAATGATGTGAAATTGTGCGTCGTGCAACATAATTCTGTGTGCCATTTAAAATCCATAAGTGCTAATGACTCCATTCCTTTTTGTGGTTGTAGGGGCTGTTGATTGGAGTACACTAAAACAAACCTGATCTCTCTTGGACATTCTGAAGCCAAGTTATAAGCCCACAAATGTGTAACTGGACTACTTCTTTAAATTGACACCAGATCCGGTGACCTATGGGACATCGTTTGACCCCTAATAGGAATGTGCGATCATCATGAAACATTCAGATCACTTACAACTCAATAGATTCTACCTTCTTGTAACGTTTCAGCTTGATTGGACCTTGTTTTCACACAAATGGACCCAGAATGATGTAAAATTGTGCTTCGTGCAACATAATTCTGGGTGCCATTTACAAACCATAAGTGCTAATGACTCCATTCCTTTTTGTGGTTGTAGGGGCTGTTGATTGGAGTACATTAAAACAAACCTGATCTCTCTAGGACATTCAGAAGCCAAGTTATAAGCCCACAAAGGTGTAACTGGACTACTTCTTTAAATTGACACCAGATCCGGTGACCTTTGGGACATGGTTTGACCCCTTTAGGAAAGTGCTATCATCATGAAACGTTCAGATCACTTACAACTCAATAGATTCTACCTTCCTGTAAAGGTTTCAGCCTGATTGGACCTTGTTTTCACACAAAGAAACCCAGAATGATGTGAAATTGTGCTTCGTGCAACATAATTCTGGGTGCCATTTAAAAACCATAAGTGCTAATGACTCCATTCCTTTTTGTGGTTGTAGGGGCTGTTGGTTGGAGTACACTAAAACAAACCTGATCTCTCTAGGATATTCAGAAGCCAAGTTATAAGCCCACAAATGTGTAACTGGACTACTTCTTTAAATTGACACCAGATCCGGTGACCTTTGGGACATGGTTTGACCCCCTTAGGAAAGTGCTAACATCATGAAACGTTCAGATCACTTACAACTCAATAGATTCTACCTTCCTGTAACGTTTCAGCCTGACTGGACCTTGTTTTCACACAAATGAACCCAGACTGATGTGAAATTGTGCTTCGTGCAACATAATTCTGGGTGCCATTTACAAACCATAAGTGCTGATGACTCCATTCCTTTTTGTGGTTGTAGGGGCTGTTGATTGGAGTACATTAAAACAAACCTGATCTCTCTAGGACATTCAGAAGCCAAGTTATAAGCCCACAAATGTGTAACTGGACTACTTCTTTAAATTGACACCAGATCCGGTGACCTTTGGGACATGGTTTGACCCCCTATAGGAATGTGTGATCATCATGAAACGTTCAGATCACTTACAACTCAATAGATTCTACCTTCCTGTAACGTTTCAGCCTGATTGGACCTTGTTTTCACACAAATGGACCCAGAATGATGTGAAATTGTGCTTCGTGCAACATAATTCTGGGTGCCATTTACAAACCATAAGTGCTAATGACTCCATTCCTTTTTGTGGTTGTAGGGGCTGTTGATTGGATTACACTAAAACAAACCTGATCTCTCTAGGACATTCAGAAGCCAAGTTATAAGCCCACAAATGTGTAACTGGACAACTTCTTTAAAGTGACACCAGGCCTGGTGACCTTTGGGACATGGTTTGACCCCCTATAGGAATGTGCGATCATCATGAAACGTTCAGATCACTTACAACTCAATAGATTCTACCTTCTTGTAACGGCACAGCCTGATTGGACCATGTTTTCACACAAATGGACCCAGAATGATGTGAAATTGTGCTTCGTGCAACATAAATCTGGGTGCCATTTACAAACCATAAGTGCTAATGACTCCATTCCTTTTTGTGGTTGTAGGGGCTGTTGATTGGAGTACTTTAAAACAAACCTGATCTCTCTTGGACATTCAGAAGCCAAGTTATAAGCCCACAAAGGTGTAACTGGACTACTTCTTTAAATTGTCACCAGATCCGGTGACCTTTGGGACATGGTTTGACCCCTTTAGGAAAGTGCTATCATCATGAAACGTTCAGATCACTTACAACTCAATAGATTCTACCTTCCTGTAACGTTTCAGCCTGATTGGACCTGGTTTTCACACAAAGAAACCCAGAATGATGTGAAATTGTGCTTCGTGCAACATAATTCTGGGTGCCATTTAAAAACCATAAGTGCTAATGACTCCATTCCTTTTTGTGGTTGTAGGGGCTGTTGGTTGGAGTACACTAAAACAAACCTGATCTCTCTAGGACATTCAGAAGCCAAGTTATAAGCCCACAAATGTTCAACTGGACTACTTCTTTAAATTGACACCAGATCCGGTGACCTTTGGGACATGGTTTGACCCCCTTAGGAAAGTGCTATCAACATGAAACGTTCAGATCACTTACAACTCAATAGATTCTACCTTCCTGTAACGTTTCAGCCTGATTGGACCTTGTTTTCACAATAATGAACCCAGAATGATGTGAAATTGTGCTTCGTGCAACATAATTCTGGGTGCCATTTACAAACCATAAGTGCTAATGACTCCATTCCTTTTTGTGGTTGTAGGGGCTGTTGATTGGAGTACATTAAAACAAACCTGATCTCTCTAGGACATTCAGAAGCCAAGTTATAAGCCCACAAATGTGTAACTGGACAACTTCTTTAAAGTGACACCAGGCCTGGTGACCTTTGGGACATGGTTTTACCCCCTATAGGAATGTGCGATCATCATGAAACGTTCAGATCACTTACAACTCAATAGATTCTACCTTCTTGTAACGGTACAGCCTGATTGGACCTTGTTTTCACACAAATGGACCCAGAATGATGTGAAACTGTGCTTCGTGCAACATAATTCTGGGTGTCATTTACAAACCATAAGTGCTAATGACTCCATTCCTTTTTGTGGTTGTAGGGGCTGTTGATTGGAGTACATTAAAACAAACCTGATCTCTCTAGGACATTCAGAAGCCAAGTTATAAGCCCAAAAAGGTGTAACTGGACTACTTCTTTAAAGTGACACCAGGCCCGGTGACCTTTGGGACATGGTTTGACCCCCTATAGGAATGTGCGATCATCATGAAACGTTCAGATCACTTACAACTCAATAGATTCTACCTTCTTGTAACGTTTAAGACTGATTGGACCTTGTTTTCACACAAATGAACACAGAATGATTTGAAATTGTGCTTTGTGCAACATAATTCTGGGTGCCATTTAAAAACCATAAGTGCTAATGACTCCATTCCTTTTTGTGGTTGTAGGGGCTGTTGGTTGGAGTACACTAAAACAAACCTGATCTCTCTAGGACATTCAGAAGCCAAGTTATACGACCACAAATGTGTAACTGGACTACTTCTTTAAATTGACACCAGATCCGGTGACCTTTGGGACATGGTTTGACCCCCTTAGGAATGTGCAATCATCATGAAACGTTCAGATCAGTTACAACTCAATAGATTCTACCTTCCTGTAACGTTTCAGCCTGATTGGACCTTGTTTTCACACAAATGGACCCAGAATGATGTGAAGTTGTGCTTCGTGCAACATAATTCTGGGTGCCATTTACAAACCATAAGTGCAAATAACTCCATTCCTTTTTGTGGTTGTAGGGGCTGTTGATTGGAGTACACTAAAACAAACCTGATCTCTATAGGTCATTCAGGAGCCAAGTTATAAGCCCACAAATGTGTAACTGGACTACTTCTTTAAAGTGACACCAGGCCCGGTGACCTTTGGGACATGGTTTGACCCCCTATAGGAATGTTTGATCATCATGAAACGTTCAGATCACTTACAACTCAATAGAGTCTACCTTCCTGTAACGTTTCAGCCTGATTGGACCTTGTTTTCACACAAATGAACCCAGAATGATGTGAAATTGTGCTTTGTCCAACATAATTCTGGGTGCCATTTAAAAACCATAAGTGCTAATGACTCCATTCCTTTTTGTGGTTGTAGGGGCTGTTGATTGGAGTACAATAAAACAAACCTGATCTCTCTTGGATATTCAGAAGCCAAGTTATAAGCCCACAAAGGTGTAACTGGACTACTTCTTTAAAGTGACACGAGGCCCGGTGACCTATGGGACATGGTTTGACCCCCTATAGGAATGTGCGATCATCATGAAACGTTCAGATCACTTACAAATCAATAGATTCTACCTTCTTGTAACGTTTCAGCCTGATTGGACCTTGTTTTCACACAAATGAACCCAGAATGATGTGAAATTGTGCTTCGTGCAAAATAATTCTGGGTGCCATTTAAAAACCATAAGTGCTAATGACTCCATTCCTTTTTTGGTTGTAGGGGTTGTTGATTTGAGTACACTAAAACAAACCTGATCTCTCTAGGATATTCAGAAGCCAAGTTATAAGCCCACAAATGTGTAACTGGACTACTTCTTTAAATTGACACCAGATCCGGTGACCTTTGGGACATGGTTTGACCCCCTTAGGAAAGTGCTATTATCATGAAACTTTCAGATCACTTACAACTCAATAGATTCTACCTTCTTGTAACGTTTCAGCCTGATTGGACCTTGTTTTCAAACAAATGAACCCAGAATGATGTGAAATTATGCTTCGTGCAACATAATTCTGGGTGCCATTTAAAAACCATAAGTGCTAATGACTCCATTCCTTTTTGTGGTTGTAGGGGCTGTTGATTGGAGTACACTAAAACAAACCTGATCTCTCTAGGACATTCAGAAGCCAAGTTATAAGCCCACAAAGGTGTAACTGGACTACTTCTTTAAAGTGACACGAGGCCCGGTGACCTATGGGACATGGTTTGACCCCCTATAGGAATGTGCGATCATCATGAAACGTTCAGATCACTTACAACTCAATAGATTCTACCTTCTTGTAACGTTTCAGCCTGATTGGACCTTGTTTTCACACAAATGAACCCAGAATGATGTGAAATTGTGCTTCGTGCAACATAATTCTGGGTGCCATTTAAAAACCATAAGTGCTTATGACTCCATTCCTTTTTTGGTTGTAGGGGTTGTTGATTGGAGTACACTAAAACAAACCTGATCTCTCTAGGATATTCAGAAGCCAAGTTATAAGCCCACAAATGTGTAACTGGACTACTTCTTTAAATTGACACCAGATCCGGTGACCTTTGGGACATGGTTTGACCCCCTTAGGAAAGTGCTATTATCATGAAACGTTCAGATCACTTACAACTCAATACATTCTACCTTCTTGTAACGTTTCAGCCTGATTGGACCTTGTTTTCATACAAATGAACCCAGAATGATGTGAAATTGTGCTTCGTGCAACATAATTCTGGGTGCCATTTAAAAACCATAAGTGCTAATGACTCCATTCCTTTTTGTGGTTTTAGGGGCTGTTGATTGGAGTACATTAAAACAAACCTGATCTCTCTAGGACATTCAGACTCCAAGTTATAAGCCCACAAATGTGTAACTGGACAACTTCTTTAAATTGACACCAGATCCGGTGACCTTTGGGACATGGTTTGACCCCTTATAGGAATGTGCGATCATCATGAAACATTCAGATCACTTACAACTCAATAGATTTTACCTTCTTGTAACGGTACAGCCTGATTGGACCTTGTTTTCACACAAATGGACCCAGAATGATGTGAAATTGTGCTTCGTGCAAAATAATTCTGGGTGCCATTTACAAACCATAAGTGCTAATGACTCCATTCCTTTTTGTGGTTGTAGGGGCTGTTGATTTGAGTACACTAAAACAAACCTGATCTCTGTAGGACATTCAGAAGCCAAGTTATAAGCCCACAAATGTATAACTGGACTACTTCTTTAAAGTGACACCAGGCCCGGTGACCTTTGGGACAGGGATTGACCCCCTATAGGAATGTGCAATCGTCATGAAACATTCAGATCACTTACAACTCAATAGAATCTACCTTCCTGTAACGTTTCAGCCTGATTGGACCTTGTTTTCACACAAATGAACCCAGAATGATGTGAAATTGTGCTTCGTGCAACATAATTCTGGGTGCCATTTAAAAACCATAAGTGCTAATGACTCCATTCCTTTTTGTGGTTGTAGGGGCTGTTGATTGGAGTACATTGAAACAACCCTGATCTCTCTAGGACATTCAGAAGCCAAGTTATAAGCCCACAAAGGTGTAACTGGACTACTTCTTTAAATTGACACCAGATCCGGTGACCTATGGGACATGGTTTGACCCCCTTAGGAAAGTGCTATCATCATGAAACGTTCAGATCACTTACAACTCAATAGATTCTACCGTCCTGTAACGTTTCAGCCTGATTGGACCTTGTTTTCACACAAATGAACCCAGAATGATGTGAAATTGTGCTTCGTGCAACATAATTCTGGGTGCCATTTAAAAACCATAAGTGCTAATGACTCCATTCCTTTTTGTGGTTGTAGGGGCTGTTGATTGGAGTACCCTCAAACAAACCTGACCTCTCTGAGACATTCAGAAGCCAAGTTATAAGCCCCCAAATGTGTGTTTGGAAAACCGCCTTTAAGGAACAAGTGATCCGGTGACCTTTATGACCTAACTTGACCCCCTTAGGAATGTGCTATCATCACTAAACACAGGAATCATTTACAACTCAATAGATTCTTCTTTTCTGTGATGTTACAGCCTGATTGAAGCTTTTTTCTGAGAAATGGACCCGGAATTATGTGAAATTGTGCTTTGTGCGACATAATTCTGGGTGCCATTTAAAAACCATAAGTGCTACTGACTCCATTCCTTTTTGGGGTAATAGGGGCTGTTAATTGGAGTACCCTAAAACAAACCTGACCTCTCTGAGAAATTCAGAAGCCAAGTTATAAGCCCACAAAGGTGAAACAGGACTACTTCTTTAAAGTGACACCAGGCCCTGTGACCTTTGGGACATGGTTTGACCCCCTTAGGAAAGTGCTATCATCATGAAACGTTCAGATCACTTACAACTCAATAGATTCTACCTTCCTGTAACGTTTCAGCCTGATTGGACCTTTTTTTCACACAAATGAACCCAGAATGATGTGAAATTGTGCTTCGTGCAACATAATTCTGGGTGCCATTTAAACACCATAAGTGCTAATGACTCCATTCCTTTTTGGGGTAATGGGGGCTGTTAATTGGAGTACTCTAAAACAAACCTGACCTCTTTAGGATATTTAGAAGCCTAGTTATAAGCCCACAAAGGTTTAACTGGACTACTTCTTTAAAGTGACACCAGGCCCGGTGACCTTTGAGACATGGTATGACCCCCTTAGGAATGTGCTATCATAATGAAACTTTCAGATCACTTACAACTCAAAATATTCTACCTTCATGTAACATTTCAGCCCGATTGAACCTTGTTTTCACACAAATGGACCCAGAATGATGTGACATTGTGCTTTGTGCGACATAATTCTGGGTGCGATTTAAAAACCATAAGTGCTAATGACTCCATTCCTTTTTGGGGTTGTAGGGGCTGGTAATTGGAGTACTCTAAACAAACTTGACCTCTCTAGGACATTTTGAAGAAAAGTTATAAGCCCACAAAGGTGTAACAGGACTACTTCTTTAAAGTGACACCAGGTTGGTGACCTTTGGGACATGGTTTGACCCCCTTAGGAATGTGCTATCATCATAAAACGTTCAGATCACCTACAACTCAATAGATTCTACCTTCCTGTAGCGTTTCAGCCTGATTGGACCTTGTTTTCACACAAATGGACCCAGAATGATGTGAAATTGTGCTTCGTGCAACATAATTCTGGGTGCCATTTAAAAACCATAAGTGCTAATGACTCCATTCCTTTTTGGGGTAATAGGGGCTGTTGATTGGAGTACCCTCAAACAATCCTGACCTCTCTGAGACATTCAGAAGCCAAGTTATAAGCCCCCAAATGTGTGTTTCTAATACCGCCTTTAAGGAACAAGTGATCCGGTGACCTTTATGACCTGATTCAACGCCCTTGGGAATGTGTTATCATCATGAAACACATGAATCATTTACAACTCAATAGATTCTACTTTTCTGTGACGTTTCAGCCTGATTGAAGCTTTTTTCTTAGAAATGGACCCAGAATGATGTGAAATTGTGCTTTGTGCGACATAATTCTGGGTGCCATTTAATAACCATAAGTGCTAATGACTCCATTCCTTTTTGGGGTTATAGGGGCTGTTAATTGGAGTATTCTAAAACAAACCTGACCTCTCTAGGGCATTCAGAAGAAAAGTTATAAGCCCACAAAGGTGAAACAGGACTACTTCTTTAAAGTGACACCAGGCCCGGTAACCTTTGGGAAATGGTTTGACCCCCTTAGGAATGTGCTATCATCATGAAACGTTCAGATGACTTACAACTCAACAGATTCTATCTTCCTGTAGCGTTTCAGCCTGATTGAACCTTGTTTTCATACAAATGGACCCAGAATGATGTGAAATTGTGCTTCGTGCAACATAATTCTGGGTACCATTTAAAAACCATAAGTGCTAATGACTCCATTCCTTTGTGGGGTAATAGGGGCTGTTGATTGGAGTACCCTAAAACAAACCTAACCTCTCTGAGACATTCAGAAGCCAAGTTATTGGCCCCCATATGTGTGTTTAGAATGCCGCCTTTAAGGAACAAGTGTTCTGGTGACCTTTATGACCTAACTTGACCCCCTTAGGAATGTGCTATCATCATGAAACACAGCAATCAAGTGCAACTCAATAGATTCTACTTTTCTGTGACGTTTCAGCCTGATTGAAGCTTTTTTATGAGAAATGGACCCGGAATGATGTGAAATTGTGTTTTGTGCGACATAATTCTGGCTGCCATTTAATAACCATAAGTGCTAATGACTCCATTCCTTTTTGGGGTAATAGAGGCTGTTGATTGGAGTACCCTAAAACAAACCTGACCTCTCTGAGACATTCAGAAGCCAAGTTATAAGTCCCCAAATGTGTGTTTGGAACCCTACCTTTAAGGAACAAGTGATCCGGTGACCCTTATGACCTGATTTGACGCCCTTAGGAATGTGCTATCATCATGAAACACAGGAATCATTTACAACTCAACAGATTCTACTTTTCTGTGACGTTTCAGCCTGATTGAAGCTTTTTTCTGAGAAATGGACCCGGAATGATGTGAAATTGTGCTTTGTGCGACATAATTCTGGGTGCCATTTAATAACCATAAGTGCTAATGACTCCATTCCTTTTGGGGTTATAGGGGCTGTTAATTGGAGTACTGTAAAAAAAACCCTACCTCTCTAGAAAATTCAGAAGAAAAGTTATAAGCCCACAAAGGTGTAACTGGACTACTTCTTTTAAGTGGCACCAGGCCCGGTGACCTTTGGGACATGTTTTGACCCCCTTAGGAATGTGCTATCATCATGAAACTTTCAGATCACTTACAACTCAATAGATTCTACCTTCATGTAACGTTTCAGCCTGACTGAACCTTGTTTTCACACAAATGGACCCAGAATGATGTGAAATTGTGCTTTGTACAACATAATTCTGCGTGCCATTTAAAAACCATAAGTGCTAATGACTCCATTCCTTTTTGGGGTAATAGGGGCTGTTGACTGGAGTACCCTAAAACAAACCTGACCTCTCTGAGACATTCAGAAGCCAAGTTATAAGCCCCCAAATGTGTTTTTAGAACGCCCCCTTTAAGGAACAAGTGATCCGGTGACATTTATGACCTGATTTGACCCCCTTAGGAATGTGCTAACATCATGAAACACAGGAATCATTTACAACTCAATAGATTCTACTTTTCTTTGACGTTTCAGCCTGATTGAAGCTTTTTTCTGAGAAATGGACCCGGAATGATGTGAAATTGTGCTTTGTGCGACATAATTCTGGGTGCCATTTAAAAACCATAAGTGCTAATGACTCCATTCCTTTTTGGGGTTGTAGGAGCTGGTAATTGGAGTACTCTAAAACAAACTTGACCTCTCTAGGACATTTAGAAGAAAAGTTATAAGCCCACAAAGGTGTAACTGGACTACTTCTTTAAAGTGACACCAGGCCCGGTGACCTTTGGGACATGGTTTGACCCCCTTAGGAATGTACTATCATCATAAAACGTTCAGATCACCTACAACTCAATAGATTCTACCTTCCTGTAGCGTTTCAGCCTGAGTGGACCTTTTTTTCACAAAAATGGACCCAGAATGATGTGAAATTGTGCTTCCTGCAACATAATTCTGGGTGCCATTTAAAAACCATTAGTGCTAATGACTCCATTCCTTTTTGGGGTAATAGGGGCTGTTGATTCGAGTACCCTAAAACAAACCTGACCTCTCTGAGACATACAGAAGCCAAGTTATAAGCCCCCAAATGTGTTTTTGGAATACCGCCTTTAAGGAACAAGTGATCCGGTGACCTTTATGACCTGATTTGACGCCCTTAAGAATGTGCTATCATCATGAAACAAGGGAATAATTTACAACTCAATAGATTCTACTTTTCTGTGACGTTTCAGCCTAATTGAAGCTTTTTTTTTGAGAAATGGACCCGGAATGATGTGAAGTTGTGCTTTGTGCGACATAATTCTAGGTGCCATTTAATAAACATAAGTGCTAATGACTCCATTCCTTTTTGGGGTTATAGGGGCTGTTAATATGAGTACTCTAAAACAAACCTGACCTCTCTAGGACATTCAGAAGAAAAGTTATAAGCCCACAAAGGTGTAACTGGACTACTTCTTTAAAGTGACACCAGGCCCGGTGTCCTTTGGGACATGGTTTGACCCCCTTAGGAAAGTGCTATCATCATGAAACGTTCAGATCACCTACAACTCAATAGATTCTACCTTCCTGTAGCGTTACAGCCTGTTTGGACCTTGTTTTCACACAAATAGACCCAGAATGATGTGAAATTGTGCTTCGTGCAACATAATTCTGGGTGCCATTTAAAAACCATAAGTGCTAATGACTCCATTCCTTTTTGGGGTAATAGGGGCTGTTGATTTGAGTACCCTAAAACAAACCTGACCTCTCTGAGACATTCAGAAGCCAAGTTATAACCCCCCAAAGGTGTGTTTAGAACGCCGCCTTTAAGGAACAAGTGGTCCGGTGACCTTTATGACCTAACTTGACCCCCTTAGGAATGTGCTATCATCATGAAACACAAGAATCATTTACAACTCAATAGATTCTACTTTTCTGTGACGTTTCAGCCTGATTGAAGCTTTTTTCTGAGAAATGGACCCAGAATGATGTGAAATTGTGCTTCGTGCAACATAATTCTGGGTGCCATTTACAAACCATAAGTGCTAATGACTCCATTCCTTTTTGTGGTTGTAGGGGCTGTTGATTGGAGTACTCTAAAACAAACCTGATCTCTCTAGGAAATTCAGAAGCCAAGTTATAAGCCCACATATGTGTAACTGGACTACTTCTTTAAATTGACACCAGATCCGGTGACCTTTGGGACATGGTTTGATCCCCTTAGGAATGTGCTATCATCATGAAACGTTCAGATCACTTACAACTCAATAGATTCTACCTTCCTGTAACGTTTCAGCCTGATTGGACCTTGTTTTCACACAATTGGACCCAGAATGATGTGAAATTGTGCTTCGTGCAACATAATTCTGGGTGCCATTTACAAACCATAAGTGCTAATGACTCCATTCCTTTTTGTGGTTGTAGGGGCTGTTAATTGGAATACACTAAAACAAACCTGATCTCTCTTGGACATTCAGAAGCCAAGTTATAAGCCCACAAATGTGTAACTGGACTACTTCTTTAAATTGACACCAGATCCGGTGACCTTTGGGACATGGTTTGACCCCCTTAGGAAAGTGCTATCATCATGAAACGTTCAGATCACTTACAACTCAATAGATTCTACCTTCCTGTAACGTTTCAGCCTGATTGCACCTTGTTTTCACACAAATGAACCCAGAATGATGTGAAATTGTGCTTCGTGCAACATAATTCTGGGTGCCATTTACAAACCATAAGTGCTAATGACTCCATTCCTTTGTGTGGTTGTAGGGGCTGTTGATTGGAGTATACTAAAACAAACCTGATCTCTCTAGGACATTCAGAAGCCAAGTTATAAGCCCACAAATGTGAAACTGGACTACTTCTTTAAATTGACACCAGATCCGGTGACCTTTGGGACATGGTTTTACCCCCTTAGGAAAGTGCTATCATCATGAAACGTTCAGATCACTTACAACTCAGTAGATTCTACCTTCCTGTAACGTTTCAGCCTGATTGGACCTTGTTTTCACACAAATGGACCCAGAATGATGAGAAATTGTGCTTTGTGCAACATAATTCTGGGTGCCATTTACAAACCATAAGTGCTAATGACTCCATTCCTTTTTGTGGTTGTAGGGGCTGTTGATTGGAGTATACTAAAACAAACCTGATCTCTCTAGGACATTCAGAAGCCAAGTTACAAGCCCACAAATGTGTAACTGGACTACTTCTTTAAATTGACACCAGATCCGGTGACCTTTGGGACATGGTTTTACCCCCTAAGGAAAGTGCTATCATCATGAAACGTTCAGATCACTTACAACTCAGTAGATTCTACCTTCCTGTAACGTTTCAGCCTGACTGGACCTTGTTTTCACACAAATGAACCCAGACTGATGTGAAATTGTGCTTCGTGCAACATAATTCTGGGTGCCATTTACAAACCATAAGTGCTGATGACTCCATTCCTTTTTGTGGTTGTAGGGGCTGTTGATTGGAGTACAATAAAACAAACCTGATCTCTCTAGGACATTCAGAAGCCAAGTTATAAGCCCACAAATGTGTAACTGGACTACTTCTTTAAATTGACACCAGATCCGGTGACCTTTGGGACATGGTTTGACCCCCTATAGGAATATGTGATCATCATGAAACGTTCAGATCACTTACAACTCAATAGATTCTACCTTCTTGTAACGTTTCAGCCTGATTGGACCCTGTTTTCACACAAATGAACCCAGAATGATTTGAAATTGTGCTTTGTGCAACATAATTCTGGGTGCCATTTAAAAACCATAACTGCTAATGACTCCATTCCTTTTTGTGGTTGTGGGGGCTGTTGGTTGGAGTACACTAAAACAAACCTGATCTCTCTAGGACATTCAGAAGCCAAGTTATAAGCCCACAAATGTGTAACTGGACTACTTCTTTAAATTGACACCAGATCCGGTGACCTTTGGGACATGGTTTGACCCCCTAAGGAAAGTGCTATCATCATGAAACGTTCAGATCACTTACAACTCAATAGATTCTACCTTCCTGTAACGTTTCAGCCTGATTGGACCTTGTTTTCACACAAATGGACCCAGAATGATGTGAAATTGTGCTTCGTGCAACATAATTCTGGGTGCCATTTACAAACCATAAGTGCTAATGACTCCATTCCTTTTTGTGGTTGTAGGGGCTGTTGATTGGATTACACTAAAACAAACCTGATCTCTCTAGGACATTCAGAAGCCAAGTTATAAGCCCACAAATGTGTAACTGGACAACTTCTTTAAAGTGACACCAGGCCTGGTGACCTTTGGGACATGGTTTGACCCCCTATAGGAATGTGCGATCATCATGAAACGTTCAGATCACTTACAACTCAATAGATTCTACCTTCTTGTAACGGCACAGCCTGATTGGACCATGTTTTCACACAAATGGACCCAGAATGATGTGAAATTGTGCTTCGTGCAACATAAATCTGGGTGCCATTTACAAACCATAAGTGCGAATGACTCCATTCCTTTTTGTGGTTGTAGGGGCTGTTGATTGGAGTACTTTAAAACAAACCTGATCTCTCTTGGACATTCCGAAGCCAAGTTATAAGCCCACAAAGGTGTAACTGGACTACTTCTTTAAATTGACACCAGATCCGGTGACCTTTGGGACATGGTTTGACCCCTTTAGGAAAGTGCTATCATCATGAAACGTTCAGATCACTTACAACTCAATAGATTCTACCTTCCTGTAACGTTTCAGCCTGATTGGACCTTGTTTTCACACAAAGAAACCCAGAATGATGTGAAATTGTGCTTCGTGCAACATAATTCTGGGTGCCATTTAAAAACCATAAGTGCTAATGACTCCATTCCTTTTTGTGGTTGTAGGGGCTGTTGGTTGGAGTACACTAAAACAAACCTGATCTCTCTAGGACATTCAGAAGCCAAGTTATAAGCCCACAAATGTGTAACTGGACTACTTCTTTAAATTGACACCAGATCCGGTGACCTTTGGGACATGGTTTGACCCCCTTAGGAAAGTGCTATCGTCATGAAACGTTCAGATCACTTACAACTCAATAGATTCTACCTTCCTGTAACGTTTCAGCCTGATTGGACCTTGTTTTCACACAAATGAACCCAGAATGATGTGAAATTGTGCTTCGTGCAACATAATTCTGGGTGCCATTTACAAACCATAAGTGCTAATGACTCCATTCCTTTTTGTGGTTGTAGGGGCTGTTGATTGGAGTACATTAAAACAAACCTGATCTCTCTAGGACATTCAGAAGCCAAGTTATAAGCCCACAAATGTGTAACTGGACAACTTCTTTAAAGTGACACCAGGCCTGGTGACCTTTGGGACATGGTTTTACCCCCTATAGGAATGTGCGATCATCATGAAACGTTCAGATCACTTACAACTCAATAGATTCTACCTTCTTGTAACGGTACAGCCTGATTTGACCTTGTTTTCACACAAATGGACCCAGAATGATGTGAAATTGTGCTTCGTGCAACATAATTCTGGGTGTCATTTACAAACCATAAGTGCTAATGACTCCATTCCTTTTTGTGGTTGTAGGGGCTGTTGATTGGAGTACATTAAAACAAACCTGATCTCTCTAGGACATTCAGAAGCCAAGTTATAAGCCCACAAAGGTGTAACTGGACTACTTCTTTAAAGTGACACCAGGCCCGGTGACCTTTGGGACATGGTTTAACCCCGTTAGGAATGTGCGATCATCATGAAACGTTCAGATCACTTACAACTCAATAGATTCTACCTTCTTGTAACGTTTAAGACTGATTGGACCTTGTTTTCACACAAATGAACACAGAATGATTTGAAATTGTGCTTTGTGCAACATAATTCTGGGTGCCATTTAAAAACCATAAGTGCTAATGACTCCATTCCTTTTTGTGGTTGTAGGGGCTGTTGGTTGGAGTACACTAAAACAAACCTGATCTCTCTAGGACATTCAGAAGCCAAGTTATAAGACCACAAATGTGTAACTGGACTACTTCTTTAAATTGACACCAGATCCGGTGACCTTTGGGACATGGTTTGACCCCCTTAGGAATGTGCAATCATCATGAAACGTTCAGATCACTTACAACTCAATAGATTCTACCTTCCTGTAACGTTTCAGCCTGATTGGACCTTGTTTTCACACAAATGGACCCAGAATGATGTGAAGTTGTGCTTCGTGCAACATAATTCTGGGTGCCATTTACAAACCATAAGTGCAAATGACTCCATTCCTTTTTGTGGTTGTAGGGGCTGTTGATTGGAGTACACTAAAACAAACCTGATCTATATAGGTCATTCAGGAGCCAAGTTATAAGCCCACAAATGTGTAACTGGACTACTTCTTTAAAGTGACACCAGGCCCGGTGACCTTTGGGACATGGTTTGACCCCCTATAGGAATGTTTGATCATCATGAAACGTTCAGATCACTTACAACTCAATAGAGTCTACCTTCCTGTAACGTTTCAGCCTGATTGGACCTTGTTTTCACACAAATGAACCCAGAATGATGTGAAATTGTGCTTTGTCCAACATAATTCTGGGTGCCATTTAAAAACCATAAGTGCTAATGACTCCATTCCTTTTTGTGGTTGTAGGGGCTGTTGATTGGAGTACATTAAAACAAACCTGATCTCTCTTGGATATTCAGAAGCCAAGTTATAAGCCCACAAAGGTGTAACTGGACTACTTCTTTAAAGTGACACGAGGCCCGGTGACCTATGGGACATGGTTTGACCCCCTATAGGAATGTGCGATCATCATGAAACGTTCAGATCACTTACAAATCAATAGATTCTACCTTCTTGTAACGTTTCAGCCTGATTGGACCTTGTTTTCACACAAATGAACCCAGAATGATGTGAAATTGTGCTTCGTGCAAAATAATTCTGGGTGCCATTTAAAAACCATAAGTGCTAATGACTCCATTCCTTTTTTGGTTGTAGGGGTTGTTGACTGGAGTACACTAAAACAAACCTGATCTCTCTAGGATATTCAGAAGCCAAGTTATAAGCCCACAAATGTGTAACTGGACTACTTCTTTAAATTGACACCAGATCCGGTGACCTTTGGGACATGGTTTGACCCCCTTAGGAAAGTGATATTATCATGAAATGTTCAGATCACTTACAACTCAATAGATTCTACCTTCTTGTAACGTTTCAGCCTGATTGGACCTTGTTTTCATACAAATGAACCCAGAATGATGTGAAATTGTGCTTCGTGCAACATAATTCTGGGTGCCATTTAAAAACCATAAGTGCTAATGACTCCATTCCTTTTTGTGGTTGTAGGGGCTGTTGATTGGAGTACACTAAAACAAACCTGATCTCTCTAGGACATTCAGAAGCCAAGTTATAAGCCCACAAAGGTGTAACTGGACTACTTCTTTAAAGTGACACGAGGCCCGGTGACCTATGGGACATGGTTTGACCCCCTATAGGAATGTGCGATCATCATGAAACGTTCAGATCACTTACAACTCAATAGATTCTACCTTCTTGTAACGTTTCAGCCTGATTGGACCTTGTTTTCACACAAATGAACCCAGAATGATGTGAAATTGTGCTTCGTGCAACATAATTCTGGGTGCCATTTAAAAACCATAAGTGCTAATGACTCCATTCCTTTTTTGGTTGTAGGGGTTGTTGATTGGAGTACACTAAAACAAACCTGATCTCTCTAGGATATTCAGAAGCCAAGTTATAAGCCCACAAATGTGTAACTGGACTACTTCTTTAAATTGACACCAGATCCGGTGACCTTTGGGACATGGTTTGACCCCTTATAGGAATGTGCGATCATCATGAAACATTCAGATCACTTACAACTCAATAGATTTTACCTTCTTGTAACGGTACAGCCTGATTGGACCTTGTTTTCACACAAATGGACCCAGAATGATGTGAAATTGTGCTTCGTGCAACATAATTCTGGGTGCCATTTACAAACCATAAGTGCTAATGACTCCATTCCTTTTTGTGGTTGTAGGGGCTGTTGATTTGAATACACTAAAACAAACCTGATCTCTCTAGGACATTCAGAAGCCAAGTTATAAGCCCACAAATGTGTAACTGGACTACTTCTTTAAAGTGACACCAGGCCCGGTGACCTTTGGGACATGGATTGACCCCCTATAGGAATGTGCAATCGTCATGAAACATTCAGATCACTTACAACTCAATAGAATCTACCTTCCTGTAACGTTTCAGCCTGATTGGACCTTGTTTTCAAACAAATGAACCCAGAATGATGTGAAATTGTGCTTCGTGCAACATAATTCTGGGTGCCATTTAAAAACCATAAGTGCTAATGACTCCATTCCTTTTTGTGGTTGTAGGGGCTGTTGATTGGAGTACCCTCAAACAAACCTGACCTCTCTGAGACATTCAGAAGCCAAGTTATAAGCCCCCAAATGTGTGTTTGGAATACCGCCTTTAAGGAACAAGTGATCCGGTGACCTTTATGACCTAACTTGACCCCCTTAGGAATGTGCTATCATCACTAAACACAGGAATCATTTACAACTCAATAGATTCGTCTTTTCTGTGACGTTACAGCCTGATTGAAGCTTTTTTCTGAGAAATGGACCCGGAATTATGTGAAATTGTGCTTTGTGCGACATAATTCTGGGTGCCATTTAAAAACCATAAGTGCTAATGACTCCATTCCTTTTTGGGGTAATAGGGGCTGTTAATTGGAGTACCCTAAAAGAAACCTGACCTCTCTGAGAAATTCAGAAGCCAAGTTATAAGCCCACAAAGGTGAAACAGGACTACTTCTTTAAAGTGACACCAGGCCCTGTGACCTTTGGGACATGGTTTGACCCCCTTAGGAAAGTGCTATCATCATGAAACGTTCAGATCACTTACAACTCAATAGATTCTACCTTCCTGTAACGTTTCAGCCTGATTGGACCTTTTTTTCACACAAATGAACCCAGAATGATGTGAAATTGTGCTTCGTGCAACATAATTCTGGGTGCCATTTAAACACCATAAGTGCTAATGACTCCATTCCTTTTTGGGGTAATGGGGGCTGTTAATTGGAGTACTCTAAAACAAACCTGACCTCTTTAGGATATTTAGAAGCCTAGTTATAAGCCCACAAAGGTGTAACTGGACTACTTCTTTAAAGTGACACCAGGCCCGGTGACCTTTGGGACATGGTATGACCCCCTTAGGAATGTGCTATCATCATGAAACTTTCAGATCACTTACAACTCAAAATATTCTACCTTCATGTAACATTTCAGCCCGATTGAACCTTGTTTTCACACAAATGGACCCAGAATGATGTGACATTGTGCTTTGTGCGACATAATTCTGGGTGCCATTTAAAAACCATAAGTGCTAATGACTCCATTCCTTTTTGGGGTTGTAGAGGCTGGTAATTGGAGTACTCTAAACAAACTTGACCTCTCTAGGACATTTTGAAGAAAAGTTATAAGCCCACAAAGGTGTAACAGGACTACTTCTTTAAAGTGACACCAGGTTGGTGACCTTTGGGACATGGTTTGACCCCCTTAGGAATGTACTATCATCATAAAACGTTCAGATCACCTACAACTCAATAGATTCTACCTTCCTGTAGCGTTTCAGCCTGATTGGACCTTGTTTTCACACAAATGGACCCAGAATGATGTGAAATTGTGCTTCGTGCAACATAATTCTGGGTGCCATTTAAAAACCATAAGTGCTAATGACTCCATTCCTTTTTGGGGTAATAGGGGCTGTTGATTGGAGTACCCTCAAACAATCCTGACCTCTCTGAGACATTCAGAAGCCAAGTTATAAGCCCCCAAATGTGTGTTTCTAATACCGCCTTTAAGGAACAAGTGATCCGGTGACCTTTATGACCTGATTCAACGCCCTTGGGAATGTGTTATCATCATGAAACACATGAATCATTTACAGTTCAATAGATTCTAATTTTCTGTGACGTTTCAGCCTGATTGAAGCTTTTTTCTTAGAAATGGACCCAGAATGATGTGAAATTGTGCTTTGTGCGACATAATTCTGGGTGCCATTTAATAACCATAAGTGCTAATGACTCCATTCCTTTTTAGGGTTATAGGGGCTGTTAATTGGAGTATTCTAAAACAAACCTGACCTCTCTAGGGCATTCAGAAGAAAAGTTATAAGCCCACAAAGGTGAAACAGGACTACTTCTTTAAAGTGACACCAGGCCCGGTGACCTTTGGGAAATGGTTTGACCCCCTTAGGAATGTGCTATCATCATGAAACGTTCAGATGACTTACAACTCAACAGATTCTACCTTCCTGTAGCGTTTCAGCCTGATTGAACCTTGTTTTCATACAAATGGACCCAGAATGATGTGAAATTGTGCTTCGTGCAACATAATTCTGGGTACCATTTAAAAACCATAAGTGCTAATGACTCCATTCCTTTGTGGGGTAATAGGGGCTGTTGATTGGAGTACCCTAAAACAAACCTAACCTCTCTGAGACATTCAGAAGCCAAGTTATTGGCCCCCATATGTGTGTTTAGAATGCCGCCTTTAAGGAACAAGTGTTCTGGTGACCTTTATGACCTAACTTGACCCCCTTATGAATGTGCTATCATCATGAAACACAGCAATCAAGTGCAACTCAATAGATTCTACTTTTCTGTGACGTTTCAGCCTGATTGAAGCTTTTTTATGAGAAATGGACCCGGAATGATGTGAAATTGTGCTTTGTGCGACATAATTCTGGCTGCCATTTAATAACCATAAGTGCTAATTACTCCATTCCTTTTTGGGGTTATGGGGGCTGTTAATTGGAGTACTCTAAAACAAACCTGACCTCTCTAGGACATTCAGGAGAAAAGTTATAAGCCCACAAAGGTGTAACTGGACTACTTCTTTAAAGTGACACCAGATCCGGTGACATTTGGGACATGGTTTGACCCCCTTAGGAATGTGCTATCATCATGAAACGTTCAGATCACTTACAACTTAATAGATTCTACCTTCCTGTAACGTTTCAGCCTGATTGGACCTTGTTAACTTACAAATGGACCCAGAATGATGTGAAATTGTGCTTCGTGCAACATAATTCTGGGTGCCATTTAAAAACCATAAGTGCTAATGACTCCATTCCTTTTTGGGGTAATAGGGGATGTTGATTGGAGTACCCTAAAACAAACCTGACCTCTCTGAGACATTCAGAAGCCAAGTTATAAGCCCCCAAATGTGTGTTTGGAACCCTACCTTTAAGGAACAAGTGATCCGGTGACCCTTATGACCTGATTTGACGCCCTTAGGAATGTGCTATCATCATGAAACACAGGAATCATTTACAACTCAACAGATTCTACTTTTCTGTGATGTTTCAGCCTGATTGAAGCTTTTTTCTGAGAAATGGACCCGGAATGATGTGAAATTGTGCTTTGTGCGACATAATTCTGGGTGCCATTTAGTAACCATAAGTGCTAATGACTCCATTCCTTTTGGGGTTATAGGGGCTGTTAATTGGAGTACTCTAAAACAAACCCTACCTCTCTAGAACATTCAGAAGAAAAGTTATAAGCCCACAAAGGTGTAACTGGACTACTTCTTTTAAGTGGCACCAGGCCCGGTGACCTTTGGGACATGTTTTGACCCCCTTAGGAATGTCTATCATCATGAAACTTTCAGATCACTTACAACTCAATAGATTCTACCTTCATGTAACGTTTCAGCCTGATTGAACCTTGTTTTCACACAAATGGACCCAGAATGATGTGAAATTGTGCTTTGTACAACATAATTCTGCGTGCCATTTAAAAACCATAAGTGCTAATGACTCCATTCCTTTTTGGGGTAATAGGGGCTGTTGACTGGAGTACCCTAAAACAAACCTGACCTCTCTGAGACATTCAGAAGCCAAGTTATAAGCCCCCAAATGTGTGTTTAGAACGCCCCCTTTAAGGAACAAGTGATCCGGTGACATTTATGACCTGATTTGACCCCCTTAGGAATGTGCTAACATCATGAAACACAGGAATCATTTACAACTCAATAGATTCTACTTTTCTTTGACGTTTCAGCCTGATTGAAGCTTTTTTCTGAGAAATGGACCCGGAATGATGTGAAATTGTGCTTTGTGCGACATAATTCTGGGTGCCATTTAAAAACCATAAGTGCTAATGACTCCATTCCTTTTTGGGGTTCTAGGGGCTGGTAACTGGAGTACTCTAAAACAAACTTGACCTCTCTAGGACATTTAGAAGAAAAGTTATAAGCCCACAAAGGTGTAACTGGACTACTTCTTTAAAGTGACACCAGGCCCGATGACATTTGGGACATGGTTTGACCCCCTTAGGAATGTACTATCATCATAAAACGTTCAGATCACCTACAACTCAATAGATTCTACCTTCCTGTAGCGTTTCAGCCTGAGTGGACCTTTTTTTCACACAAATGGACCCAGAATGATGTGAAATTGTGCTTCCTGCAACATAAATCTGGGTGCCATTTAAAAAACATTAGTGCTAATGACTCCATTCCTTTTTGGGGTAATAGGGGCTGTTGATTCGAGTACCCTAAAACAAACCTGACCTCTCTGAGACATACAGAAGCCAAGTTATAAGCCCCCAAATGTGTTTTTGGAATACCGCCTTTAAGGAACAAGTGATCCGGTGACCTTTATGACCTGATTTGACGCCCTTAAGAATGTGCTATCATCATGAAACAAGGGAATAATTTACAACTCAATAGATTCTACTTTTCTGTGACGTTTCAGCCTAATTGAAGCTTTTTTATGAGAAATGGACCCGGAATGATGTGAAGTTGTGCTTTGTGCGACATAATTCAAGGTGCCATTTAATAAACATAAGTGCTAATGACTCCATTCCTTTTTGGGGTTATAGGGGCTGTTAATATGAGTACTCTAAAACAAACCTGACCTCTCTTGGACATTCAGAAGAAAAGTTATAAGCCCACAAAGGTGTAACTGGACTACTTCTTTAAAGTGACACCAGGCCCGGTGACCTTTGGGACATGGTTTGACCCCCTTAGGAAAGTGCTATCATCATGAAACGTTCAGATCACCTACAACTCAATAGATTCTACCTTCCTGTAGCGTTACAGCCTGTTTGGACCTTGTTTTCACACAAATAGACCCAGAATGATGTGAAATTGTGCTTCGTGCAACATAATCCTGGGTGCCATTTAAAAACCATAAGTGCTAATGACTCCATTCCTTTTTGGGGTAATAGGGGCTGTTGATTTGAGTACCCTAAAACAAACCTGACCTCTCTGAGACATTCAGAAGCCAAGTTACAACCCCCCAAAGGTGTGTTTAGAACGCCGCCTTTAAGGAACAAGTGGTCCGGTGACCTTTATGACCTAACTTGACCCCCTTAGGAATGTGCTATCATCATGAAACACAGGAATCATTTACAACTCAATAGATTCTACTTTTCTGTGACGTTTCAGCCTGATTGAAGCTTTTTTCTGAGAAATGGACCCGGAATGATGTGAAATTGTGCTTTGTGCGACATAATTCTGGGTGCCATTTAATAACCATAAGTGCTAATGGCTCCATTCCTTTTTGGGGTTATAGGGGCTGTTGATTGGAGTACACTAAAACAAACCTGATCTCTCTAGGGCATTCAGAAGCCAAGTTATAAGCCCACAAATGTGTAACTGGACTACTTCTTTAAATTGACACCAGATCCGGTGACGTTTGGGACATGGTTTGACCCCCTTAGGAAAGTGCTATCATCATGAAACGTTCAGATCACTTACAACTCAATAGATTCTACCTTCTTGTAACGTTTCAGCCTGATTGGACCTTGTTTTCACACAAATGGACCCAGAATGATGTGAAATTGTGCTTCGTGCAACATAATTCTGGGTGCCATTTACAAACCATAAGTGCTAATGACTCCATTCCTTTTTGTGGTTGTAGGGGCTGTTGATTGGAGTACTCTAAAACAAACCTGATCTCTCTAGGAAATTCAGAAGCCAAGTTATAAGCCCACATATGTGTAACTGGACTACTTCTTTAAAGTGACACCAGGCCTGGTGACATTTAGGACATGGTTTGACCCCCTTAGGAATGTACTATCATCATAAAACGTTCAGATCACCTACAACTCAAAATATTCTACCTTCTTGTAGCGTTTCAGCCTGAGTGGACCTTTTTTTTCACACAAATGGACCCAGAATGATGTGAAATTGTGCTTCGTGCAACATAAATCTGGGTGCCATTTAAAAACCATAAGTGCTACTGACTCCATTCCTTTTTGGGGTAATAGGGGCTGTTTATGGGAGTACCCTAAAACAAACCTGACCTCTCTGAGACATTCAGAAGCCAAGTTATAAGCCCCCAAAGGTGTGTTTGGAAACCTACCTTTAAGGAACAAGTGATCCGGTGACCTTTATGACCTGATTTGACGCCCTTAGGAATGTGCTATCATCATGAAACACAGGAATCATTTACAACTCAATAGATTCTACTTTTCTGTGACGTTTCAGCCTGATTGAAGCTTTTTTCTGAGAAATGGACCCGGAATGATGTGAAATTGTGCTTTGTGCGACATAATTCTGGGTGCCATTTAATAACCATAAGTGCTAATGACTCCATTCCTTTTTGGGGTTATAGTGGCTGTTAATTGGAGTACTCTAAAACAAACCTGACCTCTCTAGAACATACAGAAGAAAAGTTATAAGCCCACAAATGTGTAACTGGACTACTTCTTTAAATTGACACCAGATCCGGTGACCTTTGGGACATGGTTTGACCCCCTTAGGAATGTGCTATCATCATGAAACGTTCAGATCACTTACAACTCAATAGATTCTACCTTCCTGTAACGTTTCAGCCTGATTGGACCTTGTTTTCACACAAATGGACCCAGAATGATGTGAAATTGTGCTTCGTGCAACATAATTCTGGGTGCCATTTACAAACCATAAGTGCTAATGACTCCATTCCTTTTTGTGGTTGTAGGGGCTGTTAATTGGAGTACACTAAAACAAACCTGATCTCTCTAGGACATTCAGAAGCCAAGTTATAAGCCCACAAATGTGTAACTGGACTACTTCTTTAAATTGACACCAGATCCGGTGACCTTTGGGACATGGTTTGACCCCCTTAGGAAAGTGCTATCATCATGAAACATTCAGATCACTTACAACTCAGTAGATTCTACCTTCCTGTAACGTTTCAGCCTGATTGGACCTTGTTTTCACACAAATGGACCCAGAATGATGAGAAATTGTGCTTTGTGCAACATAATTCTGGGTGCCATTTACAAACCATAAGTGCTAATGACTCCATTCCTTTTTGTGGTTGTAGGGGCTGTTGATTTGAGTATACTAAAACAAACCTGATCTCTCTAGGACATTCAGAAGCCAAGTTATAAGCCCACAAATGTGTAACTGGACTACTTCTTTAAATTGACACCAGATCCGGTGACCTTTGGGACATGGTTTTACCCCCTTAGGAAAGTGCTCTCATCATGAAACGTTCAGATCACTTACAACTCAGTAGATTCTACCTTCCTGTAACGTTTCAGCCTGATTGGACCTTGTGTTCACACAAATGGACCCAGAATGATGAGAAATTGTGCTTTGTGCAACATAATTCTGGGTGCCATTTACAAACCATAAGTGCTAATGACTCAATTCCTTTTTGTGGTTGTAGGGGCTGTTGATTGGAGTACACTAAAACAAACCTGATCTCTCTAGGAAATTCAGAAGCCAAGTTATAAGCCCACAAATGTGTAACTGGACTACTTCTTTAAATTGACACCAGATCCGGTGACCTTTGGGACATGGTTTGACCCCCTTAGGAAAGTGCTATCATCATGAAACGTTCAGATCACTTACAACTCAATAGATTCTACCTTCCTGTAACGTTTCAGCCTGACTGGACCTTGTTTTCACACAAATGGACCCAGAATGATGTGAAATTGTGCTTCGTGTAACATAATTCTGGGTGCCATTTAAAAACCAAAAGTGCTAATGACTCCATTCCTTTTTGAGGTTTTAGGGGCTGATGATTGGAGTACACTAAAACAAACCTGATCTCTCTAGGACATTCAGAAGCCAAGTTATAAGCCCACTAATGTGTAACTGGACTACTTCTTTAAATTGACACCAGATCCAGTGACCTTTGGGACATGGTTTGACCCCCTTAGGAAAGTGTTATCATCATGAAACGTTCAGATCACTTACAACTCAATAGATTCTACCTTCCTGTAACTTTTCAGCCTGATTGGACCTTCTTTTCACACAAATGGACGCAGAATGATGTGAAATTGTGCTTCGTGCAACATAATTCTGGGTGCCATTTAAAAACCATAAGTGCTAATGACTCCATTCCTTTTTGTGGTTGTAGGGGCTGATGATTGGAGTACACTAAAACAAACCTGATCTCTCTAGGACATTCAGAAGCCAAGGTATAAGCCCACAAATGTGTAACTGGACTACTTCTTTAAATTGACACCAGGCCTGGTGACCTTTGGGACATGGTTTGACCCCCTATAGGAATGTGCTATCATCATGAAACGTTCAGATCACTTACAACTCAATAGATTCTACCTTCCTGTAACGTTTCAGCCTGATTGGACCTTGTTTTCACACAAATGAACCCAGAATGATGTGAAATTGTGCTTCGTGCAACATAATTCTGGGTGCCATTTAAAAACCATAAGTGCTACTGACTCCATTCCTTTTTGGGGTAATGGGGGCTGTTAATTGGAGCACTCTAAAACAAACCTGACCTCTCTAGGATATTCAGAAGCCAAGTTATAAGCCCACAAATGTGTAACTAGACTACTTCTTTAAAGTGACACCAGGCCCGGTGACCTTTGGGACATGGTTTGACCCCCTATAGGAATGTGTGATCATCATGAAACGTTCAGATCACTTAAAACTCAATAGATTCTACCTTCTTGTAACGTTTCAGCCTGATTGGACCTTGTTTTCACACAAATGGACCCAGAATGATGTGAAATTGTGCTTCGTGCAACATAATTCTGGGTGCCATTTACAAACCATAAGTGCTAATGACTCCATTCCTTTTTGTGGTTGTAGGGGCTGTTGATTGGAGTACACTAAAACAAGCCTGACCTCTCTAGGATATTCAGAAGCCAAGTTATAAGCCCACAAATGTGTAACTGGACTACTTCTTTAAAGTGACACCAGATCCGGTGACCTTTAGGACATGGTTTGACCCCCTTAGGAATGGACTATCATCATAAAACGTTCAGATCACCTACAACTCAAAATATTCTACCTTCTTGTAGCGTTTCAGCCTGAGTGGACCTTTTTTTTTCCACACAAATGGACCCAGAATGATGTGAAATTGTGCTTCGTGCAACATAAATCTGGGTGCCATTTAAAAACCATAAGTGCTAATGACTCCATTCCTTTTTGGGGTAATAGGGGCTGTTGATGGGAGTACCCTAAAACAAACCTGACCTCTCTGAGACATTCAGAAGCCAAGTTATAAGCCCCCAAAGGTGTGTTTGGAACCCTACCTTTAAGGAACAAGTGATCCGGTGACCTTTATGACCTGATTTGACACCCTTAGGAATGTGCTATCATCATGAAACACATGAATCATTTACAACTCAATAGATTCTACTTTTCTGTGACGTTTCAGCCTGATTGAAGCTTTTTTCTGAGAAATGGACCCGGAATGATGTGAAATTGTGCTTTGTGCGACATAATTCTGGGTGCCATTTAATAACCATGAGTGCTAATGACTCCATTCCTTTTTGGGGTTATAGGGGCTGTTAATTGGAGTACTCTAAAACAAACCTGACCGCTCTAGAACATACAGAAGAAAAGTTATAAGCCCACAAAGGTGTAACTGGACTACTTCTTTTAAGTGACACCAGGCCCGGTGACCTTTGGGATATGGTTTGACCCCCTTAGGAAAGTGCTATCATCATGAAACGTTCAGATCACTTACAACTCAATAGATTCTACCTTCATGTAATGTTTCAGCCTGATTGGACCTTGTTTTCACACAAATGAACCCAGAATGATATGAAATTGTGCTTCGTGCAACATAATTCTGGGTGCCGTTTGAAAACCATAAGTGCTAATGACTCCATTCCTTTTTGTGGTTGTAGGGGCTGTTGATTGGAGTACACATTAAACAAACCTGACCTCTCTAGGACATTCAGAAGCCAAGTTATAAGCCCACAAAGTTGTAACAGGACTATTTCTTTAAAGTGACACCAGGCCCGGTGACCTTTGGGACATGGTTTGACCCCCTTAGGAAAGTGCTCTCATCATGAAACGTTCAGATCACTTACAACTCAGTAGATTCTACCTTCCTGTAACGTTTCAGCCTGATTGGACCTTGTGTTCACACAAATGGACCCAGAATGATGAGAAATTGTGCTTTGTGCAACATAATTCTGGGTGCCATTTACAAACCATAAGTGCTAATGACTCCATTCCTTTTTGTGGTTGTAGGGGCTGTTGATTTGAGTATACTAAAACAAACCTGATCTCTCTAGGACATTCAGAAGCCAAGTTATAAGCCCACAAATGTGTAACTGGACTACTTCTTTAAATTGACACCATATCCGGTGACCTTTGGGACATGGTTTTACCCCCTTAGGAAAGTGCTCTCATCATGAAACGTTCAGATCACTTACAACTCAGTAGATTCTACCTTCCTGTAACGTTTCAGCCTGATTGGACCTTGTGTTCACACAAATGGACCCAGAATGATGAGAAATTGTGCTTTGTGCAACATAATTCTGGGTGCCATTTACAAACCATAAGTGCTAATGACTCAATTCCTTTTTGTGGTTGTAGGGGCTGTTGATTGGAGTACACTAAAACAAACCTGATCTCTCTAGGAAATTCAGAAGCCAAGTTATAAGCCCACAAATGTGTAACTGGACTACTTCTTTAAATTGACACCAGATCCGGTGACCTTTGGGACATGGTTTGACCCCCTTAGGAAAGTGCTATCATCATGAAACGTTCAGATCACTTACAACTCAATAGATTCTACCTTCCTGTAACGTTTCAGCCTGACTGGACCTTGTTTTCACACAAATGGACCCAGAATGATGTGAAATTGTGCTTCGTGTAACATAATTCTGGGTGCCATTTAAAAACCAAAAGTGCTAATGACTCCATTCCTTTTTGAGGTTTTAGGGGCTGATGATTGGAGTACACTAAAACAAACCTGATCTCTCTAGGACATTCAGAAGCCAAGTTATAAGCCCACTAATGTGTAACTGGACTACTTCTTTAAATTGACACCAGATCCAGTGACCTTTGGGACATGGTTTGACCCCCTTAGGAAAGTGTTATCATCATGAAACGTTCAGATCACTTACAACTCAATAGATTCTACCTTCCTGTAACTTTTCAGCCTGATTGGACCTTCTTTTCACACAAATGGACGCAGAATGATGTGAAATTGTGCTTTGTGCAACATAATTCTGGGTGCCATTTAAAAACCATAAGTGCTAATGACTCCATTCCTTTTTGTGGTTGTAGGGGCTGATGATTGGAGTACACTAAAACAAACCTGATCTCTCTAGGACATTCAGAAGCCAAGGTATAAGCCCACAAATGTGTAACTGGACTACTTCTTTAAATTGACACCAGGCCTGGTGACCTTTGGGACATGGTTTGACCCCCTATAGGAATGTGCTATCATCATGAAACGTTCAGATCACTTACAACTCAATAGATTCTACCTTCCTGTAACGTTTCAGCCTGATTGGACCTTGTTTTCACACAAATGAACCCAGAATGATGTGAAATTGTGCTTCGTGCAACATAATTCTGGGTGCCATTTAAAAACCATAAGTGCTACTGACTCCATTCCTTTTTGGGGTAATGGGGGCTGTTAATTGGAGCACTCTAAAACAAACCTGACCTCTCTAGGATATTCAGAAGCCAAGTTATAAGCCCACAAATGTGTAACTAGACTACTTCTTTAAAGTGACACCAGGCCCGGTGACCTTTGGGACATGGTTTGACCCCCTATAGGAATGTGTGATCATCATGAAACGTTCAGATCACTTAAAACTCAATAGATTCTACCTTCTTGTAACGTTTCAGCCTGATTGGACCTTGTTTTCACACAAATGGACCCAGAATGATGTGAAATTGTGCTTCGTGCAACATAATTCTGGGTGCCATTTACAAACCATAAGTGCTAATGACTCCATTCCTTTTTGTGGTTGTAGGGGCTGTTGATTGGAGTACACTAAAACAAGCCTGACCTCTCTAGGATATTCAGAAGCCAAGTTATAAGCCCACAAATGTGTAACTGGACTACTTCTTTAAAGTGACACCAGATCCGGTGACCTTTAGGACATGGTTTGACCCCCTTAGGAATGGACTATCATCATAAAACGTTCAGATCACCTACAACTCAAAATATTCTACCTTCTTGTAGCGTTTCAGCCTGAGTGGACCTTTTTTTTTCCACACAAATGGACCCAGAATGATGTGAAATTGTGCTTCGTGCAACATAAATCTGGGTGCCATTTAAAAACCATAAGTGCTAATGACTCCATTCCTTTTTGGGGTAATAGGGGCTGTTGATGGGAGTACCCTAAAACAAACCTGACCTCTCTGAGACATTCAGAAGCCAAGTTATAAGCCCCCAAAGGTGTGTTTGGAACCCTACCTTTAAGGAACAAGTGATCTGGTGACCTTTATGACCTGATTTGACACCCTTAGGAATGTGCTATCATCATGAAACACATGAATCATTTACAACTCAATAGATTCTACTTTTCTGTGACGTTTCAGCCTGATTGAAGCTTTTTTCTGAGAAATGGACCCGGAATGATGTGAAATTGTGCTTTGTGCGACATAATTCTGGGTGCCATTTAATAACCATGAGTGCTAATGACTCCATTCCTTTTTGGGGTTATAGGGGCTGTTAATTGGAGTACTCTAAAACAAACCTGACCGCTCTAGAACATACAGAAGAAAAGTTATAAGCCCACAAAGGTGTAACTGGACTACTTCTTTTAAGTGACACCAGGCCCGGTGACCTTTGGGATATGGTTTGACCCCCTTAGGAAAGTGCTATCATCATGAAACGTTCAGATCACTTACAACTCAATAGATTCTACCTTCATGTAATGTTTCAGCCTGATTGGACCTTGTTTTCACACAAATGAACCCAGAATGATATGAAATTGTGCTTCGTGCAACATAATTCTGGGTGCCGTTTGAAAACCATAAGTGCTAATGACTCCATTCCTTTTTGTGGTTGTAGGGGCTGTTGATTGGAGTACACATTAAACAAACCTGACCTCTCTAGGACATTCAGAAGCCAAGTTATAAGCCCACAAAGTTGTAACAGGACTATTTCTTTAAAGTGACACCAGGCCCGGTGACCTTTGGGACATGGTTTGACCCCCTTAGGAAAGTGCTATCATCATGAAACGTTCAGATCACTTACAACTCAATAGATTCTACCTTCCTGTAACTTTTCAGCCTGATTGGACCTTCTTTTCACACAAATGGATGCAGAATGATGTGAAATTGTGCTTCGTGCAACATAATTCTGGGTGCCATTTAAAAACCATAAGTGCTAATGACTCCATTCCTTTTTGTGGTTGTAGGGGCTGTTGATTGGAGTACACTAAAACAAACCTGATCTCTCTAGGACATTCAGAAGCCAAGGTATAAGCCAACAAATGTGTAACTGGACTACTTCTTTAAATTGACTCCAGATCCGGTGACGTTTGGGACATGGTTTGACCCCCTTAGGAAAGTGCTATCATCATGAAACGTTCAGATCACTTACAACTCAATAGATTCTACCTTCCTGTAACGTTTCAGCCTGATTGGACCTTGTTTTCACACAAATGAACCCAGAATGATGTGAAATTGTGCTTCGTGCAACATAATTCTGGGTGCCATTTAAAAACCATAAGTGCTACTGACTCCATTCCTTTTTGGGGTAATGGGGGCTGTCAATTGGAGTACTCTAAAACAAACCTGACCTCTCTAGGATATTCAGAAGCCAAGTTGTAAGCCCACAAATGTGTAACTGGACTACTTCTTTAAAGTGACACCAGGCCCGGTGACCTTTGGGACATGGTTTGACCCCCTATAGGAATGTGTGATCATCATGAAACGTTCAGATCACTTACAACTCAATAGATTCTACCTTCTTGTAACGTTTCAGCCTGATTGGACCTTGTTTTCACACAAATGGACCCAGAATGATGTGAAATTGTGCTTAGTGCAACATAATTCTGGGTGCCATTTACAAACCATAAGTGCTAATGACTCCATTCCTTTTTGTGGTTGTAGGGGCTGTTGATTGGAGTACACTAAAACAAACCTGATCCCTCTAGGACATTCAGAAGCCAAGTTATAAGCCCACAAATGTGTAACTGGACTACTTCTTTAAAGTGACACCAGGCCCTGTGACCTTTGGGACATGGTTTTACCCCCTATAGGAATGTGCGATCATCATGAAACGTTCAGATCACTTACAACTCAATAGATTCTACCTTCTTGTAACGTTTCAGCCTGATTGGACCTTGTTTTCACACAAATGGACCCAGAATGATATGAAATTGTGCTTCGTGCAACATAATTCGGGGTGCCATTTACAAACCATAAGTGCTAATGACTCCATTCCTTTTTGTGGTTGTAGGGGCTGTTGATTGGAGTACACTAAAACAAACCTGACCTATCTAGGACATTCAGAAGCCAAGTTATAAGCCCACAAATGTGTAACTGGACTACTTCTTTAAAGTGACACCAGGCCCGGTGACCTTTGGGACATGGTTTGACCCCCTATAGGAATGTGCGATCATCATGAAACGTTCAGATCACTTACAACTCAATAGATTCTACCTTCTTGTAATGTTTCAGCCTGATTGGACCTTGTTTTCACACAAATGGACCCAGAATGATGTGAAATTGTGCTTCGTGCAACATAATTCTGGGTGCCATTTACAAACCATAAGTGCTAATGACTCCATTCCTTTTTGTGGTTGTAGGGGCTGTTGATTGGAGTACACTAAAACAAACCTGATCTCTCTAGGACATTCAGAAGCCAAGTTATAAGCCCACAAATGTGTAACTGGACTACTTCTTTAAATTGACACCAGATCCGGTGACCTTTGGGACATGGTTTGACCCCCTTAGGAAAATGCTATCATCATGAAACGTTCAGATCACTTAAAACTCAATAGATTCTACCTTCCTGTAACGTTTCAGCCTGATTGGACCTTGTTTTCACACAAATGGACCCAGAATGATGTGAAATTGTGCTTTGTGCAACATAATTCGGGGTGCCATTTACAAACCATAAGCGCTAATGACTCCATTCCTTTTTGTGGTTGTAGGGGCTGTTGATTGGAGTACACTAAAACAAACCTGACCTATCTTGGACATTCAGAAGCCAAGTTATAAGCCCACAAAGTTGTAACAGGACTATTTCTTTAAAGTGACACCAGGCCCGGTGACCTTTGGGACATAGTTTGACCCCCTTAGGAAAGTGCTATCATCATGAAACGTTCAGATCACTTACAACTCAATAGATTCTACCTTCCTGTAACGTTTCAGCCTGATTGGACCTTGTTTTCACACAAATGAACCCAGAATGATGTGAAATTGTGCTTCGTGCAACATAATTCTGGGTGCCATTTAAAAACCATAAGTGCTAATGACTCCATTCCTTTTTGGGGTAATGGGGGCTGTTAATTGGAGTACTCTAAAACAAACCTGACCTCTCTAGGACATTCAGAAGCCAAGTTATAAGCCCACACATGTGTAACTGGACTACTTCTTTAAAGTGACACTAGGCGGGGTGACGTTTGGGACATGGTTTGACCCCCTATAGGAATGTGTGATCATCATGAAACGTTCAGATCACTTACAACTCAATAGAATCTACCTTCTTGTAACGTTTCAGCCTGATTGGACCTTGTTTTCACACAAATGGACCCAGAATGATGTGAAATTGTGCTTCGTGCAACATAATTCTGGGTGCCATTTAAAAACCATAAGTGCTAATGACTCCATTCCTTTTTGTGGTTGTAGGGGCTGTTGATTGGAGTACACTAAAACAAACCTGATCTCTCTAGGACATTCAGAAGCCAAGGTATAAGCCAACAAATGTGTAACTGGACTACTTCTTTAAATTGACTCCAGATCCGGTGACGTTTGGGACATGGTTTGACCCCCTTAGGAAAGTGCTATCATCATGAAACGTTCAGATCACTTACAACTCAATAGATTCTACCTTCCTGTAACGTTTCAGCCTGATTGGACCTTGTTTTCACACAAATGAACCCAGAATGATGTGAAATTGTGCTTCGTGCAACATAATTCTGGGTGCCATTTAAAAACCATAAGTGCTACTGACTCCATTCCTTTTTGGGGTAATGGGGGCTGTCAATTGGAGTACTCTAAAACAAACCTGACCTCTCTAGGATATTCAGAAGCCAAGTTGTAAGCCCACAAATGTGTAACTGGACTACTTCTTTAAAGTGACACCAGGCCCGGTGACCTTTGGGACATGGTTTGACCCCCTATAGGAATGTGTGATCATCATGAAACGTTCAGATCACTTACAACTCAATAGATTCTACCTTCTTGTAACGTTTCAGCCTGATTGGACCTTGTTTTCACACAAATGGACCCAGAATGATGTGAAATTGTGCTTAGTGCAACATAATTCTGGGTGCCATTTACAAACCATAAGTGCTAATGACTCCATTCCTTTTTGTGGTTGTAGGGGCTGTTGATTGGAGTACACTAAAACAAACCTGATCCCTCTAGGACATTCAGAAGCCAAGTTATAAGCCCACAAATGTGTAACTGGACTACTTCTTTAAAGTGACACCAGGCCCTGTGACCTTTGGGACATGGTTTTACCCCCTATAGGAATGTGCGATCATCATGAAACGTTCAGATCACTTACAACTCAATAGATTCTACCTTCTTGTAACGTTTCAGCCTGATTGGACCTTGTTTTCACACAAATGGACCCAGAATGATATGAAATTGTGCTTCGTGCAACATAATTCGGGGTGCCATTTACAAACCATAAGTGCTAATGACTCCATTCCTTTTTGTGGTTGTAGGGGCTGTTGATTGGAGTACACTAAAACAAACCTGACCTATCTAGGACATTCAGAAGCCAAGTTATAAGCCCACAAATGTGTAACTGGACTACTTCTTTAAAGTGACACCAGGCCCGGTGACCTTTGGGACATGGTTTGACCCCCTATAGGAATGTGCGATCATCATGAAACGTTCAGATCACTTACAACTCAATAGATTCTACCTTCTTGTAATGTTTCAGCCTGATTGGACCTTGTTTTCACACAAATGGACCCAGAATGATGTGAAATTGTGCTTCGTGCAACATAATTCTGGGTGCCATTTACAAACCATAAGTGCTAATGACTCCATTCCTTTTTGTGGTTGTAGGGGCTGTTGATTGGAGTACACTAAAACAAACCTGATCTCTCTAGGACATTCAGAAGCCAAGTTATAAGCCCACAAATGTGTAACTGGACTACTTCTTTAAATTGACACCAGATCCGGTGACCTTTGGGACATGGTTTGACCCCCTTAGGAAAATGCTATCATCATGAAACGTTCAGATCACTTAAAACTCAATAGATTCTACCTTCCTGTAACGTTTCAGCCTGATTGGACCTTGTTTTCACACAAATGGACCCAGAATGATGTGAAATTGTGCTTTGTGCAACATAATTCGGGGTGCCATTTACAAACCATAAGCGCTAATGACTCCATTCCTTTTTGTGGTTGTAGGGGCTGTTGATTGGAGTACACTAAAACAAACCTGACCTATCTTGGACATTCAGAAGCCAAGTTATAAGCCCACAAAGTTGTAACAGGACTATTTCTTTAAAGTGACACCAGGCCCGGTGACCTTTGGGACATAGTTTGACCCCCTTAGGAAAGTGCTATCATCATGAAACGTTCAGATCACTTACAACTCAATAGATTCTACCTTCCTGTAACGTTTCAGCCTGATTGGACCTTGTTTTCACACAAATGAACCCAGAATGATGTGAAATTGTGCTTCGTGCAACATAATTCTGGGTGCCATTTAAAAACCATAAGTGCTAATGACTCCATTCCTTTTTGGGGTAATGGGGGCTGTTAATTGGAGTACTCTAAAACAAACCTGACCTCTCTAGGACATTCAGAAGCCAAGTTATAAGCCCACACATGTGTAACTGGACTACTTCTTTAAAGTGACACTAGGCGGGGTGACGTTTGGGACATGGTTTGACCCCCTATAGGAATGTGTGATCATCATGAAACGTTCAGATCACTTACAACTCAATAGAATCTACCTTCTTGTAACGTTTCAGCCTGATTGGACCTTGTTTTCACACAAATGGACCCAGAATGATGTGAAATTGTGCTTCGTGCAACATAATTCTGGGTGCCATTTAAAAACCATAAGTGCTAATGACTCCATTCCTTTTTGTGGTTGTAGGGGCTGTTGATTGGAGTACACTAAAACAAACCTGATCTCTCTAGGACATTCAGAAGCCAAGTTATAAGCCCACAAATGTGTAACTGGACTACTTCTTTAAAGTGACACCAGGCCCTGTGACCTTTGGGACATGGCTTTACCCCCTATAGGAATGTGCGATCATCATGAAATGTTCAGATCACTTACAACTCAATAGATTCTACCTTCTTGTAACGTTTAATCCTGATTGGTCCTTGTTTTCACACAAATGGACCCAGAATGATGTGAAATGGTGATTCGTGCAACATAATTCGGGGTGCCATTTACAAACCATAAGTGCTAATGACTCCATTCCTTTTTGTGGTTGTAGGGGCTGTTGATTGGAGTACACTAAAACAAACCTGGTCTCTCTAGGACATTCAGAAGACAAGTTATAAGCCTACAAATGTGTAACTGGACTACTTCTTTAGATTGACACCAGACCCTGTGACCTTTGGGACATGGTTTTACCACCTATAGGAATAAGCGATCATCATGAAACGTTCAGATCACTTACAACTCAATAGATTCTACCTTCTTGTAACGTTTCAGCCTGATTGGACCTTGTTTTCACACAAATGGACCCAGAATGATGTGAAATTGTGCTTCGTGCAACATAATTCGGGGTGCCATTTCCAAACCATAACTGCTAATGACTCCATTCCTTTTTGTGGTTGTAGGGGCTGTTGATTGGAGTACACTAAAACAAACCTGACCAATCTAGGACATTCAGAAGCCAAGTTATAAGCCCACAAATGTGTAACTGGACTACTTCTTTAAAGTGACACCAGGCCCGGTGACCTTTCGGACATGGTTTGACCCCCTATAGGAATGTGCGATCATCATGAAACGTTCAGATCACTTACAACTCAATAGATTCTACCTTCTTGTAACGTTTCAGCCTGATTGGACCTTGTTTTCACACAAATGGACCCAGAATGATGTGAAATTGTGCTTCGTGCAACATAATTCTGGGTGCCATTTAAAAACCATAAGTGCTAATGACTCCATTCCTTTTTGTGGTTGTATGGGCTGTTTATTGGAGTACACTAAAACAAACTTGATCTCTCTAGGACATTCAGAAGCCAAGTTATAAGCCCACAAATGTGTAACTGGACCACTTCTTTAGATTGACACCAGATCCGGTGACCTTTGGGACATGGTTTGACCCCCTTAGGAAAGTGTTAGCATCGTGAAACATTCAGATCACTTACAATTCAATAGATTCTACCTTCCTGTAACGTTTCAGCCTGATTGGACCTTGTTTTCACACAAATGGACCCAGAATGATGTGAAATTGTGCTTCGTGCAACATAATTCTGGGTGCCATTTACAAACCATAAGTGCTAATGACTCCATTCCTTTTTGTGGTTGTAGGGGCTGTTATTTGGAGTACACTAAAACAAACCTGATCTCTCTTGGACATTCAGAAGCCAAGTTATAAGCCCACAAATGTGTAACTGGACTACTTCTTTAAAGTGACACCAGGCCCGGTGACCTTTGGGATATGGTTTGACCCCCTATAGGAATGTGTGATCATCATGAAACGTTCAGATCACTTACAACTCAATAGATTCTACCTTCCTGTAACGTTTCAGCCTGATTGGACCTTGTTTTCACACAAATGGACCCAGAATGATGTGAAATTGTGCTTCGTGCAACATAATTCGGGGTGCCATTTACAAACCATAAGTGCTAATGACTCCATTCCTTTTTGTGGTTGTATGGGCTGTTGATTGGAGTACACTAAAACAAACTTGATCTCTCTAGGACATTCAGAAGCCAAGTTATGAGCCCACAAATGTGTAACTGGACTACTTCTTTAGATTTGACACCAGATCCGGTGACCTTTGGGACATGGTTTGACCCCCTTAGGAAAGCGCTATCATCGTGAAATGTTCAGATCACTTACAACTCAATAGATTCTACCTTCCTGTAACGTTTCAGCCTGATTGGACCTTGTTTTCACACAAATGGACCCAGAATGATGTGAAATTGTGCTTCGTGCAACATAATTCTGGGTGCCATTTACAAACCGTAAGTGCTAATGACTCCATTCCTTTTTGTGGTTGTAGGGGCTGTTAATTGGAGTACACTAAAACAAACCTGATCTCTCTAGGAAATTCAGAAGCCAAGTTATAAGCCCACAAATGTGTAACTGGACTACTTCTTTAAAGTGACACCAGATCCGGTGACCTTTAGGACATGGTTTGACCCCCTTAGGAATGGACTATCATCATAAAACGTTCAGATCACCTACAACTCAAAATATTCTACCTTCTTGTAGCGTTTCAGCCTGAGTGGACCTTTTTTTTTTCCACACAAATGGACCCAGAATGATGTGAAATTGTGCTTCGTGCAACATAAATCTGGGTGCCATTTAAAAACCATAAGTGCTAATGACTCCATTCCTTTTTGGGGTAATAGGGGCTGTTGATGGGAGTACCCTAAAACAAACCTGACCTCTCTGAGACATTCAGAAGCCAAGTTATAAGCCCCCAAAGGTGTGTTTGGAACCCTACCTTTAAGGAACAAGTGATCCGGTGAACTTTATGACCTGATTTGACACCCTTAGGAATGTGCTATCATCATGAAACACATGAATCATTTACAACTCAATAGATTCTACTTTTCTGTGACGTTTCAGCCTGATTGAAGCTTTTTTCTGAGAAATGGACCCGGAATGATGTGAAATTGTGCTTTGTGCGACATAATTCTGGGTGCCATTTAATAACCATGAGTGCTAATGACTCCATTCCTTTTTGGGGTTATAGGGGCTGTTAATTGGAGTACTCTAAAACAAACCTGACCTCTCTAGAACATACAGAAGAAAAGTTATAAGCCCACAAAGGTGTAACTGGAATACTTCTTTTAAGTGACACCAGGCCCGGTGACCTTTGGGATATGGTTTGACCCCCTTAGGAAAGTGTTATCATCATGAAACGTTCAGATCACTTACAACTCAATAGATTCTACCTTCCTGTAATGTTTCAGCCTGATTGGACCTTGTTTTCACACAAATGAACCCAGAATGATATGAAATTGTGCTTCGTGCAACATAATTCTGGGTGCCGTTTGAAAACCATAAGTGCTAATGACTCCATTCCTTTTTGTGGTTGTAGGGGCTGTTGATTGGAGAACACATTAAACAAACCTGACCTCTCTAGGACATTCAGAAGCCAAGTTATAAGCCTACAAAGTTGTAACAGGACTATTTCTTTAAAGTGACACCAGGCCCGGTGACCTTTGGGACATGGTTTGACCCCCTTAGGAAAGTGCTATCATCATGAAACGTTCAGATCACTTACAACTCAATAGATTCTACCTTCCTGTAACTTTTCAGCCTGATATGACCTTCTTTTCACACAAATGGATGCAGAATGATGTGAAATTGTGCTTCGTGCAACATAATTCTGGGTGCCATTTAAAAACCATAAGTGCTAATGACTCCATTCCTTTTTGTGGTTGTAGGGGCTGTTGATTGGAGTACACTAAAACAAACCTGATCTCTCTAGGACATTCAGAAGCCAAGGTATAAGCCAACAAATGTGTAACTGGACTACTTCTTTAAATTGACTCCAGATCCGGTGACGTTTGGGACATGGTTTGACCCCCTTAGGAAAGTGCTATCATCATGAAACGTTCAGATCACTTACAACTCAATAGATTCTACCTTCCTGTAACATTTCAGCCTGATTGGACCTTGTTTTCACACAAATGAACCCAGAATGATGTGAAATTGTGCTTCGTGCAACATAATTCTGGGTGCCATTTAAAAACCATAAGTGCTACTGACTCCATTCCTTTTTGGGGTAATGGGGGCTGTCAATTGGAGTACTCTAAAACAAACCTGATCTCTCTAGGATATTCAGAAGCCAAGTTGTAAGCCCACAAATGTGTAACTGGACTACTTCTTTAAAGTGACACCAGGCCCGGTGACCTTTGGGACATGGTTTGACCCCCTATAGGAATGTGTGATCATCATGAAACGTTCAGATCACTTACAACTCAATAGATTCTACCTTCTTGTAACGTTTCAGCCTGATTGGACCTTGTTTTCACACAAATGGACCCAGAATGATGTGAAATTGTGCTTAGTGCAACATAATTCTGGGTGCCATTTACAAACCATAAGTGCTAATGACTCCATTCCTTTTTGTGGTTGTAGGGGCTGTTGATTGGAGTACACTAAAACAAACCTGATCCCTCTAGGACATTCAGAAGCCAAGTTATAAGCCCACAAATGTGTAACTGGACTACTTCTTTAAAGTGACACCAGGCCCTGTGACCTTTGGGACATGGTTTTACCCCCTATAGGAATGTGCGATCATCATGAAACGTTCAGATCACTTACAACTCAATAGATTCTACCTTCTTGTAACGTTTCAGCCTGATTGGACCTTGTTTTCACACAAATGGACCCAGAATGATATGAAATTGTGCTTCGTGCAACATAATTCGGGGTGCTTTTTACAAACCATAAGTGCTAATGACTCCATTCCTTTTTGTGGTTGTAGGGGCTGTTGATTGGAGTACACTAAAACAAACCTGACCTATCTAGGACATTCAGAAGCCAAGTTATAAGCCCACAAATGGGTTACTGGACTACTTCTTTAAAATGACACCAGGCCCGGTGACCTTTGGGACATGGTTTGACCCCCTATAGGAATGTGCGATCATCATGAAACGTTCAGATCACTTACAACTCAATAGATTCTACCTTCTTGTAATGTTTCAGCCTGATTGGACCTTGTTTTCACACAAATGGACCAAGAATGATGTGAAATTGTGCTTCGTGCAACATAATTCTGGGTGCCATTTACAAACCATAAGTGCTAATGACTCCATTCCTTTTTGTGGTTGTAGGGGCTGTTGATTGCAGTACACTAAAACAAACCTGATCTCTCTAGGCCATTCAGAAGCCAAGTTATAAGCCCACAAATGTGTAACTGGACTACTTCTTTAAATTGACACCAGATCCGGTGACCTTTGGGACATGGTTTGACCCCCTTAGGAAAGTGCTATCATCATGAAACGTTCAGATCACTTAAAACTCAATAGATTCTACGTTCCTGTAACGTTTCAGCCTGATTGGACCTTGTTTTCACACAAATGGACCCAGAATGATGTGAAATTGTGCTTTGTGCAACATAATTCGGGGTGCCATTTACAAACCATAAGCGCTAATGACTCCATTCCTTTTTGTGGTTGTAGGGGCTGTTGATTGGAGTACACTAAAACAAACCTGACCTCTCTTGGACATTCAGAAGCCAAGTTATAAGCCCACAAAGTTGTAACAGGACTATTTCTTTAAAGTGACACCAGGCCCGGTGACCTTTGGGACATAGTTTGACCCCCTTAGGAAAGTGCTATCATCATGAAACGTTCAGATCACTTACAACTCAATATATTCTACCTTCCTGTAACGTTTCAGCCTGATTGGACCTTGTTTTCACACAAATGAACCCAGAATGATGTGAAATTGTGCTTCGTGCAACATAATTCTGGGTGCCATTTAAAAACCATAAGTGCTAATGACTCCATTCCTTTTTGGGGTAATGGGGGCTGTTAATTGGAGTACTCTAAAACAAACCTGACCTCTCTAGGACATTCAGAAGCCAAGTTATAAGCCCACAAATGTGTAACTGGACTACTTCTTTAAAGTGACACTAGGCGGGGTGACGTTTGGGACATGGTTTGACCCCCTATAGGAATGTGTGATCATCATGAAACGTTCAGATCACTTACAACTCAATAGAATCTACCTTCTTGTAACGTTTCAGCCTGATTGGACCTTGTTTTCACACAAATGGACCCAGAATGATGTGAAATTGTGCTTCGTGCAACATAATTCTGGGTGCCATTTACAAACCATAAGTGCTAATGACTCCATTCCTTTTTGTGGTTGTAGGGGCTGTTGATTGGAGTACACTAAAACAAACCTGATCTCTCTAGGACATTCAGAAGCCAAGTTATAAGCCCACAAATGTGTAACTGGACTACTTCTTTAAAGTGACACCAGGCCCTGTGACCTTTGGGACATGGCTTTACCCCCTATAGGAATGTGCGATCATCATGAAATGTTCAGATCACTTACAACTCAATAGATTCTACCTTCTTGTAACGTTTAATCCTGATTGGTCCTTGTTTTCACACAAATGTACCCAGAATGATGTGAAATGGTGATTCGTTCAACATAATTCGGGGTGCCATTTACAAACCATAAGTGCTAATGACTCCATTCCTTTTTGTGGTTGTAGGGGCTGTTGATTGGAGTACACTAAAACAAACCTGGTCTCTCTAGGACATTCAGAAGACAAGTTATAAGCCTACAAATGTGTAACTGGACTACTTCTTTAGATTGACACCAGACCCTGTGACCTTTGGGACATGGTTTTACCACCTATAGGAATAAGCGATCATCATGAAACGTTCAGATCACTTACAACTCAATAGATTCTACCTTCTTGTAACGTTTCAGCCTGATTGGACCTTGTTTTCACACAAATGGACCCAGAATGATGTGAAATTGTGCTTCGTGCAACATAATTCGGGGTGCCATTTCCAAACCATAAGTGCTAATGACTCCATTCCTTTTTGTGGTTGTAGGGGCTGTTGATTGGAGTACACTAAAACAAACCTGACCAATCTAGGACATTCAGAAGCCAAGTTATAAGCCCACAAATGTGTAACTGGACTACTTCTTTAAAGTGACACCAGGCCCGGTGACCTTTCGGACATGGTTTGACCCCCTATAGTAATGTGCGATCATCATGAAACGTTCAGATCACTTACAACTCAATAGATTCTACCTTCTTGTAACGTTTCAGCCTGAATGGACCTTGTTTTCACACAAATGGACCCAGAATGATGTGAAATTGTGCTTCGTGCAACATAATTCTGGGTGCCATTTAAAAACCATAAGTGCTAATGACTCCATTCCTTTTTGTGGTTGTATGGGCTGTTTATTGGAGTACACTAAAACAAACTTGATCTCTCTAGGACATTCAGAAGCCAAGTTATAAGCCCACAAATGTGTAACTGGACCACTTCTTTAGATTGACACCAGATCCGGTGACCTTTGGGACATGGTTTGACCCCCTTAGGAAAGTGTTATCATCGTGAAACATTCAGATCACTTACAATTCAATAGATTCTACCTTCCTGTAACGTTTCAGCCTGATTGGACCTTGTTTTCACACAAATGGACCCAGAATGATGTGAAATTGTGCTTCGTGCAACATAATTCTGGGTGCCATTTACAAACCATAAGTGCTAATGACTCCATTCCTTTTTGTGGTTGTAGGGGCTGTTATTTGGAGTACACTAAAACAAACCTGATCTCTCTTGGACATTCAGAAGCCAAGTTATAAGCCCACAAATGTGTAACTGGACTACTTCTTTAAAGTGACACCAGGCCCGGTGACCTTTGGGATATGGTTTGACCCCCTATAGGAATGTGTGATCATCATGAAACGTTCAGATCACTTACAACTCAATAGATTCTACCTTCCTGTAACGTTTCAGCCTGATTGGACCTTGTTTTCACACAAATGGACCCAGAATGATGTGAAATTGTGCTTCGTGCAACATAATTCGGGGTGCCATTTACAAACCATAAGTGCTAATGACTCCATTCCTTTTTGTGGTTGTATGGGCTGTTGATTGGAGTACACTAAAACAAACTTGATCTCTCTAGGACATTCAGACGCCAAGTTATGAGCCCACAAATGTGTAACTGGACTACTTCTTTAGATTTGACACCAGATCCGGTGACCTTTGGGACATGATTTGACCCCCTTAGGAAAGTGCTATCATCGTGAAATGTTCAGATCACTTACAACTCAATAGATTCTACCTTCCTGTAACGTTTCAGTCTGATTGGACCTTGTTTTCACACAAATGGACCCAGAATGATGTGAAATTGTGCTTCGTGCAACATAATTCTGGGTGCCATTTACAAACCATAAGTGCTAATGACTCCATTCCTTTTTGTGGTTGTAGGGGCTGTTAATTGGAGTACACTAAAACAAACCTGATCTCTCTAGGACATTCAGAAGCCAAGTTATAAGCCCACAAATGTGTAACTGGACTACTTCTTTAAATTGACACCAGATCCGGTGACCTTTGGGACATGGTTTGACCCCCTTAGGAAAGTGCTATCATCGTGAAACATTCAGATCACTTACAACTCAATAGATTCTACCTTCCTGTAACGTTTCAGCCTGATTGGACCTTGTTTTCACACAAATGGACCCAGAATGATGTGAAATTGTGCTTCGTGCAACATAATTCTGGGTGCCATTTACAAACCATAAGTGCTAATGACTCCATACCTTTTTGTGGTTGTAGGGGCTGTTAATTGGAGTACACTAAAACAAACCTGATCTCTCTAGGACATTCAGAAGCCAAGTTATAAGCCCCACAAATGTGTAACTGGACTACTTCTTTAAATTGACACCAGATCCGGTGACCTTTGGGACATGGTTTGACCCCCTTAGGAAAGTGCTATCATCATGAAACGTTCAGATCACTTACAACTCAATAGATTCTACCTTCCTGTAACGTTTCAGCCTGATTGGACCTTGTTTTCACACTAATGAACCCAGAATGATGTGAAATTGTGCTTCATGCAACATAATTCTGGGTGCCATTTACAAACCATAAGTGCTAAAGACTCCATTCCTTTTTGTGGTTGTATGGGCTGTTGATTGGAGTACACTAAAACAAACTTGATCTCTCTAGGACATTCAGAAGCCAAGTTATAAGCCCACGAAGGTGTAACTGGACTACTTCTTTAAAGTGACACCAGGCCCGGTGACCTTTGGGACATGGTTTGACCCCCTATAGGAATCTGTGCTCATCATGAAACGTTCAGATCACTTACAACGCAATAGATTCTACCTTCCTGTAACGTTTCAGCCTGATTGGACCTTGTTTTCACACAAATGGACCCAGAATGATGTGAAATTGTGCTTCGTGCAACATAATTCGGGGTGCCATTTACAAACCATAAGTGCTAATGACTCCATTCCTTTTTGTGGTTGTATGGGCTGTTGATTGGAGTACACTAAAACAAACTTGATCTCTCTAGGACATTCAGAAGCCAAGTTATGAGCCCACAAATGTGTAACTGGTCTACTTCTTTAGATTGACACCAGATCCGGTGACCTTTGGGACATGGTTTGACCCCCTTAGGAAAGTGCTATCATCGTGAAACGTTCAGATCACTTACAACTCAATAGATTCTACCTTCCTGTAACGTTTCAGCCTGATGGGACCTTGTTTTCACACAAATGAACCCAGAATGATGTGAAATTGTGCTTCGTGCAACATAATTCTGCGTGCCATTTAAAAACCATAAGTGCTAATGACTCCATTCCTTTTTGTGGTTGTAGGGGCTGTTGATTGGAGTACACTAAAACAAACCTGATCTCTCTAGGACATTCAGAAGCCAAGTTATAAGCCCACAAATGTGTAACTGGACTACTTCTTAAAAGTGACACCAGACCTGGTGACGTTTGGGACATGGTTTGACCCCCTATAGGAATGTGCGATCATCATGAAACGTTCAGATCACTTACAACTCAATAGATTCTACCTTCTTGTAATGTTTCAGCCTGATTGGACCTTGTTTTCACACAAATGGACCCTGAATGATGTGAAATTGTGCTTCGTGCAACATAATACTGGGTGCCATTTAAAAACCATAAGTGCTAATAACTCCATTGCTTTTTGTGGTTGTAGGGGCTGTTGATTGGAGTACACTTAAACAAACCTGATCTCTCTAGGACATTCAGAAGCCAAGTTATAAGCCCACAAAGGTGTAACTGGACTACTTCTTTAAAGTGACACCAGGCCCGGTGACCTTTGGGACATGGTTTTACCCCCTTTAGGAATGTGCGATCATCATGAAACGTTCAGATCACTTACAACTCAGTAGATTCTACCTTCTTGTAACGTTTCATTCTGATTGGACCTTGTTTTCACACAAATGGACCCAGAATGATGTGAAATTGTGCTTCGTGCAACATAATTCTGGGTGCCATTTAAAAACCATAAGTGCTAATGACTCCATTCTTTTTTGTGGTTGTAGAGGCTGTTGATTAGAGTACACTAAAACAAACCTGATCTCTCTAGGACATTCAGAAGCCAAGTTATAAGCCCACAAAGGTGTAACTGGACTACTTCTTTAAATTGACACCAGATCCGGTGACCTTTGGGACATGGTTTGACCCCCTTAGGAAAGTGCTATCATCATGAAACGTTCAGATCACTTACAACTCAATAGATTCAACCTTCCTGTAACGTTTCAGCCTGATTGGACCTTGTTTTCACACAAATGAACCCAGAATGATGTGAAATTGTGCTTCGTGCAACATAATTCTGGGTGCCATTTAAAAACCATAAGTGCTAATGACTCCATTCCTTTTTGTGGTTGTAGGGGCTGTTGATTGGAGTACTCTAAAACAAACCTGACCTCTCTAGGATATTCAGAAGCCAAGTTATAAGCCCACAAAGGTGTAACTGGACTACTTCTTTAAAGTGACACCAAGCCCGGTTTCCTTTGGGACATGGTTTGACCCCCTATAGGAATGTGTGATCATCATGAAACGTTCAGATCACTTACAACTCAATAGATTCTACCTTCTTGTAAAGTTTCAGCCTGATTGGACCTTGTTTTCACACGAATGGACCCAGAATGATGTGAAATTGTGCTTCGTGCAACATAATTCTGGGTGCCATTTAAAAACCATAAGTGCTAATGACTCCATTCCTTTTTGTGGTTGTATGGGCTGTTGATTGGAGTGCACTAAAACAAACTTGATCTCTCTAGGACATTCAGAAGCCAAGTTATAAGCCCACAAATGTGTAACCGGACTACTTTAAATTGACACCAGATCCGGTGACCTTTGGGACATAGTTTCACCCCCTAAGGAAAGTGCTATCATCATGAAACGTTCAGATCACTTACAACTCAATAGATACTACCTTCCTGTAACGTTTCAGCCTGATTGGACCTTGTTTTCACACAAATGGACCCAGAATGATGTGAAATTGTGCTTCGTGCAACATAATTCTCGGTGCCATTTAAAACCCATAAGTGCTAATGACTCCATTCCTTTTTGGGGTTGTAGGGGCTGATGATTGGAGTACTCTAAAACAAACCTGACCTCTCTAGAACATTCAGAAGCCAAGTTATAAGGCCACAAATGTGTAACTGGACTACTTATTTAAATTGACATCGGATCCGGTGACCTTTGGGACATGGTTTGACCCCCTTAGGAAAGTGCTATCATCATGAAACGTTCAGATCACTTACAACTCAATAGATTCTACCTTCTTGTAACGTTTCAGCCTGATTGGACCTTGTTTTCACACAAATGGACCCAGAATGATGTGAAATTGTGCTTCGTGCAACATAATTCTGGGTGCTATTTAAAAACCATAAGTGCTAATGACTCCATTCCTTTTTGAGGTTGTAGGGGCTGTTTATTGGAGTACACTAAAACAAACCTGATCTCTCTAGGACATTCAGAAGCCAAGTTATAAGCCCACAAATGTGTAACTGGACTACTTCTTTAAAGTGACACCTGGCCCTTTGACCTTTGGGACATGGTTTTACCCCCGTATAGGAATGTGCGATCATCATGAAACGTTCAGATCACTTACAACTCAATAGATTCTACCTTCTTGTAACGTTTCAGCCTGAATGGACCTTGTTTTCACACAAATGGACCCAGAATGATGTGAAATTGTGCTTCGTGCAACATAATTCTGGGTGCCATTTAAAAACCATAAGTGCTAATAACTCCATTCCTTTTTGTGGTTGTATGGGCTGTTTTTTGGAGTACACTAAAACAAACTTGATCTCTCTAGGACATTCAGAAGCCAAGTTATAAGCCCACAAATGTGTAACTGGACTACTTCTTTAGATTGACACCAGATCCGGTGACCTTTGGGACATGGTTTGACACCCTTAGGAAAGTGCTATCATCATGAAACGTTCAGATCACTTACAACTCAATAGATTCTACCTTCCTGTAACGTTTCAGCCTGATTGGACCTTGTTTGCCCACAAATGAACCCAGAATGATGTGAAATTGAACTTCGTGCAACATAATTCTGGGTGCCATTTAAAAACCATAAGTGCTAATGACTCCATTCCTTTTTGTGGTTGTAGGGGCTGTTGATTGGAGTACACTAAAAAAACCTTATCTCTCTAGGACATTCAGAAGCCAAGTTATAAGCCCACAAATGTGTAACTGGACTACTTCTTTAAATTGACACCAGATCTGGTGACCTTTGGGACATGGTTTGACCCCCTTAGGAAAGTGCTATCATCAAGAAACGTTCAGATCACTTACAACTCAATAGATTCTACCTTCCTGTAACGTTTCAGCCTGATTGGACCTTGTTTTCACACAAATGAACCCAGAATGATGTTAAATTGTGCTTCGTGCAACATAATTCTGCGTGCCATTTAAAAACCATAAGTGCTAATGACTCCATTCCTTTTTGTGGTTGTAGGGGCTGTTGATTGGAGTACATTAAAACAAACCTGATCTCTCTAGGACATTCAGAAGCCAAGTTATAAGCCCACAAATGTGTAACTGGACTACTTCTTTAAAGTGACACCAGGCCTGGTGACCTTTGGGACATGGTTTGACCCCCTATAGGAATGTGCGATCATTATGAAACGTTCAGATCACTTACAACTCAATAGATTCTACCTTCTTGTAATGTTTCAGCCTGATTGGGCCTTGTTTTCACACAAATGGACCCAGAATGATGTGAAATTGTGCTTCGTGCAACATAATTCTGGGTGCCATTTAAAAACCATAAGTGCTAATAACTCCATTCCTTTTTGTGGTTGTAGGGGCTGTTGATTAGAGAACACTAAAACAAACCTGATCTCTCTAGGACATTCAGAAGCCAAGTTATAAGCCCACAAAGGTGTAACTGGACTACTTCTTTAAATTGACACCAGATCCGGTGACCTTTTGGACATGGTTTGACCCCTTATAGGAAAGTTTGATCATCATGAAACATTCAGATCACTTACAACTCAATAGATTCTACCTTCGTGTAACGTTTCAGCCTGATTGGACCTTGTTTTCACACAAATGGACCCAGAATGATGTGAAATTGTGCTTCGTGCAACATCATTCTGGGTGCCATTTACAAACCATAAGTGCTAATGACTCCATTCCTTTTTGTGGTTGTAGGGGCTGTTGATTGAAGTACACTAAAACAAACCTGATCTCTCTAGGATATTCAGAAGCCAAGTTATAAGCCCACAAATGTGTAACTGGACTACTTCTTTAAAGTGACACCAGGCCTGGTGACCTTTGGGACATGGTTTGACCCCCTATAGGAATGTGCGATCATCATGAAACGTTCAGATCACTTACAACTCAATAGATTCTACCTTCTTGTAACGTTTCAGCCTGATTGGACCTTGTTTTCACACAAATGGACCCAGAATGATGTGAAATTGTGCTTCGTGCAACATAATTCTGGGTGCCATTTAAAAACCATAAGTGCTAATGGCTCCATTCCTTTTTGTGGTTGTAGGGGCTGTTAATTGGAGTACTCTAAAACAAACCTGACCTCTCTAGGATATTCAGAAGCCAAGTTATAAGCCCACAAAGGTGTAACTGGACTACTTCTTTAAAGTGACACCAAGCCCGGTGACCTTTGGGACATGGTTTGACCCCCTATAGGAATGTGTGATCATCATGAAACGTTCAGATCACTTACAACTCAATAGATTCTACCTTCTTGTAACGTTTCAGCCTGATTGGACCTTGTTTTCACACAAATGGACCCAGAATGATGTGAAATTGTGCTTCGTGCAACATAATTCTGGGTGCCATTTACAAACCATAAGTGCTAATGACTCCATTCCTTTTTGTGGTTGTAGGGGCTGTTGATTGGAGTACACTAAAACAAACCTGATCTCTCTAGGACATTCAGAAGCCAAGTTATAAGCCCACAAATGTGTAACCGGACTACTTTAAATTGACACCAGATCCGGTGACCTTTGGGACATAGTTTCACCCCCTAAAGAAAGTGCTATCATCATGAAACGTTCAGATCACTTACAACTCAATAGATTCTACCTTCCTGTAACGTTTCAGCCTGATTGGACCTTGTTTTCACACAAATGGACCCAGAATGATGTGAAATTGTGCTTCGTGCAACATAATTCTCGGTGCCATTTAAAAACCATCAGTGCTAATGACTCCATTCCTTTTTGGGGTTGTAGGGGCTGATGATTGGAGTACTCTAAAACAAACCTGACCTCTCTAGAAAATTCAGAAGCCAAGTTATAAGGCCACAAATGTGTAACTGGACTACTTATTTAAATTGACATCGGATCCGGTGACCTTTGGGACATGGTTTGACCCCCTTAGGAAAGTGCTATCATCATGAAACGTTCAGATCACTTACAACTCAATAGATTCTACCTTCTTGTAACGTTTCAGCCTGATTGGACCTTGTTTTCACACAAATGGACCCAGAATGATGTGAAATTGTGCTTCGTGCAACATAATTCTGGGTGCTATTTAAAAACCATAAGTGCTAATGACTCCATTCCTTTTTGAGGTTGTAGGGGCTGTTTATTGGAGTACACTAAAACAAACCTGATCTCTCTAGGACATTCAGAAGCCAAGTTATAAGCCCACAAATGTGTAACTGGACTACTTCTTTAAAGTGACACCTGGCCCTTTGACCTTTGGGACATGGTTTTACCCCCGTATAGGAATGTGCGATCATCATGAAACGTTCAGATCACTTACAACTCAATAGATTCTACCTTCTTGTAACGTTTCAGCCTGATTGGACCTTGTTTTCACACAAATGGACCCAGAATGATTTGAAATTGTGCTTCGTGCAACATAATTCGGGGTGCCATTTACAAACCATAAGCGCTAATGACTCCATTCCTTTTTGTGGTTGTAGGGGCTGTTGATTGGAGTACACTAAAACAAACCTGACCTATCTAGGACATTCAGAAGCCAAGTTATAAGCCCACAAATGTGTAACTGGACTACTTCTTTAAAGTGACCCCAGGCACGGTGACCTTTGGGACATGGTTTGACCCCCTATAGGAATGTGCGATCATTATGAAACGTTCAGATCACTTACAACTCAATAGATTCTACCTTCTTGTAATGTTTCAGCCTGATTGGGCCTTGTTTTCACACAAATGGACCCAGAATGATGTGAAATTGTGCTTCGTGCAACATAATTCTGGGTGCCATTTAAAAACCATAAGTGCTAATAACTCCATTCCTTTTTGTGGTTGTAGGGGCTGTTGATTAGAGAACACTAAAACAAACCTGATCTCTCTAGGACATTCAGAAGCCAAGTTATAAGCCCACAAAGGTGTAACTGGACTACTTCTTTAAATTGACACCAGATCCGGTGACCTTTTGGACATGGTTTGACCCCTTATAGGAAAGTTTGATCATCATGAAACATTCAGATCACTTACAACTCAATAGATTCTACCTTCGTGTAACGTTTCAGCCTGATTGGACCTTGTTTTCACACAAATGGACCCAGAATGATGTGAAATTGTGCTTCGTGCAACATCATTCTGGGTGCCATTTACAAACCATAAGTGCTAATGACTCCATTCCTTTTTGTGGTTGTAGGGGCTGTTGATTGAAGTACACTAAAACAAACCTGATCTCTCTAGGATATTCAGAAGCCAAGTTATAAGCCCACAAATGTGTAACTGGACTACTTCTTTAAAGTGACACCAGGCCTGGTGACCTTTGGGACATGGTTTGACCCCCTATAGGAATGTGCGATCATCATGAAACGTTCAGATCACTTACAACTCAATAGATTCTACCTTCTTGTAACGTTTCAGCCTGATTGGACCTTGTTTTCACACAAATGGACCCAGAATGATGTGAAATTGTGCTTCGTGCAACATAATTCTGGGTGCCATTTAAAAACCATAAGTGCTAATGGCTCCATTCCTTTTTGTGGTTGTAGGGGCTGTTAATTGGAGTACTCTAAAACAAACCTGACCTCTCTAGGATATTCAGAAGCCAAGTTATAAGCCCACAAAGGTGTAACTGGACTACTTCTTTAAAGTGACACCAAGCCCGGTGACCTTTGGGACATGGTTTGACCCCCTATAGGAATGTGTGATCATCATGAAACGTTCAGATCACTTACAACTCAATAGATTCTACCTTCTTGTAACGTTTCAGCCTGATTGGACCTTGTTTTCACACAAATGGACCCAGAATGATGTGAAATTGTGCTTCGTGCAACATAATTCTGGGTGCCATTTACAAACCATAAGTGCTAATGACTCCATTCCTTTTTGTGGTTGTAGGGGCTGTTGATTGGAGTACACTAAAACAAACCTGATCTCTCTAGGACATTCAGAAGCCAAGTTATAAGCCCACAAATGTGTAACCGGACTACTTTAAATTGACACCAGATCCGGTGACCTTTGGGACATAGTTTCACCCCCTAAAGAAAGTGCTATCATCATGAAACGTTCAGATCACTTACAACTCAATAGATTCTACCTTCCTGTAACGTTTCAGCCTGATTGGACCTTGTTTTCACACAAATGGACCCAGAATGATGTGAAATTGTGCTTCGTGCAACATAATTCTCGGTGCCATTTAAAAACCATCAGTGCTAATGACTCCATTCCTTTTTGGGGTTGTAGGGGCTGATGATTGGAGTACTCTAAAACAAACCTGACCTCTCTAGAAAATTCAGAAGCCAAGTTATAAGGCCACAAATGTGTAACTGGACTACTTATTTAAATTGACATCGGATCCGGTGACCTTTGGGACATGGTTTGACCCCCTTAGGAAAGTGCTATCATCATGAAACGTTCAGATCACTTACAACTCAATAGATTCTACCTTCTTGTAACGTTTCAGCCTGATTGGACCTTGTTTTCACACAAATGGACCCAGAATGATGTGAAATTGTGCTTCGTGCAACATAATTCTGGGTGCTATTTAAAAACCATAAGTGCTAATGACTCCATTCCTTTTTGAGGTTGTAGGGGCTGTTTATTGGAGTACACTAAAACAAACCTGATCTCTCTAGGACATTCAGAAGCCAAGTTATAAGCCCACAAATGTGTAACTGGACTACTTCTTTAAAGTGACACCTGGCCCTTTGACCTTTGGGACATGGTTTTACCCCCGTATAGGAATGTGCGATCATCATGAAACGTTCAGATCACTTACAACTCAATAGATTCTACCTTCTTGTAACGTTTCAGCCTGATTGGACCTTGTTTTCACACAAATGGACCCAGAATGATTTGAAATTGTGCTTCGTGCAACATAATTCGGGGTGCCATTTACAAACCATAAGCGCTAATGACTCCATTCCTTTTTGTGGTTGTAGGGGCTGTTGATTGGAGTACACTAAAACAAACCTGACCTATCTAGGACATTCAGAAGCCAAGTTATAAGCCCACAAATGTGTAACTGGACTACTTCTTTAAAGTGACCCCAGGCACGGTGACCTTTGGGACATGGTTTGACCCCCTATAGGAATGTGCGATCATCATGAAACGTTCAGATCACTTACAACTCAATAGATTCTACCTTCTTGTAACGTTTCAGCCTGATTGGACCTTGTTTTCACACAAATGGACCCAGAATGATGTGAAATTGTGCTTTGTGCAACATAATTCTGGGTGCCATTTAAAAACCATAAGTGCTAATGACTCCATTCCTTTTTGTGGTTGTATGGGCTGTTTTTTGGAGTACACTAAAACAAACTTGATCTCTCTAGGACATTCAGAAGCCAAGTTATAAGCCCACAAATGTGTAACTGGACTACTTCTTTAGATTGACACCAGATCCGGTGACCTTTGGGACATGGTTTGACACCCTTAGGAAAGTGCTATCATCATGAAACGTTCAGATCACTTACAACTCAATAGATTCTACCTTCCTGTAACGTTTCAGCCTGATTGGACCTTGTTTTCACACAAATGAACCCAGAATGATGTGAAATTGAACTTCGTGCAACATAACTCTGGGTGCCATTTAAAAACCATAAGTGCTAGAGACTCCATTCCTTTTTGTGGTTGTAGGGGCTGTTGATTGGAGTACACTAAAAAAACCTTATCTCTCTAGGACATTCAGAAGCCAAGTTATAAGCCCACAAATGTGTAACTGGACTACTTCTTTAAATTGACACCAGATCTGGTGACCTTTGGGACATGGTTTGACCCCCTTAGGAAAGTGCTATCATCAAGAAACGTTCAGATCACTAACAACTCAATAGATTCTACCTTCCTGTAACGTTTCAGCCTGATTGGACCTTGTTTTCACACAAATGAACCCAGAATGATGTGAAATTGTGCTTCGTGCAACATAATTCTGCGTGCCATTTAAAAACCATAAGTGCTAATGACTCCATTCCTTTTTGTGGTTGTAGGGGCTGTTGATTGGAGTACATTAAAACAAACCTGATCTCTCTAGGACATTCAGAAGCCAAGTTATAAGCCCACAAATGTGTAACTGAACTACTTCTTTAAAGTGACACCAGGCCTGGTGACCTTTGGGACATGGTTTGACCCCCTATAGGAATGTGCGATCATTATGAAACGTTCAGATCACTTACAACTCAATAGATTCTACCTTCTTGTAATGTTTCAGCCTGATTGGGCCTTGTTTTCACACAAATGGACCCAGAATGATGTGAAATTGTGCTTCGTGCAACATAATTCTGGGTGCCATTTAAAAACCATAAGTGCTAATAACTCCATTCCTTTTTGTGGTTGTAGGGGCTGTTGATTAGAGTACACTAAAACAAACCTGATCTCTCTAGGACATTCAGAAGCCAAGTTATAAGCCCACAAAGGTGTAACTGGACTACTTCTTTAAATTGACACCAGATCCGGTGACCTTTGGGACATGGTTTGACCCCTTATAGGAAAGTTTGATCATCATGAAACATTCAGATCACTTACAACTCAATAGATTCTACCTTCGTGTAACGTTTCAGCCTGATTGGACCTTGTTTTCACACAAATGGACCCAGAATGATGTGAAATTGTGCTTCGTGCAACATCATTCTGGGTGCCATTTACAAACCATAAGTGCTAATGACTCCATTCCTTTTTGTGGTTGTAGGGGCTGTTGATTGAAGTACACTAAAACAAACCTGATCTCTCTAGGACATTCAGAAGCCAAGTTATAAGCCCACAAATGTGTAACTGGACTACTTCTTTAAAGTGACACCAGGCCTGGTGACCTTTGGGACATGGTTTCACCCCCTATAGGAATGTGCGATCATCATGAAACGTTCAGATCACTTACAACTCAATAGATTCTACCTTCTTGTAACGTTTCAGCCTGATTGGACCTTGTTTTCACACAAATGGACCCAGAATGATGTGAAATTGTGCTTCGTGCAACATAATTCTGGGTGCCATTTAAAAACCATAAGTGCTAATGGCTCCATTCCTTTTTGTGGTTGTAGGGGCTGTTAATTGGAGTACTCTAAAACAAACCTGACCTCTCTAGGATATTCAGAAGCCAAGTTATAAGCCCACAAAGGTGTAACTGGACTACTTCTTTAAAGTGACACCAAGCCCGGTGACCTTTGGGACATGGTTTGACCCCCTATAGGAATGTGTGATCATCATGAAACGTTCAGATCACTTACAACTCAATAGATTCTACCTTCTTGTAACGTTTCAGCCTGATTGGACCTTGTTTTCACACAAATGGACCCAGAATGATGTGAAATTGTGCTTCGTGCAACATAATTCTGGGTGCCATTTACAAACCATAAGTGCTAATGACTCCATTCCTTTTTGTGGTTGTAGGGGCTGTTGATTGGAGTACACTAAAACAAACCTGATATCTCTAGGACATTCAGAAGCCAAGTTATAAGCCCACAAATGTGTAACTGGACTACTTCTTTAAATTGACACCAGATCCGGTGACGTTTGGGACATGGTTTGACCCACTTAGGAATGTGCGATCATCATGAAACGTTCATATCACTTACAACTCAATAGATTCTACCTTCCTGTAACGTTTCAGCCTGATTGGACCTTGTTTTCACACAAATGGACCCAGAATGATGTGAAATTGTGCTTCGTGCAACATAATTCTGGGTGCCATTTACAAACCATAAGTGCTAATGACTCCATTCCTTTTTGTGGTTGTAGGGGCTGTTGATTGGAGTACACTAAAACAAACCTGATCTCTCTAGGACATTCAGAAGCCAAGTTATAAGCCCACAAAGGTGTAACTGGACTACTTCTTTAAAGTGACACCAAGCCCGGTTTCCTTTGGGACATGGTTTGACCCCCTATAGGAATGTGTGATCATCATGAAACGTTCAGATCACTTACAACTCAATAGATTCTACCTTCTTGTAACGTTTCAGCCTGATTGGACCTTGTTTTCACACAAATGGACCCAGAATGATGTGAAATTGTGCTTCGTGCAACATTATTCTAGGTGCCATTTACAAACCATAAGTGCTAATGACTCCATTCCTTTTTGTGGTTGTATGGGCTGTTGATTGGAGTGCACTAAAACAAACTTGATCTCTCTAGGACATTCAGAAGCCAAGTTATAAGCCCACAAATTTGTAACTGGACTACTTTAAATTGACACCAGATCCGGTGACCTTTGGGACATAGTTTGACCCCCTTAGGAAAGTGCTATCATCATGAAACGTTCAGATCACTTACAACTCAATAGATACTACCTTCCTGTAACGTTTCAGCCTGATTGGACCTTGTTTTCACACAAATGGACCCAGAATGATGTGAAATTGTGCTTCGTGCAACATAATTCTCGGTGCCATTTAAAAACCATAAGTGCTAATGACTCCATTCCTTTTTGAGGTTGTAGGGGCTGATGATTGGAGTACTCTAAAACAAACCTGACCTCTCTAGAACATTCAGAAGCCAAGTTATAAGCCCACAAATGTGTAACTGGACTACTTCTTTAAAGTGACACCTGGCCCTTTGACCTTTGGGACATGGTTTTACCCCCGTATAGGAATGTGCGATCATCATGAAACATTCAGATCACTTACAACTCAATAGATTCTACCTTCTTGTAACGTTTCAGCCTGATTGGACCTTGTTTTCACACAAATGGACCCAGAATGATGTGAAATTGTGCTTCGTGCAACATAATTCGGGGTGCCATTTACAAACCATAAGTGCTAATGACTCCATTCCTTTTTGTGGTTGTAGGGGCTGTTGATTGGAGTACACTAAATCAAACCTGACCTATCTAGGACATTCAGAAGCCAAGTTATAAGCCCACAAATGTGTAACTGGACTACTTCTTTAAAGTGACACCAGGCCCGGTGACCTTTGGGACATGGTTTGACCCCCTATAGGAATGTGCGATCATCATGAAACGTTCAGATCACTTACAACTCAATAGATTCTACCTTCTTGTAACGTTTCAGCCTGATTGGACCTTGTTTTCACACAAATGGACCCAGAATGATGTGAAATTGCGCTTCCTGCAACATAATTCTGGGTGCCATTTAAAAACCATAAGTGCTAATGACTCCATTCCTTTTTGTGGTTGTATGGGCTGTTTTTTGGAGTACACTAAAACAAACTTGATCTCTCTAGGACATTCAGAAGCCAAGTTATAAGCCCACAAATGTGTAACTGGACTACTTCTTTAGATTGACACCAGATCCGGTGACCTTTGGGACATGGTTTGACCCCCTTAGGAAAGTGCTATCATCATGAAACATTCAGATCACTTACAACTCAATAGATTCTACCTTCCTGTAACGTTTCAGCCTGATTGGACCTTGTTTTCACACAAATGAACCCAGAATGATGTGAAATTGTGCTTCGTGCAACATAATTCTGGGTGCCATTTAAAAACCATAAGTGCTAATGACTCCATTCCTTTTTGTGGTTGTAGGGGCTGTTGATTGGAGTACACTAAAACAAACCTTATCTCTCTAGGACATTCAGAAGCCAAGTTATAAGCCCACAAATGTGTAACTGGACTACTTCTTTAAATTGACACCAGATCTGGTGACCTTTGGGACATGGTTTGACCCCCTTAGGAAAGTGCTATCATCAAGAAACGTTCAGATCACTTACAACTCAATAGATTCTACCTTCCTGTAACGTTTCAGCCTGATTGGACCTTGTTTTCACACAAATGAACCCAGAATGATGTGAAATTGTGCTTCGTGCAACATAATTCTGCGTGCCATTTAAAAACCATAAGTGCTAATGACTCCATTCCTTTTTGTGGTTGTAGGGGCTGTTGATTGGAGTACACTAAAACAAACCTGATCTCTCTAGGACATTCAGAAGCCAAGTTATAAGCCCACAAATTTGTAAATGGACTACTTCTTTAAAGTGACACCAGGCCTGGTGACCTTTGGAACATGGTTTGACCCCCTATAGGAATGTGTGATCATTATGAAACGTTCAGATCACTTACAACTCAATAGATTCTACCTTCTTGTAATGTTTCAGCCTGATTGGACCTTGTTTTCACACAAATGGACCCAGAATGATGTGAAATTGTGCTTCGTGCAACATAATTCTGGGTGCCATTTAAAAACCATAAGTGCTAATAACTCCATTCCTTTTTGTGGTTGTAGGGGCTGTTGATTAGAGTACACTAAAACAAACCTGATCTCTCTAGGACATTCAGAAGCCAAGTTATAAGCCCACAAAGGTGTAACTGGACTACTTCTTTGAAGTGTCACCAGGCCTGGTGACCTTTGGGACATGGTTTTACCCCCTATAGGAATGTGCGATCATCATGAAACGTTCAGATCACTTACAACTCAATAGATTCTACCTTCTTGTAACGTTTCAGCCTGATTGGACCTTGTTTTCACACAAATGGACCCAGAATGATGTGAAATTGTGCTTCGTGCAACATAATTCTGGGTGCCATTTAAAAACCATAAGTGCTAATGGCTCCATTCCTTTTTGTGGTTGTAGGGGCTGTTAATTGGAGTACTCTAAAACAAACCTGACCTCTCTAGGATATTCAGAAGCCAAGTTATAAGCCCACAAAGGTGTAACTGGACTACTTCTTTAAAGTGACACCAAGCCCGGTGACCTTTGGGACATGGTTTGAACCCCTATAGGAATGTGTGATCATCATGAAACGTTCAGATCACTTACAACTCAATAGATTCTACCTTCTTGTAACGTTTCAGCCTGATTGGACCTTGTTTTCACACAAATGGACCCAGAATGATGTGAAATTGTGCTTCGTGCAACATAATTCTGGGTGCCATTTAAAAACCATAAGTGCTAATGACTCCATTCCTTTTTGTGGTTGTAGGGGCTGTTGATTGGAGTACACTAAAACAAACCTGATCTCTCTAGGACATTCAGAAGCCAAGTTATAAGCCCACAAATGTGTAACTAGACTACTTCTTTAAAGTGACACCAGGCCTGGTGACCATTGGGACATTGTTTGACCCCCTATAGGAATGTGCGATCATCATGAAACGTTCAGATCACTTACAACTCAATAGATTCTACATTCTTGCAACGTTTCAGCCTGATTGGACCTTGTTTTCACACAAATGGACCCAGAATGATGTGAAATTGTGCATCGTGCAACATAATTCTGGGTGCCATTTACAAACCATAAGTGCTAATGACTCCAGTCCTTTTTGTGGTTGTAGGGACTGTTGATTGGAGTACATTAAAACAAACCCGATCTCTCTAGGACATTCTGAAGCCAAGTTATAAGCCCACAAAGGTGTAACTGGACTACTTATTTAAAGTGACACCAGGCCCGGTGACCTTTGGGACATGGTTTGACCCCCTATAGGAATGTGCGATCATCATGAAACGTTCAGATCACTTACAACTCAATAGATTCTACCTTCTTGTAACGTTTCAGCCTGATTGGACCTTGTTTTCACACAAATGAACCCAGAATGATGTGAAATTGTGCTTCGTGCAACATAATTCTGCGTGCCATTTAAAAACCATAAGTGATAATGACTCCATTCCTTTTTGTCGTTGTAGGGGCTGTTGATTGGAGTACACTAAAACAAACCTGATCTCTCTAGGACATTCAGAAGCCAAGTTATAAGCCCACAAATGTGTAACTGGACTACTTCTTTAAAGTGACACCAGGCCTGGTGACCTTTGGGACATGGTTTGACCCCCTATAGGAATGTGGGATCATAATGAAACTTTCAGATCACTTACAACTCAATAGATTCTACCTTCTCGTAATGTTTCAGCCTGATTGGACCTTGTTTTCACACAAATGAACCCAGAATGATGTGAAATTGTGCTTCGTGCAACATAATTCTGGGTGCCATTTAAAAACCATAAGTGCTAATGACTCCATTCCTTTTTGTGGTTGTAGGGGCTGTTGATTGGAGTACACTAAAACAAACCTGATCTCTCTAGGCCATTCAGAAGCCAAGTTATAAGCCCACAAATGTGTAACTGGACTACTTCTTTAAATTGACACCAGATCTGGTGACCTTTGGGACATGGTTTGACCCCCTTAGGAAAGTGCTATCATCAAGAAACGTTCAGATCACTTACAACTCAATAGATTCTACCTTCCTGTAACGTTTCAGCCTGATTGGACCTTGTTTTCACACAAATGGACCCAGAATGATGTGAAATTGTGCTTCGTGCAACATAATTCTGGGTGCCATTTAAAAACCATAAGCGCTAATGACTCCATTCCTTTTTGTGGTTATATGGGCTGTTTTTTGGAGTACACTAAAACAAACTTGATCTCTCTAGGACATTCAGAAGCCAAGTTATAAGCCCACAAATGTGTAACTGGACTACTTCTTTAGATTGACACCAGATCCGGTGACCTTTGGGACATGGTTTGACACCCTTAGGAAAGTGCTATCATCATAAAACGTTCAGATCACTTACAACTCAATAGATTCTACCTTCCTCTAACGTTTCAGCCTGAATGGACCTTGTTTTCACACAAATGAACCCAGAATGATGTGAAATTGAACTTCGTGCAACATAATTCTGGGTGCCATTTAAAAACCATAAGTGCTAATGACTCCATTCCTTTTTGTGGTTGTAGGGGCTGTTGATTGGAGTACACTAAAACAAACCTTATCTCTCTAGGACATTCAGAAGCCAAGTTATAAGCCCACAAATGTGTAACTGGACTACTTCTTTAAATTGACACCAGATCTGGTGACCTTTGGGACATGGTTTGACCCCCTTAGGAAAATGCTATCATCAAGAAACGTTCAGATCACTTACAACTCAATAGATTCTACCTTCCTGTAACGTTTCAGCCTGATTGGACCTTGTTTTCACACAAATGAACCCAGAATGATGTGAAATTGTGCTTCGTGCAACATAATTCTGCGTGCCATTTAAAAACCATAAGTGCTAATGACTCCATTCCTTTTTGTGGTTGTAGGGGCTGTTGATTGGAGTACACTAAAACAAACCTGATCTCTCTAGGACATTCAGAAGCCAAGTTATAAGCCCACAAATGTGTAACTGGACTACTTCTTTAAAGTGACACCAGGCCTGGTGACCTTTGGGACATGGTTTGACCCCCTATAGGAATGTGCGATCATTATGAAACGTTCAGATCACTTACAACTCAATAGATTCTACCTTCTTGTAATGTTTCAGCCTTATTGGGCCTTGTTTTCACACAAATGGACCCAGAATGATGTGAAATTGTGCTTCGTGCAACATAATTCTGGGTGCCATTTAAAAACCATAAGTGCTAATAACTCCATTCCTTTTTGTGGTTGTAGGGGCTGTTGATTAGAGTACACTAAAACAAACCTGATCTCTCTAGGACATTCAGAAGCCAAGTTATAAGCCCACAAAGGTGTAACTGGACTACTTCTTTAAATTGACACCAGATCCGGTGACCTTTGGGACATGGTTTGACCCCTTATAGGAAAGTTTGATCATCATGAAACATTCAGATCACTTACAACTCAATAGATTCTACCTTCGTGTAACGTTTCAGCCTGATTGGACCTTGTTTTCACACAAATGGACCCAGAATGATGTGAAATTGTGCTTCGTGCAACATCATTCTGGGTGCCATTTACAAACCATAAGTGCTAATGACTCCATTCCTTTTTGTGGTTGTAGGGGCTGTTGATTGAAGTACACTAAAACAAACCTGATCTCTCTAGGACATTCAGAAGCCAAGTTATAAGCCCACAAATGTGTAACTGGACTACTTCTTTAAAGTGACACCAGGCCTGGTGACCTTTGGGACATGGTTTTACCCCCTATAGGAATGTGCGATCATCATGAAACGTTCAGATCACTTACAACTCAATAGATTCTACCTTCTTGTAACGTTTCAGCCTGATTGGACCTTGTTTTCACACAAATGGACCCAGAATGATGTGAAATTGTGCTTCGTGCAACATAATTCTGGGTGCCATTTAAAAACCATAAGTGCTAATGGCTCCATTCCTTTTTGTGGTTGTAGGGGCTGTTAATTGGAGTACTCTAAAACAAACCTGACCTCTCTAGGATATTCAGAAGCCAAGTTATAAGCCCACAAAGGTGTAACTGGACTACTTCTTTAAAGTTACACCAAGCCCGGTGACCTTTGGGACATGGTTTGACCCCCTATAGGAATGTGTGATCATCATGAAACGTTCAGATCACTTACAACTCAATAGATTCTACCTTCTTGTAACGTTTCAGCCTGATTGGACCTTGTTTTCACACAAATGGACCCAGAATGATGTGAAATTGTGCTTCGTGCAACATAATTCTGGGTGCCATTTACAAACCATAAGTGCTAATGACTCCATTCCTTTTTGTGGTTGTAGGGGCTGTTGATTGGAGTACACTAAAACAAACCTGATCTCTCTAGGACATTCAGAAGCCAAGTTATAAGCCCACAAATGTGTAACTGGACTACTTCTTTAAATTGACACCAGATCCTGTGACGTTTGGGACATGGTTTGACCCACTTAGGAATGTGCGATCATCATGAAACGTTCATATCACTTACAACTCAATAGATTCTACCTTCCTGTAAGGTTTCAGCCTGATTGGACCTTGTTTTCACACAAATGGACCCAGAATGATGTAAAATTGTGCTTCGTGCAACATAATTCTGGGTGCCATTTACAAACCATAAGTGCTAATGACTCCATTCCTTTTTGTGGTTGTAGGGGCTGTTGATTGGAGTACACTAAAACAAACCTGATCTCTCTAGGACATTCAGAAGCCAAGTTATAAGCCCACAAAGGTGTAACTGGGCTACTTCTTTAAAGTGACACCAAGCCCGGTTTCCTTTGGGACATGGTTTGACCCCCTATAGGAATGTGTGATCATCATGAAACGTTCAGATCACTTACAACTCAATAGATTCTACCTTCTTGTAACGTTTCAGCCTGATTGGACCTTGTTTTCACACAAATGGACCCAGAATGATGTGAAATTGTGCTTCGTGCAACATTATTCTAGGTGCCATTTACAAACCATAAGTGCTAATGACTCCATTCCTTTTTGCGGTTGTATGGGCTGTTGATTGGAGTGCACTAAAACAAACTTGATCTCTCTAGGACATTCAGAAGCCAAGTTATAAGCCCACAAATGTGTAACTGGACTACTTTAAATTGACACCAGATCCGGTGACCTTTGGGACATAGTTTGACCCCCTTAGGAAAGTGCTATCATCATGAAACGTTCAGATCACTTACAACTCAATAGATACTACCTTCCTGTAACGTTTCAGCCTGATTGGACCTTGTTTTCACACAAATGGACCCAGAATGATGTGAAATTGTGCTTCGTGCAACATAATTCGGGGTGCCATTTACAAACCATAAGTGCTAATGACTCCATTCCTTTTTGTGGTTGTAGGGGCTGTTGATTGGAGTACACTAAAACAAACCTGACCTATCTAGGACATTCAGAATTCAAGTTATAAGCCCACAAATGTGTAACTGGACTACTTCTTTAAAGTGACACCAGGCCCGGTGACCTTTGGGACATGGTTTGACCCCCTATAGGAATGTGCGATCATCATGAAACGTTCAGATCACTTACAACTCAATAGATTCTACCTTCTTGTAACGTTTCAGCCTGATTGGACCTTGTTTTCACACAAATGGACCCAGAATGATGTGAAATTGCGCTTCGTGCAACATAATTCTGGGTGCCATTTAAAAACCATAAGTGCTAATGACTCCATTCCTTTTTTTGGTTGTATGGGCTGTTTTTTGGAGTACACTAAAACAAACTTGATCTCTCTAGGACATTCAGAAGCCAAGTTATAAGCCCACAAATGTGTAACTGGACTACTTCTTTAGATTGACACCAGATCCGGTGACCTTTGGGACATGGTTTGACCCCCTTAGGAAAGTGCTATCATCATGAAACATTCAGATCACTTACAACTCAATAGATTCTACCTTCCTGTAACGTTTCAGCCTGATTGGACCTTGTTTTCACACAAATGAACCCAGAATGATGTGAAATTGTGCTTCGTGCAACATAATTCTGGGTGCCATTTAAAAACCATAAGTGCTAATGACTCCATTCCTTTTTGTGGTTGTAGGGGCTGTTGATTAGAGTACACTAAAACAAACCTTATCTCTCTAGGACATTCAGAAGCCAAGTTATAAGCCCACAAATGTGTAACTGGACTACTTCTTTAAATTGACACCAGATCTGGTGACCTTTGGGACATGGTTTGACCCCCTTAGGAAAGTGCTATCATCAAGAAACGTTCAGATCACTTACAACTCAATAGATTCTACCTTCCTGTAACGTTTCAGCCTGATTGGACCTTGTTTTCACACAAATGAACCCAGAATGATGTGAAATTGTGCTTCGTGCAACATAATTCTGCGTGCCATTTAAAAACCATAAGTGCTAATGACTCCATTCCTTTTTGTGGTTGTAGGGGCTGTTGATTGGAGTACACTAAAACAAACCTGATCTCTCTAGGACATTAAGAAGCCAAGTTATAAGCCCACAAATTTGTAACTGGACTACTTCTTTAAAGTGACACCAGGACTGGTGACCTTTGGGACATGGTTTGACCCCCTATAGGAATGTGTGATCATTATGAAACGTTCAGATCACTTACAACTCAATAGATTCTACCTTCTTGTAATGTTTCAGCCTGATTGGACCTTGTTTTCACACAAATGGACCCAGAATGATGTGAAATTGTGCTTCGTGCAACATAATTCTGGGTGCCATTTAAAAACCATAAGTGCTAATAACTCCATTCCTTTTTGTGGTTGTAGGGGCTGTTGATTAGAGTACACTAAAACAAACCTGATCTCTCTAGGACATTCAGAAGCCAAGTTATAAGCCCACAAAGGTGTAACTGGACTACTTCTTTAAATTGACACCAGATCCGGTGACCTTTGGGACATGGTTTGACCCCTTATAGGAAAGTGTGATCATCATGAAACATTCAGATCACTTACAACTCAATAGATTCTACCTTCGTGTAACGTTTCAGCCTGATTGGACCTTGTTTTCACACAAATGGACCCAGAATGATGTGAAATTGTGCTTAGTGCAACATCATTCTGGGTGCCATTTACAAACCATAAGTGCTAATGACTCCATTCCTTTTTGTGGTTGTAGGGGCTGTTGATTGAAGTACACTAAAACAAACCTGATCTCTCTAGGACATTCAGAAGCCAAGTTATAAGCCCACAAATGTGGTACTGGACTACTTCTTTAAAGTGACACCAGGCCTGGTGACCTTTGGGACATGGTTTTACCCCCTATAGGAATGTGCGATCATCATGAAACGTTCAGATCACTTACAACTCAATAGATTCTACCTTCTTGTAACGTTTCAGCCTGATTGGACCTTGTTTTCACACAAATGGACCCAGAATGATGTGAAATTGTGCTTCGTGCAACATAATTCTGGGTGCCATTTAAAAACCATAAGTGCTAATGGCTCCATTCCTTTTTGTGGTTGTAGGGGCTGTTAATTGGAGTACTCTAAAACAAACCTGACCTCTCTAGGATATTCAGACGCCAAGTTATAAGCCCACAAAGGTGTAACTGGACTACTTCTTTAAAGTGACACCAAGCCCGGTGACCTTTGGGACATGGTTTGAACCCCTATAGGAATGTGTGATCATCATGAAACGTTCAGATCACTTACAACTCAATAGATTCTACCTTCTTGTAACGTTTCAGCCTGATTGGACCTTGTTTTCACACAAATGGACCCAGAATGATGTGAAATTGTGCTTCGTGCAACATAATTCTGGGTGCCATTTAAAAACCATAAGTGCTAATGACTCCATTCCTTTTTGTGGTTGTAGGGGCTGTTGATTGGAGTACACTAAAACAAACCTGATCTCTCTAGGACATTCAGAAGCCAAGTTATAAGCCCACAAATGTGTAACTAGACTACTTCTTTAAAGTGACACCAGGCCTGGTGACCATTGGGACATTGTTTGACCCCCTATAGGAATGTGCGATCATCATGAAACGTTCAGATCACTTACAACTCAATAGATTCTACATTCTTGCAACGTTTCAGCCTGATTGGACCTTGTTTTCACACAAATGGGCCCAGAATGATGTGAAATTGTGCTTCGTGCAACATAATTCTGGGTGCCATTTACAAACCATAAGTGCTAATGACTCCAGTCCTTTTTGTGGTTGTAGGGACTGTTGATTGGAGTACATTAAAACAAACCCGATCTCTCTAGGACATTCTGAAGCCAAGTTATAAGCCCACAAAGGTGTAACTGGACTACTTATTTAAAGTGACAGCAGGCCCGGTGACCTTTGGGACATGGTTTGACCCCCTATAGGAATGTGCGATCATCATGAAACGTTCAGATCACTTACAACTCAATAGATTCTACCTTCTTGTAACGTTTCAGCCTGATTGGACCTTGTTTTCACACAAATGAACCCAGAATGATGTGAAATTGTGCTTCGTGCAACATAATTCTGGGTGCCATTTAAAAACCATAAGTGCTAATGACTCCATTCCTTTTTGTGGTTGTAGGGGCTGTTGATTGGAGTACACTAAAACAATCCTGATCTCTCTAGGACATTCAGAAGCCAAGTTATAAGCCCACAAAGGTGTAACTGGACTACTTCTTTAAAGTGACACCAGATCCGGTGACCTTTGGGACATGGTTTGACCCCCTTAGGAAAGTGCTATCATCAAGAAACGTTCAGATCCCTTACAACTCAATAGATTCTACCTTCCTGTAACGTTTCAGCCTGATTGGACCTTGTTTTCACACAAATGAACCCAGTATGATGTGAAATTGTGCTTCGTGCAACATAATTCTGCGTGCCATTTAAAAACCATAAGTGATAATGACTCCATTCCTTTTTGTCGTTGTAGGGGCTGTTGATTGGAGTACACTAAAACAAACCTGATCTCTCTAGGACATTCAGAAGCCAAGTTATAAGCCCACAAATGTGTAACTGGACTACTTCTTTAAAGTGACACCAGGCCTGGTGACCTTTGGGACATGGTTTGACCCCCTATAGGAATGTGGGATCATAATGAAACTTTCAGATCACTTACAACTCAATAGATTCTACCTTCTCGTAATGTTTCAGCCTGATTGGACCTTGTTTTCACACAAATGGACCCAGAATGATGTGAAATTGTGCTTCGTGCAACATAATTCTGGGTGCCATTTAAAAACCATAAGTGCTAATGACTCCATTCCTTTTTGTGGTTGTAGGGGCTGTTGATTGAAGTACACTAAAACAAACCTGATCTCTCTAGGACATTCAGAAGCCAAGTTATAAGCCCACAAAGGTGTAACTGGACTACTTCTTTAAATTGACACCAGATCCGGTGACCTTTGGGACATGGTTTGACCCCTTATAGGAAAGTGTGATCATCATGAAACATTCAGATCACTTACAACTCAATAGATTCTACCTTCGTGTAACGTTTCAGCCTGATTGGACCTTGTTTTCACACAAATGGACCCAGAATGATGTGAAATTGTGCTTCGTGCAACATCATTCTGGGTGCCATTTACAAACCATAAGTGCTAAAGACTCCATTCCTTTTTGTGGTTGTAGGGGCTGTTGATTGAAGTACACTAAAACAAACCTGATCTCTCTAGGACATTCAGAAGCCAAGTTATAAGCCCACAAATGTGTAACTGGACTACTTCTTTAAAGTGACACCAGGCCTGGTGACCTTTGGGACATGGTTTTACCCCCTATAGGAATGTGCGATCATCATGAAACGTTCAGATCACTTACAACTCAATAGATTCTACCTTCTTGTAACGTTTCAGCCTGATTGGACCTTGTTTTCACACAAATGGACCCAGAATGATGTGAAATTGTGCTTCGTGCAACATAATTCTGGGTGCCATTTAAAAACCATAAGTGCTAATGGCTCCATTCCTTTTTGTGGTTGTAGGGGCTGTTGATTGGAGTACACTAAAACAAACCTGATCTCTCTAGGACATTCAGAAGCCAAGTTATAAGCCCACAAATGTGTAACTAGACTACTTCTTTAAAGTGACACCAGGCCTGGTGACCTTTGGGACATTGTTTGACCCCCTATAGGAATGTGCGATCATCATGAAACGTTCAGATCACTTACAACTCAATAGATTCTACATTCTTGCAACGTTTCAGCCTGATTGGACCTTGTTTTCACACAAATGGACCCAGAATGATGTGAAATTGTGCTTCGTGCAACATAATTCTGGGTGCCATTTACAAACCATAAGTGCTAATGACTCCATTCCTTTTTGTGGTTGTAGGGACTGTTGATTGGAGTACATTAAAACAAACCCGATCTCTCTAGGACATTCTGAAGCCAAGTTATAAGCCCACAAAGGTGTAACTGGACTACTTATTTAAAGTGACACCAGGCCCGGTGACCTTTGGGACATGGTTTGACCCCCTATAGGAATGTGCGATCATCATGAAACGTTCAGATCACTTACAACTCAAATAGATTCTACCTTGTTGTAACGTTTCAGCCTGATTGGACCTTGTTTTCACACAAATGAACCCAGAATGATGTGAAATTGTGCTTCGTGCAACATAATTCTGGGTGCCATTTAAAAACCATAAGTGCTAATGACTCCATTCCTTTTTGTGGTTGTAGGGGCTGTTGATTGGAGTACACTAAAACAATCTTGATCTCTCTAGGACATTCAGAAGCCAAGTTATAAGCCCACAAAGGTGTAACTGGACTACTTCTTTAAAGTGACACCAGATCCGGTGACCTTTGGGACATGGTTTGACCCCCTTAGGAAAGTGCTATCATCAAGAAACGTTCAGATCACTTACAACTCAATAGATTCTACCTTCCTGTAACGTTTCAGCCTGATTGGACCTTGTTTTCACACAAATGAACCCAGAATGATGTGAAATTGTGCTTCGTGCAACATAATTCTGCGTGCCATTTAAAAACCATAAGTGATAATGACTCCATTCCTTTTTGTCGTTGTAGGGGCTGTTGATTGGAGTACACTAAAACAAACCTGATCTCTCTAGGACATTCAGAAGCCAAGTTATAAGCCCACAAATGTGTAACTGGACTACTTCTTTAAAGTGACACCAGGCCTGGTGACCTTTGGGACATGGTTTGACCCCCTATAGGAATGTGGGATCATAATGAAACTTTCAGATCACTTACAACTCAATAGATTCTACATTCTCGTAATGTTTCAGCCTGATTGGACCTTGTTTTCACACAAATGGACCCAGAATGATGTGAAATTGTGCTTCGTGCAACATAATTCTGGGTGCCATTTAAAAACCATAAGTGCTAATAACTCCATTCCTTTTTGTGGTTGTAGGGGCTGTTGATTGGAGTACAATAAAACAAACCTGATCTCTCTAGGACATTCAGAAGCCAAGTTATAAGCCCACAAAGGTGTAACTGGACTACTTATTTAAAGCGACACCTGGCCCGGTGACCTTTGGGACATGGTTTTACCCCCTATATGAATGTGCGATCATCATGAAACGTTCAGATCACTTACAACTCAGTAGATTCTACCTTCTTGTAACGTTTCATCCTGATTGGACCTTGTTTTCACACAAATGGACCCAGAATGATGTGAAATTGTGCTTCGTGCAACATAATTCTGGGTGCCATTTAAAAACCATAAGTGCTAATGACTCCATTCCTTTTTGTGGTAGTGGGGGCTGTTAATTGGAGTACTCTAAAACAAACCTGACCTCTCTAGGATATTCAGAAGCCAAGTTATAAGCCCACAAAGGTGTAACTGGTCTACTTCTTTAAATTGACACCAGATCCGGTGACATTTGGGACATGGTTTGACCCCCTTAGGAAAGTGCTATCATCATGAAACATTCAGATCACTTACAACTCAATAGATTCTACCTTCCTGTAACGTTTCTGCCTGATTGGACCTTGTTTTCACACAAATGAACCCAGAATGATGTGAAATTGTGCTTCGTGCAACATAATTCTGGGTGCCATTTAAAAACCATAAGTGCTAATGACTCCATTCCTTTTTGTGGTTGTAGGGGCTGTTGATTAGAGTACACTAAAACAATCCTGATCTCTCTAGGACATTCAGAAGCCAAGTTATAAGCCCACAAAGGTGTAACTGGACTACTTTAAATTGACACCAGATCCGGTGACCTTTGGGACATGGTTTGACCCCCTTAGGAAAGTGCTATCATCATGAAACGTTCAGATCACTTACAACTCAATAGATTCTACCTTCCTGTAACGTTTCAGCCTGATTGGACCTTGTTTTCACACAAATGAACCCAGAATGATGTGAAATTGTGCTTCGTGCAACATAATTCTGGGTGCCATTTAAAAACCATAAGTGCTAATGACTCCATTCCTTTTTGTGGTTGTAGGGGCTGTTGATTGGAGTACACTAAAACAAACCTGATCTCTCTAGGACATGCAGAAGCCAAGTTATAAGCCTGCAAATGTGTAACTGGACTACTTATTTAAATTGACACCAGATACGGTGACCTTTGGGACATGGTTTGACCCCTTATAGGAAAGTGTGATCATCATGAAACATTCAGATCACTTACAACTCAATAGATTCTACCTTCTTGTAACGTTTCAGCCTGATTGGACCTTGTTTTCACACAAATGGACCAAGAATGATGTGAAATTGTGCTTCGTGCAACATCATTCTGGGTGCCATTTACAAACCATAAGTGCTAATGACTCCATTCCTTTTTGTGGTTGTAGGGGCTGTTGATTGAAGTACACTAAAATAAACCTGATCTCTCTAGGACATTCAGAAGCCAAGTTATAAGCCCACAAATGTGTAACTGGACTACTTCTTTAAAGTGACACCAGGCCTGGTGACCTTTGGGTCATGGTTTTACCCCCTATAGGAATGTGCGATCATCATGAAACGTTCAGATCACTTACAACTCAATAGATTCTACCTTCTTGTAACGTTTCAGCCTGATTGGACCTTGTTTTCACACAAATGGACCCAGAATGATGTGAAATTGTGCTTCGTGCAACATAATTCTGGGTGCCATTTAAAAACCATAAGTGCTAATGGCTCCATTCCTTTTTGTGGTTGTAGGGGCTGTTAATTGGAGTACTCTAAAACAAACCTGACCTCTCTAGGATATTCAGAAGCCAAGTTATAAGCCCACAAAGGTGTAACTGGACTACTTCTTTAAAGTGACACCAAGCCCGGTGACCTTTGGGACATGGTTTGACCCCCTATAGGAATGTGTGATCATCATGAAACGTTCAGATTACTTACAACTCAATAGATTCTACCTTCTTGTAACGTTTCAGCCTGATTGGACCTTGTTTTCACACAAATGGACCCAGAATGATGTGAAATTGTGCTTCGTGCAACATCATTCTGGGTGCCATTTACAAACCATAAGTGCTAATGACTCCATTCCTTTTTGTGGTTGTAGGGGCTGTTGATTGGAGTAAACTAAAACAAACCTGATCTCTCTAGGACATTCAGAAGCCAAGTTATAAGCCCACAAATGTGTAACTGGACTACTTCTTTAAATTGACACCAGATCCGGTGACGTTTGGGACATGGTTTGACCCCCTTAGGAATGTGCGATCATCATGAAACGTTCAGATCACTTACAACTCAATAGATTCTACCTTCCTGTAACGTTTCAGCCTGATTGGACCTTGTTTTCACACATATGGACCCAGAATGTTGTGAAATTGTGCTTTGTGCAACATAATTCTGGGTGCCATTTAAAAACCATAAGTGCTAATGACTCCATTCCTTTTTGTGGTTGTAGGGGCTGTTGATTGGAGTACACTAAAACAAACCTGATCTCTCTAGGACATTCAGAAGCCAAGTTATAAGCCCACAAATGTGTAACTGGACTACTTCTTTAAAGTGACACCAGGCCTGGTGACCTTTGGGACATGGTTTGACCCCCTATAGGAATGTGCGATCATCATGAAACGTTCAGATCACTTACAACTCAATAGATTCTACATTCTTGCAACGTTTCAGCCTGATTGGACCTTGTTTTCACACAAATGGACCCAGAATGATGTGAAATTGTGCTTCGTGCAACATAATTCTGGGTGCCATTTACAAACCATAAGTGCTAATGACTCCATTCCTCTTTGTGGTTGTAGGGACTGTTGAATCGAGTACATTAAAACAAACCCGATCTCTCTAGGATATTCAGAAGCCAAGTTATAAGCCCACAAAGGTGTAACTGGACTACTTCTTTAAATTGACACCAGATCCGGTGACCTTTGGGACATGGTTTGACCCCCTTAGGAAAGTGCTATCATCATGAAACGTTCAGATCACTTACAACTCAATAGATTCTACTTTCCTGTAACGTTTCAGCCTGATTGGACCTTGTTTTCACACAAATGAACCCAGAATGATGTGAAATTGTGCTTCGTGCAACATAATTCTGGGTGCCATTTACAAACCATAAGTGCTAATGACTCCATTCCTTTTTGTGGTTGTAGGGGCTGTTCATTGGAGTACACTAAAACAAACCTGATCTCTCTAGGACATTCAGAAGCCAAGTTATAAGCCCACAAAGGTGTAACTGGACTACTTCTTTAAAGTGACACCAGTCCCGGTGACCTATGGGACATGGTTTGACCCCCTATAGGAATGTGCGATCATCATGAAACGTTCAGATCACTTACAACTCAACAGATTCTACCTTCTTGTAACGTTTCAGCCTGATTGGACCTTGTTTTCACACAAATGGACCCAGAATGATGTGAAATTGTGCTTCGTGCAACATAATTCTGGGTGCCATTTAAAAACCATAAGTGCTAATGACTCCATTCCTTTTTGTGGTAATGGGGGCTGTTAACTGGAGTACTCTAAAACAAACCTGACCTCTCTAGGATATTCAGAAGCCAAGTTATAAGTCCACAAAGGTGTAACTGGACTACTTCTTTAAATTGACACCAGATCCGGTGACCTTTGGGACATGGTTTGACCCCCTTAGGAAAGTGCTATCATCATGAAACGTTCAGATCACTTACAACTCAATAGATTCTACCTTCCTGTAACGTTTCAGCCTGATTGGACCTTGTTTTCACACAAATGAACCCAGAATGATGTGAAATTGTGCTTCGTGCAACATAATTCTGGGTGCCATTTAAAAACCATAAGTGTTAATGACTCCATTCCTTTTTGTGGTTGTAGGGGCTGTTGATTGGAGTACACTAAAACAAACCTGATCTCTCTAGGACATTCAGAAGCCAAGTTATAAGCCCACAAAGTTGTAACTGGACTACTTCTTCAAAGTGACACCAGTCCCGGTGACCTATGGGACATGGTTTGACCCCCTATAGGAATGTGCGATCATCATGAACCGTTCAGATCACTTACAACTCAATAGATTCTACCTTCTTGTAACGTTTCAGCCTGATTGGACCTTGTTTTCACACAAATGAATCCAGAATGATGTGAAATTGTGCTTCGTGCAACATAATTCTGGGTGCCATTTAAAAACCATAAGTGCTAATGACTCCATTCCTTTTTGTGGTTGTAGGGGCTGTTGATTGGAGTACACTAAAACAATCTTGATCTCTCTAGGACATTCAGAAGCCAAGTTATAAGCCCACAAAGGTGTAACTGGACTACTTCTTTAAAGTGACACCAGATCCGGTGACCTTTGGGACATGTTTTGACCCCCTTAGGAAAGTGCTATCATCAAGAAACGTTCAGATCACTTACAACTCAATAGATTCTACCTTCCTGTAACGTTTCAGCCTGATTGGACCTTGTTTTCACACAAATGAACCCAGAATGATGTGAAATTGTGCTTCGTGCAACATAATTCTGCGTGCCATTTAAAAACCATAAGTGATAATGACTCCATTCCTTTTTGTCGTTGTAGGGGCTGTTGATTGGAGTACACTAAAACAAACCTGATCTCTCTAGGACATTCAGAAGCCAAGTTATAAGCCCACAAATGTGTAACTGGACTACTTCTTTAAAGTGACACCAGGCCTGGTGACCTTTGGGACATGGTTTGACCCCCTATAGGAATGTGGGATCATAATGAAACTTTCAGATCACTTACAACTCAATAGATTCTACCTTCTCGTAATGTTTCAGCCTGATTGGACCTTGTTTTCACACAAATGGACCCAGAATGATGTGAAATTGTGCTTCGTGCAACATAATTCTGGGTGCCATTTAAAAACCATAAGTGCTAATAACTCCATTCCTTTTTGTGGTTGTAGGGGCTGTTGATTGGAGTACAATAAAACAAACCTGATCTCTCTAGGACATTCAGAAGCCAAGTTATAAGCCCACAAAGGTGTAACTGGACTACTTATTTAAAGCGACACCTGGCCCGGTGACCTTTGGGACATGGTTTTACCCCCTATAGGAATGTGCGATCATCATGAAACGTTCAGATCACTTACAACTCAGTAGATTCTACCTTCTTGTAACGTTTCATCCTGATTGGACCTTGTTTTCACACAAATGGACCCAGAATGATGTGAAATTGTGCTTCGTGCAACATAATTCTGGGTGCCATTTAAAAACCATAAGTGATAATGACTCCATTCCTTTTTGTGGTAGTGGGGGCTGTTAATTGGAGTACTCTAAAACAAACCTGACCTCTCTAGGATATTCAGAAGCCAAGTTATAAGCCCACAAAGGTGTAACTGGTCTACTTCTTTAAATTGACACCAGATCCGGTGACATTTGGGACATGGTTTGACCCCCTTAGGAAAGTGCTATCATCATGAAACATTCAGATCACTTACAACTCAATAGATTCTACCTTCCTGTAACGTTTCTGCCTGATTGGACCTTGTTTTCACACAAATGAACCCAGAATGATGTGAAATTGTGCTTCGTGCAACATAATTCTGGGTGCCATTTAAAAACCATAAGTGCTAATGACTCCATTCCTTTTTGTGGTTGTAGGGGCTGTTGATTAGAGTACACTAAAACAATCCTGATCTCTCTAGGACATTCAGAAGCCAAGTTATAAGCCCACAAAGGTGTAACTGGACTACTTTAAATTGACACCAGATCCGGTGACCTTTGGGACATGGTTTGACCCCCTTAGGAAAGTGCTATCATCATGAAACGTTCAGATCACTTACAACTCAATAGATTCTACCTTCCTGTAACGTTTCAGCCTGATTGGACCTTGTTTTCACACAAATGAACCCAGAATGATGTGAAATTGTGCTTCGTGCAACATAATTCTGGGTGCCATTTAAAAACCATAAGTGCTAATGACTCCATTCCTTTTTGTGGTTGTAGGGGCTGTTGATTGGAGTACACTAAAACAAACCTGATCTCTCTAGGACATGCAGAAGCCAAGTTATAAGCCCGCAAATGTGTAACTGGACTACTTATTTAAATTGACACCAGATACGGTGACCTTTGGGACATGGTTTGACCCCTTATAGGAAAGTGTGATCATCATGAAACATTCAGATCACTTACAACTCAATAGATTCTACCTTCTTGTAACGTTTCAGCCTGATTGGACCTTGTTTTCACACAAATGGACCAAGAATGATGTGAAATTGTGCTTCGTGCAACATCATTCTGGGTGCCATTTACAAACCATAAGTGCTAATGACTCCATTCCTTTTTGTGGTTGTAGGGGCTGTTGATTGAAGTACACTAAAATAAACCTGATCTCTCTAGGACATTCAGAAGCCAAGTTATAAGCCCACAAATGTGTAACTGGACTACTTCTTTAAAGTGACACCAGGCCTGGTGACCTTTGGGTCATGGTTTTACCCCCTATAGGAATGTGCGATCATCATGAAACGTTCAGATCACTTACAACTCAATAGATTCTACCTTCTTGTAACGTTTCAGCCTGATTGGACCTTGTTTTCACACAAATGGACCCAGAATGATGTGAAATTGTGCTTCGTGCAACATAATTCTGGGTGCCATTTAAAAACCATAAGTGCTAATGGCTCCATTCCTTTTTGTGGTTGTAGGGGCTGTTAATTGGAGTACTCTAAAACAAACCTGACCTCTCTAGGATATTCAGAAGCCAAGTTATAAGCCCACAAAGGTGTAACTGGACTACTTCTTTAAAGTGACACCAAGCCCGGTGACCTTTGGGACATGGTTTGACCCCCTATAGGAATGTGTGATCATCATGAAACGTTCAGATTACTTACAACTCAATAGATTCTACCTTCTTGTAACGTTTCAGCCTGATTGGACCTTGTTTTCACACAAATGGACCCAGAATGATGTGAAATTGTGCTTCGTGCAACATAATTCTGGGTGCCATTTACAAACCATAAGTGCTAATGACTCCATTCCTTTTTGTGGTTGTAGGGGCTGTTGATTGGAGTAAACTAAAACAAACCTGATCTCTCTAGGACATTCAGAAGCCAAGTTATAAGCCCACAAATGTGTAACTGGACTACTTCTTTAAATTGACACCAGATCCGGTGACGTTTGGGACATGGTTTGACCCCCTTAGGAATGTGCGATCATCATGAAACGTTCAGATCACTTACAACTCAATAGATTCTACCTTCCTGTAACGTTTCAGCCTGATTGGACCTTGTTTTCACACAAATGGACCCAGAATGTTGTGAAATTGTGCTTCGTGCAACATAATTCTGGGTGCCATTTAAAAACCATAAGTGCTAATGACTCCATTCCTTTTTGTGGTTGTAGGGGCTGTTGATTGGAGTACACTAAAACAAACCTGATCTCTCTAGGACATTCAGAAGCCAAGTTATAAGCCCACAAATGTGTAACTGGACTACTTCTTTAAAGTGACACCAGGCCTGGTGACCTTTGGGACATGGTTTGACCCCCTATAGGAATGTGCGATCATCATGAAACGTTCAGATCACTTACAACTCAATAGATTCTACATTCTTGCAACGTTTCAGCCTGATTGGACCTTGTTTTCACACAAATGGACCCAGAATGATGTGAAATTGTGCTTCGTGCAACATAATTCTGGGTGCCATTTAAAAACCATAAGTGCTAATGACTCCATTCCTTTTTGTGGTAATGGGGGCTGTTAACTGGAGTACTCTAAAACAAACCTGACCTCTCTAGGATATTCAGAAGCCAAGTTATAAGCCCACAAAGGTGTAACTGGACTACTTCTTTAAATTGACACCAGATCCGGTGACCTTTGGGACATGGTTTGACCCCCTTAGGAAAGTGCTATCATCATGAAACGTTCAGATCACTTACAACTCAATAGATTCTACCTTCCTGTAACGTTTCAGCCTGATTGGACCTTGTTTTCACACAAATGAACCCAGAATGATGTGAAATTGTGCTTCGTGCAAAACATAATTCTGGGTGCCATTTAAAAACCATAAGTGTTAATGACTCCATTCCTTTTTGTGGTTGTAGGGGCTGTTGATTGGAGTACACTAAAACAAACCTGATCTCTCTAGGACATTCAGAAGCCAAGTTATAAGCCCACAAAGTTGTAACTGGACTACTTCTTCAAAGTGACACCAGTCCCGGTGACCTATGGGACATGGTTTGACCCCCTATAGGAATGTGCGATCATCATGAAACGTTCAGATCACTTACAACTCAATAGATTCTACCTTCTTGTAATGTTTCAGCCTGATTGGACCTTGTTTTCACACAAATGAACCCAGAATGATGTGAAATTGTGCTTCGTGCAACATAATTCTGGGTGCCATTTAAAAACCATAAGCGCTAATGACTCCATTCCTTTTTGTGGTTGTAGGGGCTGTTGATTGGAGTACAATAAAACAAACCTGATCTCTCTAGGATATTCAAAAGCCACGTTATAAGCCCACAAATGTGGAACTGGACTACTTCTTTAAATTGACACCAGATCCGGTGACCTTTGGGACATGGTTTGACCCCCTATAGGAATGTGCGATCATCATGAAACATTCAGATCACTTACAACTCAATAGATTCTACCTTCTTGTAACGTTTCAGCCTGATTGGACCTTGTTTTCACACAAATGAACCCAGAATGATGTGAAATTGTGCTTCGTGCAACATAATTCTGGGTGCTATTTAAAAACCATAAGTGCTAATGACTCCATTCCTTTTTGTGATTGTAGGGGCTGTTGATTGGAGTACACTAAATCAAACCTGATCTCTCTAGGACATTCAGAAGCCAAGTTATAAGCCCACAAATGTGGAACTGGACTACTTCTTTAAATTGACACCAGATCCGGTGACATTTGGGACATAAGATGACCCCCTTAGGAAAGTGCTATCATCATGAAACGTTCAGATCACTTACAACTCAATAGATTCTACCTTCCTGTAACGTTTCAGCCTGATTGGACCTTGTTTTCACACAAATGAACCCAGTATGATGTGAAATTGTGCTTCGTGCAACATAATTCTGGGTGCCATTTAAAAACCATAAGTGCTAATGACTCCATTCCTTTTTGTGGTAATGGGGGCTGTTAACTGAAGTACTCTAAAACAAACCTGACCTCTCTAGGATATTCAGAAGCCAAGTTATAAGCCCACAAAGGTGTAACTGGACTACTTCTTAAAATTGACACCAGATCCGGTGACCTTTGGGACATGGTTTGACCCCCTTAGGAAAGTGCTATCATCATGAAACGTTCAGATCACTTACAACTCAATAGATTCTACTTTCCTGTAACGTTTCAGCCTGATTGGACCTTGTTTTCACACAAATGAACCCAGAATGATGTGAAATTGTGCTTCGTGCAACATAATTCTGGGTGCCATTTACAAACCATAAGTGCTAATGACTCCATTCCTTTTTGTGGTTGTAGGGGCTGTTCATTGGAGTACACTAAAACAAACCTGATCTCTCTAGGACATTCAGAAGCCAAGTTATAAGCCCACAAAGGTGTAACTGGACTACTTCTTTAAAGTGACACCAGTCCCGGTGACCTATGGGACATGGTTTGACCCCCTATAGGAATGTGCGATCATCATGAAACGTTCAGATCACTTACAACTCAACAGATTCTACCTTCTTGTAACGTTTCAGCCTGATTGGACCTTGTTTTCACACAAATGGACCCAGAATGATGTGAAATTGTGCTTCGTGCAACATAATTCTGGGTGCCATTTAAAAACCATAAGTGCTAATGACTCCATTCCTTTTTGTGGTAATGGGGGCTGTTAACTGGAGTACTCTAAAACAAACCTGACCTCTCTAGGATATTCAGAAGCCAAGTTATAAGCCCACAAAGGTGTAACTGGACTACTTCTTTAAATTGACACCAGATCCGGTGACCTTTGGGACATGGTTTGACCCCCTTAGGAAAGTGCTATCATCATGAAACGTTCAGATCACTTACAACTCAATAGATTCTACCTTCCTGTAACGTTTCAGCCTGATTGGACCTTGTTTTCACACAAATGAACCCAGAATGATGTGAAATTGTGCTTCGTGCAACATAATTCTGGGTGCCATTTAAAAACCATAAGTGTTAATGACTCCATTCCTTTTTGTGGTTGTAGGGGCTGTTGATTGGAGTACACTAAAACAAACCTGATCTCTCTAGGACATTCAGAAGCCAAGTTATAAGCCCACAAAGTTGTAACTGGACTACTTCTTCAAAGTGACACCAGTCCCGGTGACCTATGGGACATGGTTTGACCCCCTATAGGAATGTGCGATCATCATGAAACGTTCAGATCACTTACAACTCAATAGATTCTACCTTCTTGTAACGTTTCAGCCTGATTGGACCTTGTTTTCACACAAATGAACCCAGAATGATGTGAAATTGTGCTTCGTGCAACATAATTCTGGGTGCCATTTAAAAACCATAAGCGCTAATGACTCCATTCCTTTTTGTGGTTGTAGGGGCTGTTGATTGGAGTACAATAAAACAAACCTGATCTCTCTAGGATATTCAAAAGCCACGTTATAAGCCCACAAAGGTGTAACTGGACTACTTCTTTAAAGTGACACCAAGCCCGGTGACCTTTGGGACATGGTTTGACCCCCTATAGGAATGTGTGATCATCATGAAACGTTCAGATCACTTACAACTCAATAGATTCTACCTTCTTGTAACGTTTCAGCCTGATTGGACCTTGTTTTCACACAAATGGACCCAGAATGATGTGAAATTGTGCTTTGTGCAACATAATTCTGGGTGACATTTACAAACCATAAGTGCTAATGACTCCATTCCTTTTTGTGGTTGTAGGGGCTGTTGATTGGAGTACACTAAAACAAACCTGATCTCTCTAGGACATTCAGAAGCCAAGTTATAAGCCCACAAATGTGTAACTGGACTACTTCTTTAAATTGACACCAGATCCGGTGACGTTTGGGACATGGTTTGACCCCCTTAGGAATGTGCGATCATCATGAAACGTTCAGATCACTTACAACTCAATAGATTCTACCTTCCTGTAACGTTTCAGCCTGATTGGACCTTGTTTTCACACAAATGGACCCAGAATGATGTGAAATTGTGCTTCGTGCAACATAATTCTGGGTGCCATTTAAAAACCATAAGTGCTAATGACTCCATTCCTTTTTGTGGTTGTAGGGGCTGTTGATTGGAGTACACTAAAACAAACCTGATCTCTCTAGGACATTCAGAAGCCAAGTTATAAGCCCACAAATGTGTAACTGGACTACTTCTTTAAAGTGACACCAGGCCTGGTGACCTTTGGGACATGGTTTGACCCCCTATAGGAATGTGCGATCATCATGAAACGTTCAGATCACTTACAACTCAATAGATTCTACATTCTTGCAACGTTTCAGCCTGATTGGACCTTGTTTTCACACAAATGGACCCAGAATGATGTGAAATTGTGCTTCGTGCAACATAATTCTGGGTGCCATTTACAAACCATAAGTGCTAATGACTCCATTCCTCTTTGTGGTTGTAGGGACTGTTGAATCGAGTACATTAAAACAAACCCGATCTCTCTAGGACATTCTGAAGCCAAGTTATAAGCCCACAAAGGTGTAACTGGACTACTTATTTAAAGTGACACCAGGCCCGGTGACCTTTGGGACATGGTTTGACCCCCTATAGGAATGTGCGATCATCATGAAACGTTCCGATCACTTACAACTCAATAGATTCTACCTTGTAACGTTTCAGCCTGATTGGACCTTGTTTTCACACAAATGAACCCAGAATGATGTGAAATTGTGCTTCGTGCAACATAATTCTGGGTGCCATTTAAAAACCATAAGTGCTAATGACTCCATTCCTTTTTGTGGTAATGGGGGCTGTTAACTGAAGTACTCTAAAACAAACCTGACCTCTCTAGGATATTCAGAAGCCAAGTTATAAGCCCACAAAGGTGTAACTGGACTACTTCTTTAAATTGACACCAGATCCGGTGACCTTTGGGACATGGTTTGACCCCCTTAGGAAAGTGCTATCATCATGAAACGTTCAGATCACTTACAACTCAATAGATTCTACTTTCCTGTAACGTTTCAGCCTGATTGGACCTTGTTTTCACACAAATGAACCCAGAATGATGTGAAATTGTGCTTCGTGCAACATAATTCTGGGTGCCATTTACAAACCATAAGTGCTAATGACTCCATTCCTTTTTGTGGTTGTAGGGGCTGTTGATTGGAGTACATTAAAACAAACCTGATCTCTCTAGGACATTCAGAAGCCAAGTTATAAGCCCACAAATGTGTAACTGGACTACTTCTTTAAATTGAAACCAGATCCGGTGACTTTTTGGACATGGTTTGACCCCCTTAGAAAAAGTGCTATCATCATGAAACGTTCAGATCACTTACAACTCAATAGATTCTACCTTCCTGTAAAGTTTCAGCCTGATTGGACCTTGTTTTTACACAAATGAACCCAGAATGATGTGAAATTGTGCTTCGTGCAACATAATTCTGGGTGCCATTTACAAACCATAAGTGCTAATGACTCCATTCCTTTTTGTGGTTGTAGGGGCTGTTGATTGGAGTACACTAAAACAAACCTGATCTCTCTAGGACATTCAGAAGCCAAGTTATAAGCCCACAAAGGTGTAACTGGACTACTTCTTTAAAGTGACACCTGTCCCGGTGACCTATGGGACATGGTTTGACCCCCTATAGGAATGTGCGATCATCATGAAACGTTCAGATCACTTACAACTCAACAGATTCTACCTTCTTGTAACGTTTCAGCCTGATTGGACCTTGTTTTCACACAAATGGACCCAGAATGATGTGAAATTGTGCTTCGTGCAACATAATTCTGGGTGCCATTTAAAAACCATAAGTGCTAATGACTCCATTCCTTTTTGTGGTAATGGGGGCTGTTAACTGGAGTACTCTAAAACAAACCTGACCTCTCTAGGATATTCAGAAGCCAAGTTATAAGCCCACAAAGGTGTAACTGGACTACTTCTTTAAATTGACACCAGATCCGGTGACCTTTGGGACATGGTTTGACCCCCTTAGGAAAGTGCTATCATCATGAAACGTTCAGATCACTTACAACTCAATAGATTCTACCTTCCTGTAACGTTTCAGCCTGATTGGACCTTGTTTTCACACAAATGAACCCAGAATGATGTGAAATTGTGCTTCGTGCAAAACATAATTCTGGGTGCCATTTAAAAACCATAAGTGTTAATGACTCCATTCCTTTTTGTGGTTGTAGGGGCTGTTGATTGGAGTACACTAAAACAAACCTGATCTCTCTAGGACATTCAGAAGCCAAGTTATAAGCCCACAAAGTTGTAACTGGACTACTTCTTCAAAGTGACACCAGTCCCGGTGACCTATGGGACATGGTTTGACCCCCTATAGGAATGTGCGATCATCATGAAACGTTCAGATCACTTACAACTCAATAGATTCTACCTTCTTGTAATGTTTCAGCCTGATTGGACCTTGTTTTCACACAAATGAACCCAGAATGATGTGAAATTGTGCTTCGTGCAACATAATTCTGGGTGCCATTTAAAAACCATAAGCGCTAATGACTCCATTCCTTTTTGTGGTTGTAGGGGCTGTTGATTGGAGTACAATAAAACAAACCTGATCTCTCTAGGATATTCAAAAGCCACGTTATAAGCCCACAAATGTGGAACTGGACTACTTCTTTAAATTGACACCAGATCCGGTGACCTTTGGGACATGGTTTGACCCCCTATAGGAATGTGCGATCATCATGAAACATTCAGATCACTTACAACTCAATAGATTCTACCTTCTTGTAACGTTTCAGCCTGATTGGACCTTGTTTTCACACAAATGAACCCAGAATGATGTGAAATTGTGCTTCGTGCAACATAATTCTGGGTGCTATTTAAAAACCATAAGTGCTAATGACTCCATTCCTTTTTGTGATTGTAGGGGCTGTTGATTGGAGTACACTAAATCAAACCTGATCTCTCTAGGACATTCAGAAGCCAAGTTATAAGCCCACAAATGTGGAACTGGACTACTTCTTTAAATTGACACCAGATCCGGTGACATTTGGGACATAAGATGACCCCCTTAGGAAAGTGCTATCATCATGAAACGTTCAGATCACTTACAACTCAATAGATTCTACCTTCCTGTAACGTTTCAGCCTGATTGGACCTTGTTTTCACACAAATGAACCCAGAATGATGTGAAATTGTGCTTCGTGCAACATAATTCTGGGTGCCATTTACAAACCATAAGTGCTAATGACTCCATTCCTTTTTGTGGTTGTAGCGGCTGTTGATTGGAGTACACTAAAACAAACCTGATCTCTCTAGGACATTCAGAAGCCAAGTTATAAGCCCACAAATGTGTAACTGGACAACTTCTTTAAAGTGACACCAGGCCTGGTGACCTTTGGGACATGGTTTTACACCCTATAGGAATGTGCGATCATCATGAAACGTTCAGATCACTCACAACTCAATAGATTCTACCTTCTTGTAACGTTTCAGCCTGATTGGACCTTGTTTTCACACAAATTGACCCAGAATGATGTGAAATTGTGCTTCGTGCAACATAATTCTGGGTGCCATTTACAAACCATAAGTGCTAATGACTCCATTCCTTTTTGTGAATGTAGGGGCTGTTGATTGGAGTACATTAAAACAAATCTGATCTCTCTAGGACATTCAGAAGCCAAGTTATAAGCCCACAAATGTGTAACTGGACTACTTCTTTAAATTGACACCAGATCTGGTGACCTTAGGGACATGGTTTGACCCCCTTAGGAAAGTGCTATCATCATGAAACGTTCAGATCACTTACAACTCAATAGATCCTACCTTCCTGTAACGTTTCAGCCTGATTGGACCTTGTTTTCACACAAATGAACCCAGAATGATGTGAAATTGTGCTTCGTGCAACATAATTCTGGATGCCATTTAAAAACCATAAGTGCTAATGACTCCATTCCTTTTTGTGGTAATGGGGGCTGTTAACTGAAGTACTCTAAAACAAACCTGACCTCTCTAGGATATTCAGAAGCCAAGTTATAAGCCCACAAAGGTGTATCTGGACTACTTCTTTAAATTGACACCAGATCCGGTGACCTTTGGGACATGGTTTGACCCCCTTAGGAAAGTGCTATCATCATGATACGTTCGTGATCACTTACAACTCAATATATTCTACTTACCTCTACCGTTTCAGCCTGATTGGACCTTGTTTTTACAGAAATGAACCCAGAATGATGTGAAATTGTGCTTCGTGCAACATAATTCTGGGTGCCATTTACAAACCATAAGTGCTAATGACTCCATTCCTTTTTGTGGTTGTAGGGGCTGTTGATTGGAGTACACTAAAACAAACCTGATCTCTCTAGGACATTCAGAAGCCAAGTTATAAGCCCACAAATGTGTAACTGGACTACTTCTTTGAATTGAAACCAGATCCGGTGACTTTTGGGACATGGTTTGACCCCCTTAGGAAAGTGCTATCATCATGAAACGTTCAGATCACTTACAACTCAATAGATTCTACCTTCCTGTAACGTTTCAGCCTGATTGGACCTTGTTTTCACACAAATGAACCCAGAATGATGTGAAATTGTGCTTCGTGCAACATAATTCTGGGTGCCATTTACAAACCATAAGTGCTAATGACTCCATTCCTTTTTGGGGTTGTAGGGGCTGTTGATTGGAGTACACTAAAACAAACCTGATCTCTCTAGGACATTCGGAAGCCAAGTTATAAGCCCACAAAGGTGTAACTGGACTACTTCTTTAAAGTGACACCAGTCCCGGTGACCTATGGGACATGGTTTGACCCCCTATAGGAATGTGCGATCATCATGAAACGTTCAGATCACTTACAACTCAACAGATTCTACCTTCTTGAAACGTTTCAGCCTGATTGGACCTTGTTTTCACACAAATGGACCCAGAATGATGTGAAATTGTGCTTCGTGCAACATAATTCTGGGTGCCATTTAAAAACCATAAGTGCTAATGACTCCATTCCTTTTTGTGGTAATAAGGGCTGTTAACTGGAGTACTCTAAAACAAACCTGACCTCTTTAGGATATTCAGAAGCCAAGTTATAAGCCCACAAAGGTGTAACTGGACTACTTCTTTAAATTGACACCAGATCCGGTGACCTTTGGGACATGGTTTGACCCCCTTAGGAAAGTGCTATCATCATGAAACGTTCAGATCACTTACAACTCAATAGATTCTACCTTCCTGTAACGTTTCAGCCTGATTGGACCTTGTTTTCACACAAATGAACCCAGAATGATGTGAAATTGTGCTTCGTGCAACATAATTCTGGGTGCCATTTAAAAACCATAAGTGCTAATGACTCCATTCCTTTTTGTGGTTGTAGGGGCTGTTGATTGGAGTACAATAAAACAAACCTGATCTCTATAGGATATTCAAAAGCCACGTTATAAGCCCACAAATGTGGAACTTGACTACTTCTTTAAATTGACACCAGATCCGGTGACCTTTGGGACATGGTTTGACCCCCTATAGGAATGTGCGATCATCATGAAACATTCAGATCACTTACAACTCAATAGATTCTACCTTCCTGTAACGTTTCAGCCTGATTGGACCTTGTTTTCACACAAATGAACCCAGAATGATGTGAAATTGTGCTTCGTGCAACATAATTCTGGGTGCCATTTACAAACCATAAGTGCTAATGACTCCATTCCTTTTTGGGGTTGTAGGGGCTGTTGATTGGAGTACACTAAAACAAACCTGATCTCTCTAGGACATTCAGAAGCCAAGTTATAAGCCCACAAAGGTGTAACTGGACTACTTCTTTAAAGTGACACCAGTCCCGGTGACCTATGGGACATGGTTTGACCCCCTATAGGAATGTGCGATCATCATGAAACGTTCAGATCACTTACAACTCAACAGATTCTACCTTCTTGAAACGTTTCAGCCTGATTGGACCTTGTTTTCACACAAATGGACCCAGAATGATGTGAAATTGTGCTTCGTGCAACATAATTCTGGGTGCCATTTAAAAACCATAAGTGCTAATGACTCCATTCCTTTTTGTGGTAATAAGGGCTGTTAACTGGAGTACTCTAAAACAAACCTGACCTCTCTAGGATATTCAGAAGCCAAGTTATAAGCCCACAAAGGTGTAACTGGACTACTTCTTTAAATTGACACCAGATCCGGTGACCTTTGGGACATGGTTTGACCCCCTTAGGAAAGTGCTATCATCATGAAACGTTCAGATCACTTACAACTCAATAGATTCTACCTTCCTGTAACGTTTCAGCCTGATTGGACCTTGTTTTCACACAAATGAACCCAGAATGATGTGAAATTGTGCTTCGTGCAACATAATTCTGGGTGCCATTTAAAAACCATAAGTGCTAATGACTCCATTCCTTTTTGTGGTTGTAGGGGCTGTTGATTGGAGTACAATAAAACAAACCTGATCTCTATAGGATATTCAAAAGCCACGTTATAAGCCCACAAATGTGGAACTTGACTACTTCTTTAAATTGACACCAGATCCGGTGACCTTTGGGACATGGTTTGACCCCCTATAGGAATGTGCGATCATCATGAAACGTTCAGATCACTTACAACTCAATAGATTCTACCTTCTTGTAACGTTTCAGCCTGATTGGACCTTGTTTTCACACAAATGAACCCAGAATGATGTGAAATTGTGCTTCGTGCAACATAATTCTAGGTGCCATTTAAAAACCATAAGTGCTAATGACTCCATTCCTTTTTGTGGTTGTAGGGGCTGTTGGTTGGAGTACACTAAAACAAACCTGATCTCTCTAGGACATTCAGAAGCCAAGTTATAAGCCCACAAATGTGTAACTGGACTATTTCTTTAAAATGACACCAGATCCGGTGACCTTTGGGACATGGTTTGACCCCTTATAGGAATGTGCGATCATCATGAAACATTCAGATCACTTACAACTCAATAGATTCTACCTTCTTGTAACGTTTCAGCCTGATTGGACCTTGTTTTCACACAAATGGACCCAGAAAGATGTGAAATTGTGCTTCGTGCAACATAATTCTGGGTGCCATTTAAAAACCATAAGTGCTAATGACTCCATTCCTTTTTGTGGTTGTAGGGGCTGTTGGTTGGAGTACACTAAAACAAACCTGATCTCTCTAGGACATTCAGAAGCCAAGTTATAAGCCCACAAATGTGTAACTGGACTACTTCTTTAAATTGACACCAGATCCGGTGACCTTTGGGACATGGTTTGACCCCCTTAGGAAAGTGCTATCATCATGAAACGTTCAGATCACTTACAACTCAATAGATTCTACATTCTTGCAACGTTTCAGCCTGATTGGACCTTGTTTTCACACAAATGGACCCAGAATGATGTGAAATTGTGCTTCGTGCAACATAATTCTGGGTGCCATTTACAAACCATAAGTGCTAATGACTCCATTCCTTTTTGTGGTTGTAGGGACTGTTGTTTGGAGTACATTAAAACAAACCTGATCTCTCTAGGACATTCTGAAGCCAAGTTATAAGCCCACAAAGGTGGAACTGGACTACTTATTTAAAGTGACACCAGGCCCGGTGACCTTTGGGACATGGTTTGACCCCCTATAGGAATGTGCCATCATCATGAAACGTTCAGATCACTTACAACTCAATAGATTCTACCTTCTTGTAACGTTTCAGCCTGATTGGACCTTGTTTTCACACAAATGAACCCAGAATGATGTGAAATTGTGCTTCGTGCAACATAATTCTGGGTGCCATTTAAAAACCATAAGTGCTAATGACTCCATTCCTTTTTGTGGTTGTAGGGGCTGTTGATTGGAGTACACTAAAACAAACCTGATCTCTCTAGAACATTCAGAAGCCAAGTTATAAGCCCACAAAGGTGTAACTGGACTACTTCTTTAAAGTGACACCAGATCCGGTGACCTTTGGGACATGGTTTGACCCCCTTAGGAAGGTGCTATCATCAAGAAACGTTCAGATCACTTACAACTCAATAGATTCTACCTTCCTGTAACGTTTCAGCCTGATTGGACCTTGTTTTCACACAAATGAACCCAGAATGATGTGAAATTGTGCTTTGTGCAACATAATTCTGCATGCCATTTAAAAACCATAAGTGCTAATGACTCCATTCCTTTTTGTGGTTGTAGGGGCTGTTGATTGGAGTACACTAAAACAAACCTGATCTCTCTAGGACATTCAGAAGCCAAGTTATAAGCCCACAAATGTGTAACTGGACTACTTCTTTAAAGTGACACCAGGCCTGGTGACCTTTGGGACATGGTTTGACTCCCTATAGGAATGTGGGATCATAATGAAACGTTCAGATCACTTACAACTCAATAGATTCCACCTTCTTGTAATGTTTCAGCCTGATTGGACCTTGTTTTCACACAAATGGACCCAGAATGATGTGAAATTGTGCTTCGTGCAACATAATTCTGGGTGCCATTTACAAACCATAAGTGCTAATGACTCCATTCCTTTTTGTGGTTGTAGGGGCTGTTAATTGGAGTACTCTAAAACAAACCTGACCTCTCTAGGATATTCAGAAGCCAAGTTATAAGCCCACAAAGGTGTAACTGGACTACTACTTTAAATTGACACCAGATCCGGTGACGTTTGGGACATGGTTTGACCCCCTTAGGAATGTGCGATCATCATGAAACGTTCAGATCACTTACAGCTCAATAGATTCTACCTTCCTGTAACGTTTCAGCCTGATTGGACCTTGTTTTCACACAAATGGACCCAGAATGATGTGAAATTGTGCTTCATGCAACATAATTCTGGGTGCCATTTACAAACCATAAGTGCTAATGACGCCATTCCTTTTTGTGGTTGTAGGGGCTGTTGATTGGAGTACACTAAAACAAACCTGATCTCTCTAGGACATTCAGAAGCCAAGTTATAAGCCCACAAATGTGTAACTGGACTACTTCTTTAAAGTGACACCAGGCCTGGTGACCTTTGGGACATGGTTTGACCCCCTATAGGAATGTGCGATCATCATAAAACGTTCAGATCACTTACAACTCAATAGATTCTACATTCTTGCAACGTTTCAGCCTGATTGGACCTTGTTTTCACACAAATGGACCCAGAATGATGTGAAATTGTGCTTCGTGCAACATAATTCTGGGTGCCATTTACAAACCATAAGTGCTAATGACTCCATTCCTTTTTGTGGTTGTAGGGACTGTTGATTGGAGTACATTAAAACAAACCCGATCTCTATAGGACATTCTGAAGCCAAGTTATAAGCCCACAAAGGTGTAACTGGACTACTTATTTAAAGTGACACCAGGCCCGGTGACCTTTGGGACATGGTTTGACCCCCTATAGGAATGTGCGATCATCATGAAACGTTCAGATCACTTACAACTCAATAGATTCTACCTTCTTGTAACGTTTCAGCCTGATTGGACCTTGTTTTCACACAAATGAACCCAGAATGATGTGAAATTGTGCTTCGTGCAACATAATTCTGGGTGCCATTTAAAAAGAATAAGTGCTAATGACTCCATTCCTTTTTGTGGTAATGGGGGCTGTTAACTGGAGTACTCTAAAACAAACCTGACCTCTCTAGGATATTCAGAAGCCAAGTTATAAGCCCACAAAGGTGTAACTGGACTACTTCTTTAAATTGACACCAGATCCGGTGACCTTTGGGACATGGTTTGACCCCCTTAGGAAAGTGCTATCATCATGAAACGTTCAGATCACTTACAACTCAATAGATTCTACCTTCCTGTAACGTTTCAGCCTGATTGGACCTTGTTTTCACACAAATGAACCCAGAATGATTTGAAATTGTGCTTCGTGCAACATAATTCTGGGTGCCATTTACAAACCATAAGTGCTAAGGACTCCATTCCTTTTTGTGGTTGTAGGGGCTGTTGATTGGAGTACACTAAAACAAACCTGATCTCTCTAGGACATTCAGAAGCCAAGTTATAAGCCCACAAATGTGTAACTGGACTACTTCTTTAAATTGAAACCAGATCCGGTGACTTTTGGGACATGGTTTGACCCCCTTAGGAAAGTGCTATCATCATGAAACGTTCAGATCACTTACAACTCAATAGATTCTACCTTCATGTAACGTTTCAGCCTGATTGGACCTTGTTTTCACACAAATGGACCCAGAATGATGTGAAATTGTGCTTCGTGCAACATAATATTGGGTGCCATTTAAAAACCATAAGTGCTAATGACTCCATTCCTTTTTGTGGTTGTAGGGGCTGTTGATTGGAGTACACTAAAACAAACCTGATCTCTCTAGGATATTCAGAAGCCACGTTATAAGCCCACAAATGTGGAACTGGACTACTTCTTTAAATTGACACCAGATCCGGTGACCTTTGGGACATGGTTTAACCCCCTATAGGAATGTGCGATCATCATGAAACGTTCAGATCACTTACAACTCAATAGATTCTACATTCTTGTAACGTTTCAGCCTGATTGGACCTTGTTTTCACACAAATGGACCCAGAATGATGTGAAATTGTGCTTCGTGCAACATAATTCTGGGTGCCATTTACAAACCATAAGTGCTAATGACTCCATTCCTTTTTCTGGTTGTAGGGACTGTTGATTGGAGTACATTAAAAAAACCCGATCTCTCTAGGACATTCTGAAGCCAAGTTATAAGCCCACAAAGGTGTAACTGGACTACTTATTTAAAGTGACAACAGGCCCGGTGACCTTTGGGACATGGTTTGAAACCCCTATAGGAATGTGCGATCATCATGAAACGTTCAGATCACTTACAACTCAATAGATTCTACCTTCTTGTAACGTTTCAGCCTTATTGGACCTTGTTTTCACACAAATGGACCCAGAATGATGTGAAATTGTGCTTTGTGCAACATAATTCTGGGTGCCATTTAAAAACCATAAGTGCTAATGACTCCATTCCTTTTTGTGGTAATGGGGGCTGTTAACTGGAGTACTCTAAAACAAACCTGACCTCTCTAGGATATTCAGAAGCCAAGTTATAAGCCCACAAATGTGTAACTGGACTACTTCTTTAAATTGACACCAGATCCGGTGACCTTTGGGACATAGTTTGACCCCCTTAGGAAAGTGCTATCATCATGAAACGTTCAGATCACTTACAACTCAATAGATTCTACCTTCCTGTAACGTTTCAGCCTGATTGGACCTTGTTTTCACACAAATGAACCCAGAATGATGTGAAATTGTGCTTCGTGCAACATAATTCTGGGTGCCATTTAAAAACCATAAGTGCTAATGACTCTATTCCTTTTTGTGGTTGTAGGGGCTGTTGATTGGAGTACACTAAAACAAACCTGATCTCTCTAGGACATTCAGAAGCCAAGTTATAAGCCCACAAAGTTGTAACTGGACTACTTCTTTAAAGTGACACCAGTCCCGGTGACCTATGGGACATGGTTTGACCCCCTATAGGAATGTGCGATCATCATGAAACGTTCAGATCACTTACAACTCAATAGATTCTACCTTCTTGTAACGTTTCAGCCTGATTGGACCTTGTTTTCACACAAATGAACCCAGAATGATGTGAAATTGTGCTTCGTGCAACATAATTCTGGGTGCCATTTAAAAACCATAAGCGCTAATGACTCCATTCCTTTTTGTGGTTGTAGGGGCTGTTGATTGGAGTACACTAAAACAAACCTGATCTCTCTAGGATATTCAGAAGCCACGTTATAAGCCCACAAATGTGGAACTGGACTACTTCTTTAAATTGACACCAGATCCGGTGACCTTTGGGACATGGTTTGACCCCCTATAGGAATGTGCGATCATCATGAAACGTTCATATCACTTACAACTCAATAGATTCTACCTTCTTGTAACGTTTCAGCCTGATTTGACCTTGTTTTCACACAAATGAACCCAGAATGATGTGAAATTGTGCTTCGTGCAAAATAATTCTGGGTGCCATTTAAAAACCATAAGCGCTAATGACTCCATTCCTTTTTGTGGTTGTAGGGGCTGTTGATTAGAGTACACTAAAACAAACCTGATCTCTCTAGGATATTCAGAAGCCAAGTTATAAGCCCACAAATGTGTAATTGGACTATTTCTTTAAATTGACGCCAGATCCGGTGACCTTTGGGACATAAGATGACCCCCTTAGGAAAGTGCTATCATCATGAAACGTTCAGATCACTTACAACTCAATAGATTCTACCTTCCTGTAACGTTTCAGCCTGATTGGACCTTGTTTTCACACAAATGAACCCAGAATGATGTGAAATTGTGCTTCGTGCAACATAATTCTGGGTGCCATTTAAAAACCATAAGTGCTAATGACTCCATTCCTTTTTGTGGTTGTAGGGGCTGTTGATTGGAGTACACTAAATCAAACCTGATCTCTCTAGGACATTCAGAAGCCAAGTTATAAGCCCACAAATGTTTAACTGGACTACTTCTTTAAATTGACACCAGATCCGGTGACCTTTGGGACATGGTTTGACCCCTTATAGGAATGTGCGATCATCATGAAACATTCAGATCACTTACAACTCAATAGATTCTACCTTCTTGTAACGTTTCAGCCTGATTGGACCTTGTTTTCACACAAATGGACCCAGAATGATGTGAAATTGTGCTTCGTGCAACATAATTCTGGGTGCCATTTACAAACCATAAGTGCTAATGACTCCATTCCTTTTTGTGGTTGTAGCGGCTGTTGATTGGAGTACACTAAAACAAACCTGATCTCTCTAGGACATTCAGAAGCCAAGTTATAAGCCCACAAATGTGTAACTGGACAACTTCTTTAAAGTGACACCAGGCCTGGTGACCTTTGGGACATGGTTTTACACCCTATAGGAATGTGCGATCATCATGAAACGTTCAGATCACTTACAACTCAATAGATTCTTCCTTCTTGTAACGTTTCAGCCTGATTGGACCTTGTTTTCACACAAATGGACCCAGAATGATGTGAAATTGTGCTTCGTGCAACATAATTCTGGGTGCCATTTACAAACCATAAGTGCTAATGACTCCATTCCTTTTTGTGAATGTAGGGGCTGTTGATTGGAGTACATTAAAACAAACCTGGTCTTTCTAGGACATTCAGAAGCCAAGTTATAAGCCCACAAAGGTGTAACTGGACTACTTCTTTAAAGTGACACAATGCCCGGTGACCTTTGGGACATGGTTTGACCCCCTATAGGAATGTGCGATCATCATGAAACGTTCAGATCACTTACAACTCAATAGATTCTACCTTCTTGTAACGTTTCAGCCTGATTGGACCTTGTTTTCACACAAATGAACCCAGAATGATGTGAAATTGTGCTTCGTGCAACATAATTCTAGGTGCCATTTAAAAACCACAAGTGCTAATGACTCCATTCCTTTTTGTGGTTGTAGGGGCTGTTGGTTGGCATACACTAAAACAAACCTGATCTCTCTAGGACATTCAGAAGCCAAGTTATAAGCCCACAAATGTGTAACCGGACTACTTCTTTAAATTGACACCAGATCTGGTGACCTTAGGGACATGGTTTGACCCCCGTCGGAAAGTGCTATCATCATGAAACGTTCAGATCACTTACACCTCAATAGATCCTACCTTCCTGTAACGTTTCAGCCTGATTGGACCTTGTTTTCACACAAATGAACCCAGAATGATGTGAAATTGTGCTTCGTGCAACATAATTCTGGGTGTCATTTAAAAACCATAAGTGCTAATGACTCCATTCCTTTTTGTGGAAATGGGGGCTGTTAATTGGAGTACACTAAAACAAACCTGAACTCTCTAGGATATTCAGAAGCCAAGTTATAAGCCCAGAAATGTGTAACTGGACTACGTCTTTAAAGTGACACCAGGCCCGGTGACCTTTGGGACATGGTTTGACCCCCTTAGGAAAGTGCTATCATCATGAAACATTCAGATCACTTACAGCTCAATAGATTCTACCTTCCTGTAACGTTTCAGCCTGATTGGACCTTGTTTTCACACAAATGAACCCAGAATGATGTGAAATTGTGCTTCGTGCAACATAATTCTGGGTGCCATTTACAAACCATAAGTGCTAATGAATCCATTCCTTTTTGTGGTTGTAGGGGCTGTTGATTGGAGTACACTAAAACAAACCTGATCTCTCTAGGACATTCAGAAGCCAAGTTACAAGCCCACAAAGGTGTAACTGGACTACTTCTTTAAAGTGACACCAGGCCCGGTGACCTTTGGGACATGGTTTGACCCCCTATAGGAATGTGCGATCATCATGAAACGTTCAGATCACTTACAACTCAATAGATTCTACCTTCCTGTAACGTTTCAGCCTGATTGGACCTTGTTTTCACACAAATGAACCCAGAATGATGTGAAATTGTGCTTTGTGCAACATATTTCTGGGTGATATTTAAAAACCATAAGTGCTAATGACTCCATTCCTTTTTGTGGTTGTAGGGGCTGTTGATTGGAGAACATTAAAACAAACCTGATCTCTCTAGGATATTCAGAAGCCAAGTTATAAGCCCACAAAGGTGTAACTGGACTACTTCTTTAAAGTGACACCAGGCCCGGTGACCTATGGGACATGGTTTGACCCCCTATAGGAATGTGCGATCATCATGAAACGTTCAGATCACTTACAACTCAATAGATACTACCTTCTTGTAACGTTTCAGCCTGATTGGACCTTGTTTTCACACAAATGAACCCAGAATGATGTGAAATTGTGCTTCGTGCAACATAATTCTGGGTGCCATTTAAAAACCATAAGCGCTAATGACTCCATTCCTTTTTGTGGTTGTAGGGGCTGTTGATTGGAGTACACTAAAAGAAACCTGATCTTTCTAGGACATTCAGAAGCCAAGTTATAAGCCCACAAATGTGTAACTGGACTACTTCTTTAAAGTGACACCAGGCCCGGTGACCTTTGGGACATGGTTTGACCCCCTATAGGAATGTGCGATCATCATGAAACGTTCAGATCACTTACAACTCAATAGATTCTACCTTCTTGTAACGTTTCAGCCTGATTGGACCTTGTTTTCACACAAATGAACCCAGAATGATGTGAAATTGTGCTTCGTGCAACATAATTATGGGTGCCATTTAAAAACCATAAGTGCTAATGACTCCATTCCTTTTTGTGGTTGTAGGGGCTGTTGGTTGGAGTACACTAAAACAAACCTGATCTCTCTAGGACATTCAGAAGCAAAGTTATAAGCCCAAAAATGTGTAACTGGACTACTTCTTTAAATTGACACCAGATCCGGTGACCTTTGGGACATGGTTTGACCCCCTTAGGAAAGTGCTATCATCATGAAACGTTCAGATCACTTACAACTCAATAGATTCTACCTTCCTGTAACGTTTCAGCCTGATTGGACCTTGTTTTCACACAAATGGACCCAGAATGATGTGAAATTGTGCTTCGTGCAACATAATTCTGGGTGCCATTTACAAACCATATGTGCTATTGACTCCATTCCTTTTTGTGGTTGTAGGGGCTGTTGATTGGAGTACACTAAAACAAACCTGATCTCTCTAGGACATTCAGAAGCCAAGTTATAAGCCCAGAAATGTGTAACTGGACTACGTCTTTAAAGTGACACCAGGCCCGGTGACCTATGGGACATGGTTTGACCCCCTATAGGAATTTGCGATCATCATGAAACGTTCAGATCACTTACAACTCAATAGATTCTACCTTCTTGTAACGTTTCAGCCTGATTGGACCTTGTTTTCACACAAATGAACCCAGAATGATGTGAAATTGTGCTTCGTGCAACATAATTCTGGATGCCATTTAAAAACCATAAGCGCTAATGACTCCATTCCTTTTTGTGGTTGTAGGGGCTGTTGATTGGAGTACACTAAAACAAACCTGATCTCTCTAGGATATTCAGAAGCCAAGTTATAAGCCCACAAATGTGTAAGTGGACTACTTCTTTAAATTGACACCAGATCTGGTGACCTTTGGGACATGGTTTGACCCCCTTAGGAAAGTGCTATCATCATGAAACATTCAGATCAATTACAGCTCAATAGATTCTACCTTCCTGTAAAGTTTCAGCCTGATTGGACCTTGTTTTCACACAATTGAACCCAGAATGATGTGAAATTGTGCTTCGTGCAACATAATTCTGGGTACCATTTAAAAACCATAAGCGCTAATGACTCCATTCCTTTTTGTGGTTGTAGGGGCTGTTGATTGGAGTACACTAAAAGAAACCTGATCTTTCTAGGACATTCAGAAGCCAAGTTATAAGCCCACAAATGTGTAACTGGACTACTTCTTTAAAGTGACACCAGGCCCGGTGACCTTTGGGACATGGTTTGACCCCCTATAGGAATGTGCGATCATCATGAAACATTCAGATCACTTACAACTCAATAGATTCTACCTTCTTGTAACGTTTCAGCCTGATTGGACCTTGTTTTCACACAAATGAACCCAGAATGATGTGAAATTGTGCTTCGTGCAACATAATTCTGGGTGCCATTTAAAAACCATAAGTGCTAATGACTCCATTCCTTTTTGTGGTTGTAGGGGCTGTTGGTTGGAGTACACTAAAACAAACCTGATCTCTCTAGGACATTCAGAAGCCAAGTTATAAGCCCAAAAATGTGTAACTGGACTACTTCTTTAAATTGACACCAGATCCGGTGACCTTTGGGACATGGTTTGACCCCTTATAGGAATTTGAGATCATCTTGAAACATTCAGATCAGTTACAACTCAATAGATTCTACCTTCTTGTAACGTTTCAGCCTGATTGGACCTTGTTTTCACACAAATGGACCCAGAATGATGTGAAATTGTGCTTCGTGCAACATAATTCTGGGTGCCATTTACAAACCATAAGTGCTAATGACTCCATTCCTTTTTGTGGTTGTAGCGGCTGTTGATTGGAGTACACTAAAACAAACCTGATCTCTCTAGGACATTCAGAAGCCAAGTTATAAGCCCACAAATGTGTAACTGGACAACTTCTTTAAAGTGATACCAGGCCTGGTGACCTTTGGGACATGGTTTTACCCCCTATAGGAATGTGTGATCATCATGAAACGTTCAGATCACTTACAACTCAATAGATTCTACCTTCTTGTAACGTTTCAGCCTGATTGGACCTTGTTTTCACACAAATGAACCCAGAATGATGTGAAATTGTGCTTCGTGCAACAAAATTCTGGGTGCCATTTAAAAACCATAAGTGCTAATGACTCCATTCCTTTTTGGGGTAATGGGGGCTGTTAATTGGAGTACTCAAAAACAAACCTGACCTCTCTAGGATATTCAGAAGCCAAGTTATAAGCCCACAAATGTGTAACTTGACTACTTCTTTAAAGTTACACCAGGCCCGGTGACCTTTGGGACATGGATTGACCCCCTATAGGAATGTGCGATCATCATGAAATGTTCAGATCACTTACAACTCAATAGATTCTACCTTCTTGTAACGTTTCAGCCTGATTGGACCTTGTTTTCACACAAATGGACCCAGAATGATGTGAAATTGTGCTTCGTGCAAAATAATTCTGGGTGCCATTTACAAACCATAAGTGCTAATGACTCCATTCCTTTTTGTGGTTGTAGGGGCTGTTGATTGGAGTACACTAAAACAAACCTGATCTCTCTAGGACATTCAGAAGCCAAGTTATAAGCCCACAAATGTGTAACTGGACTACTTCTTTAAAGTGACACCAGGCCCGGTGACCTTTGGGACATGGTTTGACCCCCTATAGGAATGTGCGATCATCATGAAACGTTCAGATCACTTACAACTCAATAGATTCTACCTTCCTGTAACGTTTCAGCCTGATTGGACCTTGTTTTCACACAAATGAACCCAGAATGATGTGAAATTGTGCTTTGTGCAACATATTTCTGGGTGCCATTTAAAAACCATAAGTGCTAATGACTCCATTCCTTTTTGTGGTTGTAGGGGCTGTTGATTGGAGTACATTAAAACAAACCTGATCTCTCTAGGATATTCAGAAGCCAAGTTATAAGCCCACAAAGGTGTAACTGGACTACTTCTTTAAAGTGACACCAGGCCCGGTGACCTATGGGACATGGTTTGACCCCCTATAGGAATGTGCGATCATCATGAAACCTTCAGATCACTTACAACTCAATAGATTCTACCTTCTTGTAACGTTTCAGCCTGATTGGACCTTGTTTTCACACAAATGAACCCAGAATGATGTGAAATTGTGCTTCGTGCAACATAATTCTGGGTGCCATTTAAAAACCATAAGCGCTAATGACTCCATTCCTTTTTGTGGTTGTAGGGGCTGTTGATTGGAGTACACTAAAACAAACCTGATCTCTCTGGGATATTCAGAAGCCAAGTTATAAGCCCACAAATGTGTAAGTGGACTACTTCAAATTGACACCAGATCCGGTGACCTTTGGGACATGGTTTGACCCCTTATAGGAATGTGCGATCATCATGAAACATTCAGATCACTTACAACTCAATAGATTCTACCTTCTTGTAACGTGTCAGCCTGATTGGACCTTGTTTTCACACAAATGGACCCAGAATGATGTGAAATTGTGCTTCGTGCAACATAATTCTGGGTGCCATTTACAAACCATAAGTGCTAATGACTCCATTCCTTTTTGTGGTTGTAGGGGCTGTTGATTGGAGTACACTAAAACAAACCTGATCTCTCTAGGACATTCAGAAGCCAAGTTATAAGCCCACAAATGTGTAACTGGACAACTTTAAAGTGACACCATGCCTGGTGAGCTTTGGGACATGGTTTTACCCCCTATAGGAATGTGCGATCATCATGAAACGTTCAGATCACTTACAACTCAATAGATTTTACCTTCTTGTAACGGTACAGCCTGATTGGACCTTGTTTTCACACAAATGGACCCAGAATGATGTGAAATTGTGCTTCGTGCAACATAATTCTGGGTGCCATTTAAAAACCATAAGTGCTAATGACTCCATTCCTTTTTGTGGTTGTAGGGGCTGTTGGTTGGAGTACACTAAAACAAACCTGATCTCTCTAGGACATTCAGAAGCCAAGTTATAAGCCCAAAAATGTGTAACTGGACTACTTCTTTAAATTGACACCAGATCCGGTGACCTTTGGGACATGGTTTGACCCCCTTAGGAAAGTGCTATCACCATGAAACGTTCAGATCACTTACAACTCAATAGATTCTACCTTCCTGTAACGTTTCAGCCTGATTGGACCTTGTTTTCACACAAATGAACCCAGAATGATGTGAAATTGTGCTTCGTGCAACATAATTCTGGGTGCCATTTACAAACCATAAGTGCTATTGACTCAATTCCTTTTTGTGGTTGTAGGGGCTGTTGATTGGAGTACACTAAAACAAACCTGATCTCTCTAGGACATTCAGAAGCCAAGTTATAAGCCCAGAAACGTGTAACTGGATTACGTCTTTAAAGTGACACCAGGCCCGGTGACCTTTGGGACATGGTTTGACCCCCTTAGGAAAGTGCTATCATCATGAAACATTCAGATCACTTACAGCTCAATAGATTCTACCTTCCTGTAACGTTTCAGCCTGATTGGACCTTGTTTTCACACAAATGAACCCAGAATGATGTGAAATTGTGCTTCGTGCAACATAATTCTGGGTGCCATTTACAAACCATAAGTGCTAATGAATCCATTCCTTTTTGTGGTTGTAGGGGCTGTTGATTGGAGTACACACAAAAAAATCTGATCTCTCTAGGACATTCAGAAGCCTAGTTAAAAGCCCACAAATGTGTAACTGGACTACTTCTTTAAATTGACACCAGATCCGGTGACCTTTGGGAAATGGTTTGACCCCTTATAGGAATGTGCGATCATCTTGAAACATTCAGATCACTTACAACTCAATAGATTCTACCTTCTTGTAACGTTTCAGCCTGATTGGACCTTGTTTTCACACAAATGGACCCAGAATGATGTGAAATTGTGCTTCGTGCAACATAATTCTGGGTGCCATTTACAAACCATAAGTGCTAATGACTCCATTCCTTTTTGTGGTTGTAGCGGCTGTTGATTGGAGTACACTAAAACAAACCTGATCTCTCTAGGACATTCAGAAGCCAAGTTATAAGCCCACAAAGGTGTAACTGGACTACTTCTTTAAAGTGACACCAGGCCCGGTGACCTTTGGGACATGGTTTGACCCCCTATAGGAATGTGCGATCATCATGAAACGTTCAGATCACTTACAACTCAATAGATTCTACCTTCCTGTAACGTTTCAGCCTGATTGGACCTTGTTTTCACACAAATGAACCCAGAATGATGTGAAATTGTGCTTTGTGCAACATATTTCTGGGTGATATTTAAAAACCACAAGTGCTAATGACTCCATTCCTTTTTGTGGTTGTAGGGGCTGTTGATTGGAGAACATTAAAACAAACCTGATCTCTCTAGGATATTCAGAAGCCAAGTTATAAGCCCACAAAGGTGTAACTGGACTACTTCTTTAAAGTGACACCAGGCCCGGTGACCTATGGGACATGGTTTGACCCCCTATAGGAATGTGCGATCATCATGAAACGTTCAGATCACTTACAACTCAATAGATTCTACCTTCTTGTAACGTTTCAGCCTGATTGGACCTTGTTTTCACACAAATGAACCCAGAATGATGTGAAATTGTGCTTCGTGCAACATAATTCTGGATGCCATTTAAAAACCATAAGCGCTAATGACTCCATTCCTTTTTGTGGTTGTAGGGGCTGTTGATTGGAGTACACTAAAAGAAACCTGATCTTTCTAGGACATTCAGAAGCCAAGTTATAAGCCCACAAATGTGTAACTGGACTACTTCTTTAAAGTGACACCAGGCCCGGTGACCTTTGGGACATGGTTTGACCCCCTATAGGAATGTGCGATCATCATGAAACGTTCAGATCACTTACAACTCAATAGATTCTACCTTCTTGTAACGTTTCAGCCTGACTGGACCTTGTTTTCACACAAATGGACCCAGAATGATGTGAAATTGTGCTTCGTGCAACATAATTCTGGGTGCCATTTAAAAACCATAAGTGCTAATGACTCCATTCCTTTTTGTGGTTGTAGGGGCTGTTGGTTGGAGTACACTAAAACAAACCTGATCTCTCTAGGACATTCAGAAGCCAAGTTATAAGCCCAAAAATGTGTAACTGGACTACTTCTTTAAATTGACACCAGATCCGGTGACCTTTGGGACATGGTTTGACCCCCTTAGGAAAGTGCTATCATCATGAAACGTTCAGATCACTTACAACTCAAAAGATTCTACCTTCCTGTAACGTTTCAGCCTGATTGGACCTTGTTTTCACACAAATGGACCCAGAATGATGTGAAATTGTGCTTCGTGCAACATAATTCTGGGTGCCATTTACAAACCATATGTGCTATTGACTCCATTCCTTTTTGTGGTTGTAGGGGCTGTTGATTGGAGTACACTAAAACAAACCTGATCTCTCTAGGACATTCAGAAGCCAAGTTATAAGCCCAGAAATGTGTAACTGGACTACGTCTTTAAAGTGACACCAGGCCCGGTGACCTATGGGACATGGTTTGACCCCCTATAGGAATTTGCGATCATCATGAAACGTTCAGATCACTTACAACTCAATAGATTCTACCTTCTTGTAACGTTTCAGCCTGATTGGACCTTGTTTTCACACAAATGAACCCAGAATGATGTGAAATTGTGCTTCGTGCAACATAATTCTGGATGCCATTTAAAAACCATAAGCGCTAATGACTCCATTCCTTTTTGTGGTTGTAGGGGCTGTTGATTGGAGTACACTAAAACAAACCTGATCTCTCTAGGATATTCAGAAGCCAAGTTATAAGCCCACAAATGTGTAAGTGGACTACTTCTTTTTATTGACACCAGATCCGGTGACCTTTGGGACATGGTTTGACCCCCTTAGGAAAGTGCTATCATCATGAAACATTCAGATCACTTACAGCTCAATAGATTCTACCTTCCTGTAAAGTTTCAGCCTGATTGGACCTTGTTTTCACACAAATGAACCCAGAATGATGTGAAATTGTGCTTCGTGCAACATAATTCTTGGTGCCATTTACAAACCATAAGTGCTAATGACTCCATTCCTTTTTGTGAATGTAGGGGCTGTTGATTGGAGTACATTAAAACAAACCTGATCTCTCTAGGACATTCAGAAGCCAAGTTATAAGCCCACAAAGGTGTAACTGGACTACTTCTTTAAAGTGACACCAGGCCCGGTGACCTTTGGGACATGGTTTGACCCCCTATAGGAATGTGTGATCATCATGAAACGTTCAGATCACTTACAACTCAATAGATTCTACCTTTCTGTAACGTTTCAGCCCTATTGGACCTTGTTTTCACACAAATGAACCCAGAATGATGTGAAATTGTGCTTTGTGCAACATATTTCTGGGTGATATTTAAAAACCATAAGTGCTAATGACTCCATTCCTTTTTGTGGTTGTAGGGGCTGTTGATTGGAGTACATTAAAACAAACCTGATCTCTCTAGGATATTCAGAAGCCAAGTAATAAGCCCACAAAGGTGTAACTGGACTACTTCTTTAAAGTGAAACCAGGCCCGGTGACCTATGGGACATGGTTTGACCCCCTATAGGAATGTGCGATCATCATGAAACGTTCAGATCACTTACAACTCAATAGATTCTACCTTCTTGTAACGTTTCAGCCTGATTGGACCTTGTTTTCACACAAATGAACCCAGAATGATGTGAAATTGTGCTTCGAGCAACATAATTCTGGGTGCCATTTAAAAACCATAAGCGCTAATGACTCCATTCCTTTTTGTGGTTGTAGGGGCTGTTGATTGGAGTACACTAAAACAAACCTGATCTCTCTGGGATATTCAGAAGCCAAGTTATAAGCCCACAAATGTGTAAGTGGACTACTACTTTAAATTGACACCAGATCCGGTGACCTTTGGGACATGGTTTGACCCCTCATAGGAATGTGCGATCATCATGAAACATTCAGATCACTTACAACTCAATAGATTCTACCTTCTTGTAACGTTTCAGCCTGATTGGACCTTGTTTTCACACAAATGGACCCAGAATGATGTGAAATTGTGCTTCGTGCAACATAATTCTGGGTGCCATTTACAAACCATAAGTGCTAATGACTCCATTCCTTTTTGTGGTTGTAGGGGCTGTTGATTGGAGTACACTAAAACAAACCTGATCTCTCTAGGACATTCAGAAGAAAAGTTATAAGCCCACAAATGTGTAACTGGACAACTTTAAAGTGACACCATGCCTGGTGAGCTTTGGGACATGGTTTTACCCCCTATAGGAATGTGCGATCATCATGAACCGTTCAGATCACTTACAACTCAATAGAGTCTACCTTCTTGTAACGGTACAGCCTGATTGGACCTTGTTTTCACACAGATGGACCCAGAATGATGTGAAATTGTGCTTCGTGCAACATTATTCTGGGTGCCATTTACAAACCATAAGTGCTAATGACTCCATTCCTTTTTGTGGCTGTAGGGGCTGTTGATTGGAGTAAACTAAAACAAACCTGATCTCTCTAGGACATTCAGAAGCCAAGTTATAAGCCCACAAATGTGTAACTGGACTACTTCTTTAAAGTGACACCAGGCCCGGTGACCTTTAGGACATGGTTTGACCCCCTATAGGAATGTGCGATCATCATGAAACGTTCAGATCACTTACAACTCAATAGATTCTACCTTCTTGTAACGTTTCAGCCTGATTGGACCTTGTTTTCACACAAATGAACCCAGAATGATGTAAAATTGTGCTTCGTGCAACATAATTCTGGGTGCCATTTAAAAACCATAAGTGCTAATGACTCCATTCCTTTTTGTGGTTGTAGGGGCTGTTGGTTGGAGTACACTAAAACAAACCTGATCTCTCTAGGACATTCAGAAGCCAAGTTATAAGCCCAAAAATGTGTAACTGGACTACTTCTTTAAATTGACACCAGATCCGGTGACCTTTGGGACATGGTTTGACCCCCTTAGGAAAGTGCTATCACCATGAAACGTTTGATCACTTACAACTCAATAGATTCTACCTTCCTGTAACGTTTCAGCCTGATTGGACCTTGTTTTCACACAAATGAACCCAGAATGATGTGAAATTGTGCTTCGTGCAACATAATTCTGGGTGCCATTTACAAACCATAAGTGCTAATGATTCCATTCCTTTTTGTGGTTGTAGGGACTGTTGATTGGAGTACATTGAAACAAACCCGATCTCTCTAGGACATTCAGAAGCCAAGTTATAAGCCCACAAATGTGTAACTGGACAACTTCTTTAAAGTGATACCAGGCCTGGTGACCTTTGGGACATGGTTTTACCCCCTATAGGAATGTGCGATCATCATGAAACGTTCAGATCACTTACAACTCAATAGATTCTACCTTCTTGTAACATTTCAGCCTGATTGGACCTTGTTTTCACACAAATGGACCCAGAATGATGTGAAATTGTGCTTCGTGCAACATAATTCTGGGTGCCATTTACAAACCATAAGTGCTAATGACTCCATTCCTTTTTGTGGTTGTAGGGGCTGTTGATTGGAGTACATTAAACCAAACCTGATCTCTCTAGGATATTCAGAAGCCAAGTTATAAGCCCACAAAGGTGTAACTGGACTACTTCTTTAAATTGACACCAGATCCGGTGACCTTTGGGACAAGGTTTGACCCCCTTAGGAAAGTGCTATCACCATGAAACGTTTGATCACTTACAACTTAATAGATTCTACCTTCCTGTAACGTTTCAGCCTGATTGGACCTTGTTTTCACACAAATGAACCCAGAATGATGTGAAATTGTGCTTCGTGCAACATAATTCTGGGTGCCATTTACAAACCATAAGTGCTAATGACTCCATTCCTTTTTGTGGTTGTAGGGACTGTTGATTGGAGTAAATTAAAACAAACCCGATCTCTCTAGGACATTCAGAAGCCAAGTTATAAGCCCACAAATGTGTAACTGGACAACTTCTTTAAAGTGATACCAGGCCTGGTGACCTTTGGGACATGGTTTTACCCCCTATAGGAATGTGTGATCATCATGAAACGTTCAGATCACTTACAACTCAATAGATTCTACCTTCTTGTAACGTTTCAGCCTGATTGGACCTTGTTTTCACACAAATGAACCCAGAATGATGTGAAATTGTGCTTCGTGCAACATAATTCTGGATGCCATTTAAAAACCATAAGCGCTAATGACTCCATTCCTTTTTGTGGTTGTAGGGGCTGTTGATTGGAGTACACTAAAACAAACCTGATCTCTCTAGGATATTCAGAAGCCAAGTTATAAGCCCACAAATGTGTAAGTGGACTACTTCTTTTTATTGACACCAGATCCGGTGACCTTTGGGACATGGTTTGACCCCCTTAGGAAAGTGCTATCATCATGAAACATTCAGATCACTTACAGCTCAATAGATTCTACCTTCCTGTAAAGTTTCAGCCTGATTGGACCTTGTTTTCACACAAATGAACCCAGAATGATGTGAAATTGTGCTTCGTGCAACATAATTCTTGGTGCCATTTACAAACCATAAGTGCTAATGACTCCATTCCTTTTTGTGAATGTAGGGGCTGTTGATTGGAGTACATTAAAACAAACCTGATCTCTCTAGGACATTCAGAAGCCAAGTTATAAGCCCACAAAGGTGTAACTGGACTACTTCTTTAAAGTGACACCAGGCCCGGTGACCTTTGGGACATGGTTTGACCCCCTATAGGAATGTGTGATCATCATGAAACGTTCAGATCACTTACAACTCAATAGATTCTACCTTTCTGTAACGTTTCAGCCCTATTGGACCTTGTTTTCACACAAATGAACCCAGAATGATGTGAAATTGTGCTTTGTGCAACATATTTCTGGGTGATATTTAAAAACCATAAGTGCTAATGACTCCATTCCTTTTTGTGGTTGTAGGGGCTGTTGATTGGAGTACATTAAAACAAACCTGATCTCTCTAGGATATTCAGAAGCCAAGTAATAAGCCCACAAAGGTGTAACTGGACTACTTCTTTAAAGTGAAACCAGGCCCGGTGACCTATGGGACATGGTTTGACCCCCTATAGGAATGTGCGATCATCATGAAACGTTCAGATCACTTACAACTCAATAGATTCTACCTTCTTGTAACGTTTCAGCCTGATTGGACCTTGTTTTCACACAAATGAACCCAGAATGATGTGAAATTGTGCTTCGTGCAACATAATTCTGGGTGCCATTTAAAAACCATAAGCGCTAATGACTCCATTCCTTTTTGTGGTTGTAGGGGCTGTTGATTGGAGTACACTAAAACAAACCTGATCTCTCTGGGATATTCAGAAGCCAAGTTATAAGCCCACAAATGTGTAAGTGGACTACTACTTTAAATTGACACCAGATCCGGTGACCTTTGGGACATGGTTTGACCCCTCATAGGAATGTGCGATCATCATGAAACATTCAGATCACTTACAACTCAATAGATTCTACCTTCTTGTAACGTTTCAGCCTGATTGGACCTTGTTTTCACACAAATGGACCCAGAATGATGTGAAATTGTGCTTCGTGCAACATAATTCTGGGTGCCATTTACAAACCATAAGTGCTAATGACTCCATTCCTTTTTGTGGTTGTAGGGGCTGTTGATTGGAGTACACTAAAACAAACCTGATCTCTCTAGGACATTCAGAAGAAAAGTTATAAGCCCACAAATGTGTAACTGGACAACTTTAAAGTGACACCATGCCTGGTGAGCTTTGGGACATGGTTTTACCCCCTATAGGAATGTGCGATCATCATGAACCGTTCAGATCACTTACAACTCAATAGAGTCTACCTTCTTGTAACGGTACAGCCTGATTGGACCTTGTTTTCACACAGATGGACCCAGAATGATGTGAAATTGTGCTTCGTGCAACATTATTCTGGGTGCCATTTACAAACCATAAGTGCTAATGACTCCATTCCTTTTTGTGGCTGTAGGGGCTGTTGATTGGAGTAAACTAAAACAAACCTGATCTCTCTAGGACATTCAGAAGCCAAGTTATAAGCCCACAAATGTGTAACTGGACTACTTCTTTAAAGTGACACCAGGCCCGGTGACCTTTAGGACATGGTTTGACCCCCTATAGGAATGTGCGATCATCATGAAACGTTCAGATCACTTACAACTCAATAGATTCTACCTTCTTGTAACGTTTCAGCCTGATTGGACCTTGTTTTCACACAAATGAACCCAGAATGATGTAAAATTGTGCTTCGTGCAACATAATTCTGGGTGCCATTTAAAAACCATAAGTGCTAATGACTCCATTCCTTTTTGTGGTTGTAGGGGCTGTTGGTTGGAGTACACTAAAACAAACCTGATCTCTCTAGGACATTCAGAAGCCAAGTTATAAGCCCAAAAATGTGTAACTGGACTACTTCTTTAAATTGACACCAGATCCGGTGACCTTTGGGACATGGTTTGACCCCCTTAGGAAAGTGCTATCACCATGAAACGTTTGATCACTTACAACTCAATAGATTCTACCTTCCTGTAACGTTTCAGCCTGATTGGACCTTGTTTTCACACAAATGAACCCAGAATGATGTGAAATTGTGCTTCGTGCAACATAATTCTGGGTGCCATTTACAAACCATAAGTGCTAATGATTCCATTCCTTTTTGTGGTTGTAGGGACTGTTGATTGGAGTACATTGAAACAAACCCGATCTCTCTAGGACATTCAGAAGCCAAGTTATAAGCCCACCAATGTGTAACTGGACAACTTCTTTAAAGTGATACCAGGCCTGGTGACCTTTGGGACATGGTTTTACCCCCTATAGGAATTTGCGATCATCATGAAACGTTCAGATCACTTACAACTCAATAGATTCTACCTTCTTGTAACATTTCAGCCTGATTGGACCTTGTTTTCACACAAATGGACCCAGAATGATGTGAAATTGTGCTTCGTGCAACATAATTCTGGGTGCCATTTACAAACCATAAGTGCTAATGACTCCATTCCTTTTTGTGAATGTAGGGGCTGTTGATTGGAGTACATTAAAACAAACCTCATCTCTCTAGGACATTCAGAAGCCAAGTTATAAGCCCACAAAGGTGTAACTGGACTACTTCTTTAAAGTGACACCAGGCCCGGTGACCTTTGGGACATGGTTTGACCCCTTATAGGAATGTGCGATCATCATGAAACGTTCAGATCACTTACAACTCAATAGATTATACCTTCCTGTAACGTTTCAGCCTGATTGGACCTTGTTTTCACACAAATGGACCCAGAATGATGTGAAATTGTGCTTCGTGCAACATAATTCTGGGTGCCATTTACAAACCATAAGTGCTAATGACTCCATTCCTTTTTGTGGTTGTAGGGGCTGTTGATTGGAGTACATTAAACCAAACCTGATCTCTCTAGGATATTCAGAAGCCAAGTTATAAGCCCACAAAGGTGTAACTGGACTACTTCTTTAAATTGACACCAGATCCGGTGACCTTTGGGACAAGGTTTGACCCCCTTAGGAAAGTGCTATCACCATGAAACGTTTGATCACTTACAACTTAATAGATTCTACCTTCCTGTAACGTTTCAGCCTGATTGGACCTTGTTTTCACACAAATGAACCCAGAATGATGTGAAATTGTGCTTCGTGCAACATAATTCTGGGTGCCATTTACAAACCATAAGTGCTAATGACTCCATTCCTTTTTGTGGTTGTAGGGACTGTTGATTGGAGTAAATTAAAACAAACCCGATCTCTCTAGGACATTCAGAAGCCAAGTTATAAGCCCACAAATGTGTAACTGGACAACTTCTTTAAAGTGATACCAGGCCTGGTGACCTTTGGGACATGGTTTTACCCCCTATAGGAATGTGTGATCATCATGAAACGTTCAGATCACTTACAACTCAATAGATTCTACCTTCTTGTAACGTTTCAGCCTGATTGGACCTTGTTTTCACACAAATGAACCCAGAATGATGTGAAATTGTGCTTCGTGCAACATAATTCTGGATGCCATTTAAAAACCATAAGCGCTAATGACTCCATTCCTTTTTGTGGTTGTAGGGGCTGTTGATTGGAGTACACTAAAACAAACCTGATCTCTCTAGGATATTCAGAAGCCAAGTTATAAGCCCACAAATGTGTAAGTGGACTACTTCTTTTTATTGACACCAGATCCGGTGACCTTTGGGACATGGTTTGACCCCCTTAGGAAAGTGCTATCATCATGAAACATTCAGATCACTTACAGCTCAATAGATTCTACCTTCCTGTAAAGTTTCAGCCTGATTGGACCTTGTTTTCACACAAATGAACCCAGAATGATGTGAAATTGTGCTTCGTGCAACATAATTCTTGGTGCCATTTACAAACCATAAGTGCTAATGACTCCATTCCTTTTTGTGAATGTAGGGGCTGTTGATTGGAGTACATTAAAACAAACCTGATCTCTCTAGGACATTCAGAAGCCAAGTTATAAGCCCACAAAGGTGTAACTGGACTACTTCTTTAAAGTGACACCAGGCCCGGTGACCTTTGGGACATGGTTTGACCCCCTATAGGAATGTGTGATCATCATGAAACGTTCAGATCACTTACAACTCAATAGATTCTACCTTTCTGTAACGTTTCAGCCCTATTGGACCTTGTTTTCACACAAATGAACCCAGAATGATGTGAAATTGTGCTTTGTGCAACATATTTCTGGGTGATATTTAAAAACCATAAGTGCTAATGACTCCATTCCTTTTTGTGGTTGTAGGGGCTGTTGATTGGAGTACATTAAAACAAACCTGATCTCTCTAGGATATTCAGAAGCCAAGTAATAAGCCCACAAAGGTGTAACTGGACTACTTCTTTAAAGTGAAACCAGGCCCGGTGACCTATGGGACATGGTTTGACCCCCTATAGGAATGTGCGATCATCATGAAACGTTCAGATCACTTACAACTCAATAGATTCTACCTTCTTGTAACGTTTCAGCCTGATTGGACCTTGTTTTCACACAAATGAACCCAGAATGATGTGAAATTGTGCTTCGTGCAACATAATTCTGGGTGCCATTTAAAAACCATAAGCGCTAATGACTCCATTCCTTTTTGTGGTTGTAGGGGCTGTTGATTGGAGTACACTAAAACAAACCTGATCTCTCTGGGATATTCAGAAGCCAAGTTATAAGCCCACAAATGTGTAAGTGGACTACTACTTTAAATTGACACCAGATCCGGTGACCTTTGGGACATGGTTTGACCCCTCATAGGAATGTGCGATCATCATGAAACATTCAGATCACTTACAACTCAATAGATTCTACCTTCTTGTAACGTTTCAGCCTGATTGGACCTTGTTTTCACACAAATGGACCCAGAATGATGTGAAATTGTGCTTCGTGCAACATAATTCTGGGTGCCATTTACAAACCATAAGTGCTAATGACTCCATTCCTTTTTGTGGTTGTAGGGGCTGTTGATTGGAGTACACTAAAACAAACCTGATCTCTCTAGGACATTCAGAAGAAAAGTTATAAGCCCACAAATGTGTAACTGGACAACTTTAAAGTGACACCATGCCTGGTGAGCTTTGGGACATGGTTTTACCCCCTATAGGAATGTGCGATCATCATGAACCGTTCAGATCACTTACAACTCAATAGAGTCTACCTTCTTGTAACGGTACAGCCTGATTGGACCTTGTTTTCACACAGATGGACCCAGAATGATGTGAAATTGTGCTTCGTGCAACATTATTCTGGGTGCCATTTACAAACCATAAGTGCTAATGACTCCATTCCTTTTTGTGGCTGTAGGGGCTGTTGATTGGAGTAAACTAAAACAAACCTGATCTCTCTAGGACATTCAGAAGCCAAGTTATAAGCCCACAAATGTGTAACTGGACTACTTCTTTAAAGTGACACCAGGCCCGGTGACCTTTAGGACATGGTTTGACCCCCTATAGGAATGTGCGATCATCATGAAACGTTCAGATCACTTACAACTCAATAGATTCTACCTTCTTGTAACGTTTCAGCCTGATTGGACCTTGTTTTCACACAAATGAACCCAGAATGATGTAAAATTGTGCTTCGTGCAACATAATTCTGGGTGCCATTTAAAAACCATAAGTGCTAATGACTCCATTCCTTTTTGTGGTTGTAGGGGCTGTTGGTTGGAGTACACTAAAACAAACCTGATCTCTCTAGGACATTCAGAAGCCAAGTTATAAGCCCAAAAATGTGTAACTGGACTACTTCTTTAAATTGACACCAGATCCGGTGACCTTTGGGACATGGTTTGACCCCCTTAGGAAAGTGCTATCACCATGAAACGTTTGATCACTTACAACTCAATAGATTCTACCTTCCTGTAACGTTTCAGCCTGATTGGACCTTGTTTTCACACAAATGAACCCAGAATGATGTGAAATTGTGCTTCGTGCAACATAATTCTGGGTGCCATTTACAAACCATAAGTGCTAATGATTCCATTCCTTTTTGTGGTTGTAGGGACTGTTGATTGGAGTACATTGAAACAAACCCGATCTCTCTAGGACATTCAGAAGCCAAGTTATAAGCCCACCAATGTGTAACTGGACAACTTCTTTAAAGTGATACCAGGCCTGGTGACCTTTGGGACATGGTTTTACCCCCTATAGGAATTTGCGATCATCATGAAACGTTCAGATCACTTACAACTCAATAGATTCTACCTTCTTGTAACATTTCAGCCTGATTGGACCTTGTTTTCACACAAATGGACCCAGAATGATGTGAAATTGTGCTTCGTGCAACATAATTCTGGGTGCCATTTACAAACCATAAGTGCTAATGACTCCATTCCTTTTTGTGAATGTAGGGGCTGTTGATTGGAGTACATTAAAACAAACCTCATCTCTCTAGGACATTCAGAAGCCAAGTTATAAGCCCACAAAGGTGTAACTGGACTACTTCTTTAAAGTGACACCAGGCCCGGTGACCTTTGGGACATGGTTTGACCCCTTATAGGAATGTGCGATCATCATGAAACGTTCAGATCACTTACAACTCAATAGATTATACCTTCCTGTAACGTTTCAGCCTGATTGGACCTTGTTTTCACACAAATGAACCCAGAATGATGTGAAATTGTGCTTTGTGCAACATATTTCTGGGTGATATTTAAAAACCATAAGTGCTAATGACTCCATTCCTTTTTGTGGTTGTAGGGGCTGTTGATTGGAGTACATTAAACCAAACCTGATCTCTCTAGGATATTCAGAAGCCAAGTTATAAGCCCACAAAGGTGTAACTGGACTACTTCTTTAAATTGACACCAGATCCGGTGACCTTTGGGACAAGGTTTGACCCCCTTAGGAAAGTGCTATCACCATGAAACGTTTGATCACTTACAACTTAATAGATTCTACCTTCCTGTAACGTTTCAGCCTGATTGGACCTTGTTTTCACACAAATGAACCCAGAATGATGTGAAATTGTGCTTCGTGCAACATAATTCTGGGTGCCATTTACAAACCATAAGTGCTAATGACTCCATTCCTTTTTGTGGTTGTAGGGACTGTTGATTGGAGTAAATTAAAACAAACCCGATCTCTCTAGGACATTCAGAAGCCAAGTTATAAGCCCACAAATGTGTAACTGGACAACTTCTTTAAAGTGATACCAGGCCTGGTGACCTTTGGGACATGGTTTTACCCCCTATAGGAATGTGCGATCATCATGAAACGTTCAGATCACTTACAACTCAATAGATTCTACCTTCTTGTAACATTTCAGCCTGATTGGACCTTGTTTTCACACAAATGGACCCAGAATGATGTGAAATTGTGCTTCGTGCAACATAATTCTGGGTGCCATTTACAAACCATAAGTGCTAATGACTCCATTCCTTTTTGTGAATGTAGGGGCTGTTGATTTGAGTACATTAAAACAAACCTGATCTCTATAGGACATTCAGAAGCCAAGTTATAAGCCCACAAAGGTGTAACTGGACTACTTATTTAAAGTGACACCAGGCCCGGTGACCTTTGGGACATGGTTTGACCCCCTATAGGAATGTGCGATCATCATGAAACGTTCAGATCACTTACAACTCAATAGATTCTACCTTCCTGTAACGTTTCAGCCTGATTGGACCTTGTTTTCACACAAATGAACCCAGAATGATGTGAAATTGTGCTTTGTGCAACATATTTCTGGGTGATATTTAAAAACCATAAGTGCTAATGACTCCATTCCTTTTTGTGGTTGTAGGGGCTGTTGATTGGAGTACATTAAACCAAACCTGATCTCTCTAGGATATTCAGAAGCCAAGTTATAAGCCCACAAAGGTGTAACTGGACTGCTTCTTTAAAGTGACACCAGGCCCGGTGACCTATGGGACATGGTTTGACCCCCTATAGGAATGTGCGATCATCATGAAACGTTCAGATCACTTACAACTCAATAGATTCTTCCTTCTTGTAACGTTTCAGCCTGATTGGACCTTGTTTTCACACAAATGGACCCAGAATGATGTGAAATTGTGCTTCGTGCAACATAATTCTGGGTGCCATTTAAAAACCATAAGTGCTAATGACTCCATTCCTTTTTGTGGTTGTAGGGGCTGTTGATTGGAGTACACTAAAACAAACCTGATCTCTCTGGGATATTCAGAAGCCAAGTTATAAGCCCACAAATGTGTAAGTGGACTACTTCTTTAAATTGACACCAGATCCGGTGACCTTTGGGACATGGTTTGACCCCTTATAGGAATGTGCGATCATCATGAAACATTCAGATCACTTACAACTCAATAGATTCTACCTTCTTGTAACGTTTCAGCCTGATTGGACCTTGTTTCCACACAAATGGACCCAGAATGATGTGAAATTGTGCTTCGTGCAACATAATTCTGGGTGCCATTTACAAACCATAAGTGCTAATGACTCCATTCCTTTTTGTGGTTGTAGGGGCTGTTGATTGGAGTACACTAAAACAAACCTGATCTCTCTAGGACATGCAGAAGCCAAGTTATAAGCCCACAAATGTGTAACTGGACAACTTTAAAGTGACACCATGCCTGGTGAGCTTTGGGACATGGTTTTACCCCCTATAGGAATGTGCGATCATCATGAAACGTTCAGATCACTTACAACTCAATAGATTCTACCTTCTTGTAACGTTTCAGCCTGATTGGACCTTGTTTTCACACAAATGGACCCAGAATGATGTGAAATTGTGCTTCGTGCAACATAATTCTGGGTGCCATTTACAAACCATAAGTTCTAATGACTCCATTCCTTTTTGTGGTTGTAGCGGCTGTTGATTGGAGTACACTAAAACAAACCTGATCTCTCTAGGACATTCAGAAGCCAAGTTATAAGCCCACAAATGTGTAACTGGACAACTTCTTTAAAGTGATACCAGGCCTGGTGACCTTTGGGACATGGTTTTACCCCTTATAGGAATGTGCGATCATCATGAAACATTCAGATCACTTACAACTCAATAGATTCTACCTTCTTGTAACGTTTCAGCCTGATTGGACCTTGTTTTCACACAAATGGACCCAGAATGATGTGAAATTGTGCTTCGTGCAACATAATTCTGGGTGCCATTTACAAACCATAAGTGCTAATGACTCTATTCCTTTTTGTGAATGTAGGGGCTGTTGATTGGAGTACATAAAAACAAACCTGATCTCTCTAGGACATTCAGAAGCCAAGTTATAAGCCCACAAAGGTGTAACTGGACTACTTCTTTAAAGTGACACCAGGCCCGGTGACCTTTGGGACATGATTTGACCCCCTATAGGAATGTGCGATCATCATGAAACGTTCAGATCACTTACAACTCAATAGATTCTACCTTCTTGTAACGTTTCAGCCTGATTGGACCTTGTTTCACACAAATGAACTCAGAATGATGTGAAATTATGCTTTGTGCAACATAATTCTGGGTGCCATTTAAAAACCATAAGTGCTAATGACTCCATTCCTTTTTGTGGTTGTAGGGGCTGTTGGTTGGAGTACACTAAAACAAACCTGATCTCTCTAGGACATTCAGAAGCCAAGTTATAAGCCCACAAATGTGTAACTGGACTACTTCTTTAAATTGACACCAGATCCGGTGACCTTTGGGACATGGTTTGACCCCCTTAGGAAAGTGCTATCATCATGAAACGTTCAGATCACTTACAACTCAATAGATTCTACCTTCCTGTAACGTTTCAGCCTGATTGGACCTTGTTTTCACACAAATGAACCCAGAATGATGTGAAATTGTGCTTCGTGCAACATAATTCTGGGTGCCATTTACAAACCATAAGTGCTAATGACTCCATTCCTTTTTGTGGTTGTAGGGGCGGTTGATTGGAGCACACTAAAACAAACCTGATCTCTTTAGGACATTCAGAAGCCAAGTTATAAGCCCACAAATGTGTAACTGGACTACCTCTTTAAATTGACACCAGATCCGGTGACCTTTGGGACATGGCTTGACCCCTTATAGGAATGTGCAATCATCATGAATTATTCAGATCACTTACAACTCAATAGATTCTACCTTCTTGTAACGTTTCAGCCTGATTGGACCTTGTTTTCACACAAATGGACCCAGAATGATGTGAAATTGTGCTTCGTGCAAAATAATTCTGGGTGCCATTTACAAACCATAAGTGCTAATGACTCCATTCCTTTTTGTGGTTGTAGGGGCTGTTGATTGGAGTACACTAAAACAAACCTGATCTCTCTAGGAAAATCAGAAACCAAGTTATAAGCCCACAAATGTGTAACTGGACTACTTCTTTAAATTGACACCAGATCCGGTGACCTTTGGGACATGGTTTGACCCCCTTAGGAAAGTGCTATCATCATGAAACATTCAGATCACTTACAGCTCAATAGATTCTACCTTCCTGTAACGTTTCAGCCTGATTGGACCTTGTTTTCACACAAATGAACCCAGAATGATGTGAAATTGTGCTTCGTGCAACATAATTCTGGGTGCCATTTACAAACCATAAGTGCTAATGACTCCATTCCTTTTTGTGGTTGTAGGGGCTGTTGATTGGAGTACAATAAAACAAACCTGATCTCTCTAGGACATTCAGAAGCCTAGTTAAAAGCCCACAAATGTGTAACTGGACTACTTCTTTAAATTGACACCAGATCCGGTGACCTTTGGGACATGATTTGACCCCCTATAGGAATGTGCGATCATCATGAAACGTTCAGATCACTTACAACTCAATAGATTCTACCTTCTTGTAACGTTTCAGCCTGATTGGACCTTGTTTTCACACAAATGGTCCCAGAATGATGTGAAATTGTGCTTCGTGCAACATAATTCTGGGTGCCATTTACAAACCATAAGTGCTAATGACTCCATTCCTTTTTGTGGTTGTAGCGGCTGTTTATTGGAGTACACTAAAACAAACCTGATCTCTCTAGGACATTCAGAAGCCAAGTTATAAGCCCACAAATGTGTAACTGGACAACTTCTTTAAAGTGATACCAGGCCTGGTGACCTTTGGGACATGGTTTTACCCCTTATAGGAATGTGCGATCATCATGAAACGTTCAGATCACTTACAACTCAATAGATTCTACCTTCTTGTAACGTTTCAGCCTGATTGGACCTTGTTTTCACACAAATGGACCCAGAATGATGTGAAATTGTGCTTCGTGCAACATAATTCTGGGTGCCATTTACAAACCATAAGTGCTAATGACTCTATTCCTTTTTGTGAATGTAGGGGCTGTTGATTGGAGTACATTAAAACAAACCTGATCTCTCTAGGACATTCAGAAGCCAAGTTATAAGCCCACAAAGGTGTAACTGGACTACTTCTTTAAAGTAACACCAGGCCCGGTGACCTTTGGGACATGATTTGACCCCCTATAGGAATGTGCGATCATCATGAAACGTTCAGATCACTTACAACTCAATAGATTCTACCTTCTTGTAACGTTTCAGCCTGATTGGACCTTGTTTCACACAAATGAACTCAGAATGATGTGAAATTATGCTTTGTGCAACATAATTCTGGGTGCCATTTAAAAACCATAAGTGCTAATGACTCCATTCCTTTTTGTGGTTGTAGGGGCTGTTGGTTGGAGTACACTAAAACAAACCTGATCTCTCTAGGACATTCAGAAGCCAAGTTATAAGCCCACAAATGTGTAACTGGACTACTTCTTTAAATTGACACCAGATCCGGTGACCTTTGGGACATGGTTTGACCCCCTTAGGAAAGTGCTATCATCATGAAACGTTCAGATCACTTACAACTCAATAGATTCTACCTTCCTGTAACGTTTCAGCCTGATTGGACCTTGTTTTCACACAAATGAACCCAGAATGATGTGAAATTGTGCTTCGTGCAACATAATTCTGGGTGCCATTTACAAACCATAAGTGCTAATGACTCCATTCCTTTTTGTGGTTGTAGGGGCGGTTGATTGGAGCACACTAAAACAAACCTGATCTCTCTAGGACATTCAGAAGCCAAGTTATAAGCCCACAAATGTGTAACTGGACTACCTCTTTAAATTGACACCAGATCCGGTGACCTTTGGGACATGGCTTGACCCCTTATAGGAATGTGCAATCATCATGAATTATTCAGATCACTTACAACTCAATAGATTCTACCTTCTTGTAACGTTTCAGCCTGATTGGACCTTGTTTTCACACAAATGGACCCAGAATGATGTGAAATTGTGCTTCGTGCAAAATAATTCTGGGTGCCATTTACAAACCATAAGTGCTAATGACTCCATTCCTTTTTGTGGTTGTAGGGGCTGTTGATTGGAGTACACTAAAACAAACCTGATCTCTCTAGGAAAATCAGAAACCAAGTTATAAGCCCACAAATGTGTAACTGGACTACTTCTTTAAATTGACACCAGATCCGGTGACCTTTGGGACATGGTTTGACCCCCTTAGGAAAGTGCTATCATCATGAAACATTCAGATCACTTACAGCTCAATAGACTCTACCTTCTTGTAACGTTTCAGCCTGATTGGACCTTGTTTCACACAAATGAACTCAGAATGATGTGAAATTATGCCTTGTGCAACATAATTCTGGGTGCCATTTAAAAACCATAAGTGCTAATGACTCCATTCCTTTTTGTGGTTGTAGGGGCTGTTGGTTGGAGTACACTAAAACAAACCTGATCTCTCTAGGACATTCAGAAGCCAAGTTATAAGCCCACAAATGTGTAACTGGACTACTTCTTTAAATTGACACCAGATCCGGTGACCTTTGGGACATGGTTTGACCCCCTTAGGAAAATGCTATCATCATGAAACGTTCAGATCACTTACAACTCAATAGATTCTACCTTCCTGTAACGTTTCAGCCTGATTGGACCTTGTTTTCACACAAATGAACCCAGAATGATGTGAAATTGTGCTTCGTGCAACATAATTCTGGGTGCCATTTACAAACCATAAGTGCTAATGACTCCATTCCTTTTTGTGGTTGTAGGGGCTGTTGATTGGAGTACACTAAAACAAACCTGATCTCTCTAGGACATGCAGAAGCCAAGTTATAAGCCCACAAATGTGTAACTGGACAACTTTAAAGTGACACCATGCCTGGTGAGCTTTGGGACATGGTTTTACCCCCTATAGGAATGTGCGATCATCATGAAACGTTCAGATCACTTACAACTTAATAGATTCTACCTTCTTGTAACGTTTCAGCCTGATTGGACCTTGTTTTCACACAAATGGACCCAGAATGATGTGAAATTGTGCTTCGTGCAACATAATTCTGGGTGCCATTTACAAACCATAAGTGCTAATGACTCCATTCCTTTTTGTGGTTGTAGCGGCTGTTGATTGGAGTACACTAAAACAAACCTGATCTCTCTAGGACATTCAGAAGCCAAGTTATAAGCCCACAAATGTGTAACTGGACAACTTCTTTAAAGTGATACCAGGCCTGGTGACCTTAGGGACATGGTTTTACCCCTTATAGGAATGTGCGATCATCATGAAACGTTCAGATCACTTACAACTCAATAGATTCTACCTTCTTGTAACGTTTCAGCCTGATTGGACCTTGTTTTCACACAAATGGACCCAGAATGATGTGAAATTGTGCTTCGTGCAACATAATTCTGGGTGCCATTTACAAACCATAAGTGCTAATGACTCCATTCCTTTTTGTGAATGTAGGGGCTGTTGATTGGAGTACATTAAAACAAACCTGATCTCTCTAGGACATTCAGAAGCCATGTTATAAGCCCACAAAGGTGTAACTGGACTACTTCTTTAAAGTGACACCAGGCCCAGTGACCTTTGGGACATGATTTGACCCCCTATAGGAATGTGCGATCATCATGAAACGTTCAGATCACTTACAACTCAATAGATTCTACCTTCTTGTAACGTTTCAGCCTGATTGGACCTTGTTTCACACAAATGAACTCAGAATGATGTGAAATTATGCTTTGTGCAACATAATTCTGGGTGCCATTTACAAACCATAAGTGCTAATGACTCCATTCCTTTTTGTGGTTGTAGGGGCTGTTGATTGGAGCACACTTAAACAAACCTGATCTCTCTAGGACATTCAGAAGCCAAGTTATAAGCCCACAAATGTGTAACTGGACTACCTCTTTAAATTGACACCAGATCCGGTGACCTTTGGGACATGGCTTGACCCCTTATAGGAATGTGCAATCATCATGAATTATTCAGATCACTTACAACTCAATAGAGTCTACCTTCTTGTATCGTTTCAGCCTGATTGGACCTTGTTTTCACACAAATGGACCCAGAATGATGTGAAATTGTGCTTCGTGCAAAATAATTCTGGGTGCCATTTACAAACCATAAGTGCTAATGACTCCATTCCTTTTTGTGGTTGTAGGGGCTGTTGATTGGAGTACACTAAAACAAACCTGATCTCTCTAGGAAATTCAGAAACCAAGTTATAAGCCCACAAATGTGTAACTGGACTACTTCTTTAAATTGACACCAGATCCGGTGACCTTTGGGACATGGTTTGACCCCCTTAGGAAAGTGCTATCATCATGAAACATTCAGATCACTTACAACTCAATAGATTCTACCTTCCTGTAACGTTTCAGCCTGATTGGACCTTGTTTTCACACAAATGAACCCAGAATGATGTGAAATTGTGCTTCGTGCAACATAATTCTGGGTGCCATTTACAAACCATAAGTGCTAATGACTCCATTCCTTTTTGTGGTTGTAGGGGCTGTTGATTGGAGTACACTAAAACAAACCTGATCTCTCTAGGACATTCAGAAGCCTAGTTAAAAGCCCACAAATGTGTAACTGGACTACTTCTTTAAATTGACACCAGATCCGGTGACCTTTGGGAAATGGTTTGACCCCTTATAGGAATGTGAGATCATCTTGAAACATTCAGATCACTTACAACTCAATAGATTCTACCTTCTTGTAACGTTTCAGCCTGATTGGACCTTGTTTTCACACAAATGGACCCAGAATGATGTGAAATTGTGCTTCGTGCAACATAATTCTGGGTGCCATTTACAAACCATAAGTGCTAATGACTCCATTCTTTTTTGTGGTTGTAGCGGCTGTTGATTGGAGTACACTAAAACAAACCTGATCTCTCTAGGACATTCAGAAGCCAAGTTATAAGCCCACAAAGGTGTAACTGGACTACTTCTTTAAAGTGACACCAGGCCCGGTGACCTTTGGGACATGGTTTGACCCCCTATAGGAATGTGCGATCATCATGAAACGTTCAGATCACTTACAACTCAATAGATTCTACCTTCCTGTAACGTTTCAGCCTGATTGGACCTTGTTTTCACACAAATGAACCCAGAATGATGTGAAATTGTGCTTCGTGCAACATAATTCTGGATGCCATTTAAAAACCGTAAGCGCTAATGAATCCATTCCTTTTTGTGGTTGTAGGGGCTGTTGATTGGAGTACACTAAAACAAACCTGATGTCTCTGGGATATTCAGAAGCCAAGTTATATGCCCACAAATGTGTAAGTGGACTACTTCTTTAAATTGACACCAGATCCGGTGACCTTTGGGACATGGTTTGACCCCTTATAGGAATGTGCGATCATCATGAAACATTCAGATCACTTACAACTCAATAGATTCTAACTTCTTGTAACGTTTCAGCCTGATTGGACCTTGTTTTCACACAAATGGACCCAGAATGATGTGAAATTGTGCTTCGTGCAACATAATTCTGGGTGCCATTTACAAACCATAAGTGCTAATGACTCCATTCCTTTTTGTGGTTGTAGCGGCTGTTGATTGGAGTACACTAAAACAAACCTGATCTCTCTAGGACATTCAGAAGCCAAGTTATAAGCCCACAAATGTGTAACTGGACAACTTCTTTAAAGTGATACCAGGCCTGGTGACCTTTGGGACATGGTTTTACCCCTTATAGGAATGTGCGATCATCATGAAACGTTCAGATCACTTACAACTCAATAGATTCTACCTTCTTGTAACGTTTCAGCCTGATTGGACCTTGTTTTCACACAAATGGACCCAGAATGATGTGAAATTGTGCTTCGTGCAACATAATTCTGGGTGCCATTTACAAACCATAAGTGCTAATGACTCTATTCCTTTTTGTGAATGTAGGGGCTGTTGATTGGAGTACATTAAAACAAACCTGATCTCTCTAGGACATTCAGAAGCCAAGTTATAAGCCCACAAAGGTGTAACTGGACTACTTCTTTAAAGTGACAACAGGCCCGGTGACCTTTGGGACATGATTTGACCCCCTATAGGAATGTGCGATCATCATGAAACGTTCAGATCACTTACAACTCAATAGATTCTACCTTCTTGTAACGTTTCAGCCTGATTGGACCTTGTTTCACACAAATGAACTCAGAATGATGTGAAATTATGCTTTGTGCAACATAATTCTGGGTGCCATTTAAAAACCATAAGTGCTAATGACTCCATTCCTTTTTGTGGTTGTAGGGGCTGTTGGTTGGAGTACACTAAAACAAACCTGATCTCTCTAGGACATTCAGAAGCCAAGTTATAAGCCCACAAATGTGTAACTGGACTACTTCTTTAAATTGACACCAGATCCGGTGACCTTTGGGACATGGTTTGACCCCCTTAGGAAAGTGCTATCATCATGAAACGTTCAGATCACTTACAACTCAATAGATTCTACCTTCCTGTAACGTTTCAGCCTGATTGGACCTTGTTTTCACACAAATGAACCCAGAATGATGTGAAATTGTGCTTCGTGCAACATAATTCTGGGTGCCATTTACAAACCATAAGTGCTAATGACTCCATTCCTTTTTGTGGTTGTAGGGGCGGTTGATTGGAGCACACTAAAACAAACCTGATCTCTCTAGGACATTCAGAAGCCAAGTTATAAGCCCACAAATGTGTAACTGGACTACCTCTTTAAATTGACACCAGATCCGGTGACCTTTGGGACATGGCTTGACCCCTTATAGGAATGTGCAATCATCATGAATTATTCAGATCACTTACAACTCAATAGATTCTACCTTCTTGTAACGTTTCAGCCTGATTGGACCTTGTTTTCACACAAATGGACCCAGAATGATGTGAAATTGTGCTTCGTGCAAAATAATTCTGGGTGCCATTTACAAACCATAAGTGCTAATGACTCCATTCCTTTTTGTGGTTGTAGGGGCTGTTGATTGGAGTACACTAAAACAAACCTGATCTCTCTAGGAAAATCAGAAACCAAGTTATAAGCCCACAAATGTGTAACTGGACTACTTCTTTAAATTGACACCAGATCCGGTGACCTTTGGGACATGGTTTGACCCCCTTAGGAAAGTGCTATCATCATGAAACATTCAGATCACTTACAGCTCAATAGATTCTACCTTCCTGTAACGTTTCAGCCTGATTGGACCTTGTTTTCACACAAATGAACCCAGAATGATGTGAAATTGTGCTTCGTGCAACATAATTCTGGGTGCCATTTACAAACCATAAGTGCTAATGACTCCATTCCTTTTTGTGGTTGTAGGGGCTGTTGATTGGAGCACAATGAAACAAACCTGATCTCTCTAGGACATTCAGAAGCCTAGTTAAAAGCCCACAAATGTGTAACTGGACTACTTCTTTAAATTGACACCAGATCCGGTGACCTTTGGGACATGATTTGACCCCCTATAGGAATGTGCGATCATCATGAAACGTTCAGATCACTTACAACTCAATAGATTCTACCTTCTTGTAACGTTTCAGCCTGATTGGACCTTGTTTCACACAAATGAACTCAGAATGATGTGAAATTATGCCTTGTGCAACATAATTCTGGGTGCCATTTAAAAACCATAAGTGCTAATGACTCCATTCCTTTTTGTGGTTGTAGGGGCTGTTGGTTGGAGTACACTAAAACAAACCTGATCTCTCTAGGACATTCAGAAGCCTAGTTAAAAGCCCACAAATGTGTAACTGGACTACTTCTTTAAATTGACACCAGATCCGGTGACCTTTGGGACATGGTTTGACCCCCTTAGGAAAGTGCTATCATCATGAAACGTTCAGATCACTTACAACTCAATAGATTCTACCTTCCTGTAACGTTTCAGCCTGATTGGACCTTGTTTTCACACAAATGAACCCAGAATGATGTGAAATTGTGCTTCGTGCAACATAATTCTGGGTGCCATTTACAAACCATAAGTGCTAATGACTCCATTCCTTTTTGTGGTTGTAGGGGCGGTTGATTGGAGCACACTAAAACAAACCTGATCTCTCTAGGACATTCAGAAGCCAAGTTATAAGCCCACAAATGTGTAACTGGACTACCTCTTTAAATTGACACCAGATCCGGTGACCTTTGGGACATGGCTTGACCCCTTATAGGAATGTGCAATCATCATGAATTATTCAGATCACTTACAACTCAATAGATTCTACCTTCTTGTAACGTTTCAGCCTGATTGGACCTTGTTTTCACACAAATGGACCCAGAATGATGTGAAATTGTGCTTCGTGCAAAATAATTCTGGGTGCCATTTACAAACCATAAGTGCTAATGACTCCATTCCTTTTTGTGGTTGTAGGGGCTGTTGATTGGAGTACACTAAAACAAACCTGATCTCTCTAGGAAAATCAGAAACCAAGTTATAAGCCCACAAATGTGTAACTGGACTACTTCTTTAAATTGACACCAGATCCGGTGACCTTTGGGACATGGTTTGACCCCCTTAGGAAAGTGCTATCATCATGAAACATTCAGATCACTTACAGCTCAATAGACTCTACCTTCCTGTAACGTTTCAGCCTGATTGGACCTTGTTTTCACACAAATGAACCCAGAATGATGTGAAATTGTGCTTCGTGCAACATAATTCTGGGTGCCATTTACAAACCATAAGTGCTAATGACTCCATTCCTTTTTGTGGTTGTAGGGGCTGTTGATTGGAGTACAATAAAACAAACCTGATCTCTCTAGGACATTCAGAAGCCAAGTTATAAGCCCACAAATGTGTAACTGGACTACTTCTTTAAATTGACACCAGATCCGGTGACCTTTGGGACATGGTTTGACCCCCTTAGGAAAATGCTATCATCATGAAACGTTCAGATCACTTACAACTCAATAGATTCTACCTTCCTGTAACGTTTCAGCCTGATTGGACCTTGTTTTCACACAAATGAACCCAGAATGATGTGAAATTGTGCTTCGTGCAACATAATTCTGGGTGCCATTTACAAACCATAAGTGCTAATGACTCCATTCCTTTTTGTGGTTGTAGGGGCTGTTGATTGGAGTACACTAAAACAAACCTGATCTCTCTAGGACATGCAGAAGCCAAGTTATAAGCCCACAAATGTGTAACTGGACAACTTTAAAGTGACACCATGCCTGGTGAGCTTTGGGACATGGTTTTACCCCCTATAGGAATGTGCGATCATCATGAAACGTTCAGATCACTTACAACTTAATAGATTCTACCTTCTTGTAACGTTTCAGCCTGATTGGACCTTGTTTTCACACAAATGGACCCAGAATGATGTGAAATTGTGCTTCGTGCAACATAATTCTGGGTGCCATTTACAAACCATAAGTGCTAATGACTCCATTCCTTTTTGTGGTTGTAGCGGCTGTTGATTGGAGTACACTAAAACAAACCTGATCTCTCTAGGACATTCAGAAGCCAAGTTATAAGCCCACAAATGTGTAACTGGACAACTTCTTTAAAGTGATACCAGGCCTGGTGACCTTAGGGACATGGTTTTACCCCTTATAGGAATGTGCGATCATCATGAAACGTTCAGATCACTTACAACTCAATAGATTCTACCTTCTTGTAACGTTTCAGCCTGATTGGACCTTGTTTTCACACAAATGGACCCAGAATGATGTGAAATTGTGCTTCGTGCAACATAATTCTGGGTGCCATTTACAAACCATAAGTGCTAATGACTCCATTCCTTTTTGTGAATGTAGGGGCTGTTGATTGGAGTACATTAAAACAAACCTGATCTCTCTAGGACATTCAGAAGCCATGTTATAAGCCCACAAAGGTGTAACTGGACTACTTCTTTAAAGTGACACCAGGCCCGGTGACCTTTGGGACATGATTTGACCCCCTATAGGAATGTGCGATCATCATGAAACGTTCAGATCACTTACAACTCAATAGATTCTACCTTCTTGTAACGTTTCAGCCTGATTGGACCTTGTTTCACACAAATGAACTCAGAATGATGTGAAATTATGCTTTGTGCAACATAATTCTGGGTGCCATTTACAAACCATAAGTGCTAATGACTCCATTCCTTTTTGTGGTTGTAGGGGCTGTTGATTGGAGCACACTTAAACAAACCTGATCTCTCTAGGACATTCAGAAGCCAAGTTATAAGCCCACAAATGTGTAACTGGACTACCTCTTTAAATTGACACCAGATCCGGTGACCTTTGGGACATGGCTTGACCCCTTATAGGAATGTGCAATCATCATGAATTATTCAGATCAGTTACAACTCAATAGATTCTACCTTCTTGTATCGTTTCAGCCTGATTGGACCTTGTTTTCACACAAATGGACCCAGAATGATGTGAAATTGTGCTTCGTGCAAAATAATTCTGGGTGCCAATTACAAACCATAAGTGCTAATGACTCCATTCCTTTTTGTGGTTGTAGGGGCTGTTGATTGGAGTACACTAAAACAAACCTGATCTCTCTAGGAAATTCAGAAACCAAGTTATAAGCCCACAAATGTGTAACTGGACTACTTCTTTAAATTGACACCAGATCCGGTGACCTTTGGGACATGGTTTGACCCCCTTAGGAAAGTGCTATCATCATGAAACATTCAGATCACTTACAACTCAATAGATTCTACCTTCCTGTAACGTTTCAGCCTGATTGGACCTTGTTTTCACACAAATGAACCCAGAATGATGTGAAATTGTGCTTCGTGCAACATAATTCTGGGTGCCATTTACAAACCATAAGTGCTAATGACTCCATTCCTTTTTGTGGTTGTAGGGGCTGTTGATTGGAGTACACTAAAACAAACCTGATCTCTCTAGGACATTCAGAAGCCTAGTTAAAAGCCCACAAATGTGTAACTGGACTACTTCTTTAAATTGACACCAGATCCGGTGACCTTTGGGAAATGGTTTGACCCCTTATAGGAATGTGAGATCATCTTGAAACATTCAGATCACTTACAACTCAATAGATTCTACCTTCTTGTAACGTTTCAGCCTGATTGGACCTTGTTTTCACACAAATGGACCCAGAATGATGTGAAATTGTGCTTCGTGCAACATAATTCTGGGTGCCATTTGCAAACCATAAGTGCTAATGACTCCATTCTTTTTTGTGGTTGTAGCGGCTGTTGATTGGAGTACACTAAAACAAACCTGATCTCTCTAGGACATTCAGAAGCCAAGTTATAAGCCCACAAAGGTGTAACTGGACTACTTCTTTAAAGTGACACCAGGCCCGGTGACCTTTGGGACATGGTTTGACCCCCTATAGGAATGTGCGATCATCATGAAACGTTCAGATCACTTACAACTCAATAGATTCTACCTTCCTGTAACGTTTCAGCCTGATTGGACCTTGTTTTCACACAAATGAACCCAGAATGATGTGAAATTGTGCTTCGTGCAACATAATTCTGGATGCCATTTAAAAACCGTAAGCGCTAATGAATCCATTCCTTTTTGTGGTTGTAGGGGCTGTTGATTGGAGTACACTAAAACAAACCTGATGTCTCTGGGATATTCAGAAGCCAAGTTATATGCCCACAAATGTGTAAGTGGACTACTTCTTTAAATTGACACCAGATCCGGTGACCTTTGGGACATGGTTTGACCCCTTATAGGAATGTGCGATCATCATGAAACATTCAGATCACTTACAACTCAATAGATTCTACCTTCTTGTAACGTTTCAGCCTGATTGGACCTTGTTTTCACACAAATGGACCCAGAATGATGTGAAATTGTGCTTCGTGCAACATAATTCTGGGTGCCATTTACAAACCATAAGTGCTAATGACTCCATTCCTTTTTGTGGTTGTAGCGGCTGTTGATTGGAGTACACTAAAACAAACCTGATCTCTCTAGGACATTCAGAAGCCAAGTTATAAGCCCACAAATGTGTAACTGGACAACTTCTTTAAAGTGATACCAGGCCTGGTGACCTTTGGGACATGGTTTTACCCCTTATAGGAATGTGCGATCATCATGAAACGTTCAGATCACTTACAACTCAATAGATTCTACCTTCTTGTAACGTTTCAGCCTGATTGGACCTTGTTTTCACACAAATGGACCCAGAATGATGTGAAATTGTGCTTCGTGCAACATAATTCTGGGTGCCATTTACAAACCATAAGTGCTAATGACTCTATTCCTTTTTGTGAATGTAGGGGCTGTTGATTGGAGTACATTAAAACAAACCTGATCTCTCTAGGACATTCAGAAGCCAAGTTATAAGCCCACAAAGGTGTAACTGGACTACTTCTTTAAAGTGACAACAGGCCCGGTGACCTTTGGGACATGATTTGACCCCCTATAGGAATGTGCGATCATCATGAAACGTTCAGATCACTTACAACTCAATAGATTCTACCTTCTTGTAACGTTTCAGCCTGATTGGACCTTGTTTCACACAAATGAACTCAGAATGATGTGAAATTATGCTTTGTGCAACATAATTCTGGGTGCCATTTACAAACCATAAGTGCTAATGACTCCATTCCTTTTTGTGGTTGTAGGGGCTGTTGATTGGAGCACACTTAAACAAACCTGATCTCTCTAGGACATTCAGAAGCCAAGTTATAAGCCCACAAATGTGTAACTGGACTACCTCTTTAAATTGACACCAGATCCGGTGACCTTTGGGACATGGCTTGACCCCTTATAGGAATGTGCAATCATCATGAATTATTCAGATCACTTACAACTCAATAGATTCTACCTTCTTGTATCGTTTCAGCCTGATTGGACCTTGTTTTCACACAAATGGACCCAGAATGATGTGAAATTGTGCTTCGTGCAAAATAATTCTGGGTGCCAATTACAAACCATAAGTGCTAATGACTCCATTCCTTTTTGTGGTTGTAGGGGCTGTTGATTGGAGTACACTAAAACAAACCTGATCTCTCTAGGAAATTCAGAAACCAAGTTATAAGCCCACAAATGTGTAACTGGACTACTTCTTTAAATTGACACCAGATCCGGTGACCTTTGGGACATGGTTTGACCCCCTTAGGAAAGTGCTATCATCATGAAACATTCAGATCACTTACAACTCAATAGATTCTACCTTCCTGTAACGTTTCAGCCTGATTGGACCTTGTTTTCACACAAATGAACCCAGAATGATGTGAAATTGTGCTTCGTGCAACATAATTCTGGGTGCCATTTACAAACCATAAGTGCTAATGACTCCATTCCTTTTTGTGGTTGTAGGGGCTGTTGATTGGAGTACACTAAAACAAACCTGATCTCTCTAGGACATTCAGAAGCCTAGTTAAAAGCCCACAAATGTGTAACTGGACTACTTCTTTAAATTGACACCAGATCCGGTGACCTTTGGGAAATGGTTTGACCCCTTATAGGAATGTGAGATCATCTTGAAACATTCAGATCACTTACAACTCAATAGATTCTACCTTCTTGTAACGTTTCAGCCTGATTGGACCTTGTTTTCACACAAATGGACCCAGAATGATGTGAAATTGTGCTTCGTGCAACATAATTCTGGGTGCCATTTGCAAACCATAAGTGCTAATGACTCCATTCTTTTTTGTGGTTGTAGCGGCTGTTGATTGGAGTACACTAAAACAAACCTGATCTCTCTAGGACATTCAGAAGCCAAGTTATAAGCCCACAAAGGTGTAACTGGACTACTTCTTTAAAGTGACACCAGGCCCGGTGACCTTTGGGACATGGTTTGACCCCCTATAGGAATGTGCGATCATCATGAAACGTTCAGATCACTTACAACTCAATAGATTCTACCTTCCTGTAACGTTTCAGCCTGATTGGACCTTGTTTTCACACAAATGAACCCAGAATGATGTGAAATTGTGCTTCGTGCAACATAATTCTGGATGCCATTTAAAAACCGTAAGCGCTAATGAATCCATTCCTTTTTGTGGTTGTAGGGGCTGTTGATTGGAGTACACTAAAACAAACCTGATGTCTCTGGGATATTCAGAAGCCAAGTTATATGCCCACAAATGTGTAAGTGGACTACTTCTTTAAATTGACACCAGATCCGGTGACCTTTGGGACATGGTTTGACCCCTTATAGGAATGTGCGATCATCATGAAACATTCAGATCACTTACAACTCAATAGATTCTACCTTCTTGTAACGTTTCAGCCTGATTGGACCTTGTTTTCACACAAATGGACCCAGAATGATGTGAAATTGTGCTTCGTGCAACATAATTCTGGGTGCCATTTACAAACCATAAGTGCTAATGACTCCATTCCTTTTTGTGGTTGTAGCGGCTGTTGATTGGAGTACACTAAAACAAACCTGATCTCTCTAGGACATTCAGAAGCCAAGTTATAAGCCCACAAATGTGTAACTGGACAACTTCTTTAAAGTGATACCAGGCCTGGTGACCTTTGGGACATGGTTTTACCCCTTATAGGAATGTGCGATCATCATGAAACGTTCAGATCACTTACAACTCAATAGATTCTACCTTCTTGTAACGTTTCAGCCTGATTGGACCTTGTTTTCACACAAATGGACCCAGAATGATGTGAAATTGTGCTTCGTGCAACATAATTCTGGGTGCCATTTACAAACCATAAGTGCTAATGACTCTATTCCTTTTTGTGAATGTAGGGGCTGTTGATTGGAGTACATTAAAACAAACCTGATCTCTCTAGGACATTCAGAAGCCAAGTTATAAGCCCACAAAGGTGTAACTGGACTACTTCTTTAAAGTGACAACAGGCCCGGTGACCTTTGGGACATGATTTGACCCCCTATAGGAATGTGCGATCATCATGAAACGTTCAGATCACTTACAACTCAATAGATTCTACCTTCTTGTAACGTTTCAGCCTGATTGGACCTTGTTTCACACAAATGAACTCAGAATGATGTGAAATTATGCTTTGTGCAACATAATTCTGGGTGCCATTTAAAAACCATAAGTGCTAATGACTCCATTCCTTTTTGTGGTTGTAGGGGCTGTTGGTTGGAGTACACTAAAACAAACCTGATCTCTCTAGGACATTCAGAAGCCAAGTTATAAGCCCACAAATGTGTAACTGGACTACTTCTTTAAATTGACACCAGATCCGGTGACCTTTGGGACATGGTTTGACCCCCTTAGGAAAGTGCTATCATCATGAAACGTTCAGATCACTTACAACTCAATAGATTCTACCTTCCTGTAACGTTTCAGCCTGATTGGACCTTGTTTTCACACAAATGAACCCAGAATGATGTGAAATTGTGCTTCGTGCAACATAATTCTGGGTGCCATTTACAAACCATAAGTGCTAATGACTCCATTCCTTTTTGTGGTTGTAGGGGCGGTTGATTGGAGCACACTAAAACAAACCTGATCTCTCTAGGACATTCAGAAGCCAAGTTATAAGCCCACAAATGTGTAACTGGACTACCTCTTTAAATTGACACCAGATCCGGTGACCTTTGGGACATGGCTTGACCCCTTATAGGAATGTGCAATCATCATGAATTATTCAGATCACTTACAACTCAATAGATTCTACCTTCTTGTAACGTTTCAGCCTGATTGGACCTTGTTTTCACACAAATGGACCCAGAATGATGTCAAATTGTGCTTCGTGCAAAATAATTCTGGGTGCCATTTACAAACCATAAGTGCTAATGACTCCATTCCTTTTTGTGGTTGTAGGGGCTGTTGATTGGAGTACACTAAAACAAACCTGATCTCTCTAGGAAAATCAGAAACCAAGTTATAAGCCCACAAATGTGTAACTGGACTACTTCTTTAAATTGACACCAGATCCGGTGACCTTTGGGACATGGTTTGACCCCCTTAGGAAAGTGCTATCATCATGAAACATTCAGATCACTTACAGCTCAATAGATTCTACCTTCCTGTAACGTTTCAGCCTGATTGGACCTTGTTTTCACACAAATGAACCCAGAATGATGTGAAATTGTGCTTCGTGCAACATAATTCTGGGTGCCATTTACAAACCATAAGTGCTAATGACTCCATTCCTTTTTGTGGTTGTAGGGGCTGTTGATTGGAGCACAATGAAACAAACCTGATCTCTCTAGGACATTCAGAAGCCTAGTTAAAAGCCCACAAATGTGTAACTGGACTACTTCTTTAAATTGACACCAGATCCGGTGACCTTTGGGACATGATTTGACCCCCTATAGGAATGTGCGATCATCATGAAACGTTCAGATCACTTACAACTCAATAGATTCTACCTTCTTGTAACGTTTCAGCCTGATTGGACCTTGTTTCACACAAATGAACTCAGAATGATGTGAAATTATGCCTTGTGCAACATAATTCTGGGTGCCATTTAAAAACCATAAGTGCTAATGACTCCATTCCTTTTTGTGGTTGTAGGGGCTGTTGGTTGGAGTACACTAAAACAAACCTGATCTCTCTAGGACATTCAGAAGCCAAGTTATAAGCCCACAAATGTGTAACTGGACTACTTCTTTAAATTGACACCAGATCCGGTGACCTTTGGGACATGGTTTGACCCCCTTAGGAAAGTGCTATCATCATGAAACGTTCAGATCACTTACAACTCAATAGATTCTACCTTCCTGTAACGTTTCAGCCTGATTGGACCTTGTTTTCACACAAATGAACCCAGAATGATGTGAAATTGTGCTTCGTGCAACATAATTCTGGGTGCCATTTACAAACCATAAGTGCTAATGACTCCATTCCTTTTTGTGGTTGTAGGGGCTGTTGATTGGAGTACACTAAAACAAACCTGATCTCTCTAGGACATGCAGAAGCCAAGTTATAAGCCCACAAATGTGTAACTGGACAACTTTAAAGTGACACCATGCCTGGTGAGCTTTGGGACATGGTTTTACCCCCTATAGGAATGTGCGATCATCATGAAACGTTCAGATCACTTACAACTCAATAGATTCTACCTTATTGTAACGTTTCAGCCTGATTGGACCTTGTTTTCACACAAATGGACCCAGAATGATGTGAAATTGTGCTTCGTGCAACATAATTCTGGGTGCCATTTACAAACCATAAGTGCTAATGACTCCATTCCTTTTTGTGGTTGTAGCGGCTGTTGATTGGAGTACACTAAAACAAACCTGATCTCTCTAGGACATTCAGAAGCCAAGTTATGAGCCCACAAATGTGTAACTGGACAACTTCTTTAAAGTGATACCAGGCCTGGTGACCTTAGGGACATGGTTTTACCCCTTATAGGAATGTGCGATCATCATGAAACGTTCAGATAACTTACAACTCAATAGATTCTACCTTCTTGTAACGTTTCAGCCTGATTGGACCTTGTTTTCACACAAATGGACCCAGAATGATGTAAAATTGTGCTTCGTGCAACATAATTCTGGGTGCCATTTACAAACCATAAGTGCTAATGACTCCATTCCTTTTTGTGAATGTAGGGGCTGTTGATTGGAGTACATTAAAACAAACCTGATCTCTCTAGGACATTCAGAAGCCATGTTATAAGCCCACAAAGGTGTAACTGGACTACTTCTTTAAAGTGACACCAGGCCCGGTGACCTTTGGGACATGATTTGACCCCCTATAGGAATGTGCGATCATCATGAAACGTTCAGATCACTTACAACTCAATAGATTCTACCTTCTTGTAACGTTTCAGCCTGATTGGACCTTGTTTCACACAAATGAACTCAGAATGATGTGAAATTATGCTTTGTGCAACATAATTCTGGGTGCCATTTACAAACCATAAGTGCTAATGACTCCATTCCTTTTTGTGGTTGTAGGGGCTGTTGATTGGAGCACACTTAAACAAACCTGATCTCTCTAGGACATTCAGAAGCCAAGTTATAAGCCCACAAATGTGTAACTGGACTACCTCTTTAAATTGAAACCAGATCCGGTGACCTTTGGGACATGGCTTGACCCCTTATAGGAATGTGCAATCATCATGAATTATTCAGATCACTTACAACTCAATAGATTCTACTTCTTGTATCGTTTCAGCCTGATTGGACCTTGTTTTCACACAAATGGACCCAGAATGATGTGAAATTGTGCTTCGTGCAAAATAATTCTGGGTGCCATTTACAAACCATAAGTGCTAATGACTCCATTCCTTTTTGTGGTTGTAGGGGCTGTTGATTGGAGTACACTAAAACAAACCTGATCTCTCTAGGAAATTCAGAAACCAAGTTATAAGCCCACAAATGTGTAACTGGACTACTTCTTTAAATTGACACCAGATCCGGTGACCTTTGGGACATGGTTTGACCCCCTTAGGAAAGTGCTATCATCATGAAACATTCAGATCACTTACAACTCAATAGATTCTACCTTCCTGTAACGTTTCAGCCTGATTGGACCTTGTTTTCACACAAATGAACCCAGAATGATGTGAAATTGTGCTTCGTGCAACATAATTCTGGGTGCCATTTACAAACCATAAGTGCTAATGACTCCATTCCTTTTTGTGGTTGTAGGGGCTGTTGATTGGAGTACACTAAAACAAACCTGATCTCTCTAGGACATTCAGAAGCCTAGTTAAAAGCCCACAAATGTGTAACTGGACTACTTCTTTAAATTGACACCAGATCCGGTGACCTTTGGGAAATGGTTTGACCCCTTATAGGAATGTGCGATCATCTTGAAACATTCAGATCACTTACAACTCAATAGATTCTACCTTCTTGTAACGTTTCAGCCTGATTGGACCTTGTTTTCACACAAATGGACCAAGAATGATGTGAAATTGTGCTTCGTGCAACATAATTCTGGGTGCCATTTACAAACCATAAGTGCTAATGACTCCATTCTTTTTTGTGGTTGTAGCGGCTGTTGATTGGAGTACACTAAAACAAACCTGATCTCTCTAGGACATTCAGAAGCCAAGTTATAAGCCCACAAAGGTGTAACTGGACTACTTCTTTAAAGTGACACCAGGCCCGGTGACCTTTGGGACATGGTTTGACCCCCTATAGGAATGTGCGATCATCATGAAACGTTCAGATAACTTACAACTCAATAGATTCTACCTTCCTGTAACGTTTCAGCCTGATTGGACCTTGTTTTCACACAAATGAACCCAGAATGATGTGAAATTGTGCTTCGTGCAACATAATTCTGGATGCCATTTAAAAACCGTAAGCGCTAATGAATCCATTCCTTTTTGTGGTTGTAGGGGCTGTTGATTGGAGTACACTAAAACAAACCTGATGTCTCTGGGATATTCAGAAGCCAAGTTATATGCCCACAAATGTGTAAGTGGACTACTTCTTTAAATTGACACCAGATCCTGTGACCTTTGGGACATGGTTTGACCCCTTATAGGAATGTGCGATCATCATGAAACATTCAGATCACTTACAACTCAATAGATTCTACCTTCTTGTAACGTTTCAGCCTGATTGGACCTTGTTTTCACACAAATGGACCCAGAATGATGTGAAATTGTGCTTCGTGCAACATAATTCTGGGTGCCATTTACAAACCATAAGTGCTAATGACTCCATTCCTTTTTGTGGTTGTAGGGGCTGTTGATTGGAGTACACTAAAACAAACCTGATCTCTCTAGGACATTCAGAAGCCAAGTTATAAGCCCACAAATGTGTAACTGGACAACTTTAAAGTGACACCATGCCTGGTGAGCTTTGGGACATGGTTTTACCCCCTATAGGAATGTGCGATCATCATGAACCGTTAAGATCACTTACAACTCAATAGATTCTACCTTCTTGTAACGGTACAGCCTGATTGGACCTTGTTGTCACACAAATGGACCCAGAATGATGTGAAATTGTGCTTCGTGCAACATTATTCTGGGTGCCATTTACAAACCATAAGGGCTATTGACTCCATTCCTTTTTGTGGTTGTAGGGGCTGTTGATTGGAGCACACTTAAACAAACCTGATCTCTCTAGGACATTCAGAAGCCAAGTTATAAGCCCACAAATGTGTAACTGGACTACCTCTTTAAATTGACACCAGATCCGGTGACCTTTGGGACATGGCTTGACCCCTTATAGGAATGTGCAATCATCATGAATTATTCAGATCACTTACAACTCAATAGATTCTACCTTCTTGTATCGTTTCAGCCTGATTGGACCTTGTTTTCACACAAATGGACCCAGAATGATGTGAAATTGTGCTTCGTGCAAAATAATTCTGGGTGCCATTTACAAACCTTAAGTGCTAATGACTCCATTCCTTTTTGTGGTTGTAGGGGCTGTTGATTGGAGTACACTAAAACAAACCTGATCTCTCTAGGAAATTCAGAAACCAAGTTATAAGCCCACAAATGTGTAACTGGACTACTTCTTTAAATTGACACCAGATCCGGTGACCTTTGGGACATGGTTTGACCCCCTTAGGAAAGTGCTATCATCATGAAACTTTCAGATCACTTACAACTCAATAGATTCTACCTTCCTGTAACGTTTCAGCCTGATTGGACCTTGTTTTCACACAAATGAACCCAGAATGATGTGAAATTGTGCTTCGTGCAACATAATTCTGGGTGCCATTTACAAACCATAAGTGCTAATGACTCCATTCCTTTTTGTGGTTGTAGGGGCTGTTGATTGGAGTACACTAAAACAAACCTGATCTCTCTAGGACATTCAGAAGCCTAGTTAAAAGCCCACAAATGTGTAACTGGACTACTTCTTTAAATTGACACCAGATCCGGTGACCTTTGGGAAATGGTTTGTCCCCTTATAGGAATGTGCGATCATCTTGAAACATTCAGATCACTTACAACTCAATAGATTCTACCTTCTTGTAACGTTTCAGCCTGATTGGACCTTGTTTTCACACAAATGGACCCAGAATGATGTGAAATTGTGCTTCGTGCAACATAATTCTGGGTGCCATTTACAAACCATAAGTGCTAATGACTCCATTCTTTTTTGTGGTTGTAGCGGCTGTTGATTGGAGTACACTAAAACAAACCTGATCTCTCTAGGACATTCAGAAGCCAAGTTATAAGCCCACAAAGGTGTAACTGGACTACTTCTTTAAAGTGACACCAGGCCCGGTGACCTTTGGGACATGGTTTGACCCCCTATAGGAATGTGCGATCATCATGAAACGTTCAGATCACTTACAACTCAATAGATTCTACCTTCCTGTAACGTTTCAGCCTGATTGGACCTTGTTTTAACACAAATGAACCCAGAATGATGTGAAATTGTGCTTCGTGCAACATAATTCTGGATGCCATTTAAAAACCGTAAGCGCTAATGAATCCATTCCTTTTTGTGGTTGTAGGGGCTGTTGATTGGAGTACACTAAAACAAACCTGATGTCTCTGGGATATTCAGAAGCCAAGTTATATGCCCACAAATGTGTAAGTGGACTACTTCTTTAAATTGACACCAGATCCGGTGACCTTTGGGACATGGTTTGACCCCTTATAGGAATGTGCGATCATCATGAAACATTCAGATCACTTACAACTCAATAGATTCTACCTTCTTGTAACGTTTCAGCCTGATTGGACCTTGTTTTCACACAAATGGACCCAGAATGATGTGAAATTGTGCTTCGTGCAACATAATTCTGGGTGCCATTTACAAACCATAAGTGCTAATGACTCCATTCCTTTTTGTGGTTGTAGGGGCTGTTGATTGGAGTACACTAAAACAAACCTGATCTCTCTAGGACATTCAGAAGCCAAGTTATAAGCCCACAAATGTGTAACTGGACAACTTTAAAGTGACACCATGCCTGGTGAGCTTTGGGACATGGTTTTACCCCCTATAGGAATGTGCGATCATCATGAACCGTTAAGATCACTTACAACTCAATAGATTCTACCTTCTTGTAACGGTACAGCCTGATTGGACCTTGTTGTCACACAAATGGACCCAGAATGATGTGAAATTGTGCTTCGTGCAACATTATTCTGGGTGCCATTTACAAACCATAAGTGCTAATGACTCCATTCCTTTTTGTGGTTGTAGGGGCTGTTGATTGGAGTACACTAAAACAAACCTGATGTCTCTGGGATATTCAGAAGCCAAGTTATATGCCCACAAATGTGTAAGTGGACTACTTCTTTAAATTGACACAAGATCCGGTGACCTTTGGGACATGGTTTGACCCCTTATAGGAATGTGCGATCATCATGAAACATTCAGATCACTTACAACTCAATAGATTCTACCTTCTTGTAACGTTTCAGCCTGATTGGACCTTGTTTTCACACAAATGGACCCAGAATGATGTGAAATTGTGCTTCGTGCAACATAATTCTGGGTGCCATTTACAAACCATAAGTGCTAATGACTCCATTCCTTTTTGTGGTTGTAGGGGCTGTTGATTGGAGTACACTGAAACAAACCTGATCTCTCTAGGACATTCAGAAGCCAAGTTATAAGCCCACAAATGTGTAACTGGACAACTTTAAAGTGTCACCATGCCTGGTGAGCTTTGGGACATGGTTTTACCCCCTATTGGAATGTGCGATCATCATGAACCGTTCAGATCACTTACAACTCAATAGATTCTACCTTCTTGTAACGTTTCAGCCTGATTGGACCTTGTTGTCACACAAATGGACCCAGAATGATGTGAAATTGTGCTTCGTGCAACATTATTCTGGGTGCCATTTACAAACCATAAGTGCTAATGACTCCATTCCTTTTTGTGGTTGTAGGGGCTGTTGATTGGAGTACACTAAAACAAACCTGATCTCTCTAGGACATTCAGAAGCCAAGTTATAAGCCCAAAAATGTGTAACTGTACTACTTCTTTAAATTGACACCAGATCTGGTGACCTTTGGGACATGGTTTGACCCCCTTAGGAAAGTGCTATCACCATGAAACTTTCAGATCACTTACAACTCAATAGATTCTACCTTCCTGTAACGTTTCAGCCTGATTGGACCTTGTTTTCACACAAATGAACCCAGAATGATGTGAAATTGTGCTTCGTGCAACATATTTCTGGGTGCCATTTACAAACCATAAGTGCTAATGACTCCATTCCTTTTTGTGGTTGTAGGGACTGTTGATTGGAGTACATTAAAACAAACCCGATCTCTCTAGGACATTCAGAAGCCAAGTTATAAGCCCACAAATGTGTAACTGGACAACTTCTTTAAAGTGATACCAGGCCTGGTGACCTTTGGGACATGGTTTTACCCCCTATAGGAATGTGCGATCATCATGAAACGTTCAGATCACTTACAACTCAATAGATTCTACCTTCTTGTAACGTTTCAGCCTGATTGGACCTTGTTTTCACACAAATGGACCCAGAATGATGTGAAAATGTGCTTCGTGCAACATAATTCTGGGTGCCATTTACAAACCATAAGTGCTAATGACTCCATTCCTTTTTGTGAATGTAGGGGCTGTTGATTGGAGTACATTAAAACAAACCTGATCTCTCTAGGACATTCAGAAGCCAAGTTATAAGCCCACAAAGGTGTAACTGGACTACTTCTTTAAAGTGACACGAGGCCCGGTGACCTTTGGGACATGGTTTGACCCCCTATAGGAATGTGCGATCATCATGAAACGTTCAGATCACTTACAACTCAATAGATTCTACCTTCCTGTAACGTTTCAGCCTGATTGGACCTTGTTTTCACACAAATGAACCCAGAATGATGTGAAATTGTGCTTTGTGCAACATATTTCTGGGTGATATTTAAAAACCATAAGTGCTAATGACTCCATTCCTTTTTGTGGTTGTAGGGGCTGTTGATTGGAGTACATTAAAACAAACCGGATCTCTCTAGGATATTCAGAAGCCAAGTTATAAGCCCACAAAGGTGTAACTGGACTACTTCTTCAAAGTGACACCAGGCCCGGTGACCTATGGGACATGGTTTGCCCCCCTATAGGAATGTGCGATCATCATGAAACGTTCAGATCACTTACAACTCAATAGATTCTACCTTCTTGTAACGTTTCAGCCTGATTGGACCTTGTTTTCACACAAATGAACCCAGAATGATGTGAAATTGTGCTTCGTGCAACATAATTCTGGGTGCCATTTAAAAACCATAAGCGCTAATGACTCCATTCCTTTTTGTGGTTGTAGGGGCTGTTGATTGGAGTACACTAAAACAAACCTGATCTCTCTGGGATATTCAGAAGCCAAGTTATAAGCCCACAAATGTGTAAGTGGACTACTTCTTTAAATTGACACCAGATCCGGTGACCTTTGGGACATGGTTTGACCCCTTATAGGAATGTGCGATCATCATGAAACATTCAGATCACTTACAACTCAATAGATTCTACCTTCTTGTAACGTTTAAGCCTGATTGGACCTTGTTTTCACACAAATGGACCGAGAATGATGTGAAATTGTGCTTCGTGCAACATAATTCTGGGTGCCATTTACAAACCATAAGTGCTAATGACTCCATTCCTTTTTGTGGTTGTAGCGGCTGTTGATTGGAGTACACTAAAACAAACCTGATCTCTCTAGGACATTCAGAAGCCAAGTTATAAGCCCACAAATGTGTAACTGGACAACTTCTTTAAAGTGATACCAGGCCTGGTGACCTTTGGGACATGGTTTTACCCCGTATAGGAATGTGCGATCATCATGAAACGTTCAGATCACTTACAACTCAATAGATGCTACCTTCTTGTAACGTTTCAGCCTGATTGGACCTTGTTTTCACACAAATGGACCCAGAATGATGTGAAATTGTGCTTCGTGCAACATAATTCTGGGTGCCATTTACAAACCATAAGTGCTAATGACTCCATTCCTTTTTGTGAATGTAGGGGCTGTTGATTGGAGTACATTAAAACAAACCTGATCTCTCTAGGACATTCAGAAGCCAAGTTATAAGCCCACAAAGGTGTAACTGGACTACTTCTTTAAAGTGACACCAGTCCCGGTGACCTTTGGGACATGATTTGAGCCCCTATAGGAATGTGCGATCATCATGAAACGTTCAGATCACTTACAACTCAACAGATTCTACCTTCTTGTAACGTTTCAGCCTCATTGGACCTTGTTTCACACAAATGAACTCAGAATGATGTGAAATTATGCTTCGTGCAACATAATTCTGGGTGCCATTTAAAAACCATAAGTGCTAATGACTCCATTCCTTTTTGTGGTTGTAGGGGCTGTTGGTTGGAGTACACTAAAACAAACCTGATCTCTCTAGGACATTCAGAAGCCAAGTTATAAGCCCACAAATGTGTAACTGGACTACTTCTTTAAATTGACACCAGATCCGGTGACCTTTGGGACATGGTTTGACCCCCTTAGGAAAGTGCTATCATCATGAAACGTTCAGATCACTTACAACTCAATAGATTCTACCTTCCTGTAACGTTTCAGCCTGATTGGACCTTGTTTTCACACAAATGAACCCAGAATGATGTGAAATTGTGCTTCGTGCAACATAATTCTGGGTGCCATTTACAAACCATAAGTGCTAATGACTCCATTCCTTTTTGTGGTTGTAGGGGCTGTTGATTGGAGCACACTAAAACAAACCTGATCTCTCTAGGACATTCAGAAGCCAAGTTATAAGCCCACAAATGTGTAACTGGACTACCTCTTTAAATTGACACCAGATCCGGTGACCTTTGGGACATGGCTTGACCCCTTATAGGAATGTGCAATCATCATGAATTATTCAGATCACTTACAACTCAATAGATTCTACCTTCTTGTAACGTTTCAGCCTGATTGGACCTTGTTTTAACACAAATGGACCCAGAATGATGTGAAATTGTGCTTCGTGCAAAATAATTCTGGGTGCCATTTACAAACCATAAGTGCTAATGACTCCATTCCTTTTTGTGGTTGTAGGGGCTGTTGATTGGAGTACACTAAAACAAACCTGATCTCTCTAGGAAATTCAGAAACCAAGTTATAAGCCCACAAATGTGTAACTGGACTACTTCTTTAAATTGACACCAGATCCGGTGACCTTTGGGACATGGTTTGACCCCGTTAGGAAAGTGCTATCATCATGAAACGTTCAGATCACTTACAACTCAATAGATTCTACCTTTCTGTAACGTTTCTGCCTGATTGGACCTTGTTTTCACACAAATGAACCCAGAATGATGTGAAATTGTGCTTCGTGCAACATAATTCTGGGTGACATTTAAAAACCATAAGTCCTAATGACTCCATTCCTTTTTGGGGTAATGGGGGCTGTTAATTGGAGTACTCTAAAACAAACCTGACCTCTCTAGGATATTCAGAAGCCAAGTTATAAGCCCACAAATGTGTAACTGGACTACTTCTTTAAAGTGCCACCAGGCCCAGTGACGTTTGGGACATGGTTTGACCCCCTTAGGAAAGTGCTATCATCATGAAACGTTCAGATCACTTATAACTCTATAGATTCTACCTTCTTGTAACGTTTCAGCCTGATTGGACCTTGTTTTCACACAAATGGACCCATAATGATGTGAAATTGTGCTTCGTGCAACATAACTCTGGGTGCCATTTACAAACCATAAGTGCTAATGACTCCATTCCTTTTTGTGGTTGTAGGGGCTGTTGATTGGAGTACACTAAAACAAACCTGATCTCTCTAGGACATTCAGAACCCAAGTTATAAGCCCACAAAGGTGTAACTGGACTACTTCTTTAAAGTGACACCAGGCCCGGTGACCTTTGGGACA